>NC_079326.1:18210103-18845269 GCF_029931775.1 Euleptes europaea
ATTCCCAACGGGCACCCAACGAGGCTTACTGCATTCTCCTCCCCTCCATTTTATCATCTCAACAACCCTGTGAGGTAGGTTAGGCTGAGAGTGTGTGACTGGTCCAAGGACACCAGGACAGCTTCCCTGATATAGTGGGGATTCGAACTTGGGTCTCCCAGGACCTAATCCGACGCTCTAAACTCTACACTGCATATGACAGCCAATGCAGGAAACACACCAGAGTTGGCAGATAGAATCTGATGTTTTCCAAGTATTTGAAGTATTTACTTTTTTGTGATTCAACCTCATTAGTGAGCAGCATGGATTGAGAGCCTTATATGGTATACAGCAGGGGTTTCGAACTCAATTGTTACAAGGGCCAGAAATGATATGTCACCTGGTTGGGCTGGGCCATGCCTCGCCAGCCCAGATTGAGAGTGGGGGAGGGGGTGGCTGCCTCAACTGGGTTGTGGGCCAGGTAAGAGCTCTCAAGGGACCGGATCCAGCCTTCAGGCCTTATGTTTTACACCCCTGCTATAGAGAGCAAATCATTGCTCAGTTGTATTATTGCAAGATAAGAAATATTTACAGGTAAACAGGTGCAGAGAGCCAGTGTGGTATAGTGGTTAAGAGTGATGGACTCTAATCTGGAGAATCAGGTTGGATTTCCCACTCCCCCACATGGAGCCTGCTGGGTGACCTTGGGCCAGTCATAGTTCTCTCAGAACTCTCTCAGCCCACATGGAGGAAGGCAATGGCAAACCACCTCTGAAGTCTCTTGCCTTGAAAACCCTACTGGGTTGCCATAAAGCAGCTTGCTTAGCAGATGTCAAATTCCTCACATTTAATTAGTAGACTTCTTGCTTTTACGGAACACATACCTACTTCATGAACTTTCCCCACAAGATCAGTATTTTTTTTAATGTGCAAGGGAGGAAAGCTAAATGTTGTTAAGCTGAGAGTGACTATTACACTGTTATATTCAGTATTTAGGTAAGATTTTAGCTTCCCAAAAATCCAACTCAACCACTTTGTGTTAACTGTTACAAAGCAACTTGGAAACAGTTTTGCTTCATTTCAATATTAAAAACAACCTGAACTCTGGTAGCATTAAGGGACACTGAGAATAATTGCCTTGCTAATAAGGAAGAAGATGGCTGGCACAGCGGTTCATATAGAGTGGTGTAACCTATAATCCACACTTACAGGAGGGAAAGGGTGTGCCCTTTTCAGATCACTGCTTACATAGGCAAACCAGCAGGACCAGCATCAGGAACAGAGTTACTGGTATGCAGAGAGAGCAGTGAAAGCTCTAACCCCACATAACAGGAAAACCCTTTTCTAGAAGATATTAATTGGGATAGTGATTACTATCCCATTGGGATAGTGATTACTGAGAAAGTGGAAGTATCCCAAAAACTTTGTGAATGCACTCAGTCTTTCTCCCTTAGCAAGGAAACAATAATTTACAATCCAGTCATATGACCCTGTCACTCCATTACCACATAATCTGTGATAGGTTAGTGTGACATTGTAGGCTCCCTGTCCTGATAACATTTTTTTTAATTGTCCTCACACTCACCAACCCTCACTATCTCTGTTGAGACTTCTCACTTGTTATGACACAGGTGCCAGTAATCATGGCGGATCTCTTATTTTCTGCAGAAGGTCAGAAATATATGGCACTCGAGAGGCTTTTTTAAATAAAACTTTAAAATTGTTCTATTTGTCTCTTTTTAGGGATTTAAAAGTCAGGTTAGCAAAGCTTCATAACAGGAATGTGGTTTGTAACAGAATTATAGAATTGAAGAACTTGAGATGGTGACGTCCAAGTAATATGCTATAATTCCAAATGTGTCAGGGTGGTTCACATGCAACTTTTTAAACATTCTGGTTTCTCTTGGCAGCCACTGGTTTGTTTCTTAAACTTAGGCTTCTTTTAAGTAGTGGCTCGGGAGTTGGAGGTGTTAGGAACATTAATACATTACCCCATTTTCTCCGTGAAACGGCCTGGCAGCCTGGGATCACTTCTTTCACCAGAGTTATTTCCTGTTAAACTCTTAGGGATCACTCTATCTTAGAACTATTTCCCTAGATCACTGGTTATGGATCCTTCCTAATCCAAAACCCAGATGTGTTCCTTTTCACTCGAAAGGAAAATCCTCCACTAGACAGCATGCAGCTCACAACACTGTCTCCAAGCTGTTAACGTTTCTCCCAGCCAACTGTCAGAACTCTCCCAACTGTCATTCTCAAAATTCTATTAAAGAACCCTGTCATTCATGGGGTTCTGAGACCGGGACAACTCCTTACAATGCAGCTGTCCATCACAGGCCCTGTCATTCCATTGCCAAAGAATCTGTGCTATCTTAGTGTGACATTATAGACTCCCTGTCCTGATAACAATATTTAAATTGTTTGGCCATAGTTACCAAAATCAGTGTGCTAGGAGCCCCGTGGCGCAGAGTGGTAAGCTGCGGTACTGCAATCCAAGCTCTTATCATGACCTAAGTTCGCTCCCGGCGGAAGTCGGTTTCAGGTAGCCGGCTCAAGGTTGACTCCGCCTTCCATCCTTCCGAGGTCGGTAAAATGAGTACCCAGCTTGCTGGGGGTAAAGGGAAGACGACTGGGGAAGGCACTGGCAAACCACCCCGCAAACTAAGTCTGCCTAGTAAACGTGGGGATGTGACGTCACCCCATGGGTCAGGAATGACCCAGTGCTTGCACAGGGGACCTTTACCTTTTTAAAAACCATGTAGGTAGTTAGTACAAGTAAGCCAAGCAGCCATTGCTGTTTGTGCACTATTCTGTAAGTTATTTAACCAAGTTGACTCTGCAGAGCCAACCCTTTGCCAGAAAAATACCGGTAAGTTAGGATTGTTGTTTATAAATACAGGCTTCCCACTTTTGATTTTCCAATACAAACACCATTAAAAATTGCTTTTCGATTATAGTACTTATTTAAAGTTTCATAAGTAATAACAAGCTTCAAAGGTTCAATAAAGAAAAAGCTACACATATTGGAAGAAACTGATGTTAGAATTATAGTAAAAGAAAGTGCCCTACAAAACACAATCTTACAGTCCAGGGGGAAAAAATGGTGGTGACAATTGCCATCAAGTTGCAGCCAAACTATGGCGATGCTGTAGGGTTTTCAAGGCAAGAGACTAACAGAAATGGTTTGCCATTGCCTTCCTCTGCATAGTGACCCTGGAATTCCTGGGTGGTCTCCCATTCAAGTACTAACAAGGATCAACCCTGCTTAGCTTTCAAGATCTGACTATTGGGCTAGCCTAGGCCACCCCAGTCAGAGCATAAAAAACCCTACCCAGACTGAAAGAAAATCTATAATCATGCTTAACTTGCAAACTTTTATTCTATTATTTCCACTAATGGACAGAGGTCTCACAAAGATTCCAAGGCTTCACCAGCAGAAGATGGAGAAGGGAGAGATTTTACCAGGTTCTTCCTCACTTGGACCTCCTGACCTGCATGGCTGTTTGTCCACATAGGAGCAAAAGAAAATGCCAGCTTTAGCTTTTGCAGGGATGGGAAATGAAGAGAACATCTGCATCAAGAGAACATCTGTATCAACTAGTGCAATGTTTGGCAAGATACAACCTATAAACAGGCAATAGGTGACTTATGAAAACACAATACCATCACATCCTTCATCTCTATTTATTTTGAGAGGGAACTCTCGGCAACCAGACCCAGCACAGGAAGGTCTAAGAAGCAGGTCTCTGAATGTGTAAATGTATAATTTGATGTGCATCTTAATGCTCAGCTTTATTCACATCATAATGCTCATATTAGTCCCACTGAACTGTTGGGATGTATCCTTTGATGCATAAAGAGATGCATTCACAGCTGGGGCCATGAATTGTGTGTGACTAGCTGTACCTTACAAAGCTCGACTGAGGTGCAGAAGTTCAACTAGCTGCTTACCTAAACCTGTAATTTTATACTGTTACTGGGCACCATAGACTCCATACACAGAACTGACATAAACTAAATATAAAGCCAGCACAGAAGTTGACAGATAAATGTTGCAGCCATATATTCCCATCAATACTGTACATAAATGTGTCCTTGTTACGCTAAGATGTCTGTTTCTGTAAGTTAAATGTGTACAGTGAAATCTGCAGAAAAGGCAATTTTGCAGGCTTCAAACTTTCCACAAGAACCTGTAGAATTTTCTTGATTTAGCAAACACAAGATTGATATATCAATCCTAAAGCTGCTTTTAAATTAGTATTTGCATTCAGCAGTGTGCTGTACGTGCCAATAAAATGCAGCCCAAAAGGCATATGGAGGGAATATGTACAATTAGGCAAGCTGCCAAGTGCTTAGAGTACTACTTTATGATCATCAGCAGCATGGGACCCCTTGGCTTTTCAATTGGCTTGAATAGAAGGACTAATAGAAGTCATTCTGAAATGCCATGTGAGTCCAGGAATTTTCTAATTCCCACAATAGTTAGAGATAACTTTGTTATGCCAAAACCACAGATGCCAAGGAGGACAAAAATAATACCACATTACTCATTTGTGGAATTCTATTTTATCTTCCCTTTGCACCTCTCATCATCTATGATTTCAGTGGGGACTCTGTATTTCCTTTTACACGCGAATAAAGTTGCTACAGAATTTCATGTAACAAAATTCGATAAAATTAATTTGGAGAGTCCTGATCTAACTCAACATTTATATGAATTTTGAGGTAAGGTCAAATAATAATAAGGACAGCAAAACTTTGGAGGTTCTGACTTTGTTAAGTATAGATAAATACTCCCAGGAGCAAGCACAGAACTCCTTCCCCTGAAGCTTGCTCCAATGGAGTTGCTCCAATGGAGTACAGAGGTGCCTACCTTGGTACACACAGATTACTTATTTGGTATATTTTTATCCTGCTGTTCCTGCAAGGAGCTCAGCATACCCCAATTCTCCCTTCTCTGCTTTAACTTTATAATCACCTATGAAGTAGGCTAGGCTGAGAGTTAGTGACTGGCCCAAGGTCACCAAGCAAGTTGCATGGGTGAGGATTTGAACCTAGGTTTCCTAGATCCTAATCAGACACTCTAACCATTACACTACACTACATTTGCAGATCTGTTTCCCTACACACACTGAATGAGTACTCAGACCACATGCACAGAGTGCGCACCGAACTCTGCCATAGATTAATTGTTATTTCCTTAGGATTGGCACTTAGAAAACAGGCCACATACCTAACTGCAACTCTAGTCTTTCTTCAGTGGATCATAACTGCTGTTCAATTAATAGGTAGACCTTGCTATAAAAATCTAATCTTGGAAGTACACTTACTGACTCATTTATGTAACTGAGTTACATAAATAAGCTCCCAGCATCACAAGAAACAAAACATTCTTAACAAGCACTATAATACTATGTGGAATGGTGCAATCTGTGGAATACTATTTAATCTTCCCTATGCACCTCTCGCACTGACCTGGATGGCCCAGGATAGCCCGTTCTCATCAGATCTCAGAAGCTAAGCAGGGTCGGCCTTGGTAAGTATTTGGATGGGAGACCACCAAGGAATTCCAGGTACGCTACGCAGAGGAAAGCAATGGCAAACCACCTCTATAAGTCTCTTGCTGTGAAAACTCTACAGGGTCACCATAAGTCAGTTGTGACTTGATGACACTTTCCATCCCCACCATGTACCTCTCACCATCTGGGATTTCAGCAGGGACTTTGTATTTGTTTATGCTCCTAGAGTTGGTACTGAATATCACATTAACAAAATTCAAGATGCAAGCAAGCGGAGAATGGTGGGATAAGACCCTTCCTTGTTGAGAATAATATAATGAACACTTTGACCTTTTCTAAGACCACACAGTGCTATATACGCACACTTCTAACCCTCCTCAGCTTTCTATTATATGCTAAAAAGCACTTTATGGGCCTTTAGTTCTAGGTCTCCTAAAAATACATCTATTACACCAGAAGCAGTTTATGAATTCACAGCACAACTACTGTGTGGTGTAGTGGTTAAGAGCGGTGGTTTGGAACGGAGGACTCTGATCTGGAGAACCGGGTTTGATTCCCCACTCCTCCACATGAACAGTGGATGCTAATCTGGTGAACTGGATGTTTCCCCACTCCTACACATGAAGCCAGCTGAGTGACCTTGGGCTAGTCACACACTCTCAGCCCCGCCCCACTTACTTCACAGGGTGTCTGTGGTGGGGAGAGGAAGGGAAGGTGATTGTAAGCCGGTTTGAGTCTTCCTTAAGTGGTAGAGAAGGTTGGCATATAAAAACCAACTCTTCTTCTTCTTTTACACCCCCACCCAATGTTAATGTTAATATAAATAACATTTCATAAGTTTTTAATCGTATGGCACAGGATTCTCTATCCATATCCATATCAACCCATATCCATAGCAACACTACTGGATGTTTTTTATGTCCCCTAATATTCTTTTTCCTCAATGAAGAAAATGCATAGTGATAGGTCTGTATTTCAGATTGACTTGATTTGTAACTAACATGTAACTAATATGTCTATCACTTACTACAATTAGATTCTGATCCAATGCGCATTTATGTTTTATGGATCTCACATGTCCTTCAACAAGCTTTCCTATCTGCAAGACTTTGTATTCTCTTTCCTAGAAGGAACAGTAATCTGAGGTTAATGTCCTAAACTAAGCTTCTTTCTAGAATCATCTTACATAACAAGCTAAGAAATGGCTCAGGTAATGACATCGCCACCATACGGTTCCAGGAGAAGGATGAAGAGTTTGATCTTTCATAAATGACTGAGACAAACCAAATGTATCAACACAATATAAGAGAAACAATGAACCTGACCAAAGATCCTTAGTCTGAGCTCTCAGGAACTAAAGCTAATCCCAGTGATTGATGAACCACTAAGGCTGGTTTAAATCCATATGGGCACAGCAGTACCAGATGAGAGGTTTCACTCACCCATAGACACACCATAGAGGCGAGAGCAAAGTCCTGTAAAATCCCAAGGAAGCGTTATTTGGAGAACAAGAGCAAATGCCCCAACCCTTTCTGAACTAAATGAGGGAGAAAATGGGGTTACTGTTGCTAGCCATTCATTTTAACAGACATCCAAACCACACTTTTCTCATCAGTCCTTCCTCTGCAGCCAAATAGGAATTGGATTCTGGAGTGGTTTCATGCTACTGTCTGTATTTGCAATGCAATTGCTTATCAAAACTGAAAGGCAATTAATAATGTATTAGTTCTGTGCATAGCCAAGGCTGAAAATTATATTTTTCCCATAAACATATCAAAAAACAAGGCTTGCAAACAGAATATTGTCACTACCAAGGGCACTTGTAGGTGTTTTGCTTCATCTAGTAATGAGATTGCTTCTTCAGAATCTTTTATCTTTTGAACAGAACCTTCTGCTCGGTTATGCTTATGTGTGTGTTTGCTTTTAAATTCCATTTGCAGCTGTTTATAGCATCCTTTTTCATGATCCTGTGACAGTGGCACTTAAGTGGGGTTTGTTAGTGGCACTGAGGTTTATTGAAGGGGCTTTGGGTGGATCATTGTCGCTGTTGAGCAGCTGCTTCAGGTTGGGGGAGGGGACACTGGGAAGCAAGGACCAGCTCACATCAAGGACTGTGATAAGGAAGGGTCATCTTCCAGGAGTATTTTAAGATCCTCAATGGGTTGGTGGGGTTTTACCTAGAAGCTGTAGGTGTTTTGGTGTTCTACTTTTTCTCCAGCTAGGTACCGGTCTAGTCTTGTCAATGCCTTTCCCTATTAACTTAGTTGGCTACTTCACTTTTAATGACTGGTGTAAACCCCACAGGTGTTTGTCATGGGGAAAAGAACTGATCCAGCTCAATGCTCGGCTACAGACCATCAGTCATGAGGTATGTTCTGGATTCCAGAAAGAAGTGTGTAGGCAAATAAGCAGACTTCCAGTGCCAAGTGGTATTTAAATGTTCACCGTGTAGTTGTACAGTAGTGTCCAACACAAAATCTTCCCATGATTTTTGGGCAAAATTAGCTAGGCACCGAACTAATGTTTAGTCATATACACTTGCAAGCCATGCTGGAATTTTTTTTTAAGGTAGTGAACCTTCCTGAAGCATGGTGAGAGGTACAAGACGGAGGAGTCAATCAGCATTCAATTAGCTCGTAAGTATACCTTTCAAGATCATGATGAAGCCCGGAGGAGGAAACCTATAGTGAATCTCTGTATATCTGTACATTAGCTAAATTTAAATTTGTATCAGTAAACCCATAGCTATTTCTTACAATCACTCCCTTCTGCATGTATTATCATAATTGTAAAAACCACAGTTGCTAAGAAAACAGGTGAGCTGGACTTAAGCTACCGGTAATGGATTTTTTTTTGTCATTTTCTTTATGGAAGACAGAACGTTTCATATAAAAATATGTTACAATTTGGTTCTACTAAACTTTTTCCTCTGAATGGAGAGCTAGCTGGTGGCTCCTTCTGAACCGGGTGCTTTGGGAAATGAGATGACTGAGTATAGTCATCAAGTACAAAATCACTATGTCTCTAAGAAGATACAAAAAGGCAGAAATGAAACGGCTGTTATTTAAATGAGTCTACATGACCATAGGGTACTTGCCCACAAGCTACCAAGACAAGCTTCTTGAGAAAGAAAACCTTTGATTTCAAATTAGGCAGTGGCGGATATGCAAAAAGCCCCGTTTTCATATAAAAAACATGCTGTCACTCCTAATAAATGGCATGTGGAAATACCATATAAGAAAAGGGGTAAAACACTTTTGACCATATCTAGTTAAAACCAGGCAACACACCAAGGAATTCAACAGAAGCCTAGTTCACACAAGCAAAAGATTAGGTGACAAACTTGTATCTCAATTGAAAGACGTCAGACTGAAAGGGGGGAATGTTCTTTTATATATATATATATATATATATATATATATATATATATATATATATATATATATATATATATATATATATATAGCATATGTTACAAATCCCTAGCATTTATTCTTTGGGCAGCCCATTGCTGAAGGGGGGAACAGTTAGGCAGCGGACGGGAGTAGACCAGCCGTGCCACCTCCACAGAGGTTTCCCAGCCAGAAAAAATAAAAATAAACGAACTTTAAAAAGTTTACAAATGCCCCATAGACTTTAGGGAGGCTATGCCAGCTATTTTGCTGGTGTAGCCCCGCTGCAGAGTGAAGGGGCATTCCCAGGGAGAAAGGGGTTAGGAAGTTGCCTAAACGCAGCTCTGCCCCCAGGAACGCCACGGGAACGCATCCCAGGATACCAGCACGGGGAGTTACGCCAAAGAAATGCTAGCGAGAGGCCGCACCAGCGTCCAAGTGCTGGCATAAGTCATTCTAAGCCAGCGTCCATGCCAGTTTGCACAGCTCAAGTGGCACGAATGCCAGAGTAGGGGCCACGCTGGCTCCTACAGGCATTCACACCCCCATTCAGGATTGCACGGTAAGTGAGGAGTCTGGTTTCTTCATTTTGGTATGGAGGAATATGCAATCTGGCCTGCCATTTAATCAAATAAAAGTTTCCTTATCTGCCTTAAAAAATTAATTTAAAAAAATTAAAATTAATTTTAAAAAATTAAAAAAATAATTTAAAAAAATGAGGGATTTGTATTACAGAGGTATAGAGATAGAAGACAGGAGGAAAAAATGAACATGCAAAGATTCATAAAAAGGTGAGACTAATGAACTGCTTTCACCTCTAGTGTCCTGTTTGTTAACTGTTTACTTTTAATCGCCTTCTCATTTTGCACCTGCCCACATGGTTAGCGATTTCTAGATTTCAGTACATATTAGCCCACAATAGTATAGCCTCCAATTGTCCCATTTCAGCAGAGCAAGCTCTGACTTAGAGAAAGGGCATCTGCCAGCTCCCAAATGCCCCAATTTTGTAGCAACAGCTTCACTTATTTCTATTATTATGAATTTCCTATACATTCCTACAGCAGTCAAAGGTGAACCTTAGATTCTTTTCCAGACTTAGCACCCACTGAGCCTGGTACCAAACACATAGTAGGAGTAATGTGACAATGAGAAGAAATGAGAGTTAGGATCTCAGCAGAGGCAAATCTAGGACTGTGAGCAGCAGACTATGGGGATACAAAACACAAGGTTACCACAAACAGGTTTACCATAGTGAGGAACAAGCCAAATTTCACGGCCACGAAAGAATCCTCTCCACCATTAAGTGACCTCACCACCCTGCCCTGTTGGTCTTTTCACCATGCATGCAAAGAGGCAGGAAGCAAGGCATCTGACCAGGTATGCACACTAGAAGCAGGTCTAGGGTTGTCAAGTGGGGATGGGTGTTCTCCCAGAATTACAACTGATCTCCAGACTACAGAGATCAGTTCCTCTGCAGAAAAATGGCAGCTTCAGAGGGTGGACTATGTCATCACATCCCTGCTGAGGTCCCTCCCCTCCCTGAACTCTGTCCTCCCCAGGTTCTGCCCACAAATCTAGAGGAATTACCCAGCCTGGAGTTGGCAACCCTAAGTAGGCCCTTCCAAAAGGCAGCAAAAGAAATGGTGGTGCTATATGCAACTGGAACCCAGCAGAGGCACCTCTGTAGCCCAGCAAAGGGTACCACCATTGATTGAGATCCACTGAAATTAATTGAGAACCATTACAAGCAAACAGGGCTGAATTCTTCCTCGGCCCCATCCCCGGCTGCTGCTCCTCTTTACATATTGCCTTGTGATGTTAAACTGTAACTTTTTTAATGAGGGCGGCTTTGCAGGACAAAAATGGGATAAAAATAGTTAAATTAATAAATAAATAAAGCAGCCTTTCAAAACTGTGTATCTATATATATCTGCTTTTGATGCCACATAAATAATGGTGTATACCAACAAAACTATAACTGTTGCTCAAATAATATAACTATATTGATTTTTATTAAGGTAAACAAAGAGTTGTCCATATAATGTGTTTTAATGTATTTGCTGATCTGTTTCCCCTCTGAGCTTTCATAAGAACCATAAGAGCACATTATTTTCTAAGCCTCTCACTATTGTTGCCCCTTAGCAACAGGTGTCCAAGGTATACTGCCTCTGAAAATGGGGGATCCATTTATTGGCTATTATGCATTTTCCAGAGACCAGTGGTATGATATGGAAGACACTAACTCAGTGAAGAACCCAACAGTACATAGAAGAGAAGAAGAAGAGTTGGTTTTTATATGCCGACTTTCTCTACCACTTAAGGAAGAATCAAACCGGCTTACAATCGCCTTCCCTTTCCCTCCCCACAACAGACACCCTGGGAGGTAGGTGGGGCTAAGAGAGTGTGACTTGCCCAAGGCCACCCAGCTTCCTTCGTGTGTAGGAGTGGGGAAACAAATCTAGTTCACCAGATTAGCCTCCGCTGCTCATACGGAGGAGAGGGGAATCAAACCCGGTTCTTCAGATCAGACTCCACCGCTCCAAACCACCGCTCTTAACCACTACACCACGCTGGCTCTCATAGAGACACATACAGATTTAAAATAGATTCCCACATGTTTTTCTATTGCCGTTTTATTTGGGGCAGGCAGAATGCATACATTTCAAGGGAAGTGGGCAATTTGCTGCTTCATTCAAGAAGTACCCACTCACTCCAGCATTGATCAGAACGTATGAACATTCATAAATTATCAACCACACAGTCTATTACACCAATATATAACAATTTCTCAAAAGGACATGGAATAATTTACTCTTCATATAGAATTCATTACCAAGAAAGGCCACATCATTTGGTGGCATGCTATATTATAGGAATAGAGGAGGAGAAAACTATTAATTTCTAAAATGTATTCCAACGCTCTTTGAGTAACATATATTAGTACTGACTTTAAATGTCATGAGATTATACAGTATCCTGGCACTTTACCAAATTCAAACAGAAAAATACCTAAGGGATTTTCACTCTGAAGGCATTTTATTTAGCTTGCTTCCTGCACCCCAATTCTATCTAAATTGCAATAATATGCTTTATTTGAATATAAAGAAAATGTATTTTAATATCACAATATTCTCAGTAAATTTTTCATCTGATTTATCACTGCAACAGTAGACAACAAAGAATCAAAACATGACACTGAAATACAAACTGCTGTTTTAAGATTCATATTGCTTCTTTTACTGTGCAGAATAAAAAAAAAACAACCCAAACTTTCCAAAATCATGTTGAAAGCTATTACTATATAATTCCATGTGAAAATGAAATGATGGCATTGTATTCTACTTAAGATGCATCCACTCAGAAATACCACCTACATCTTTCATGAATATTATAGGTGAATACATGACTGGAATGCAAAAATATTTCATTTGCTATCTAGTACGAAAACTTGGGAATGCTTCGTCCATCTTCAACCACCTGCTTCCCTCATTGTGAAAGATGCATTAACTTAGCTAGTATAAACTGAAGAACATGTAGCTTGTTTTGTATTTAGTACTGTCATCCACTAAAAAGCACTCCAACTGTCCCACTTTCTGATATTTTTCCCTGGTACAAATGGCTGAGTTCTAGGGGTATGCATTTGGATACATCTGAGCCAAAAATACACCCAAAAATACCTTATTGTATTTTTTTAGTATATTCAGAGTCCCAACTTGGAGCTGGCAACTGTATTAAACACACATACATGCAAATCCCAATTCTGTTGGTCAGCTAGCTGTAATTTTAACATGAACAATTATGAAATACGATCCTAACGTTCCCTCCTAGTGTGGGAGGCACTACTGAAAAAGGTATTAAATAACTTCATTATCTGTCAGGGCCCCACACAGAGAAAATCTCCCAATTTACTTATAATGGGGGGAAATGTTAAACTGCTTGGGCTGGTTGACAGCAGCCCTTTACAAAAAGGAATTATGCACTTATTTACTTTTCGGGTACAAATTCATTCACAAACATACGTTTGTCAAAGGTGTGTCCTGCAGTAAGTAAAAGCATTCTAAAGAAAATACACTGATTTTAAAATGAGGTCTGAGTTGACATCTTATGGAGTTGTGCCATTCATACAGAGATCTTCACATAGTATAACAATGCTTTAAGAATATCTAGGTCAGGGGTGTCAAGCATAAGGCCCGAGGGCCAGATCCGGCCCCTTAAGAGCTCTTATCTGGCCGATGAGCCAGCCACACACACACATACCCTCGATCCGGGCTGGTGAGGCATGGCATTTATGTCACAAGTGGCATTTATGTCACATCCGGCCTTTGTAACAATTGAGTTCAACACTCCTGATCTAGGTCTTTTCTAATTTGGCATGATCCAATTGAAAGAAAGAAGAAAGCCCCAACAATGGAGATCAATAGTACTATGAAATAATATCATGCCAATAACTTAAACTGTTAATGTTCAAATAAATATGGCCCTATAGGTGACTGTGTGTTCTGCAGGTGTTTTTCATACCCAAACATTGGTTCTTCTCAACTTCAATGTCTAGCTTCAGTTGTTATGTCTGAATGACACATCAAGTCTTACATTGTGATAATCTTAGATGGTTTAATCCAAACAAAAAGCATTCAGAAATTAGGTCCATGAGTCTGCATGCAAAGCACATGTGCATATCATCAATTCTGGGGAGTATTAGCATATAGGATGATGTGCATCTCTTTTTCAAAAATCTCAGAAACAGCAGACTGATCTTTTCCTAGCCTCTGCAGAATAGATTTGTAAAAATGACACACATCTAATTCTATATACACACACACTGTACCTTGATCACATACTTACTTGTTAGGTTACAGGTGTAATGCAAACAAAAATATGTACCATGAATGCAGATGAATGCAATTCAGATACCAGAAATAGCACCAGCCATGACACAAAGCTCACCTAAATGGTGTGAAAAAGGCTTAACTATTTTAACTTAACTCTACCAAACATTTTTTTGGGGGGGAAACAAGTTTCCACAAGGAGAGAAGCCCTAAAGCTGATGGAAATCAATTGTCACGACAGCAGGATTAAAAAAATAATAATAATCCTGTAAGGTACGGGGAGAAATGCTGTGGCAGCATTTTCTTCCTGAGCAGGACAGTAGCTATGGAAACTTATCTTTAGAGGCCAACTGGCTTCCATCCCAGCACAACATATAAATTAAAAAAAAACTACAAATGCTTACCAAACCAACAGCACTGATATTAATTTTAAACTCATCCAACATTCTTGCTTTTAACTATCGCTGAAACTCACTTGATAAAATGAAATCACATATAAGGAAAAAATTAAACATTTGACTTTGTACTCGTTTACAGTGCAATTCCAAGGCGCCTTCCCTTGGAGTAATCCCCATTGAGTAGGATTCTGAGTACACCAGCTTAGGAAGGCACTGTTAATAATTTATGCACCAGTACTAGGCCTCTTTGGCCAAGGGCAGAGCACAGCAACCAGGGTCCTAAGAAGTAACTAGGGCTGCCAAGTCCTTCTTCGCCACTGGGTCGGGGCCTAAGAAGGGCAGGGTTTGGGGAGGGGTGGGATTTCATTGCCATAGAGTCCAATGGCCAAAGCAGCCCTTCGCTCCTGGGGAACTGATCTCTATCAGATGGAGATCAGTTGTAATAGTAGGAGATCTCTAAGTTAGCACTTGGAGGTTGGCAACTCTAGAAGTGACGCTGAACTAGACAGTCATTTTGTCTGATCCAATGAGGCTTAGCTGACCTTGTTCTTAACTGCTTCCTCAGCCTCTTATCATGAAACATGGACAGTACAGTGGTAATGCACATGTTGCAACAGCTAACAATGATTTAATTAGATCAGGGAGATGGGACGGGAGCAATATGAAAACAATAAGCAACAAATTTATGATTTGTGAGTTAAACTGCACAGAGAGCACCTACAAAATATTTCCCACATTTAAAATTTAGGAGACATGATCTCTATGAATTTTATTTCAGTTCTTAAATGTGTGTTCTTAAATTAATACATGTAATTAGATTTTTTCATGATGGTAACCAACAAATCTTTCTACTCCATTGCCACTGCATCTGTGAAATCATGTCCAGATGAGCTGCTTTGTGCCCAAGGGAAAATTTAAACAGTGAGGCATGTGTTGTCTCCTGTTTCAATTTTATTCATTTTTTTAGCTGATAAAGTCACTTAGATCTGCCTGATTTGTTCTCAGTAGGTTTAAGGATGTCAGAAGTAACTAGTTGTTGGAACAGCTTGGGTCTTTAAAGTCTTATTTCACTGAAGGACATTGATAGAAGGCCCGTGAAAGCTACCACATGTTGCTTCATCCATGCCTATCTTGGCTGGTCAAAGCTGGCTGGTTCGCTAGATAGAATTCTAAGACCTGCTAGCTGAAATAAAATAATATTTCAGGAAATAGGATTGCCATGCTCCGTGGGGGGGGGGGGAGGCTGGAGAATACCCAGAATTACAACTGATTTCCAGACTAAAGAGGCCAGTTCCCCTGGAGGAAATGGTAGCTTTGGAGGCCAGACTTTATGGCATTAAAGCCCAGGTCCCTCCCATCCCTTGTCCTCCCCAGGCAACACCCCAAATCACCAGGGATTTGCCAAAACAGAGTTGCCAACCCTATGACGAGAGGGACCCTTATTTATTAAGAGGGACAGCTAGCTACTTGACTTTTCTTGACCCTCTTTAGAGAGGGATGATTTAGTCAGCTTCAGACCATTTGTAAACTTTTTTAAAGGCAAGATAATATAGGGAGGCCAGAGAAACTGAAATGGGTTAGATAAATATACATCATCCAGTTACGCCTACAAACTGGGCTTCTCAATTATGGATGAAGACGTTTAGTGATCCCAGTTAATCTGTGTCTAGAACTGCAGGAGGGGGGATTCTTCCAATTTGCCCCTTTTGGGTCCCTCAATGGCAAAGTGGTTCTATTCGTTTCTATCATAGTGTACTCAATAGCTCAACTCTGGTGAGGCTAGCTTGTAGGATTTTACAAGGCTCTGTTTTAACATCTGTATGAAGATACAGGAAGAGATAATCAATTTTGGAATTGTTTATCATCAATATAATGGTAATGCCTAGCTACCGTATGTATTTCATTAACAAAAGAACTAGGATCAGCTGTCTTAGTTCTAAATGAGCACCTGGACACTAATATCAAATGAGTGATGATAGACTAAAACTGAATCCAGAGAAGACACATTGGAGGTATTCCAGTGCTCTGAAAGGGGAGGCACTTCCTATCTTACGAGGGTTGGTAATATCCAAGTGTTTTAGTGGACCCCACCACACTCCAAGATAGAAAAGTGCCAGCACTGGCCAGGAAGTCTCTCATCTCCATCTGCCTTTTCCTAGAGAAAGAATCTTAGCATACCAACTAGTACTTTTGAAACCTCTGGTATTGACTACTATGACGTGCTTTATGTGATGCTGACCTTGAAGACAATATAAAAATTCACTACCCATCATGCACTACTCCTGCTTGATGTGGGAAAGCAAGAACTATTCGACCTTTTTTGCAACCGTTATATTGTTCACTAGTTAGTCTCTCCTTTTAAATTCAGTGGGGGACTGAAATTGGCATGCCTCAGAGATAGTCATTCCCAATACGAATCCAACTATTGTTTACATTTTTTTCAGACAGGCCCTACTTCATGTGCTCATATCAGCTGTGAGGGTCCCTGACATAAGAATCAAGGCCTTTACTGTGACTGTTTTGGGTTTCAAGAACACCTTCTCCAAAGAGGTTGAGAGCCAGCATGGTATAGTAGTTAAGAGCAGGCATCGCTAACCTTATTGATCCTGTGCACAGTTCTGGAATTTTGATAACAGTGAGGCAGTTTGACCACAAAATAGGTGCCATGGAGTCTGGGGCGAATTACAACATTTTGGGAGATTACAAGCCAAGCATCTTCCTAGGATGCAATGTGAATGGATGCTCCCTATAGACGCAACAGTGATGCTTCCTGGGCTCTTCTGAAGAAACCCTGCTCCAGTGAGGTGGAGGAAAGACATGATTACATCTTTGCTTGGAGAAGAGATACTCTGGGGAAGAAGTGAGCACCAGGTAACACATTAATGGACATCATGGAGCCCAGTGGCACTGCATTGGGAATCACTGGATTAGACCTTTGGACTAGGATCTGGGAGAGCCAAGTTCAAACTAGGGTTGCCAGCCTCCTGGCAGAACCTGGGGATCCCCCAGAATTACAGCTCATCTCCAGACTACAGAGATCAGTTTCTCTGGAAAAAACGGATGCTTTGGAGGGTGGACTCTATGGCATTGTGCCCCACTGAGGTCCTTGTCCTCCCCAGGCTCCAGGAGTTTCCGAACCTGGATCAGGTAACCCTACTCCCCATCCCCTGCTGGTGGCAAGGGGGACCTGGCAGCCCTAGCTCATACCCTCACACTACCAGGAAGCTGACTGGGTAACCTTGGGCCAGTCACTCGCTCTCTCAACCTAAACTAATTTACAATATTGTTGGAAGAATATAATGAAGGAGAGGAGAATGAAATATGGTGCCCTGAACTCCCTAGAAGAAGGGCAGTATAAAAATGTACCAAATAAAGGTTAGAAGCGGCACTATTCTTGTAGCTTTTCAAAGATGATGTAAAACCTATCTATTCCGAAAGGCCTACAGCTATTTAAAGGATATGTGGGTCAGGATACAGTGAAAAAATTCAGGACAGCCCCCCGCCCAAAAAAAGTTGGCAATTCAATACAAAACTAATTCTGTTTTTTTAAAAAACTTGCTGAAATCATACCAGCTTTTCCACTTGCACACATGAGAAGATCTAATCTGATTCACCTCCTCACTGCAGGCATATCCTGGGCTTTGGGGTTTTGTTTGTTTGTCTGTTTTTAAGTAGGCCCCAAAATCTTGAGTGTTGTCCTTTAGGGAATAAAGGGCTTTCTGCTCCCTCTTGTGTAAGCAGAAAAAACGGTACAGTCCACCCCACTATGTTTATAAGTGTATGCATGGAGTGCCATCCTAAACACCTTTCTAAGCTTTCAATGAGTTACAAGACTGTATCTGTGCGTACAATTGCACTGTAAAAACCTCAAATCCACTCTCTCTGCACAAGGCACACTGCCAAACAGGCACAAAGGATGGCACAAAGACAGAGCAGATATGGTGCAGTACAGAGTCTGAAGAGAAAATAATGACAGATAACTCTGAGCCAAGCTATACATTACATGGTGTTCTACAGGCCACTAAGGATGACCAGAAATCACCATTAGGAAAATTCCAAAGAAAATGTTGAATATTAGATCATGTTTCCCCAGATTCTTCCTTTATCTCTAGATTTTCCAATGACCTTCTTGAAAGTAATTCATGTATTAGAAAGAATCTCATGTTGGTAAATAAGGAGAAAAGTCATCTCTGACTCCTATGATATATAACTGAAGAATATGAGAAGATAGATAGAAATATGGTAGATGCTATATGATTTATCTTTTCTTGAAACCAAATATTCTCTGCTTACATAGCTCCAACAGAAAACAAAATGAAATCCTGCATTCTAAAAATTCAAACTTATTTATTTATTAGGATATTTCTATGCCTACTCTTCAGAGTCCTGCTTTAGGCAGCTTACACTTAAAACCATGTCACAATATTCAGAACAAGTCAACAAGACTCTAAAAAACCAGCTATTGTACATAATTAGCATACATCTATCCATAAAAAAGAAGAAGACCATTAAAAAGTTGACATGATAAAACCCTAAAAGCCTGGGTAAAAAGATGTGTGTTTGCCTGGCACTTAAAAGACAATAAAATAGGTGCAAGGTAAGCCTGAAAAGGGAGGGCATTCCAAAGGCCAAGTGCCACCTTAGAAAATGCCCTGTTTCTAGTCACCTCCGTGGCAGCAGCACAAAGAACAAGCCTTGAAAAGGAGGCTTTAACTGCCAGGCTGCATACTATGGAAGGAGATGGCCCTTCAGATGATTTGGGTATGTATCCCAGTAGCTGATATAATATCATAGAAGTATGTTAAATTATTTATTTGTTTAATTTATACCCCGCACCCTCTCCCCAGAGCATAAAAATTAACTGCCACCTTGATGTAGAGTTGTTACAAATGTAGATGTCCTATACTTCAAACGAAACAGAACCGACAGAGGGAGGCGGCAGTACTTGCCTGTTGCAGCGAAGCCCAAAAAGGTTTGTGGCACCCTAAAAGACTAACATTTATTGAAGTTTAGTAGGTTAAAACAGTGGCTCGCAACCAGTGGAAAGCATATTGCTGGTGGGACGTGAGGTATGGTTGCCAACTGCTGGTTGGGAAATTCTTTGAGATCTGAGGGCGGAGCCTGTGGAGGGATCCCAGAGGGGCATCATGCCATACAGTCTACTCTACAAAGCATCTATTTTACCCAATGGAGCTGATTTCTGAAGTCTGGAAATGTAATTCCAGAGGATCACCAGGCCTCATCTGGAGGTTGGCAAATAGGGATGCCAGCTCCCAGTTAAGAAATACCTAAAGGTTTTGGGGGTGGAGCCTGGGGAGGGCGGGATTTAGGGAGGGACTTCAATGGGGTATCATGCCACGGAGTCCACCTTTCAAAGCGGCCGTTTTCTCCAGGTGAACTGATCTCTGTCGCCTGGGGATCAGCTGTAATAGCAGGATAACTCCAGCCACTACGTGGAGGTTGGCAACCCTACTGGTAACCCTACGGTGAGGTACAGGGTTTTTAATAAAAATTAGTAAGAATTTGTTCTTCCTCAATCCCCACGTCTACCTGGAATAGGGTTACCAAGTGCCCGGTGGTGGCGGGTAAAATCCCACCAATCCACCGGGCTGCCCGCCGACCAGCTGAGGGCCAGCAGGCACTGCTAGCACACGCATGCGCACACAGTGCGCGCACATCACTTTCGGGTTTACCCGGAAGCAACGCAGACGCTCTGGCAACCTCGGTTAAAACTATGGGAACTCTATGAAAACCACAGAGTTTCGGCCAAGATTGCTAGAGCGTCCACGTCACGTCCGGGTAAACCCGGAAGTGACGTAGGCGCATCGCGCACCTCGGCTGCAGCCCCACAAAGCTCCCGCCGGTGGAGCTATGGGGCCTGGCAAGCCTAACCTGGAAGTGTGACATGCCATCTCCTGCCAATTGTCCATCTGTGGCATGTCAGTAGTAATAACAGAATGCCTGTAAACATATAAATATTTTTTGTAAAACATGAACTTTTTGTTTCTATCAGGGTGGGACCCAGATTCTTTGACAGAGTGCCTGGTGAGACATCATCTACAAAAGGTTGAGAACGACTGGGCTAGAGTATGCTTCATCATGTTTACGAAGAGAAATCTCAGTCAGTAGAATTTAAATTTCTGAACTACCTGCTTCTGCAAAGATTTGTGAGGTTCCAAACCAGCTATACAAAATGGCTACTATGAGATAATAATTGTAAATGGTTAATGAACTACTTCACGTTTTGGAGAAAGTTGTTTTCCTTTGCAAAATGCTTTCCTGAAAGCAGTGAAAGATTTCATTCATTAAGAAGCCTAGAAACCTGGAAATTGGTAGGAAAGGAATATTTCCAATGCGCACACATTTCCTTCTTTGCATAGGTTAATATTTCACCATCATAATGCAGTCTTGTGACACTGTGGCATTTAAATGCTATTTTCCACTACAATCCCGCTGCAAACACTTGCTAAATGTTTATTTTTAATATTTTTATGTAAGCCTGCAAATCTTGCTCAGGTGACATCACTGGCACAGTTTATGTAAGGATTAATCCTGTAAGGAAGCAGGGTTTAATACACACAGTATTACTAGTCCAGTCTTGAGAGCCACTAATTGCTCTTCACTAGCTGTGGAGCCTACAAACCTCCTCCCGTCCCAAATCATTTGTCAGCTCAGTAACAGACAAACAAACTTGGACCTTAAATAAATAACGCTTTTAGTGAAATACAGCCTCAAGAGAAAGCTGATAAAGTTGCTACGTGCCAAAGAGGCGACTTGCCAATCGACTAATCATGCAACTGCAGAGGCATGCAAGAAGAGCTTCGGGTTTTAGATCCAAGGAAAACACATGGCTATTTGGCAGACCCTAATGGAAAAGCAAAATGTATACTTGTGTGGAGACTGCCACCATGGCTAACCCAAGCAGCTTAAAATGAAGGGCCTTCAGACAGGACGTGGTTTTCTAAAGATGAGCTTAAAAAAATGGATGCTTCTTCAATCTACTGTATTCCATTATATAATGGAATCTACTGTTATCATATTCCCAGAGTTCATTGCTTTAAATAGGTGAAAAAGAACACACACAAAAGAACAAAACCATTTTGAAAAGGCTTCTTTAGATCCTTTGCTACACAAGTGCACCTTTGCTATTACAACTGGTGATTGGGTATAAATATCAAACTGACCACACATACCTTCAAAGGAAGGTATAAAAAGCCATAATTGTTCCAATCTCAAATATTCTCCCCTTGCATAATGGCTGCTAGTCTGTATCATGAGCCAGGACACCTAACTGGAGGGGGGGGGGAAACCTTGATAGCTTTGAGTATCCTGAACAAAATCAGGTATACCTGATTGATTTACATGCAGAACAGACACAGGCAGCTGACCCACCCAGGCCTTGTGGAGATATCAGACCAAATGTAAATCGGCTTACTGCAAGTGAAGGCTGAAACGTGCCAACTGCTATGCCCTTAAATCTTCAGTACAGCCACAACAGCGTCATCAGAACTCTGGTTAACATTTTGTTACTGCCATAATAGCCTCAAGACCTTGAATTGTGTACTATCAGACTCAGTGGAAACTATTTCTGAGCAAACATGCTTAGGTTAGACTATTAGATGAAAATGGAGAGCAGTTTCCCTCGTTTAGCGTGGTCCTGCACAACTTGCTACTTACAGAGTCAAGTACAACCTACCAGCAATGCATGACAGCTCAACAAGGGCTCAAAATGCCTTAAGCTTGGACTGCTTCCCTGAGACCCAAAACAGGAGGATTGTCAAGCACCTGACAGGCAGTGATGATGGTAAGTGAGCTGCATTCAGTTTGATGGAGCATCCTGTGTGGGGCAAGGGTTGCCAACAGACCTGGAAGAAAATGTCCTGGCCCTTTACCAGAAGGCTTAACATGTGGAAAGGGGCAACTGAAGCTTTTCATGGCATAGGAATAAAATAAATAGTATCACCTGGTAAGTAACATTCCATTAAGCTGTTGGCAACCCTATGTAGGTTGCATTTAAAGCTTCCAGTGAGTTCACTTTCTATTAAAATTTAGCAGACTAATGTTTATGCTTCTACCAGCATGGACTGAGTGAAAATTTTGCAGAACCAGTTGTTTGACAATACATTTTCTTTTGCAGGAAAAAATAAGTCTAAATGACTAGTTTAAAATGCATCAATCCAGGGATTTCTGGCCATATATGAACAGCTGCTAGGAAACTGCTGATCTGAGAATGGGAAGTAACCTCTGTACTGATCCCTAGCTATTGCCAAGTACAACAAGTGAAATCATAATAAAAGTCAACAGTAGCCTTGTCTGGCCCCACCAGTCTGTTCAGTCACAGCATTATCTGAGTCCTTCAGTGAACCTCCGGATTGATTTCCTACACTGCATCATTATTTTATCCAAGCAGAGAGCATTCTGGGAGACATTTCCCTACAAGAAGTGTCACTTTGCCACAAACATACTAAAGTTGTTATATGACAAATTAAGTTTTCCACGCCTGTAACTGCAGTGTGGCTTCACACAACTGGGTAGAAGAACCTCCTGCACTGTAGCATTTGCCCACTGCTCTTTCTGAAATGGAAAAGGTATTGAGAATGAGGGCTCTTGACATTACTCAGTGGCACAGAAAGATGCCACACTACAATCAGCCCCACTCTGCTGGCTTAACAAATAAAGGAGCTAAACATTATGCTGGGATGGGAAGTTTTTTCCCAAGTTGGTTAGAAAAACCAAGAATCGATACAGCACAGAGAATAGAGAATAAAACTGCTGCTATCATACCGCCCTTGTACAAATCTATGGTGAGACCACATTTGGAATACTGTGTACAGTTCTGGTCACCTCACCTAAAAAAGGATATTACAGAGCTTGAGAAGGTGCAGAAAAGAGCAAAAAATAATGATTAGGGGACTAGAGCAACTGTCCTATGGGGAGCAGTTAAGAAGCATAGGGCTGTTTAGCTTGGAAAGAAGGCGGCTAAGGGGAGACATGATAGAGGTCTATAAAATTATGGTTTGGAGAGAGTGGACAGGGAGACGTTTTTCTCCCTCACCCATAATACTAGAACACAAGGTCATCTGTTGAAGCTGGAGGGTGATTCAAAACAGATAAAAGGAAGTATTTTTCACACAACGCATAGTTAAATTGTAGAACTCCCTGCCCCAGGATGTGGTGATGGCTGCCAACTTGGAAGGCTTTAAAAGAGGAGTGGACATGTTCATGGAGGAAAGGGGTATTCAAGGCTATTAGTTAAAATGGATACTAGTCATGCTGCATACCTATTCTCTCTAGTATCAGAGGAGCATGCCTATTATATTAGGTGCTGTGGAACACAGGAAGGATGGTGCTGCTGCAGTCGTCTTGTTTGGGGGCTTCCTAGAGGCAACTGGTTGGCCACTGTGTGAACAGACTGCTGGACTAGATGGACCTTGGTCTGATCCAGCAGGGCCTTTCTTATGTTCTTACAGCATTCTTGCTTCACAAGTATGGAAGCTTGCCTGAGCTATGCTTTATATACAGGACCAGCCCAAGTATTTTGGGTGCCCTAGGCTATGGAAGCCAAGCCACCCCCTCCACTTAGAGGAGAGGGGCACGTAGCACCCACCCTCATTGTCCCCCCTTGTTGGACACCAGAAAGAAGCCATTGCCTGCTCTCCTCGTCCCACAATGGAGCGAAGAGGCAAAGAGTGGGGCACAACCAATCCTACCCTCCTCGGCCCATGCAGAATGGCATAGCAGGAAGCTGCCACCTTCCTCATCACCCCTATACTATGGTTAAGGCAAGGCAGTAAGACATGGTGGAGGGAAGAAAAAAGAGGAAGGAGGGAGCAAGCTCCCTGCCAGCTACCTACTGGGGCCAGGCATGTCTCCCAGGGAAGACCCCAATGCCGCAGGAGGGCAGCCAAGCACAGTCAGTTGAGTGTGGAGTGTGGAGTCAGCTGAGTTTCACTTCCAAGTATTGTACTATTTGTTACAATTTTCTAAATATAAAAATACATCATACTATGGCATATATATACAGTGAGGGGAAAAAAGTATTTGATCCCCTGCTGAATTTGTCCGTTTGCCCTCTGACGAAGAAATGACCAGTCCATAATTTTAATGATAGGTTTATTGTAGCTGTGAGAGACAGAATAACAACAGGAAAACCGCCAGAAACCCAGAAAACAAAAGTCAGAGATTGATGTTCATTATAATGAGTGACATAAATATTTGATCCCTTTGCAAAAGATGACTTAGTACTTGGTGGCAAAACCCTTGTTGGCAATTACAGAGGTCAGACGTTTCTTGTAGGTGGCCACCAGGTTTGCACACATCTCAGGAGGTATTTTGTCCCACTCCTCTTTGCAGATGCTCTCCAAGTCAGTAAGATTTCGAGGCTGATGTGTAGCTACTCGAACCTTCAGCTCCCTCCACAGATTTTCGATGGGATCAAGGTCTGGAGACTGGCTAGGCCACTCTAGGACCTTAATGTGCTTCTTCTTGAGCCACTCCTTTGTTGCCTTGGCCGTGTGTTTTGGGTCATTGTCATGCTGGAATACCCATCCTCTACCCATTTTCAATGCCCTGGCTGAGGGAAGGAGGTGCTCACCCAAGATTTGACGATACATGGTCCCGTCCATCGTCCCTTCGATGTGGTGAAGGTGTCCTGTCCCCTTAGCAGAAAAACACCCCCAAAGCATAATATGTCCCCCTCCATGTTGGACGGTGGGGATGGTGTTCTTGGGGTCGTAGGCAGCATTCCTCCTCCTCCAAACACGGTGAGTTGAGTTGATGCCAAAGAGCTCGATTTTGGTCTCATCTGACCACAACACTTTCACCCAGTTCTCCTCTGGGTCATTCAGATGTGCATTGGCAAACTGCAGACAGGCCTGTACATGTGCTGTTTTGAGCAAGGGGACCTTGCGGGCTCTGCAAGATCTCAGTCCTTCACGGCGTAGTGTGTTACCAACTGTTTTCATAGTGACTATGGTCCCAGCTGCCCTGAGATCATTGAAAAGTTCCCCCCGTGTAGTTCTGGGCTGCTTCATCACCGTTCTCGTGATCATTGCAACTCCACGAGATGAGATCTTGCATGGAGCCCCAGACCGAGGGAGGTTGACGGTTAGGGTTAGGGTTGTCACCTCACCAAGCTGCTTGGCAATAGTCTTGTAGCCCAGTCCAGCCTTGTGCAGGTCTACAATCTTGTCCCTGACATCCTTGGACAGCTCTTTGGTCTTGGTCATAGTGGCTAGTTTGGAATCTGATGGATTGATTGCTTCTGTCGACAGCAGAACCCGAACCTGAACCCGAACCCTAAACTAGCTGGTTGATAAGGGATCAAATACTTATTTCATTCATTATAATGCACATCAATCTCTGACTTTTGTCTTCTGGGTTTCTGGGGGTTTTCCTGTTGTTATTCTGTCTCTCACAGCTACAATAAACCTACCATTAAATTTATGGACTGGTCATTTCTTGTCAGAGGGCAAACGGGCAAATTTAGCAGGGGATCAAATACTTTTTTCCCTCACTGTACAAATGTATTCCTATTTCCCTCACTTTGCAGATACGATAAAAATAATAATGCCATGTAATACTGGACATACTGAAATAAAATTAAGGATGGTATTCCATTTACGCAAACTACATGGTAGCACTAATTGTTCTTTGAGCTATCTGATTTGACGTTAAACCTAAGTCCTAACCCCAAACCTAACTAAAGACCATTTGTTCAGTTGTCCAGTCTGCCACTGGGAAAGCAGGTAAAGTCCACTTTGATTTTACTTGCTCATACACACACACACACACACAACACTTTGCACCAACAAGAGCTATATGACAATAAGAAACATAAGTTGTAAATGTATGTGCTATAAACTGCACCTGTGGAATTTCATGTCATACAGCTGTTAAAGGCATAAGACCCAGGGCTTTTTTGGTTGCTGTTATGGTACTCACTGGTACTGAATACTGGCACCTTTTTAGGGCGTTGTCCCAAGTCCTGAAGGAGGAATTGGTGGAAATTTGTGCAAGCGTATATATGAGTACCAGCACTTAAAAAAAAGGCTCTGACAGGAGTGATACCAGACAAAAAGCTGCAAGCTTAATTTTAGGTGGTCTTGTAATAAAATTAAGTAATCACAGATGTACAGAAGTAAGTCCCATCGAAACAATACTTGAGCTGTTTGGAATCTAAAGCCACTGGAGATACAGAAACAGTGTCCCTAAATTGCAATGCAATTTTTCAACTATATTTCAACTGAACTATATTTCAAATTTTCCTTAAATACTGGGGATAAAATTGCATTGCTTTCAGTGGCACTACATTTTCCTTCTGTTTGGAAATCATTTTAGAGTACTACTGAGAGATTGCTAGGATTCCCAACCACCAGGTGGGGTCTAGAGTTCTCTCTGAATTAAAACTGATTTTGAGACTACAGTGATCAGTTCAAATGGAGAAGATGGCATCTTCAGAGGGTGGATTCTAGGGCATCACATTGTGCTGAGCTCCCTCCCTTCCCCAAACTCCATTCTTCCTGTGCTGTACCCCAAATCTCCAGAAATGTCTAACCCAGAGTTGGCAACCGTACAGACTACTAGGGTAACCACTTACCCAGTAATGGCAGGAGACCTCCCAGCGATGCTCCCTGACCCCCACTCTTGCTTAATGGAGCAGCGTGGTGGGAATTTGGGGAAACAGCACGTGGAAGCAACCTCCTGTTTCATAACAGGAAGTGACATTATGTGCTCTAGGAATTTCAAAAATCACTCCAGTTTGACCAAAGACTGTCATGATGTCACTTCCTATTTCAAAATAGGAATGTACTTGCAAGAAGTATTCTCCCCACAATGCCTCTGGAGGATTGCCAGCCCAAAGCTAGCATCCTTAGAGACCACCTAAAAACAATGAAGATTTGGGGGACATTGTTCTACTATATACTGTATTTAATGTTTCAAAGTGAGGGAAACTGAGCCTCAAGCTTCAACATAGTTATGACTGTGAGGCCCTGGAGCCACCCAGTTCTAGAAGTTTGGGATCTAAGGCTTGTTACCCAGCATCTGCCCAGAGGGTTTTTGTTATTCCAGTCTGAGCCAAGGCATGGAAAACAATTATGAGAATAGGCTTAACTTTATGCAATGCAAATTACTTTTTAAAAATTCTTCGCCCTTTCCTCAAATAATTACTGAATATACAGTACAACAGAGCTACTGGTAGCTTCTTGGCTGCTGCACAATAGCTCATGCAGCCTCTAGAGAAGCCAGGAAAAGATCTTTTAAAAGATCTACAGCCCATTCGTGAGGCCACGGTGCCTCCTAAGAAGTTCCCCCCACGCCAAAAACACAAAAAAAGCCTTTAACCGGCTTTTTTTCATGTAAAATGGGGTAAAAAGCCCCATAGAGAATAGCGAAGGACAGTAGTTGGGAGTATTTTTCATTACTCAGAAACAGCTCTTAAAGCCAAGACTGACAACCTGTACATTAGAAAATACCAAAATACTCTCTTTTATATTGTAGAATCTTTTCAAAAACCTAAAACGGTGTGGGCTTTGTGCTCCAGTCTGACATATTTGAAGGCTAGCATGCTAATGTGACATACAAAGATGGGAAAACCCAGATTGCATGAGTAGCTGTTAATGTGCGCTGATATAGCCACAGGGTAATGTTAATATAGACATCTCAGTCTCTCACCCTTTGCAAAAGAGCTATTAATAGCAAATGAAGTAAAAAATCGACTTCACATTAGAGAAAGCTGCCTAGAAGAACATCTAATAGGTTGGGGTTTGAAGTTCTGGGTCCAGCAGCCGCTGACTCCTCAAAATATGTGGCCTGATGACTGACACCAGGCTTGGTCAACCATCAGGTACAGGTTTACTGTACACAGCCACAGGCCTTTACAATCTAAAACATTATTACAAAAAGTTAAACTTGGCCATATATTAGGAAATACATTTCTCCACCTTTCTGGCTCCTATAAAACAATGTTGCCTCCTAGGTTTTGTACACTCACACGCACAAAACATCTCTACAAGTAGAATTCCCAAATAACTTATCTGGTCAAGAAATTTTGTATATTTTCAGAGACAGCACTTTAAACTACTATAAACCACCAACTGACCCTTTTTTTTTTTTGTTAAACTTCAGCTCTGAAGAGGGACTCCAGCTACTTATTTCCCATTTTAAACCTTTTCAAGGGCAGAGATTCCTCTGACAGAGAAGGGAAAATATCAACCCTCCCCAGGGGTTTCTTCTACACTATGGGAGAATCAGGAACTACTGTGGGGAATAAATTAGGAGCAGAAATCTCATTAGCCTAGTTTTAGATCAGATGTGGAGAAAGATTAAATCAATTCTGAGACCTATTTCTCGAATTATTTTTAAGAGATTCAAGCACATCCCTAATATTGGTTAGATAACAGTGTGAGAGCTAATAGGGGACAGTAAATAGAAGATTCAAATCCCTGCTCATTGGGTGACCTTGGATCAGCCACTCTCTCTCAGTCTAAGGAATCTCCCAAGTGTTTTATCAAGGCAAAATATCCCATGAGCTCTCTGTAATAAATTGAAAATAATTCATAAAAATTATACTCATTAAATTCAAAGGAGAGACCACAAACAGGGCAATATTCAAGAAGCAGCTTAAAAGGTCAGATGCCATCTTGCAGGAGTTACTGTGCATGTTATTGTTCAGACAGTAATTTTCACATACATTTTAAGCTTGTAAAAAAGGATTGGGTTTTAAAAATAATGAATTTATCCCAGCGATTTCAGAGAATGAACTGACAATAGACCATAGCAACAAGCACAGACTCACCAGCTCCTCTTTTCACTTTCATACAGCATGTGTATTTTTTTCTGAATTAATCACCTTTGAAAATTAAAATAGTAGGATATTTAGAGGAAAGTTGATTGATGCCAATCTGCAACACTGCTTGGCCAGCCCATTTTTTCTACATTAATCACAAATTTATCTCCTCCCCTTGGGGAGAGCTGTTCAGAACACTGATGGATACAAGAGTGCAATGGTGGGAAGAATAACTTCCTTTTGGCAAAAACTGGCATCTGTTCCTGTTCTCAAGAACTTCTGTTTGAATCTGTACTGTGCTTTCTCATTTTACCTTCATGAGTTGGAGTTGTATGGTACTGCAATTCCATGAACTCTGCTCTCATGACAGGAACCCATAAAAGCAGCTTGTTCCCAGACAAGTGATACCCTATTGGAAAGTGGAATCAAGAGGTGCTGTAAAGTCCTTGGCCTGGAAAGGAATTATGCTGCAGCACTTCCCATGCTGTGAAGGTGCCTATGCAAGCTATTTTCATAAAATATCTATTGAGATCAGGCCCGTGAACGCACTAGCAACTTACCTCGCAATTTAAACGTGTCCAGTACACAAGCATCCAACACGACTTAAAATTTATGTTCTTACCGCGGCGCCTTCCTCCACTGTATTAGATACAATTCGTATGTTTTCCCCTTGCACTCCCCGATTTAGAAAGTATATTTTGGAAGAGAAACGGGGGCGGCGCTTCCGTCATCACAGTTATGACCGCCGTCAAATTCCCACGCATGCGCGGCAGCATTCACGCACCAGCTCGAAGGAGCATTGTGATTGGCTGTGGTAACCTGCCGCGCATGCCCACCTAGTGCTCAAAACAAGGACGGCGATTGGTCCAACGTCAGCGCCAGGGGAAATTAAGGAAAATTCATGGGGCACTTCATAATGATTGCGGGAAAGCCAGTTTAAAAAATGGCGGCGAAAAACAAAACCTGTGATTGTAATGCAGGGAAGGAGTTTTACTTTGTCAAAGAGAAAGTTGCCGCCATCCCACCCCTCACATCTGCCTTTGCCTAAGCCGTCAAAAATAAAGATATGTTGCACATCGCCTCCAACAAACCCTCCTGATCAAACGACATGATGTGGGCATAAGCGCAAACTGCAGACGTTCCATTTTATTTTTAAGCATTACGGACTTCCTTCTCATTAGATACTTGCAGAAGTCCAAACCTAGCACTTTCTAAAAAAAAACGATTTTTTTTTTTTACTTCTTGTTTTTGACTGATTTGTTTGGGCTCAATTTCAGGAATCAGAGGTATCCAGAGATATTGGGTTTTAATGCAACATGATTATTTTGTGGTCGGGGTTGTCGGGGTTATTTGTCTTTAGTTCTCAGCTCCACATTTTTGGGATAGGATGAATTATAAACTTAGTCTAACGAATGCCACCAATATTATCAAATAATACTCAACAGTTGGAAGACACTGCAGACTGTCCTTGACTTGTACTACTTCGTTTTGCTGATGCGGCTGTGCGCACAGAGAAGCAGCAATGATTTTGTGTCCAAATTCCTCAACAGGACTTCTGAGCAATTATCAATGTAGTCCTAAACAGAGTTACATCCCTCTCAGTCCATTGAAGTAAATGAGATTAGAAGAATGTTTAGCTTCTCTTCCTCAGGGGAAAATGAGTATAACTTATACTGGGGACTAGCAGTCTAATGGGCCCCATAAGTAGGTGTCTTATAAGTCCATTAACTAAAAACACTTTATTAATGCTTTATTTAATCAAGGTATGTACCACTTTCTTGACAAAGGTTCTGAGACATAATTCATTGATATAAAGATTTTGAAAAAAACTAAAAGGAAAAGTAATAAGGCCCATCTATATATCAATACAATTACTTTGCTACACATTCCATCACATTCCTGTGATTATGAATAATGCAAGGGAAAATATTCCTATCATTTTGAAGGACGATATAATAAAAAGTGCACTCTGGGATACTTCAGTCATAGATTTATATAAGTTAAAAAAAAAAAACCATGCTTTCTTCCATATCTTAGTGCAAGGGTCCTCAACGTGGTCCCATGAGTCCCATGGCACCCGCCAACACCTTTCCTGGTGCCCACCAAGTGTTTTTAGAAAGTGAAGCCAGGTGGGGCTTTTGCCATGCAAGACTTCTGATTGGCCATTAGAGAATTTTTTTGGGTTGTGCATTTTTTAAAAAATGTTGGTTTGGCAGCAGCTGCCACCATATCACAAGGATATGTACTGTGTGGCTGAAGGTAAGCTGCCGTGTTCTGGCTGGCTTCTCTTCCTGTGGCATCTATTTTGTGGCTGCACCCGCCACACTATATCAAACTTCTATTGGTGTCAGCATGCTGAAAATGGTTGAGGACCTCTGTCTTAGCATGTGACTGTATGAGAAGGCATGGAATGGTGAGAGTTTGTCCTCAGACTGAAGCATATTCCACCTAAACATCATTTCTACCCCATCTTTCCTTCAAAAAATTAGGCCACCAGACATGGGATTTCCACCCTTTTATTCGCCTAACCACTTATTTATACTAGACCATGGGTTCTCAACAAGAGGAGAATTCCCCCCTGGGGGGAATTTTAGGGTTCGGGGGGACCACTATTCAAATTGGGAGCAAATTGGAACCACTATTCAGCAAAGTGTGCTGTCCTGTAGATTATGGACATACTGTAAAATTGTAATTTGTTTTTAATAACCATGACTATCTTGGAAAGGTAGGAATTATATTCTGGTGAAGGGGGGGAATGGAGCAAAAAAGGTTGAGAACCACTGTACTAGACCAAACACAGAGGCTGGTCCAAGGTCATTCAACGACATTCAAGGAAGGATTTGAAACTAAGCCTTTTTTAGTTCAAACTCAGCACCCTACCCAGAAGGCAATTTGCTGTTACATGAAAAATAATAATGCCCTACCTCATAGAAATATTGTTAGGACAAACAAAAACTGAGAAAACTATTTTCACAGCTGTTGCCCTAACAATTATGAATAAATGAAACCAAAAGGTAAACATCTGAATATTTGGCCAGTCCAATTCTGCTCAAAGGCCAGTTATCAATTTAATTACATCACCACCACCATTACCGCCAAAACAGTTTAAACAACACTACCTGGACCTCTCATTTGAAGTGGCCAGTACTTACTTTCTCTTTTTTCAGGCAAGGCTGCCTTGAACATTTAAAGCTAAAATGATATTTGGAAAATCACCTGAAACATCTCTCCATACAAAGCTGCAGCAGCATCACAGAGGAAGAGAGGCAAGTGTAGCTAGTAAGCCTATTAAAATGTTCAAGATTGTTTTAGACAAAAAGCATACACTCATGCCTCCAGGGCATGGATTCTCAAACATGATCACAGCGAGCTTTCATAAATCAAGAAAATGATGGTCTGAGGCTTCCACCCCAAGCATCACTAAAAGATTATAAAGGCAAGTGGTTCATCCAGACTAAAGTTATCCTCATCTTCATCCAAAAACAAGCAGGTCAAAGGATGAAGTGGGATTATGCAGGAGCACAGCTTGCCTTAAGGTCCTTTCAGGAATGCAATCTTATGGAATAAAAGACTGTTTTATCGACTGACAAACAGCTCCAGGGTGAGCACTGAGGAACAAGGTTCCTATCTTGCACTACAATGTATTTATCTTGCATTTATCCCAGTGGGTATTTTGTACAGAGTGATGACCAACCGCCATGTCATAACTTGCCATGGTGATAACCAACTGTCTGTATCATCCTTCCCAGTGAGAAGAATGCCACAATTCCAAAATAAAAAGCACAGAAATAGAGAGAATGCTCTTCACCACTAGGCAATGCAATACAGATGGTCAGTTTACCAAGTAGGTACACGCACATTGGGATAACCTGTCCTTTGGAACAAGATTTCTTCTATTTACCCTCCGTTTGTTAATGTGAAGAGGCGGCTTGTTTTCATATATTCTTAGACTTCGCTCAAACATGTGAGATAAAGAAGTAGCAGAAACCTGAGGGAGGTAGGATGGACCACATCACATTAAATTGCAAGTGAAGGATCAAATTTTGGAGTGCTCCCCTATGTTAAAACTCTCCCCAAATAGAAAGTCCACCTAGCAAGTGAGGGGAAAAGATCAACCTTTCTCCCAGCAATGCTAATTTGCTGTTTATCAGGAAATTTTTTGCAACAACACTTTGCATGTATAATGTTATGACGTATTCAAAGCATATGTTCTCTCATATTCACTTCATTCCTGTGTTTAAAATTAAGCTGCAGCCAGTTAGAAATTGCTAGCCATTGGAACTCACAGGGAGTCTCATAACTGGAAGAGTAAAACTGTAGTTTTGTTTGGACACGATCCAGCACCCACCAGTTGTGCTCACATCTCACAACCATGGAGCTCAACCATGGACTGTTTGGCTTGCATGTGAAAAAGCTGAGTTATCCACCAGGGAACTGCAGTGTCCACAAGAGCCCACAAATGCAATAATTGCCCATCCACCCAAACCGCTATGCACATCTCCAACTGTTTCAATAAAGAATTGGAAAAATGACAATGAAAAGCATATATTTCATGGGGGGAAATGGCTTGTACCCTTATAGTGTGGGTGTGGGGTCCACCTGAGTCTTACAACTTGAATGTTAACGATGGCTTATTTGTCCAGGTCCTGTGCAGTTCATGCAGATGTCTACTCACATAGTACCATGGCAGTTATAGTTTATTTCCACCCACTCCTACATCAGTTTTTTAGGCTTTTAACACTTTTTAAACTGTCAAAATAATAAAGGGTTGCCTTGTACATGGAACCATATTGTACGCCACCTTGAGTTCCTCCAGGGAGAACAGTGACTACAAACGTTTTAAATAAATAAGCCATACTGTCAATTGTAGTAAAAGCACCCTAACTGCTCCTACTGGGTACATTCTTCTGCAACTACTACATCCTTGGAGTACTTTGCCCTAGTGTTCCCTGCCTTATTTGCTTAAGCAATTTTACAAAGCAAACTCACAGTCCTAATCACCAATACTTCAATTTGTTCTTATATTCAGGAAACACACCACCAACTGCACAGGTGGAAAAAGTAATCAGTGTGCCCATTTCAGACCATTAAAATGACAATGCATCCTACTGTATGAGAGCAAAGACAAGGCAAACTGAATTGCACTTCAAAAACTATGCTGCTTTTTATTATCCAGCCATGGACATGGGTGGCCATGACTTACTCAACTCAGTATTCAAGCTAGGGTTGCCAAGTGCCCAGTGGTGGTGGGTAAAATTCCGCCAATCCACCGGGCTGCCCACTGACCAGCTGAGGGCCAGCGGGCGCTGTGGAAGCAACGCGGACGCTCTGGCAACATCGGCTAAAACTCTATGGAAACCATAGAGTTTCGGCAGAGATCACTAGAGCGTCCGCATCGCTTCCGGGTAAACCCGGAAGCGATGTAGGCGCATCGCGCGAGGTGCATCCACGTGCTGCAACACGGCCGCGGCTCCACAAAGCTCCCGCCGGTGGAGCTATGGGGCCTGGCAAGCCTAGTTCAAGCCCACTGAATGACTTTGGGAATGAAGAGGAGCCAATGCAATGTAATCATTCGACAATCAGAGGACTGAACCCAGGTTCCAAATCACCACATAGTCAGAAAGATGACTTTGGGCCTGGAACTCTTGTTTAGCCCAGCTTACCCAACAGGATGCTGTGAAAATGATAAGGAGGGAAAACCATGTACACCACCGTAGGATTCCCTGGGGACAGGTGGGATGAAAATATAATAGATGAAGATGCCTAGTTTTTTACATACTAAATAGCCCAAGTTTGCACACTGGTTCCCCCCCCCCCAAAAAAAATCAGAATCACTTCAATGGCGCCTCCTGTAATGAACGATTATGACTGAAGCCTTCTGTAGCTGATGGGACTGCTTACTGAGCATAAGCCTACACATGTAGGCATTTTAAAATAAAGCTACAACTTTATACGGTAGTAACTGTGGTTTCCTGCATGGGAAGAATAATACTCTGTACTATGCATTCCTTCTGTTACTAAAGGCAAAACTATGAAGATTATTGGTTACCTGAACAAGTTAATTATGATTTGGGAAAACAACAGCTATAAATGCATTCTAAAGAGCATTGAGACAATATTGTGTAGTTTATTTATAACACAGAGAAAGGCCATTTTTCATGGAGCGAAAACACACAGTAAAAGCTTCAGTAAGGAGCTCTCTGCTTGCAAAGACATTTCTATATAATAGACTTTAACACTCATGTATTCCAGTACTGGGATCCAGTTTACAAGAAAGCCTAAAAGGAAGGCCTAATGCAGGCTATATGGGGACTGTCTGCTGTAAGAGTCAAATCAAACATGATGGCTGATCCATGTATATTTGTACTTGTTCACGCCTTAACATGGAATGAGGTGGAGGGTCTAGTTAACAAAACTAAGAATTCTTTAATCTGTTATGACCTCCCATGGCAAACCCACATGAGCAAAGAAATTAATCAGTTCCCATTCCACTCTCTCAGGGTACAATGTACAGAGAATGGCTTCCAGATAGTGGATGGCATAATCCATAATTACCAGAAGGTACAGTAAGCCCCTTGGTGTTCAAGGAAGGGGCCCTACAAAGTGCACAGTGATGTGCTCAAAGGACCTTTGTATTACAGGTAATGGGCTGAGGGGGGCCTGAGGGCCTGGGGAGCCAGAAGCCTTTTGACAAATGGGGCACGTCTGGCAAAAACGCTTGACATCCCTGGGCCAAAATAAATGATCTTGTAGGAAGGCCAGGATATTTTTGACCCCCCACCCCGATGCCATGCCTGTGATTATGGCTGTAAGTCAGAACTTTCCCCCTATACTGCCATGGTACCAACAACTGCCTCAAATCCGTCCCCTTCCCTAGGACCAGCCTGTAACAAAACCCCTTTCATAATACAATCTGAAGTATCCTGGCTGCCTGCCTTGCATCCTGAATGACCCGTCACTCGTCGCTAGCATCTTCCTCAGTGCCACCAGCATATCGTCCTGAGACTGAGCCTGCACTACCTCTCTGTCAGCAGAGTTGGGGCGGGTCCTTCCAGAGACTCTTCTTCATCCAGGCCAGGAGAGGTCGCCGAACTGGACCCCCTCTGGAGACTTCGTCAATTCCCAAACTCCTGGCTGGGTAGGAGATGGAGCAAACCAATTGCAGAAAATTGGGGGGTGTCTCATCCCAGCAACATGGGGTAAGGCAGGGTCCGCACCCTAGCCAATTCTAACTCCCATGTTTGTCCTTGTAAGGTCACTTTGATATGAACCACTGGACAGGCCTCCACATGGTGATGGAAATGTGCCGCCACCACAGTCCTCACCACCAGCATATGATAGGGCAAAAATGTGTCCTAATAATAGAAATAGCACTTCTGCTGTCATGAACAGCTGTTAATTTCTGTCCCAGCACCCGTACCGGAAGCAATAATGGTAAGAGGATGGAGTCCATGCCATCACTTGTATAGTCTCATCCCACCTTAAGTCGCACTCCATCAATGGGCACTCCCTTCTGAAGTGCCCACTTGCCTCAGGTATGACACAGACTGGGACCAAGTGGATCCTTCTTTTCTGTGGAATCCTGTTCTCTAAGAGCTTTGGAACTGGACCACAGGGTCTCTTGTCCAGCAGGGCCAGCACAAATTTGGGCCTCAAATGGAGGTATCTGGGGTTGGAACCAAGTCTGATCACCTATTTGCATCACCGCTCCACCTTGACTCTTCTCCTCAGCCTTCACCATTTCTCTGTTGCCCTCCCAAGCCTCTGCCTCCATGACATTATCCAGCAACTTGGGGGCTTCCTTCAAATTGGTTGACTTGCTACATAGAATCCAAGACCAGGCCATAAGCGTACAACTTGAAAAAAGTTGCTCGAGCACTACCTGCTCTACTATCTTCTTTTCCCCATCTATGGTGGGCTTGGGCCAGAGGAAAGCAGCATCCCTTAATGATGTCACAAAAGCATGAAGACAATATGTCTTCTTAAGGGAAAGTGCTCAAAATCACTATTGATAAGTCTCAGAGGATAGAGTCATTATGAACATGCTGCTGGATTTAATTCTTTATCCAAGGAGCATACATTACTGACAACACATTAACCTTTGCTTTGTTTTTAATGTCCCTGCAACCCAAAAAATAGCCTGAACATCATGGATGGGGTCAAAAGAAGAACTAACTCTGTTAAGATCACCCATGTCATAAGTCCTATTTTAAAACCAGTTCAAATTGTTGTCATATAAGTGCTTTATAAATAAATCTAGTCTGGCACATCTGAAGTCACACAGTAGTTTCTGATGACCTGCTAACCTATAACTCTGGGAAGCCTGGATCTAAAAATGCAATAATGATTGGCAAATATCAGTCCCCAAACAAAGGGCAATAATCTTAAGTAAACTACTGTCGAGCAAATGTCCCACAGATCAAACAGTTCCCACGATGCTTTGTGCTATTAGCTAGTGAAACGAGTCCCATGACAATTATATAACCATGCACTGCTCTTCTGTTTACTTTCACAGGTTATCTTTAGTCCAGTGATATGTACAGCCAAATCTTTTGGATGTAAATCATTTGTGTATGCAATGCAATCTTGATAGTTATAGTTCAGCAAATTGGACAATATTAAACGAGACAATTATCTCCTAATTCAGATTTTTACCATACCATTTCAACAATTAGCTTGTAAACTGCAAATACATGCGGGGGGGGGGGGGACAATCATACAAAACACATACAGAAATAAGGCTAAAACTTGGCTATATATTGTTTCTAATAGATGTACCTTTAAGGAGGACATAGAGCCCAAAGACATATCTTATTTAGATATATGTAGATCTGCCATTGGAGTGATGCTTTTTCTTATTATTTTTAAGCAGTTGTTACATACACATGTATATATATAAAGGGAAGATGACTGGGGAAGGCACTGGCAAACCACCCCATGAACCAAGTCTGCCTCGTAAACGTCGAGATGTGACATCACCCCATGGGTCAGGAATGACCCAGTGCTTGCACCAGGGACCTTTACTTCTTTTTTTTTTACATACACATACAACATAAACCCTTCCTTATTCGTATTTTATACAAGTTACTATAATAAAACCATAAATACACATCCATATCTTTCCAAATTCAGAAATTCCTTGAAGCTGAGCATGGATATCCATTTCTTCTCGCGTAGCACTTCACTTCTAACTTCTTATTTAATGCTAACCATAGCTTCCCATCACTTTTGAATCAGCAAACAATTGTTAGTGCTTTCACTCTAAGGCAGGAGTCCCCAACCTTTTTCAGCCTGCAGCCACCTTTAAAATTCTAACATAGGGAGGTGGGTGCAATCACAAAATGAATGCCATGGATGGAGGATCCAACCACATAATGTCAGGGATGGAGGTTATGCTTAACTCTGATAGTAGGTCTTCAACGTATCAGGCAGAAGCTCAGTTTAACAAGATGCCTTTTAAAATTAAAATATAGTTAGAAATATTCTTGCATACACACAAAATGAGTATACTTATTGAGCTAGCTAAGGCATCCTCATCTGGCAGTATCCATCTTCATTTTGGTTCCATGTAACCGGCTCAAGGTTGACTCAGCCATCCATCCTTCCGAGGTCGGTAAAATGAGTACCCAGCTTGCTGGGGGTAAAGGGAAGATGACTGGGGAAGGCACTGGCAAACCACCCCGTAAACAAAGTCTGCCTAGTAAATGTCAGGATGTCACATCACCCCATGGGTCAGGAATGACCCAGTGCTTGCACAGGGGACCTTTACCTTTATAACACAATTGTGCAAAAGAAAAGGGAAAAATCAAAAGCCTTCGACAATATTTTGGAAAAATCATTATTTACATAACATACTTTATATAAAGCCACTTTCTCTGTAATACCATAAACATCAAAAACTCAAAAAGTCCCATGTAGTCCACTTTCTAAAAACACTTGGTGGGCACTAGAAAAGGTGCCAGTAGACGCCAGGGAGCCCATGGGCACTACACTGGGGAACCTTGCTCTAAGGAAACAATCCTAAGCAAGACTACTCATAAACGTTCTTAGGTCTATTCACTGGGGCTTATTCACAGGAAAGTATTCTTTGCACCATAAAGGTCCTATTTTTGACTGAGAAGTGCTAATATGATACAATTTGGACAAATCAGAAAATTGTACAAAAACTGAAGTTTAAAAGGAAGCTATTTACAAGAGTGGAATAAGAGAACGAGGCAACATGAAAGCCTGTTGCCCATGTCTAATAATCCAAAACCATGATCTGCAGGAGCACCTGGAAGAGAAGATGTCCCTTCCAATATTTACAGTGCAACCCCAGGCACAGTTACACCCCTCCAAACCCACAAGTCAGTGGGCTTAGAAGGGTATAACTCTCTTTAGGATTTTACTGCTAAGCCTCATTTGTGGGGGAGTGAGCAGAATATTTTATTCAGCAAATCAAAATTTTACAACATATTCTTCTTAGAAACTTCAGCTTTATAAGCTGCAGAAAAAGAACCAGTTGCTAATATTGTTCCCCAAACTAACTCTTAGAAATGGAAAAATACTGAAAACTTCACCAATAAAGTTCAAACCCAAAAGGAGATACCATTGTACACATCCTACATGTGAGCAAAGTCAGCTTCCTGACAGCCTCATAGGGATGCCAGCCTCCAGGTAGGACCTGGGGATCCCCCAGAATTCCACCTCATCTCCAGAGTACACAGATCCCTAACCCTCGAGAAAAAGAATGCTTTGGAGGGTAAACTCTATGGCATTGTATCCCCACTGAGGTCCCTCTCCTCCCCAGGCTCCATGCCCAAATCTTCAGGAGTTTCCCAACCTGGATCTGACAACCCTACCACCCCATCCCCCACTAGTGGCCAGGGGGGATCTGGCAACCCTACAACCTCAGCAAACCCAAGAGGCCAAGAGAACTTGAACAACAACAACAAAAATTAAGTATTTATAATGCCTTTGGTAGGCCCTATAAAGAGTTTGATTAATCAACTATCCAACATTACAGGTGGAAAATGAATGCCAAAATCAAGTTCTGTCATTCAGTGTTCAAATAAATACATATTTCGCTATTCAAAGAAACCCATACATAATATGAGAAAGTGGAACACATGTTAAGAATTTAATACAGTTGTTGAACAGGTTGAAATGAGGTATCACGCATCTCCAAAACAATCTTAGGCAGCGCTGAAATGGTCAGGACCAAATAATAAGCCAAATTAATACATGGAAAAATTGCATATATTGCCAGTTTTCTTATGGAGGAAGTAGCATCATGCACACATTGAAATGGAAGGAGCAGAACTGGGTCTTGTCGATGAAGACACAGAGTTGCTGCCACTCTGCATTTCTCAGCCTTCTTTTCAACTAGCATGTTCTATTTCACATGTGGTGTGATATCACTGCACTGCAAATCTTCCCAATCCAGCCCGGGGCAGTCATACAACCAAAACATTTAGTTATTTGGATTTTGTGATTAATGTATTCCATATTCTCTCTTCTTCAATACAGTTAAAACAACAATGACATGATGCTTTGCCATAATCATGCTTAAAAAAACAATAATCTTTTGCAGTAATGCTGAAGTTTTAATCTAGAAGACGTACAAAGCAAGGAATACGTCATGACGCTTATCACATTGCATCTCCCCAAACAAGAACTATCCTGTTTCAAAAACAAAGTTTACATCTTGTATGAATACATTACTGCTTATGGCTGTAGTAATAAATCTGAAACGAACCAGCGAAACCTTTTTTATTTTAATCAGACAACTAAGGTTTCAGATTCTAAGGACCTCATGATAGTGGCCTGAAGAAATGAGATCACTAGATGCCCCCCACTCCCTCATAAAACTGTTCCGTTCATTAAGATTCACCTGTCCATCCAAGAGCTGAACGTACAAAGAGCACAGGGGGAAAATCTACCCTTATGGGGTGAAACCAGGTGTGACTCTGGGACTTGAATGAGGTGTACTTTTTTCCCTTTTAAAAACCAGTACGCAGGGTCCCAATTCAGATCAGAACCATGGCATAAGGAGAGTGCAGGATTAACCCTTCCCCTCCACACCAATTTTCTGACCAGAAACAGCCCCGCAAAGCTGATATTTGCTCCAGTGGATCAAAATGTCCTCCCGTGATGCTTTTGGTCAGGGTGTGTGTGGATGGGACGACATTCATAATGTGCCAATAATTTCCCCTACTGGGACTAAAACCACCTCATGGGTGTTGTTTTCAATCAAGGAAACAGCAGGAGGAGGAAAGTTCATGCCTCCCCTTCTTAGTGTCACATATGGTCCCCCAGATGCTTTCCAAAAACACTTTAGAAGATCCAGTCACAGAAGCACTATGTCAAATGCAGTCTGGCTCTCAGAAACTGGTGAAAAAGAAGAGCTTAGTAGATCTTAGGGTATGTCATGGCACATTTTAACTTAAATTGGGGGTTGGGAAGACTAGGAAAATGTCCAAATTCAAAATTAACAAACTTTACTTTCCTATATAAGACAAGAGCTGCTTTACACAATATGTGTATTTGGTGTACCCTCAAGACATGTTTAAATGTTAAGGTTAAAACGTAACCATAATGTGACACACATACATCTTCTCCCCATTTGTCATTTATTTGTCAGGGACCTGTGACCAGCTGTGGATCTCTGCTGCGCTCAGTAGCACTCGGTGTGGTGGACTTCATGACCCTAGGAAAGGATCTAAAGTTGGAGTCTGTGAAACGTTGATTCTGCATCATTCTAAATCTTTGGAAATCTCAAAGAACAAGCGGAGGATTGTGGAAAACAGGCAGAAAACAATAACCATTCCACTTTCACTATCCAGCCAATAATGACAAGTGTTATAAAAAAAATAAGCTACACAATGGGGTGTGTGTGTGTGTGTGGGGTCAATAACCAATTCAGTTAAATAAACAGGGGTTCTAAAAAGTGTGCTGTAGCAGGACCCTTCAGGACAGTTTCCTTTCTACCGTTCTACACATCTTCCGTCTCTTATTAGTTTTACCTCTCCGAGGTTACAATACAACAGTGGTTCCCAAAGTGGGCGGTACCACCCCCTGAGGGGTGGTGGGATTACCTAAGGGGCCGCTAAGAGGCAAGGGGGCAGCAGGGGGCACTGGAGGTGGGCTCCTTCAACCACGCTGTTCAATTATTTACAGTTGTCCAGGCTATGGCACCATGCTGGCAAATGGCACTCCATGTTTCTGCCTCTGCATAGGGCTGAAATGTGGTGGAAACCATGGGAATGTTTAGTAAATAGGTCACCAGCGTTCTTGGCAGACCAGTATACTGCATTTTGAGGAACTATCATCACCATGTGTGTTTTTTGTCATTTTTCAATTTTTTTGTCATTTTTAAAGTAATTTGCTGGAAAGTCCTTAACATACTAGTACTGAGTATGGTGTTTATTTTCCTGTGTTCTCTGTTACTGAACCTCTTGATTATGAAGTTTGGTTTTTAGCTATATGTTATTTATGACTCAGCTCATCCAATATTAATATTTCTAGGTTATATAAGGATTTAAAAATTTCTCACTGCTTATTTATCAGAACTATTTGCAAAGCTCAATGAAACTGAATTTGCAGTTGCAAGGAAATGAGATTGATGGAAATTCCAGATTGGATGATAAACCCATTTTCATATATAGAAGAAGTTGGGGTAGTGAAAGAAGACTAAAACTGAACCACCAAATGACACTGAGCTGAAGCCAAATTTAAGAAATTGCACCAAGAGTTTTGGTTACTCCTCTCGGGAGATAACCATTCAAGTAGCCAAATTCTGCCTCCAGTCTAGTAGGATTTGTAAACGGCTAACTGAAAACCTTTCCCAGTAGATTATTCCTCCTCTTCTTCAAATCATCCTTCCAGAATCATCAACTTTTATTATATTATTTTAACCTAACTTTGACTTTTACCTAGAGCTGATATTGTATCGAAATAAAACTTGACTTGGTTATAGAAGGAAATTTCTGATTGCTATCCTGAACTATGGACAGTGGTTAAAAAGCTCCTTGTTCCATTTCCAACGTCATATTTGATGGAATGGAATTTTAGTCAATTTCAATACCTTAATTGGCATACCATCAAGCAGTCGGGAACGGAGTTTCAGTGTGGTCACTGAACTTCTCTCCAAACAAAGAAATCGATCACTAAACGTGGTGATTAAAGACTCTAAGTGACTCCTGCTAAGTGACTTTAAACCAGACACTGGGAAATGGGAATAACTTTATCAGGCCCATCCATCGCATTAAGAATTTACTGAACAGTGAAGTAGTAACTAACTGTGCAATCCCGGGGGGGGGGGGGCGAAGCTCCATAGGAGCCTGTGTGACCCCTACTCTGGCGTCTGTACCACTTGCACCATACAAACTGGCATGGATGCCGGTGTAGGGCAACTTATGCCAGCAATGGGAGGACGCCGGCACAGCCTCCCTGCCGCCGTATCTCCCCACACCGGCATCCTGGGAGGCATTCCCAGGGCATTCCTGGGGGCGGAACCTCCTTTAGGCAGCTTCCTAACTCCTTTTGCCCTGGGAACATCCCTTTACGCTGCAGCTGGACTCCAACAGCAAAATAGCTGGTATAGCCTTGCTATTCTCTATGGGCCATTTTTCAATTTTCTAATTTTTTCAATTTTCCTTTTTTCTGGTTGGGAAGCCTGTGCTTCGGCAACTTGGCTGCGCAGCTCCCAGCCACCATCTATCTACCCTCCCCCTTTGGACTGGGCTGCCCACATGGTATCTAAGATGCTGGCTAAATCACTGTGAGACTTTGAAAAGCTGGTATACCTGGATCAAATTAATCAATTTTGTTGAATAAATTAAACCAAAAGGTTTAATTGAATTTTGAATAACTGTGTAATTACTGTTTTGAGTTTGATTGTTATCCCCTTTACTAGGTTGTACAAACCACTATTCAGACTAATGCTTTTTAAAGGGTAGGGTAGGGGGCACTGGGGATGAGTTTATGGAACCAAGTGGGTGATGGCCTGAGAAAGTTTGGGAACCACTGCAATACACTAAGAACCAAGAATGAGTTGAGGACACTTAGCTCCATCTCAATAGATGGTGCTAGCAAATGGATGAAGCAAGGATGGAAACAGTGCAGGTACATAGAGTAGGAAGGCCAGCACCAGCATGGCCAAGATGTTACCTGCTTGCTTCTCTGACAGAAAGGAAGGAAATTATTTCAAGACAGGCACTCTAACCGTGCATTCCTGAGCGGAATGCCTGCGCCACTGTTTGGAGGCAATGCAGTGCCAAAAATCCATGCAACCCGCATAGGGCCGGGAAAAAAAGGGCGTTCCCAAGTCGTAATGGCTTAGGAGGCTGCCTAACAGCAGCCCCGCCCCCCCGGCCAGTGCTGGGACACCCTGGGAACGCCTCCCGGGACGCCGCTGTGGCCTTTGCCGGCGTCCGAACGCCAATGGAAGACTCCGTCGGCAGCAAGGCCTGCACACCAGCGCTGGGGCCACAAAAGTCGGCGTACGCTGCCCGGACGCCGGTGCTGTGGGCCCTTACACCAGCGCAGGCCTTCACCAGCCTCCTGAAGGCTTTTGTCCTGGCCGCCAGCACAGCTCAGGAATACGCTGTAAACAACTTTTCATTCATGGAATACTGTTGTCTTCAACTTCACTATTTGAAAGGTATCCATAAAAAGTTGGGGTTAGGTTAGGAAAGGATTTTTTTAAAGTCAAAACACTGTGCGATTAATATGGATTATACAACATTATATTGATTATAATCATGGAAGAACCAACCACCCAACTGAAACTTTCTATCTCTAGCGTGTTTGCTATCAGTAAAATGCTGCATCTACTATTAAACAATTTGTTTTCTTGTCTTTTTTCATTTACGTCAATGTTTCTTCCATAGGAAACGCACAGCAGCTCCAAAGTACAGAACAGTGAAATGTTAAGCTGTTGTGCCACTAACAAAAGTTGCCTGTCAGAAAGCTTACGCGTGTAGGCTTGCAATGCAACATCATGCAAAGTTACAGTTGCGCCTTCAGCTCTCCAGCCAATAGAATCACCCATACAACAAGTGATGCTTGTAAGGCATGATGATTATTGTGCAATCAAAGAGCATTTGTTTGCTTGGTTTTGACTTGCCTTCCCTAGCTGTTGTGAATTTGCGTTTGGAAAATCAATCTGTACAGCAATAACAAGACACTGAAGTCTTTGTTATTTCTAAAATACTAAGTCTCTGTACATGGCCAGAAATAACTGTTAAGCCAAAAATAAAAATGTAGGGATGCAACAGACCAGTTCATTGTCCTATCAACCACAACAGCTTGGGGATGGGGGGAATTCTTCTTTTCCAGTTTTATCCATATCATTTCCTGTATATGGGAAGAACTTGAAAGTCACCACTTTCAAAAGAAAGGTGCACAGAGTTGGGGGGGGGGAAACAGAGGAACTGAAAGAAAAGGGAATATTTCTATTATTGGCAGTGAACAGGTTTCTTTACAAATTGCTTCCGGGGAGCTTCCAAGAATCCTTCTGGGTCAGTAGGACAGGTCAGTTTCAATGCTCAAGCACAGAAGTAAATTTACTTGAATAGCTTTATTTATCTGAACCAACAGAAGCATAGATAATGAAGGGCAGAAAGAACGGTCTGCTGCAACCACACCAAAAGCTTAAATAAACCAGCCAGATCACAAGGAGGAAGCCTCTGGGATTAACCCCCCCCCAGATTAAAAATCTAAATCACTGGAAACTGTACACAAATGCGCACACAGAGAATGGGCTGCAGACAGCCTTTATTTCCACTCTCTCTGTGTCGCTGGTCATCGTAAAAAGATCATATTTCTCTGCCATCAATCAGAATTAAGCTGCTTATGGATGCGTAGCAATTCGGTGCATGCAGTTGCCAGTAGCAACAGGGCATACAATTGTACAGCCTTCCCCTCTTCAGCAACAGCAGCAAAAGGAGGAGGGGGAGTGACCAAAGAGGGGCAGCAGCAGATGGGACAGGCAGAGCAGGGACAGCAGAAGGAAGAGGGAAATGAGCGGAGGCAAGGGAAAAGGGCACGGGGAGCAGCAGGAAGCGATGGAAACAGTAACAGGCACAGAAGGGGCAGGAAGGGTGGGCCGGGAGGAGCAAGACTCCCACTGCCAGGCAGGGCAGGAGCTTAAAAGGGAAAAGAAAAGGCAAAAGAAAAGACTAACAGGCGCTGCACAAAGCCAGAGAGCCGTGACAGCAGCAGGAAGTTCAAGCAACAGGATCAACAGAAGCCAGGCTGACAGTTGAAAAGTGTCTATTTGCAGGCTTAGGGCGCTTTCACACATGCCGAATAATGCACTTGCAATCCACTTTCCATGCCCTTTGCAGCTGGATTTTACTGTGTGAAATGGCAAAATCCACTTGCAAACGACAATTAAAGTGCACTGAAAGTGCACTGTGCAGCATGTGCGAAAGCACTTTGATGCCATTTACGCACGGGAGCTTTTGGCCCGGATTTGCTGCTTTGTAGATACACATTTTCCCCAGTCGAATTCTCAAAACTCTGCATGGGGGCTTTTGTTGTTGTTGTTGAGAACTCAGATGGGGGAAATGTGCACCTACAGAGCAGCCAACCCAGGGCAAAACCTCCCGGGCATCAATGGCCTTGGGCTGCAAGCCCCGAAAGCACTTTCCTGGGGGAAAGCCCCAAATCCACAGACCTGAACAGGCGTCAAAGCAGACCATAGGTAGAACTCAGGGTTGCCTCTGGAACAGCCTCAGACCCAAGGAGGCCACAGCGCTCAATCCTGAGCCCCCAAAGCGCAGCGCAGCAGCTGCCTGCCGGCCCTTCCCTGCACGCCAGTCTGGCTAATGACAAGCAAGGCCGGCGCAGGCGGAGAACTTGGCAGCCGCCGCCGCTCAGACCCGTGCGCCCTAGCAAGAGCAGGGGAGCTGAGCAGTGGTCCGGCCCCCGGTGGCTGCAGGGGCACGGGGGATCCAACAAGTCCATAGGCGCACGCATCTTGGCCCCCGCAGCCCCCCACCGGGAGGGGCGTCTCAGCCACGCCACCTCCCAGCCGGCCCGGGGCTCCACCCGGGCACAGGTGCAGGGAGGCCGGCAAGTTCGCCAGCGAGCATCCCTTGGAGTTGCTGCTCTGCGGACGCACCTTCCCCCCATCCGAATCCTCAAAGCGCAACAAGAAGCCCCCCCCTCCCCCCATGCAAAGTTTTGAGCATTGGACGGGGGGGAAATGTGCATCTACAGAGCAGCAACTCCAAAGGAAAACCTCCCGGGCAGAAATGGCCTTTGCCTTGGAGTTGCTGCTCTGCAGATGCCCCTTCCCCCCCCCTCCGAATCCTAAAACGCAACAAGAAGCCCCCATGCAAAGTTTTGAGAATTGGATGGGGGGAAAGGGGGCATCGAGAGAGCGACAAATCCATTGACGCCCGGGAGGTTTTGCTGCTCTGCAGATGCACAGTTTCCCATCCGAATTCGCAAAACTCTGCTTGGGGTGTGTGTGTGTGTGTTGTGTTTGAATTCTGAGGATTGGGATGGGGGGGGGGGAACGTGCATCTGGAAAACTGCAAACCCAGGCCGAAAACCCCCGTGCGTACAATAACCCCCCCCCCGGGGCAGAGTTTTGAGAATCCGGATGGGGGAAGACGCGACTCCAAGCCCCCCCCGAAAACAAAACCCCCGTGCGTAAAGGGCCGTGCGTAAAGGCGGCGCGCACCCCCGCGCGGGAGGCGCCCCACGAGCCGGCCGCCGACCCCCCCCTCCCCTCCCCGGCGAGCGCCCTCGCGCCGAGGGGGAGGAGACGGGGGCCGCGAGCCGGAGGGCGGGGTCCCCGCCTGGGCGAGGCCGGCGGGCAGGTGAAGGGCGCGCGGGCCCGGCCAGGTTCGGCCCCTCTCGGGATGCGCTCCCTCCCCCCCCCCCCATCCCGACGCTCAAAACGCAACGACAAGCCTCCAGTGCAGAGTTTGGAGAATGCAGATTGGGGGGGGGGGGGAGAAATGCATTTGGAGAGCGGCGAGCCCTGGAGGGAGGGAGGGAGGGCCGCGCGCGCCCCCCTTCCCCCGGCCCAGCGCCTTACCTGGTGCGCGGAGGGGCATGCTGCGGCGGGCGCGCGGCCGGGGCGGGGCCTGGCTAACCCCGGGGTGGCGGCGGGCGGCCCCCGTGTTGCAAAACTTCCCCCGGCCGGCGCGCGGGGGCCGCCCCGGCCATCGGCGGCCGCCTCTCCCCGGCCGCGCGGTCGCCTCTGCTGCTTGGCCGCCGCCGCCGCCGCCGCTCCCTGCCGGGCTTCTGCGTGGGCTCGGGGAGGGCCGGGGGGGTGGCCCGCTTTGCGGGAGGGGGGCTGCTGCTGCGGCTCGTCCGCGGCCTGGGGAGCCGCTCAGGATCGGGGCTGCCCGATCCAGCCCATCTGCTGCGATCATAATCAGTCTCGGCTGAGCGGCTCTGACAAATCTTGTGCCTGCGGTGGGGGGGTTAGGGGAGGGAGGGCGGGCGATGCGGGGAGGGAGCCAAAGGCGGGGGGGGGGGAGAGAGGGAGAGGAGCCGAAGGGGGGCTGCGAAAGGCGGCTATTGTGTGCCTCCGAAGCGGGATCCTGGAGAGAGCGGCAACATCGTGGAAAGAGTGGGGTTTTTTTTTAGGGGGGGGGGTTAGAAAGCTGAATTTCTCCTCTCCCCCCCCCACCCTTCACTTTCATGGGGAAACCTCTTTCTGCTCCCAGGTCCCTTTTGGCCTGCGAATGAACTCCGCCTGTCCCTTCTGCAAGATTGCACTACGTTCTCCCCATGTTGGCATCCCTTCCTAGGAGATCGGAAGAAGCTAAAGTTCCCCTTAGCGGACTCGTCTTGGGAGATGACCATTCAAGTGGCCGCATTTTTTGCCTCCGGTCTAGTGGGATCCTTTCCTTTTATCCCTTAAAAGCTCCTTGATCAATTGATCTTGAGCAGCATATATCTAGTATATCTAAACAGCTGACTGAAAACCTTCCCCCATAGAAGATCTTTCCTCCTCTTCTTCAAATCGTCCCTCCCAGAATCCTCAACTTTTATTATTTTATTATTTTAACCTAACTACGTTCTCCCCATGTTGGCATCCCTTCCTAGGAGATCGGAAGAAGCTAAAGTTCCCCTTAGCGGACTCGTCTTGGGAGATGACCATTCAAGTGGCCACATTTTTTGCCTCCGGTCTAGTGGGATCCTTTCCTTTCCTTTTATCCCTTAGAAGCTCCTTGATCAATTGATCTTGAGCAGCATATATCTAGTATATCTAAACGGCTGACTGAAAACCTTCCCCCATAGAAGATCTTTCCTCCTCTTCTTCAAATCGTCCCTCCCAGAATCCTCCACTTTTATTATTTTATTATTTTAACCTAACTTTGGTTTTTATTCGGAGCTGATGTTGTGTTGAAATAAACTCGATGGCTTGATTGAACTAATTCACAGTGGTTGATTGAACTAATTCACAGTTCTGAAGAAGTGAGCTGTGGCTCACAAAAGCTCCTACCCTACCAGAAAATATTTTTGTTAGTCTTTAAGGTGCTACTGGACTCTGGCCCTTTTTGATTGAACTAAACCAACAATTGCAGTGCCTTAATCTGATTATCAGTTTGTCCTGAACAACCCAGCTGTTATGAAAGAGGCCGGCTCCTTTTTTCTCTCTCTTCCCCCTCTCCCCCCCCCCCCAAAAAAAGATAAAATCGGGGAGAGAAGAAACCCCAGACCACAAAGCATTCTGAAAGCTGGCGTGGGTTATAAGTTAATGTTGCAAGTTTGGCTCGGAAATAGCCTGACAAGTATGCCTAGCATGTGTGCAGTTTGAAGAAGCAAACTTTTTGGTTGTTGTAAAGAGTTATTTTTAATTAGGATGGGGAAATAGGCAATCCTTTTACTTCTGTACATTCAGTAAAGTTTGGAAATGTTAAGGCAATTAAAACAAGTTTGGCCTTTTGTGAGAAAATCAGACTGTGTTCCAGTTATATTGGGCAAAAAATAAGTTCCACTGAAATAAATATCCCTTTCATCCAATCAATGCACCAATATATGTTCCTGGCATAAATTGCATTTTATGAAGTTAATATGAAACAATAACTGTTTCTCTTATATCTAACAATCCATTAAGTTTCTTTAAAATATTTTGTCCTGCCTTTCTCCCTTTAAAAGGGTCCATGGCAACTTTCAGCATGTACATGCTGCATGTCAATAAAACTCACAAGCGCTTGCAGAGGTAAGCAGTTGATGCTGTGTTTCCCATCCTGTTTTCTGTGTAGCAGTCACAAGTGAGTGACAGGTTTTCCTCTGTTCCCCCATGTAGGGTATCTGCTTTGGATCATGACTGCGGCATGCATGGAAAAGGGGCTGCAGCCTACTCCCTACACCACTTTCCTTACTGAAATGGCCCAAGGAGGTGCTGTTTGTTCCACTGGGTAAACTCATAAGTGAACATCTGGATTTCCCCAACAGGCCAAATACCACACCCACATTGGGGGGAGGGGGGGTTGAGGAGAACCTGCAACTTACATGTGACCATTACACAGGATGGGGACCCCAGGCCAACCCTGTGTTTTCCACAATGTAAGAACTGTCAATTTAGATGGGAAGCACATGTTTCAGTTGGCATGTAGAGGCAACCCCAAATCATTCCCCATGACAGGTCATCTGTGTAGAGAGAATAAGATCATGTTCTCTATGCTACCCACCCTTTGCTTTGGCTGTTTTAGGTTTTTTACCATGCAAAAACCTGGGTAGTCTGTATGGTGATCACACTTGCCCTTATAAACCTTTGGATGCTGCAAAGTCTTGATGAAAAGTGAGTTCCACCATTTAGGGAAATCTCAGGACTGTCACATTACAAGGTTTTGCTTTTTAAATTACGGTGCAGAGGCAGTATTTTGTAGGGGCTATCCCAATAATTGAAGCTTTATAACTAAAAAGTAAGCTCCTGTGGGTTGCCTGGGAGCCTCAGAAGAAAATGAGGCGCTTTGGTTTAGTGCATACACAGCCACAATATCCTAAATGAGCTACAGTTTTGGAATAATGACTGTCCTAAACAGAAGAGATTTTATTAGCCAGCATTGCACTGGTAAACCACCTCTGTTAGTCTCTTGCCATGAAAACCCCAAAAGGGGTCGCCATAAGTTGGCTGCGACTTGACGGCACTTTACACACACACAAGATTACAAAGTCATAAAGTGTGTGTTCCAATACCATGTAAGATAGCAGTGTTCATCAAGCGGAGCCAAGCTCAAGAATGTATGTGTGGTGTCTGAATAACATGTTAGATCTGGATCAAAAGAAAAAGAATAATTATAGCAGGTACCATCAACATATTAGTGAACTATATTCCCCACTTCTGCACAATCTGGCCTATTTCCTGAGGTACCCACTGAAAAGGAGGAGAGTTAAGAGGGAAATCCGGGATACCCTTAGAGGAAGTGGGGGGAAGATAAACAGTTGCTGATCATTCTCTATGACCTTCTTAGAGAAACACCTCATGATCCAAATCTGAATGGATAAACATATATGAATTCTGTGCACAACTTCGTACAAGCTTTGTATGCATTTCCACAAGCAGTTGTGAATATTCTGGCAGGAAGGAATTGGGGAAGAACCTGCTAATTAGCATTAGTTAAACAGTATCTCACTAACTTTGTTCTCTGCACACAGGTATATATAAGGCCTGGGTACACCCAGAGGAGTGAGACAAAAGGCGCTTGTCCTTTGCTGACTAGCCATAGGGTTGGGCCCAAGGCTGGGCAGAAGATCAGCCAGGGGAGAAAGAAGACCTGCTTGATCATTAGCAACCTCCCCTCCCTTCCCTTCCTTTTTTTGTTTAGTTTGGGTTGTTGTTTTTTCCTCTCTGTATTGTTAGCCGCAATGGGTCTCTCCAGGGAGAAAAGTGGAATATAAATATGCTAAATAAATAAGTAAAATATGAATATAGCAGTGTTTTACTGTTAAGAAATTCCAAGGGCCTATAGCAGTGTTTTACTGTTAAGAAATTCCAAGGGCCTATGGGCTTGTAAACACATAGCATATTATATTTTCTTATACAGCAGATGTGGAAGAGGCCTCCTAGAGTTTCGCAAGCTCTACCCCACAAATGTGTGTGTGTGCACAGGCACAACAGTCTGTTGTTCATGTTAAGAGTACCCAAATTCATTTTCCTAAAGCCTTCAGGTCTGAGTAATTTTAAAGACCTTTACTCTTTAAAGGGGAAGGAGAGGCAGCACGATATAGCCTGATCTTATCAGATCTCAGAAGCTAAGCATGGTACTTGGAAGGGAAACCACCAAGGAAGACTGCAGAGAAAGGCAATGGCAAACCCCCCTCTGCTTCACCATAAGTTGTGTGCACTTGCCTTGAAAGCCCCTTACTGGGGTCACCATAAGTTGTGTGCAACTTGATGGCGCTTTACACACACACTCACACTTTGAACGCCATTCAGCACACAGATATTTTCCCAAAAACAAATGAAGCACTCAACTTTCATACAGAAAGGAGGGTAGTTTCAGGTGATATTACAGGTGGTTTGGTGGTTTCCTATTCCTCTCAATGATTTGTTGTAGAATGAGAAAAACAGCATCCATGGGAGTTCTATGGAACTCAATGCATGGTCACTATGCCTGAACAAGGGTGGTTCACAATCATATTATTTAATACTGTCTACCAATAGCTTCTTTGCTTACATATGGATAGCTGCAAGTTATTAGGAATTAATTACCAGTAATTGAAAAACTTTTAGGAAATAGCTATGGCTGATTACAATGTTGGTACAATGCAATATGTGCAAAAAAATCCCAAGAAAACTGGAAAATATTTTGCATCTATTCATTGTATAGAGATTGGAAGCTGCCTGGAAGTAAGATAGGACTTCTCTCCAGGTTCATATATATACATGATGAAGGAACTTGGCAGTTATAGCATTTTGGTAAGAGACTTCTTATTCTTGCCAATTAAGAGAATCCTTCCTACTGGAGAAATATGTGTTGCAGGTAAGAATAATGAACTGCAAGTAGCAAAGGAATATGAGATAAGGAAACTAATCCAAATTAGCTTGCAGAAAAAGGTTTTCTGAACCGCCAGAAAGTAGCATAATTCAGGCCCCAGTTCAACAAAGCACTTAAGCCTGCATCTACATTTCAACATATATAGAGTCCCCCCTTGTAAAGATTCTGCATATACACAGGGAAATCACACACATTTGTGTGACCTGGCTCATTACTACAGTGTACAGTTTCCCATAAACATTAATGTTTGCAATTGAATTCACAGTTCATTAAACTTCAACATAAAAAATGATACCAACACCATTACAATAAAGTGTTATCATAGCATCAACAGCCCTTCCTTCAAAAGTGACCCTGCTAATTACCACCCAGTTACTCTAACACTGGGGTGCAATACTGGAAAATCTGATGTTGGACTCAGTATCAGTTTATGTTATAAGAGAAAAATGCAGTCACATCCCAGGCAGTGATGGTTTATGAAAACAGATTTTGCCTACTTCCCCCTTCCAAATGCCAATACTTTTATCCAACCAGCAAAGGAAATGCCAGCCATAACAATTGTCAAAGAGGATACACTTGCAGTGACATCCTAAACAGAGCTACACCCTTAAAAAGTCCACTGAGGTCTAGGAAACCAGACACAGGGCATTTTCTCCAGTGGCAGCTTGCCTTTGGAATTCCCTCCCCCTTGAGGCTGGCCTGGTGCTGATTTTACTGTCTTTCAGGCACCAAGCAAAAGCATATCTTTTTAACCTTGGATTTTAATTGGAGTTTTTTTATCCTTCTAAGTTTTTTAATGGTCTCTTTCTGGCCTGAGGTCTCTTCCATAGATAGTTTCATGCTGTTTATGTCTCTGGCCTTGTTTTGCTGGCTTGTGGTTTGGCAATGATAACTTATAACTATCATTGTAAGCCACCTCAAGCTGGACTCTGATGAAGTGTAATACAAATTTCTAAAATAACCAACTCTTCTTAGGATGGAGAGGGTTTTTTTTGGGGGGGGGGTTTGGTGTGTTTTTTTTTTGGCCAGCTTCATTATTCCTCAGGGAAGGGAAAGGTGAAGTTAGTGTAGAAAAGGACCAGATATTTGCTTATCCGTGCAGTGCTTTATAATTGATGTTGTCCATCCAGAGGGAATCCATCCAGTGGGAAACATCCCTATTCTTTAACACATGTATTGGACTCAAATTAGAAAACTTCCATTTCTTTTAATCTAATTGAAAATGATAGAATGGTAAATATGTCTTCATGCAAGCTAGATGTCGAACAGGGAATATCCCTGGATCCTTAGGCACATCACTTTGGGGCAATGGTAGATGTAGGCTACCATCCTAAAGACATTTACCAGTACATAGAATCCAGTTCCTTTTATATCAGTGGAGCATGCTACTAAGCAAATAATTTAGAATTGCTGGAGCCAAGCAATGATTTCATAATAAGCCACTGACATCCATCTGATAAGGTTTTCTGAAACCTTTGCACGATAAACACCTCTTTCAACATTTGAACATTTTACACTAATCGTAACCACTAAGATTACTCCTGTCCAATAACCTGAGATTATAGAAAGGACTGGAAATTTGGGAACATCTGTAAAATCTAGATATATTGTGATCTGTATGGAGGACCTGGCAAGCCATATGTCATTAGACTCAGATACCTTAAGACTAAGACCCTAATACCTTCTAAACAGATTTATATTGACTCATTAGTGAGACAATCACAAATTGTCTATAAATCTATAGACCTAAGGACAGGAGTACAAACTGATTAAGCTTAGCCAGGGCCATGGTTTCCCCATAAAGAGATGCAGTCAGTTACTAGGTTTGATGTTCCACAACACCTTCTCTTATTCACCCACTTTAGTCCAGGTATATTTATGTTATCATAGATACTGTTGCAAACTTCAAATTTTATTATATTTAGGGCCCATCCATCTATGTGCCCTCTCCAAGTCAGTGTGGTAGATCCAATCTCACATCCATTCAGTAGGGATCATAGCAATAGTGTAATCTGTTCATGGTCACAGTGCAACAAAATAATTTTCTGTTAATAGTGGTTCACAAAATATGGTGGTTTTAGATGCCCTACTTCAAGACCAGGCATTTCTTCATTTAATCCATACTCTGAGATAAAACATGCAACAAAACTCCAATTTGGCGGGGTGGGGGGAGTATAGGGATGTGCACCTGAAAAAATGGAATTTGATTTTGGTAAGGGTATTAATACTAGTATTCTTGATTATTAGAACCCCAGGACCATTTTGGAATTTGGATTTGAGGCTTGCTTGTTGGTTTTGAGAATTCTGAAAAAAAAGTCCATTATTCCCTATGGTGGACTCTTTGTAGGGGGCTGGAGTGATTATTTTTCAAGTAAATTACACCAACATTGCAGGGACCCTTATACTACATATCCACTAAACACACACCAAGTTTCAAGAGCACTTGATCAAAAGGTCAAGTTCTATTGGCCCCAGAACAAGGTGTCCCGGCCATCCTACTTGTCTCAATTGTTTCCTAAGAGGGGAAAAAACTCCATGCTTTCTTCAAGGCAAAGAAGCCAATAGCCAAACAAAAACGCCTCCACATGAAAACAGAACCAACAAGCCTAACAGAACCAATGTCAAGCCAGAGAATCCCAGCAAAAACAGCCATCTGGCAAGCCTAACACAAGCAATGTCAAATCTGAGAATCCAACAGTCATGATTGGACAGACAGTTCTAGTGCTTGCTCTAACATCTGATCCCATTACTTGGGAGAGCTACTTTCTTCCTTTCCCCCCACCCCCAATTGATTGCTAATCCTATAAAAGTGGTGAAGCAAGCCTGGGACCCTTAAAATGCCAACCCGATTATTCCTGAATAGTTTTGGAATATTTTGGTACCCAATTACCAGTATTCCAGAAACCCTGAGTATTGCTCCAGATATCCAAATATATCCCAAAATACCAATATCTGTTCAGGGTGGAAATATCTGAATGTACACTCCTAGGGTTTTGCATTTAACATATTTTTTAAAACTCTTTTTTGTTCAACCTGTGCACAAGATCTAACACTACACAGAGAGAGAGAGATTCCATGTGAAATATTCTCCTTAGCAAGGAAAACATGAAATCACAAAATTATAAATATACTTCCTTAGCAGAGATCTTCCTTGGATAAAAAGTGTATTGGTGGTTTTAACTTGTAATACAGCCTAATTTTTTTTTCCGGTTAGCCAAGGAAACATGCAGCATTACTGAATGCAAATTAAAATAAATAAGCTGGCCATCTATGCCCCAACACAAACAGTGCTATCCTAAGCAGAGTTACACCCTTCTCTGTCCATTGAAGTCAATGGGCTTGGAACGGTACACCTCTGCTTAGCATGGCACTGTGAATTGCACCCAAATATAGTGGATTTTGGAATTTGTTCAGTTGGATCCCATCAAAAAGATCCATGCACACAAGGGGGGGCAACTTTTGCCAACTGCCCCTTGCCATGGCAGCCTTACAGCTCTCCTCTCATGTACCTCCTCAGTGTTCTCCATTCCCCCACAGAAGCATTGCAGGGGATATTTCAGGCTACAGCAGGAGGAGGAGGAGGGAAATTACATTTCTACGCACAAAAGCCCTTCTGTGCAAGGAAATTTTTGATGGGATTCAACCCAATTATGCCAAATAAACAAGATTGAATAAGATATCAACAGTACTGAATTAGGCCAAATGAATTACTGTGCATTAGTAATGAGTTCCAGTATGGTATAAACTTGGTAGAGAGAAGTGTGGGGGAAAATGTAATTCAATCAAGAGATAATATTGTGCTTTAAAAAAAAGGATAGGAAGTTTCCCTGAAGAACTCGTTTTGAAAAGGCTTATTTTTAGCATACCACAGCCCCATTGTGCCATTTCTTTCCTTCTCTCTCTCACAATCTTGGCTCAGTCTTCAAACCATTACTCTTATAGAAACTAACAGTGAAATTTTAAACAAAGTTACCCCCTCCTGTTGGAATCAATGGACTTAGAAGAGTGTGACTATGTTTAGGATTGCACTGAATTTCAAATTTCAAAAGGATTTGTAATTTTATCTACCTATATTTTACACTGTCACTCATGGCTTTAGCTTTTCATCTTCCCCTCCCCCTCCCCTTTCTTTTACTACTTTGTCAATATTTGAATTTTGAATTCAGTATTCAAATTTTGATCAGGGAACGGTCTATTTACTTATTCCTTAAAGTGCCATGTATGTTGTCGATGCATACAAATTGACAGTATTAATTACACTTATGGGTCTGTTTTTGAATGTGTGGCATGTATCAATTAGTTGATTTGCCTTAACCTAGTGCCAGGTAGCTGTCTGTATTTTAAATATGTTGTTGGCTCTGTGGATGTCAGAAAACAGACTGCACATTAATCCATTATAGAACTGCAGTGAGCCAAACTGTAATGAAATTAGAAAAAGCTGTCAGAACCTACTAGCTTCTAGAATGAACACAAGTAATAACATAACCAGTGTTTTTAAATGCGCTCTGGCCCAGCTAAAGTCAGTTGCAACTAAGACCTACCAAAAAAATGAATCTTATGTTAGTTGCTGCTATATTTTCCCACTAGTTTCCGTCAGTCTTAATCACTCATCACTTTAGCTGGATCAGTTCAATATCTTAATTGATGCAATGATGCTGAGAAGGGGTCCATTTGCACATCTGGATTTTTAAAAAATCAGCACTAAATTTCAAACAATTAATCTTTAGCATGGTGAAAAAGTGTTGATTCTGCTTGAGTGCCATGTTAAAATGTTGCTTTCAAACATAATGATGTACTTTCTGCCAAATGAATCAGCTGGCAAGAACGCTCTTATTCATCTTGAAAATCCTTGATGAAACAATTTACATGACTGAAGAGTCTGCAGGACAAGAATCAAATGGAACATTATAGACAAAACAAAAATTCAGTTTTTAAAATGGTTTTTAAACACAGTATTTTCTAAAACAGAATCAGCTCTAAAGAAATCTCTTTCAATAATGTTTACATAGTCCTCCAGTGTAAATGCATGGAGTACTCCCCTTGAGCAAGGATTTTCAAATGTATTCCTGATTTCATTTTCAGATGTTCAAGGAATAAATCATCTCTAAGGGTTGCAACACAAATATTTACACAATGTTAATATCAACATGCATTTTTAATTAGAGCGGGAGTCATGAAGCCAAAACAAAACACACTAAATCTAACACAATTGCCTAAAAGCCCTCTTTCATTTTACTTCCTGCTTACCAATTTATGAAATTTCCACTGAAGTTTCTATGTTATAATGTGCATCTGTCTTATATATCTATTGCAGTAAAATAGACTTTGTGTAGAGTTCCAAGTGGTAATGTTTTGGGTGCTCCCACCATCTGAGACTAGATGGGTGTCAACCTGAGAAAGGGTCTTGTCAGTCATGGAACCAATACTTTAGAATTCCTTCCCCAGGGAGATTCATCTCTCTCCCTCTATCATTTACCTGCCAGTGGGTGAAGACTTTGGGGGGGTATCCCCTCACTACAGCGCATTCCTGAGCTTGGGGTCCGAATCGCCTTAGGAGGCACAGTGACCCCTACACTGGCATCCATGCCACTTGTGCCATGCAAACTGGTACAGACGCCGAAGCAGTGCCACTTGCGTTGCCCTCCTGGACGGCCATGGCAGAGAGGCTCTAGGATGCTGGTGTGGCTTCCCGCTGGTGTCATCTTGGTGCCAGCATCCCAGGAGGTGTTCTCGCACTGGCATCCCGGGAGGCGTTCCTGGGGCGTTCTGGGGGTCGGAGCTGCTATTAGGCAGCTTCCTAACCCCTTTCAGGCCAGGAATGCCCCCTTACGCTGCAGCATTGCTGCACCACCTTTTCGGTGGCACAGCCTCGCTGTTTCTTAAGGGGCATTTTTCACCATTTTCGGTTTTACACTGGAAAAAAAACCCTTTTTTAGGCTAGTTGTGTATGCAAAACCTCCTTGGAGGCGCCGCGGCAGCACCATGGCCATGTCTTCCCTGGTCACTGCAGGGCTCAGGAATGAGCTGTAACTCTCTTATTAATCCTCCTCCATGCTTGTGTGTGTATATGCATTGATAATTTTTATTGACTTGTTTTAAATATTATACATATGTATATATGAGTGTGTGTGTATGTGTGTGTGTGTGTGTGTTAAGTGCCGTCAAGTCGCTTCCGACTCATGGTGATCCTATGTATCAATGTCCTCCAAAATGTCCTGTCTTTGACACCCTTGCTCAGATCTTGCAAATTGAGTGCTGTGGCTTCCTTTATTGAGTCAATCCATCTCTTGTTGGGTCTTCCTCTTTTCCTGCTGCCCTCAACTTTTCCTAGCATGACTGTCTTTTCTAGTGACTCTTGCCTTCTCATAATGTGACCAAAATACGATAGCCTCAGTTGAGTAATTTTAGCTTCTAGGGTCAGTTCAGGCTTGATTTGATCTATAGCCCACTAATTTGTTTTTTTGGGGGGGGCTGTCCATGGTATCCGTAACACTCTCCTCCAACACCACATTTCAAAGGAGTCTACTTTCTTCCTGTCAGCATGTGTGTGAGTGTGTGTGTGTGTGTGTGTGTATAGAGAGAGAGAGGGAGAGAGAGAGGGAGAATGCATATATATACATTATGCATAAAATGTATGTATGCATTTTAAACACGATTTTAATGTTTGCCACCCTGGGGACTCTAAATTGGGTGGGAAAGCAGCATAGACATTTTTTACATAAATTAAATAAATAACATTTAAGTCAATGGAATGAAAACTTGTATCCAAAGAAGGGACTGCCATCTTTAAATGCTCCTTAGCCAATGCTACCAACTCTGGCCTTGGACCCAACAATTCCCTTCCACTAAGTAAAGAGTCTTCCCCTGTCAGCAGAAGCCTCCTTCTAGCAGAGCAGCTTTCTCATAGGCAGTGCAATCCTATGCATGTTTACACAGAGGTAAGTCTCACTAAGTGAGATTTACTCTGCAGTAAAAGTCGGGATGTGACATCACCCCATTGGTCAGGAATGACCCGGTGTTTGCACAGGGGACCTTTACCTTTTACCTTTAAGAATGTTTAGGATTACAGCTTTAGTGGAAGAGAATCAGTACATCCAATGCATGGCTACTGCATTCGAAGTCAATATGATCTCATCATATAATTTCCTTTTTGTTTTGGTTTAGGTTTTTAAGCTCCACTGCAAGGTTTTCTCCAAAAATTATAAAAAATGTGTTAATTTCAGATAAATTTTTCCTGCCTCTGCATCATGATTTTGTTGCCTATACACATGCAGTGTGACAAAGAAATGCCCATTTTGAAACATGCAACAGGAGCAAATGACAAATCTGTGACTGACTGCAGCCCTCAGCATATGTCCACTATATATTCTGGAGTGTCTGGTGATGGATCTCTTCCTTCACAGTCTACATCCGGTGTGGTGTATTGGCTAGAGTGCTGGTCTATGTAGGAATGGAAGAATCACAATTAAATCCACACATTGCCACCAAGCTTACGGGGAGACATTATACCTGTCACCATCAGCCTAACCTACCTCATAGGGTAATTGTGAAGATAAAAGGCAGAAGACAGAATCATGTAAACCTCTCGGGAGGAATAACAGGATGAAAATATAGGAGGTAAATAGAAAAAGGCAGAACAATTGTATAGCTGAACACAACTACAGCACAGATTCTGAATCAATGCTTAGATCTTTTTTATGTTTGGGGCATGTGCAAATCTTATAAGTTGTATTTAACCATAACAACTATGGATGATGCATCTATTTTCCAAAGAAAATGTGCTCTCTAACACTCTAGAAAGTGGTTTAGAATACAGGTGTGAATGAGTGTCATGTGTATGTAAGAAAGGCACAAAACACATGCATGCCTACTAAGGTGTCTTTTAAAAAACTTCCACACACAGGATTTTTAAAGTTATTTCAGCTACTACAGATTCTGAAATTTCCCTCCCTTGTTTCCTATGCACTTAATATTGAGACTGGAAGCCACTTTTAATAAACTGATTGCAAATTATAGTAACCAAAGAGAAAGAAACCTGGTAGATATTAACAGCATTAGCCATATTGTGCATGATCTTATAGTGCTATGCATATTTGCTCCAGTCTACGCTCACTGATTAGACAGAAGTAAGTCTGCACAGGAAAGCACTATGTATCACACTAAAATCCTAAGCAAGTTACCCCCTTCTAAGTCAGTTTAGGTCAATGGTCTTAGAGGGTTTAGGATTGTGAACCCAGGAACATAGATAGCTGAAAACAGTATAGACACATTACTTTAATCTGCTTGCTTTAACTTTCAAAAGTACTTAGCAATGCAGCCTTAAACATTTTCATTGACATTACATTGGGCTACCAACATAATGCTCCTGTACATCATGAGAGCTAGTGTGGTTAAAGTGTGATGTAGTTGTTAAAGCAAGGGTGTCAAAGATAAGGCCTGTGTGCCGGATCTGGCCCTTTGAGCGCTGTTCTCTGGCTTGCAAGATGAGGCAGCCATCCCCTGCTCCCAGCCAGTGTGGTGTAGTGGTTAAGAGCGGAGGTTTGGAGCAGTGGACTCTAATCTGGAGAGCTGGGTTTGATTCCCCTCTCTTCCACATGAGTGGCGGATGCTAATCTGGTGAACTGGGTTGGTTTCCCCACTCCTACGCATGAAGCCAGCTGGGTGACCTTGGGCTAGTCACAGCTCTCTTAGAGCTCTCTCAGCCCCACCTACCTCACAGGGTGTCTGTTGTGGGGAGGGGAAGGGAAGGTGATTGTAAGCCAGTTTGATTCTTCCTTAAGTGGTAGAGTAAGTCAGCATATAAAAACCAACTCTTCTTCTTCTTCTGGCAGTGGGGATCAGAAAGCGGGGGCTCCAGCCCAATGCATAGATCGCCCTTCCTCACCACCCCCAAAGTCAGGGGCTGCAGGAGGGGTGATGTACACGCTGGGCTCGCCAGCTGAGGCAGCCACCCCCTGCTCCCAATCTGGGCTGGTACACATGGCCCGGCCTTACCAGATGGCATTTATTTCATTTCTGGCCCTCATAACAAATAACCCCCCTGGGTTAAAGTGTTGAACTAGGATCTGGGAGACCAAAGTTCAAATCCACACTCTGCCATGGAAGCTCACTGGGTGACCTTGGGGCAGTCACATACCTAACCTACCTCAAAGGGTTGTTGTGAGGATAAAATGGAGCAGAGAATGATATGTGCCTCTCCATTCCACATACCTCACCTCTCCTCTATCAAAGATCCTAGGAAAGTCTGGACAATTCTACACATATCTCCTCTTTCTAGACCGCTCCAATGAGACCACTTCTAAAGTGGCCAAATTCTGGGCTGAGACTATGTCCATAAGAAAGCAGATTTTCCAGATGTTTTAATAACTTTATGTATAATTAATTACAGCAGAATAAAGTTACGAATTTTAATCTCTATATTAATTTTATATTTGTATGTAAAGTGTGCTGTTAAACTGATGTTGACTGATCTTTCCATCGTAATAAATGCTGGTTGGTTGGATATGTGACTTTTTGGGTTCCCACTGAGGAGCAAAGTGAGGTATAAATAAAGTAAATAAAAATAAATATTGTTATGCGACATAGGCAACAGTCCTAATTAGGTTTACACAGAAGTAAATCCCATTGAGTTAATACGGATTTGCTCCCAGGTAAGAGCCCTGTGGTTCAGAGTGGTAAGCTGCAGTACAGCAGTCAAAGCGCTGCTCACTACCAGAGTTCGGTCCTGACAGAAGTCAGTTTCAGGTAGCCAACTCAAAGTTGACTCAGCCTTCCATCCTTCCAAGGTTGGTAAAATGAGTGCCCAGCTTGCTGGGGATAAAGTGTCAATGAATGGGGAAGGCAATGGCAAAACATCTCGTAAATGTAATCTGCCTAGTAAACGTTGTGATGTGACATCACCCCATGGGTCAGTAACGACCTGGTGCTTCCACAGGGGTCTACCTTTACCTTTAAGTGTACTTAGAATTGTTGCCACTGGGTTGAATCCAAAGGTGTCTCTCCCCTAGTGTGACCGCAGTTACTTCCACATAATGGCACTTCTGTTGGCAGCGAGGAGGCAAGTTATGCTGATGCTAACTTCCTAGAACAGACTCCAACACTGTCTCCCATACTGTTCTTGAGAGATCCCTGGCCCCCAGGAGTAGAATTTTAGGGGACTTCAGTGGCCTATAGCAGGGGGCAGAGGGAACCCCCATTCTACCATCTTTATCATGTTGTGGAGGGCCTTGGGATCCAACCTATTATGTTTTCTTATGATACACAATGCAGAGTTTATGTGCTCACCCTAAACTCATCTTTACTGTCTTCAGCAGAAAGCCTTAGGATCAAGACATTTTTTTTTGCATACTTCAGAAGGAGCTTCAATAAATTCAGTAAGAAGTAACATCTTAAGATGGCATGGCAAAAACAGATTCTGAAGAAGGGGGAAATATTTTTCTGTTAAATTTTCAAGACCTGACTTTTTTTTGAAAATCTAATTCCTTTTTTTAAACTTAATCGCAGCTAATGGTTTCAGGGTTCAGCAAAGCAAACATGTATTACAAACCTATTTGCATATTTGTTTGATATTTTGATTAGTAACGAATCCTTAAACTAGATTTCATTTTTTAATTTGCACTTAATCCAATATTCCCGACCCCAACCGATGGTCTTTTCTGTAGGCCTGTGTTTCACTCATGCAATGATGCAGTCATGTATACGTGGGGGGCCTTCTGCCCTCCAACTGAACCATAGTTCAAGAGATACAGACAATAACCATCTGCCTTACACAGATGGGATCAGGTAAAATCAAATCCTGACATTTGTCTAACCCTTAATTTTTTTTCCAAGTTAGAATCACTTCTGAGAACAAAACGATTCATTTTTAAGAATTAGTACAGAAGAAAATCTTTCCAATACTTTTTTTCTAACTATACTAATGGAGTACTAATTTACTCCAGTCCATTCATGCATCTTAGTTTGAACAAACATCCATATGTCTAGTAGATTATAGGCCCTCTTCCCTGCTGAAATTTGCACCTTTCAACATAGTAGGGGACATTTATGATCTTTATTCCATGAAACAAATCTAAAGAATATACTTTTGCTCAAGGCCCCTAATTTGGAGAAAAAAAATCTGAGAAATAAATCAATTGTATTTCAGCGCTTTTGTTATTAAGTCTGCCATGCATCTGCTCAGTAAGGCCACTAATTTATTATACCACTGTAATGAAACATTTGTAGTTTAAACATTTGAGAAACTGAATTTTCCAGATTTATAAGCATGAATATAATAGATTTTTCCTTGTGATCTTTTTAATGAAAAAGAGGTTTTAAAGAAGATTTAAAATGTGATATACATTTTACTATCATCTGATGCTGGAAATAAATTTATGAAATTATCAAAAAATAGTTCATGTTAAGACTTCAGATTCTGAAATTTCCCTCCCTTGCTCCCAGCAGTCTTAAATTAGTAACAGTAATGGGAATTGCAATGGCAAGAAGAGTGCACAGTAAAGTCCCAGTATTTAATAACCTCCTGGTTGTTTCCCATATTGTCAGAAACTTGAAATAAAATCAAGTTGAGCTTTATGAAAATAGTTGGAACACATTACTACTGTAATGCTATGGGTACTTACTGTGGGATTACCCCAGGGCAATCACTTCTGAGTACTTATATCTGACCATATATGCAATGAAACTTGTTGCATGTTGGGAATGGATTCATATGGATTGCATGAATCAATTTATTGGAATGTAAGAACCAGTTTATTGGTTCAAGGGTTGTATTTTTTTTTTCACAGCAGCCTTGCTAAGTGTGACTCCACCTTTGGAGTTGACCAGAAGCAAGGGGTTGCATCTCAAGGTGTTCTTGCAAAGTTCTACCACCTTTCAACGGCAGGTTTTTAGTGATGCAATAGGCTGCTAATGTCAGGTGAAGGTAGGCAAGATCTATGCTGAACATGGTCCTTTGGATCCAACTTTGTCAAGGTTGCGTGCTCTTTGACTTTCAATGTCCTTCCCCACTCTGGTTTTTCTGACATCAGGATTATTAACCTTCACGTGCCAGATGAAATCCTGCTATTTTTCCAAGCATTTGGTTGTCTTGTTTCCTTCTTCCTCCTAACTGCTGACTTTTAAAATGTATTTTCCTTTATTAGATCTGTGGATATCATCATTTATTGTGGTCAAAAGACCAATTCAGCACAGACTTTAAAACTCTACAACATTCGGTTTCCCCACCCCCACATAAAATGTACAAATCCAGCAATGTTTAAAATTCACACACTACGTAACAAACAAGCAGATATGAGTCCTAAAAGTAAAGTAACTAATAATCTCATATGTCCCCATCCTGCTTCGGGGTAAACGTATGGCTCAGTTTGGCCTTCCTAGTGATACACACCAGTCTGCAAAACCTGGCCACCTGCTTTGTTATCTCTGGTGAAGCATCATTGAGAAAAAAAATTTACTCTATCTACTTCATTAAAACCTGTGCTTTTCTCTAGAAGAGGGCCTAATATCTTTCCAAGCACCACTGTGGATGAATACAGGGTGACATTTACCAAGTAATACCCTACCCTGATATGCACATTAGATACTTGGTACGCCAGGCATCTGTATCTTTCTAAACAGTGTTAAGAGGCATTGTTACCACTAACTACATCCAGAGAAACAAGAAGAAGCAAAATCTTCCTTATCACTTGGCAGGATAATACGAATGACCACCTGATCAAACAGTTACATGACCACCAAAGGTAGGTGCCCCTTGGGGCCTCCATATTCAGCCTATATCTATCTTGACGGTTCTATTTTTATTATATATTCCTTCACAGGGGAATAAATGATTTACCTGAAATCAGTGTAGTGCACGCACTTACAGTTATATTCAGAATAGCTTTTCCCCACCCCCCAGAGGACGCATAGCTCGAATGGCAAAAAGTATGTAGGTTTCACCATTTGTTTGCTATGCTTCGTACTCCCAGGAGATTAGTCCTTTACTCAGCAAGCAGTTTGAAACTAATCACCGTTGTTATTTTAATCTCTTTCTACCATGAAGTATTCTTACAAAGTAATTTTGCTTGTGACCAATTAAGTTCTCCCAGTGGAAGTTAACAATTACAGGACAAAGCAACCTGTTTAAAGCTTGACAATCCTTTCTTTGCAAGCTGTAAACTCTGGGGGATAGAGACATGCTAATAATTTCAACAGATACATATCTCATTTTATTTTAGAAACTTGAGTCGATGGCGCTGTTTTTTTAAAAAATGCCTTAGTTTATTCCCCTTCCACATTGATTTATTGAGATATTTATCCACTGGTTTTCTTCCCAATGGGGACCCAAAGTGGCTTGCAACATCATTCTGCCCCTCCTTCTATTTTTAACATCACAACAAACTTGTGAAGAAAGGTTGAGTTTATATGACTGGCTCAATGTCACCCAGTGATAGGGTTGCCAGGTCCCTCTTTGCCACCGGCGGGAGGTTTTTGGAGAGGAGCCTGGGGAGGGCGGGGTTCAGGGAGGGACTTCAATGCCGCAAAGTCCAATTGCCAAGGCGGCCATTTTCTCCAGGTGAATTGATCTCTATCGGCTGGAGATCAGTTGTAAAAGCAGGAGATCTCCAGCTAGTACTTGGAGGTTGGCAACCCTACCCAGTGAGCTCCCAGGGTAGAGTGGGGATTTGAAACTGAGTTATCAAGATCATAGTCCAGTCTACTACATGAGTAGGGTTGCCAGGTCCCCCTGGCCACTGGCGGAGGATGGGGGGGGGCATGTCTTACCTTATATATTTAACTTTCATATAATATTCTGAAGTCTGCCCTGACCTGGATGGCCCAGGCTAGCCTGATCTCGTCAGATCTCAGAAGCTAAGCAGGGTCAGCCCTGGTTAGTATTTGGATGGGAGGCCACGAATACCAGGATTGCTGTACAGAGGAAGGCACTGGCAAACCACCTCTGTTAAGTCTCTTGCCAGCCATGAAAACCCCAAAAGGGGTCGCCATAAGTCGGCTGCAACTTGACGACACTTTACACACACACACATTCTGAAGTCTAGAATAGATGTGATGGTGGCTGGCAGAGAGGCCTCTACAATCTAAACCCTTACAATCTAAACCCCATGGTAAGGCTGATGATATGCATTTCTGTATTTTTATAATGCTGGTCAAATGACCGTAATAAATTGAATTGTCAATTGTGGCCACTCTCCACGTCTTTATCAAGAATTCATGTCTTGCTGCTCTTGTGAACATTGTTCTCTCTTCAGTTACTTGCAGTCATCTCCTTTATCACCAGGAAGTTTTCTACTATGCCTAAGTTAAACTTTACTTTTGGTCCTTCTTAGTGCTGGACGCCCCCCCCCCTTAACTTCCTGATCCTTACTTCCTTGACTGGTTTCATCTGTAGCCTTCAGGTATTTCATTTCATTCATTCATTCATTCATTCATTCATTTTCCGATTTCTATCTCACTCCTCCCTGGAAACAACTTTTCTTGTTCAACAACATTATCCAAATGTTTTTATTGGATGTTACTGTAAGAATGAACAATAACGGAAATTTACTGTTGTCTGGAGAAACATTTACTGTTGTCAGAAGAAAGATCAGGTTTACTATAGGGATTGGTGCTACGCTTGAACAGAAAATTACAAGTTTACAATTAATGTGGAGGCAAAATAATAACCTGCCCATGGACATACAAGAATTAAAATATGGTAATATCTGAATTATTTCTACCTCAAGAATCAACTAGATTTGACAAAAGATTCCTCCAGAGAAAAGTAATATTTTATATCCAATATTTGTTGTGTGTGTGTGTTAAGTGCTGTCAAGTCGCTTCCGACTCGTGGCGACCCTATGAATGAAAGTCCTCCAAAATGTCCTATCTTTGACAGCCTTGCTCAGATCTTGCAAATTGAGGGCTGTGGCTTCCTTTATTGATACTTGTTGTAGCTGCAGTATATACCAACCCTGTCATATGCAGCCGCAGCTCAGCTGAGAGGGAGGGGCTTGCCCCGGGTGCAAGGAGAGGGAGGGCGCCAGCGCAGGCTTGGGGAGAAGGAGCACCGCCCTCAGTGCCCTCACCACGGCAACACGGCACAGCCCTAGGCAGATGCGACAGGTCCACGCATGCCTACAGAGAGGGCTCCGTGTGCCGGCTGCCGCACACGTGCCATAGGTTCGCCAACACGGTTTTATGATGATACCACTGACCATGCTGTTTGGGAGAATAGCTCTTAAAGAGTACCTGCAAAGAGTACCTGCATCTCCCCCCACCCCCAACTTTTGAATACTGTCATTCTGAAATCATGTTTGTTCTTCCAAACAGTCCTTACGGTGGGCGGGGGGGGGGGACAAATCAACCTCAAATAAGGGTCTTTTGGAATTGTAGATGATGGGAATGGATCCATCACAAAAATGACAGGATTTTCCCATGCATAATATTTACTATTCAAAGAAGCTGAGCTTGCAGAAATTCCCATGCTGATAAAACTCAAGTCGTACCACAACAGAAAATAGATGCTGAGGATGTGGTATAGACAATGAACATCAGTGTAACCTCCAGAATCCAGTTTGTCTGACTTTGCAGAGACATTGGTCAGTTGCCAAAGGTAAATACATTGTCAAAATATGTAAGCCTTTGCCATATGTAGAACTTTTTGGGTGAAAACGCATGGTCGCTTTAGCCTCCTTTATTCCCTGTTTCAGCCAGGATTCAGCCAGGATCAAATGCATGCGTTTAGCTGAACGTGCGTTCGATCCTGGCTGAATCCTGGCTGAAACAGGGAATAAAGGAGGCTAAAGTAACCATGCGTTTTGACCCTTTGTCTAGACCTTGCCTGGTATTAGAACTACTTACACCACATGTACAGTCCCTAAGTCCCCCCCCCAAAAAAGGATGCCATTAGGCAGAAAGCTCAAATAATCCTGTCTCATTGTCTCTCATTATAGAGACAGAAAGATGGAGATGCCTGTTCCTATAATATCAATTATGTATAGTGGAGCTAAACCAGGATTAAACTGACGTCTGTCTGATTGCAAGAATGTTTTCCAAGTTGCCAAGCAGAGAGAATCAAAATATCCAATGCATGATGTATTAAAAACAAAAATCATCAAATCGAGAATAGATCTTGTATCAAAATCATCCAGACTTGAGGATTACAAACTCCTATTTTAATGCTAGCCTCATGCATTCCATAGTCCGTATCCTGATAAAGTATCATGGAAAATAGAGAAGAATTGGCAGTAGTTGGATTTGTACAGATTGCTGAGAGATGGCTCTGCTCTGCCTTTATGAAATCTTGGGAGGTGGGCTTGAAGTACAGTCTCTTTACTTCCTTATTTTTATTTTTTTGCAAAATGTTATGAAACATGAGCGAACCATAACCAGTCCTCCAGGGAGCATGATGGTAGCAATAAATTTTCATGTTCCAGAACAGATGGCTCTGCCACATGAAGAAAGCAAAATCTATCAAACTCTGTAAAACGAGAAGGGGGGGGGGAGAGAAGTTTCCTTCTCCCACGTCTAACTAAGCCCCTTCTAGCATGCTGTTCTACATGTGGTAACATAGACATTCTGCATGAGCACCATGACATCGCTTTTAGTCTTCTCAGTCTCAGCCTGGTTGTTATAAATCAGTCCAGGCTGTGAGTAATGCTGAAGGAGCTAAATGTTCAGAATTTGTGTCTGTCTGTTTTATTAGCTGGCCTAGAGTAAAGTGGGGGGCTATCGTTCAATGTCAGGTTCAATACCCAATGACCCAATAGGTTAAAATTGTGGCAGCCACAAATCATGGGTATAATGAAGTCTGAGAAGTGGTCCACGCTGATTTATTAGGACATCTGTCTGAGTGTAGACGATCTAGTGTTGCCCTTGGACAGCGCCAGCTATTCCCATGGTCCTCCACAGATCTCAGACCTCTCTAAAATCTCGATGCTGAAGGATTAACAAAAATAGATTCACAACATTTTCCTCAAAAATCTGGATAGAGCTATTTGAAATAAACCTTATGAGTCAGTATGGAGGTTATGTACTGAGATAAAAAACGAAGCAAGAAAATGGTGTGAACACATTCCTCCAAAACTGAAGGGATAACTAAGACTGGCTGACAAAACTGACTGAATGTGTGTGTTTAAATGATGGAAAACAATAAACAAATAAATTGGAAATATATACCCCCTGTACAGATTTAATGAACACAAGGTATAATCTAGATCTTACACATATATTTTTTTCTGTTTTATAATTTGTATGTTTTTCTCTTTCTTTCTGTAAAGTTCAGAATTACAAATGATAAAACTGAAATTCAAATATTTAATATAGTCACAAGCAATAAAAAAATGAGAATTTTTGCCCTTTTTAGCTGCTGTTTCATCAAAATGTATTTGATTTTATTCTTTTACAGATTTTAATTAAATTGTAAACTCAAAGAGACACACACACATAACGTAAGGAAAAGCTGCTAAGAAATAAATACATCATCCTGCAAGTGTGTACATTCAGCCAAGTATTATCATAGAAGTTAATAAAATATATCAGTTTTAACTACTCTGTCATTCTCACTGAGTCACACTGAGTTAAGTGAATTACAAGTATATTGTAAACCAACTTAGACTTCTCTGAACAATCCAACTATGAAATATTTACATTTATGTTTTTGAGCAGTATGCATTTTAAAATAGAAACAATCTCCCACAGCAAATCTAAATTATTTAGTCACCTTAGTGGCCCTTGTGTGGGCAGAAAGGCAAGATATACATTTGTAAATTAAAAAAATAAATATAAAATAAATTATGGACTGTGATGCTCCACTGGATTTTTTAGTCCTGATGTAAATTGCTGGCCTCAGATAAAGTTACTTGAGGTTTTTTTTGTTTTGCTTTTATAGCTACAGCAAATTAGATAGCAGGTGCCCTAGACATATGAAAAACTGAACTTTCTGGCAGCAAATTATGAGAAACCAAAGAGTTTAATGTAAACTAGATCAGTCCTCATTTAAATTAATGGAACAAGTAATCTTAAATCTAAAGCAGAATAATTTCGTTAATGGATTGCAGCATCAGCTGTTACCATGTGTGCATGGTATTTCATGAGAACAGTTTTTGTGCCCCTAAAAATATAATTGATTTCATACACTGTTTAAGGCTGCTGTCGCCAACTCACCTTTGATAGTAAGCATCACAAGTTAATGTGCAAATTAGATGCTCAATGCAGGGGGGGGGAATATTTTCGGAATCTTCCCACAAATGTACAGCAACTGGACACTTCGCAAATCCGGCCAAACTGGGAGAACTGTCACATTTTCTTGTTGGTTTATAGTGTAATTTACACAAGGGAATTAGCAGGAGATAGATGCAGAAGCTGTTTGATATCTGAACCTTGGGTCTCTTTGAGCCCAAAAGTTCTATTCTCTCTCTCTCTCTCACACACACACACACACACACACGGGGGTGGGGGGGAGGCAGGAGGAAGAATCAGTTTTCTGCTGCCAATAAGGTGGCAAGTCATTTATACTTGCTTTTATTCTGCTTCATTGTTATGTATGAATCTACCAATTTTTATCTATTTATGGATGACAGCTGAATAACAGGCAGAGGATGCAAAATTATTTACACAACAGAGATAGAATGTGTGTAGTAACTCCTTATATAACATGGCATAAAGTAGATTTACCCTATTTATTCTCCTACTATGTAATGCTTACACATATGCATAAGGATCTCTGGCATTAAATGTCTGCTATCTGGAAAAGACACAAGCAAACTAGCTATATGTTTTCACAGAACACCATCCTAGCAAATAAAAGTGCCATCCTAAGCCAATGAAGTCAAAGGGTTTAGAAGGGTGTAACTTCGCTTGGGATGCCACTATGTTTTAAGAGATCACCTATCACAATTGAATCCAAATGATAATGTGAACTTTGTTTTTTGTGAAACCACAAGATTCGGTTTGGATCCTGAACAAAGACTAGATGCTATCGGTGCATTATTATATTAAAAGCTTTGGAAATGCTGACATATATATTACATATATGGCTTCAAACATGCACACATTAAATGCCAGATTCAGTACTGTGAAAGATGCAACACATTCATAGTACACAGAAGTGTAATTCTCAAGCTCTGAAAACCTAAGGATCCCCACTTTGATAAAAACACTTTGATAAAAACATTTTCAAGGATCCCCCAAGCCCTTTCCTTCTCAGAGGCACACTGGCACATACCACTGGCAGCCGTCCTTTTATAGCCTGCAAGCCATAAAATGCTTATTATTCATGTCTTGAAAGCAAATTTAAGAAAAATGTTTTTATTGTTTTTTATTGTTAATAATCAGTTGTGATAGCAGGAGATCTCCAGCTAGTACCTGGAGGTTGGCAACCCTAGCAAAGGATACTCTCTTAACTGAATGCCAGGACTACACACATGTACACATGGAAAGTGTTTTTCCCTCACTACACAGCAACCACTCACAACTGCCTACCTGGTATATTAGGGTATGCATTTCTAGGTTGGAGGGAGTTATTTGCAGGCAGGTGTAATTCAGGAATCTTCCCTCTTAATACTGAAATCACTAATTAATTCCCATCTCCTACAGCTCAATCTTTCCCAGCACAGACCCTGCAGTCATGTGCTCCACAACATCTCTTGAGAGAGGACTGTAGGTACATTAATTAAATCAACAAACGACTCATCATATGATTATAAGCAAATTGCTTTTCCCTGGATAGTATGCCATATTAGCTTTGTACTCTCTCTGACTTCACAGTTCTACGTTTTCAGTTGTAAGCTTTTATCTGAGACTTAAATGTTAAAATATATAAAGTACTCTGTAAGGCCTACACAGATATGCATTAGGTGGCATTTCAATACTTGCCATATATCTGAGCTAAGAAGAAATTATATTAGTGTATATTAGTTTTCATATAATACTGTATATTAGTTTTCATATACAGTATATATGACACTTACTTCCATATATTCCAGCGTTGTTCTTCCAGCTGAATCAGCAAATGGTCAATGTATTTATTTAAGTCCATATATTCCTGTGAACCAAAAGAATAGATCCATAAACACCTGTGAATGTTAACTGACACAACAAGCTTATAGTGTGTGTGTGTGTGTATACACATTTCCTATTTGTAGAAATTTAGTTGATAATCTGAAGACCCAGAGAATGATCTGAAAGAAATATTTTGCAGAAGCTATGCAAATTAAACTGCCATGAAAGAAAACCTGGGAACCATTTCTAAGTCACTCTGAGCATCTTAGAAAAGGAATGGGATACAAATATAAATGATTAATAAATTGTAGACACACAAGTCCTAAGTGATAATCGAATGGTTATGATAGAAGAGAAGTTTTTACAATGGCAACCATACCAGAATGGACAACTTAACAAATTCAGCTTACCGAATATCAGAGCTGGACTTTGATAACCCTAACTAGAGATGTAAAATTCTCCAGAAATTTTGAAACCATGGAGGGAATCTCCCTTTTTGGCAAGAAAATGAAAATTTATAGGAAAACTAAATCTATACAATACATACTTTGGCCATGAAAAGCATAATTGAAATCAAAACATCATATAATTGCTTTTAAAGAGAACAAGAGCTTACTAAAGTCTGTCTGACCAAATCATAACTTCTACTAATAACTCAAAAACTTCTTGCGTGTCATTTTTGAAGTTACATTTAAAACACATATAAAATGTCAGTCATAAATAAATGACAAATTCATTATTATTATTAATTTAAAGTTTGAAGAATAGCTAAGGGAGAACAATGCTATAAAATAAAGTTCCTTTTAGTCAATGGTTGTCAATGGTTCTTCTGTGTTGTCACTGGTTCTTCTGTTTATCCCTTAGATTATCCCTCTTTATCCATTGATCTTGAGCAGCATAGTTTTCAATCTAATGTTTGGGGGATATAAGGACTGAAACAAATTTTGTCACTGACCATGTAGCCTTGGGATCCCTGTCACTTAGTAAAAAAAGGCATTACGTCAGACACAGAGGCATTAGATTTATATGTTAAAAGGGGAGAGATATAATGTGATCGAAGTTCCTCATAAAAGCGGCATTCCAAGAGGGCATGAGCTAATGAATCGATAGAGCCAGAAGAGCAAGGACAGGTCCTGTCTGGGTGTGGTATGTTCAAAATTCTTCCCTGCATAATCATAGAGGGGTTAGCATTCAGTCTAGCTAAACAGAAGGCTCTAGAAAGACAGGGGGTTGTCAAATAATAAGTATAAGCGGGCAAACCACGTGGTGGTGGTATTCCGAAGAACTGGTATGTGAGTTTTGTCAATGGTTCTGTGATGTGTCATGTGCTCACCAAAAGACAAAAGACGCACACCCTTGACAGCAATATCTTCTTGCACACACTGGGCGTTTGTCACGTTTTTATTATTGATACAAAGAGTGTGGTGAATGTAATTGAACAGTACAAGGTGAAAGTGTATGAATGATGCAGTAATACCACATTCTTTTTAACATGAAGGTATATATTACAAGAGCACAGTTATCATATTTCATCAACTGTGGGGGCCTTTTATTTTCCCAGCAGCAATTTTCAAGGGTTCTTTGGTGAAATCTCAACTTAAAGCAGATTCTGAAATGAGCTACAAAAGTAGAGACAACAATCAAAAGTGACTGCAGAGAAGTAAGTCTATGAATGCCCAGCAATTCTTGTTTAGATGTGCAAACCCAAAAACACTTCCCTGGAAGTATAATTCATTGAGTATACTGAGTAGGATTTGGGGTAGACCTACTTAGGACTGATCTCTGAGTACTGCAATAATAATCGATTGAGTTATGAATCAGCCTGTGCTACCTTTACATTCTGTCATTGCTCATTTGGGTGATAACATGGCATAGGTTGAACCAGATATTCCAAGTCAAATGGAATAGTATGATGATGAAGTTTTCTGTCATTTGAAAAATAAGGAATTGCAGCACATGCTTAACCCTCGAGAGCCAGCGTGGTATAGTGGTTAAGAGTGGTGGACTCTAATCTGGAGAACTGGGTTTGATTCACAACTTCTCCACATGAGCAGCGGACTCCAATCCGGGTTGGCTTCCCCACCCCTACAGATGAAGCCGGCTGGGTGACCTTAGGCTAGTCACAATTCTCTCCAAGGTGTCAGACTAGGATGTGGGAAATCCAGGTTTAAATAGCCACTTGTGCCATGGATGCTTGCTGGGAGGACCTTGGGCCAGTCACACACTCTCAGCTTAGTCACCCTCACAGGATTTTCATGAGGATAAAATGGAGGAACGAAGAATGATGTAAGCTGCTTTGGGTCCCCAATGGGGTGAAAGGTGGGATATAAATAAAGTAAATATATAAATAAATGTTAACTGTCCTACTGAAATTGGTACAGTGAGTTCTACGACGTATGAATATGGCAATTAAAAGTTTTTCAATAAATTTAATTCTATCATTATATTTATGGGGGGAAACATTATCATGTATACCAGGCTTATAAAACTCATTGAAAATTATAATGGTTTTAATATGATTCTGCTTCCATTAGGAAATACTAACAGAAATCTTTGTTGAAAGAATGGCTAGATGCCAAACTGAGGTAACTGCAATTTTATAGACACTATTGCTAATGTAAACACTGATCCAGGAAAGAAACCCAGGTATTCAAACCCATTAAGCTCCACAATGAGATGCAACTATGACTGATAATATAACTTCGTCTTCAAGAAAAAAGATGAGATGAATAAGAAAAAATAATAAAATAAGAATAACTAGTGACTGAGTTTAGTGTTATCTAAAAGGTTATCAGAATTTATATTTTATATGTTATAACTTACAATTTTTGCAAAGGGTATCTCAAAATGGAATGCCCCCCCCATTCTTTTTAAAAGTATTAACAATCACACAAACGCAGGGATCAGATCCTGCAACAAACCAGATAGGCTCAGGCCATACTATCATAGGAACTAATAACATTAGCTCACATTAGTTCATCCACTTGCTTAACAGCCCATTCCTTACCTTTTGGCGGCCAGGGGCGGTGTGGCCGAGGCAGTGTGGCCCCCAAACCAGTTTCCAGGCCACCGAAAGGCTTTAAAAAGCCTTTCACCGGCTTTTAAAATTTTAAATGGGACATTTTGCCCCATTGAGAATGGCGAGGCTGCGCCTGCAAAAAAGCAGTCACAGCAATGCCATTCTCCCTGCCAGCATGCAGGGCCGAAAGGGAACAGGAAGCTGCCTACTGGCAGCTCCGCCCCTGGCACACACAGGAAAGGCCCCTCGGGATGCCAGCGCAGGCTTTTGCGCCGGTGGGATGCCAGCTGAAGGCCCAGCCAGCATCCCTGGGTAGCGCTGCTGCGGCAGTGCCAGGAGACTGGCGTCCGGGCTTCCCCACTGGCTTCCAGCCCACCCTGGGTGGTGTAAATAATGCAGGCACCGGTGCACGGGCCCGAACACCGGTGCAACCCCTTCCTGGCCTCCAAAGGACTTTTGTCCTTTAGGCTCAGGAATAGGCTGCAATAGGCCAACAGGTGTCAACAATGATCTTCTGTTCTTTATACAGGATGAAAAGGTCAATCCCTATATCAAAGGTTAAATGGACACAAATCTGACATTAAAACTGCAATATTCAGAAACCAGCTGGAGAACATCTCCATCTACCAGGATACTTAATGACAGAAAACAGCATGCCACAACCCCAGTCTAAAACAAAGGGCACAGCTTCTATTTATCAATAAAAAATTCTTAGAAGATTTAGTTCATTTATACCCCACTTTTCTCCCCAATGGTAAACCAAAACCGCTGACATTTCTCCTCCATTTTTCTTCACAACCACCCAGTGAGGTAGATTGGGCGGAGAATGTACAACTGGCCCAAGGCCACCCATAGGGTTGGCAGGTCCCCACCCCCAGCAACTAGCAGGGGGTGGAAGGGACTTACCAGCAGTAAATATTGGCCTAGTTCTCTGTCATCAGCAATTCGGCAACATCACTTCCAGTGTCCATCAGAAGTGATGTCATCACATCGCCGATGCTCAGGGACGCTCAGATATTTGGGCAAAACTCTATGGTAGAAGCTGTTTTTACCATAGAGGTTTGCCCAAATACCAGAGCATCCACACAGTCTTCAGCGATGTGATGACATCACTTCTGGTACATGCCGAAAGACACATCACCATCTTTCTGACGACAGAGAGATAGGTCTAAGTTTACTGCCCCTGACAGCTGGCTGAATGGTGCTGGGGGGAGGGGCTGCAAAGCAGGGGATCCCCCACTCCCGGCAGGAGATTGGGAACCATAGACACCCAGCAAGCATCCATGGCAGAGTGGGGGTTCAAATCTGAGTGTCCCAGATCCTAGTCCAACACTCTGGATGCCACTGGATCCATTAATAAATCCCCCAATGTCTAGTTTAGCTATGGGTTCTAGGTAGTGCTGTGCTGATTGTTGCTCATCTGTGTAGGTTAGGGTAGCGAGGTCCCTCTTCACCACCAGCGGGAGATTTTTGGGGTGGAGCCTGAGGAGAGCGGGGTTTGGGGAGGGGAGGGACTTCAATGGCATAGAGTCCCAATTGCCAACGCGGCCATTTTCTCCAGGTGAACTGACCTCTATTGGCTGGAGATCAGGTGTAATAGCAGGAGATCTCCAGCTAGTACCTGGAGGTTTGCAACCCTAGTGTAGGTCCGCATTCATTCCCACAGTCTTATGGTTGGCTACCACTGCTTCTAACTCAGGATCCTTCCAAGAATGGATTCCCTGTCTCTTATCCCTATTAACAATTATTTATTACCTTTGCTACCATTACAACTGTGACCCCGTAGTAGGCAGTGGATGTAAAGTTTGAGAGCGGAACACTTTGTAAGGGATGTATGACTCCTGTACGCCGCTCCCTTTTGTGTTAAAGCGCTGACTTCATTCTGGTTTACTTTCTAAGGAAGAGGTGCAGGATCAAATACTGCCTTGGAAGCCTGTAGGTCGAACAGCAAGGTATACATTTTTTAAAGAAAGAAAACAAGTAAATACATGTGGCCCATTGTTGTGATCTAATAAGAATGCTCTTGTGATGCAGTCAGTATGGCTCCATATTTTCATGAAGTTATGGGAAATGATTTGTGATAGAAAGAAGAAACACCATCAGAGAGAAACAAAGTATGATCTCATGTGTGGAATGAGTTATACCTTTGTGAAGGCCTTGGAGAGTCTGACCCGAGGTAAAGTTTTAGATTAAGAAAACTTTGCTCCCCCCACCCCCTGCCCAAATTCTTTTAAAATACTGCCATTTATTTCATCATCGTGCTGTTGGATAACCTCTCAAGGCTTTTCAACAACCTCAAAGGGTATTTTTAAAATATATATATATACCCCTGACTGGAATGTATATTTTTCATGTCTTAAGGGAAAAGGAGCATTAGGGACTTGAATGAACTGTCAAATACACAACATTGCTCAGCCATGAACTATAAATAAATCACAAGGAAGGGGATGCATACGAACTCATATTCAAAATTTCCTCTCTGCCTTCAATGCTGCACTTACGGCCTCATATTTGGTCGACAAAAGTTTCAGATAATCATGAACAACAAATTATCGTGAGAAAGCTATGCGTCCGACTTAAATTAGAGGCTCACCGTATAACTGTCTATGACATCCACAGTAAAAAGCCAGGCTGATCTCTTGACTTGTTAATTATTCCTCTCCTTCTCTTCCTTTTTGGAGTTTTGTCAGCGATTATATGAACAGCCAAAAACTAATGACAGATTCTGAACCAAATCCCGGAAGAGAATGGCCTTGATGGCATGGGGGAGGTGTTCCCGGGAGTGGAGCAGCTTCCACGGCCCTTTTGGCCCGGGAACACCCCCTAGAGTGGCAGCAGAGCTGTGCCACCTTTTTTGGTGGGGCAGCCTCGTTTTTTTTTCAATGGGGACTTTCCCCCCTTTTTCTTTATTTTTATTTTTAAATCCCCTTTTTTTCCTTTGTGGCAGCCAGGAAGCTTCAGAGAAGGTGGTGCGGCTCCACTGCTCCTGGCCACCATGGATCTACCCCCTCCCATTAGGAATGGGCGGTAAGTAACTTTTACATGAGCTAGGTACCGCTGGCTACAATGCAAGTGTGGTATTCTCAACTAATGTGGCAACTACAAAGATCTTTGGGTTTCATACATGGGACTGGATCCTGCAGAAAATTTCCACTAATGAAAGGGAGGGTGATTTTTTCAGACCGATAGGTCTCCCTCATACTATTCCTGAGAGTCCCCTAATCCCAAGGGCAACCTTTCAGCCACAGCCCGCACCCCAGCGTAACTCTCCCCATGTGACTCACGGATTTGATAGATCAAATGAATCAGGACATATAATAGAGAAGAATGTATGTTCTTGGCTGTTGGATATTATGAGTTGGGCTGACTTTAGCTGTAACCCACAAAGTACAACCCCACATACAGTTGTGCATATGCATCTTATTAAAGTCAGCTGGACTTAACCATATTTAATTTATGTTAGAACTACACTTCATAGTTGCTTGAATAATAGTCGCTTCCCATCAATACAGATGGATACAAGAAGCATCTCTGGTTTGTTAGCTTCCTGATCACACTGTAAAACATGGTTTTCCCCACAGTTCTGGCAGTTCAAACTATGGTTTCCACCATTTTAACGAACACAATGGCCATTCCTGGGGGAAACACACAGACACTCATCTCATTCCTGTAGTGAGACACACATATTCCAAATAGTAAATGTAATTCACGCATATCACCATTGCAGAAATGGGCACGTTCCCATATTGTACCAGAAAGGTGAAGAGAAAATTATTCATGCATATTTTCTCCTTTTACACATAATCTATAATACTGCCCAAAGATTTAGGGAATGGGTTACTAAAACAGGATCTTGCTGCATGTGTGGAAAACAAATGTATTTTAGAAAAAAGATATATTTAATAAGGTTTAACAGGGTTGTCAACTGTCACTGGCAACCTAGTGGGAGAATTTGGGGTACAGGAACAATCTCTTTGGAATTGTGCTTACATACACAATTCATAAAACCAGAAGAGGTGCCATCACATCTAAGCAATGCTGTAAGGTTCACCCAGAACTCTATGGTTAATGTGATGTCACTTCCTTTCCTTTATCCCTTAGAAGCGCCTTGATCCATTGATCTTGAGGAGCATATATCTAGTGTTTGAGGGATATAAGGACTGAAACAAATCTTGCCACTGACAATGTAGCCTTGGGATCCCTATCACTTAGTAGAAAAGTCAGACACAGAGTCATTAGATTTGTAAGTTAAAAGGGGGGAGATATAATGTGATCGAAGTTCCTCGTAAAAGCGGCATTCCAAAAGGGCATGAGCTAGTGAATCGATAGAGCCAGAAGAGCAAGAACAGGTCCTGTCTGGATACGGTATATTCAAAATTCTACCCTGCATAACCATAGAGGGGTTAGCATTCAATCGAGCTAAACAGAAGGCTCTAGAAAGACAAAGAGTTGTCAAATAATATGTATAAGCAGGCAAAGATGTCACTTCTAGTTTTGCACTAGAGTCAATTTTTTCATATCTGTGATACTTGCACAATATATTCTGATTGGGGACTGGAAGGCCCAGATTCATCCCTTGGTATTGCCAATGAAATGTTCTCAAGTAGCCAGACCTTTCTCTACTTGACACCTTGGAGAATCAATGCCAGTCACAGGAGATAGTACTGAGTCTGATGGACCAACAGTCTGACTTTGTTCTTATGAGAATGTTGATTCTCTGGCTCCAATCTGCAGCTTAACCATTAGCTAAGTAAGAAGTTCTTAACACAAGCTGGTAAAAATAATACCACTGCTGGATCCCTGTTACAAGAATACAAATCAAACAAAATACTTTGAATCTAAGTGATGGTTGGAAGTAAAGTATCCTCTGCAGCATATGGTACTTGCATGTGACTCATGAATCTGATTGATCAAATAAGACAGGAGAAGTTAAGGGGAATTATTTATGTGAAGTGCTAGATAAAACTAGTGTATGGCTTTTTTGATGCTTTTCATGTTGGCATTTAGACAACAGAGGACATTTTACCCCCGTTTTTGTAAAATACTCCTTATCCCAACAATTTGTGCCCCCTCCATATCGGGGAAAGGGGCTTGCGAAAGTTTAGTTGAAATTAATTATTGTATTATGCTAGGCTAGAATATAGACCAGGGTCATCCCAAACTGTTTCAATCAGGTGGCAAAGACTCCTTCAGCCTGAAGTAGGCTCTTTTCTTTTCTGAAAGATCATGCCAGAGCAGGAGTCTGCAGCCTACGGCTCCAGAGCCAAATGTGTCTCAGTATGGAACCATATATGGTTCTCCAAAAACAAAATCAGACGTTAAGTTAAATTATATTAGAGAGGTAGGTGGGATGCTAGAATAGCTTGCAGGTGAAGGGGATGCCATGCAAATAATTTGATGGGACTGAAGTGCTGCATAGAGATGCTTTTCAGATAGGGAAATGATAGAGGTGATTAGTTGCCAGTAATCCAAGCGTGAACCCAGGCATGGATTTATGCCAGTGCCCTATACAACCAGGCAGGGTGTTCCTGTGTATATTTATTACTTACTTCAGACTGCTTATGTACTACTTCATAATAAAGGACTCACAACCATCAGGGTCTAAGCTGTGGAACCATTATGTATTGCATCAACATGTAAATTATCCATGGAATCATAGAGTTGGAAGGGACCACCAGGGTCATCTAGTTCAATCCCCTGCACAATGCAGGAAATTCACAACTACCTCCCCCACCCCACCCCACACACCCAGTAACCCCTATTCCATGCCCAGAAGATGGCCAAGATGCCCTCCCTCTCATGATCTGCCTAAGATCATGACATTAAGTTGTGTAGTTTCAGGTAGGCCAATGGGCTCTTTGTTGATCTCTTGCTCTTTAGTTGTAAAAGACTGCAGACTCCTGTGTCACAGTCAATACATTCACCTTTAAGATCTTTGTTGTCTAAAATCTTTTTTCTTTGTTTCCCAGGACAGATTCTAGGTTCATAATCAGCTGTTATTGCACAATGGTATATTGGGATAAAGGAGAAACAAAAGAAAGACAGATATTTTAGACCATGCTGCTTCTCCTCTACATCTCCACCATCGTTCTCAGGCACATGTGGGTACTTTTTATTATATAAAAAGTAACATGGGGAGCTATCAGAGCCCGCAAGTCCCTAGTGCAGATGGACATTAAATCATCATGAAGATGGTGGCCATCAGTGCAGGTCCCCATTTCAATAACAAGTTGTTTACTCTTCTTATAAATATTAGGTAGAACATTCCAACTCTAAACACCATCCAGTGGCTGGGCTAGCGCGGAGGAAAAACCCATAAAAATTCCTCACTCCCAGGTCTCCTGTTCAGTTGCCTAGACTCTCTTTATAAAAACATTGCTGACTTAGAAAATCATTCCCCAGAGCTACACACAGTAGCTCCTGTACGTTGTGACCTGTCATAAAGACACAGACGTGAAAGATTAGCAACGAGAGGCCAACAGGAGAACAGGGGCTGGGGCGTCCTTGTCTGCAGACATGACAACACATTCTTCATCCCTTGAGTGAGACAGCTGAAAGGCATCTTGCTTTCATTGTTTCCTGCCATCACTTTGTCTTTCTTTCCCTTGCCTGACAGTACACCCCACTCAAGCCACAAACATTTTCTGCTGGAGAACGGGACTTGTTAAGGCAGGTTTCAAAGTAACATCTGCATTGCAGTAGCAAGCAGAGCTTGTCAATGCACATTTATTTTCTAAACGCCAGTGCTGCACAATTTCGGTTAGATTGGGAGAGTACACACGTGTGTTTAGATATGCGGTAAGCATGCACGCATGGAGAAACAAAGATAACTCTAAATCATATATGAGTTTATCCGCAGTGTACGCTAGCACTAAATGCTTTTTATACATGTTTTGGGTGAACTTGCACTAAATCTGGGAGAACAAGCAATGTCAATCTTCTAGACCAGATTTATGATAGCATGCTGCAAATCTGTTTCAAGATATGAGTGTGAATCTCAGTGTTGAAGAAAGTAAAAAGCTGGCAAAAATATGAATTTATTTCTATACTGTGTTATATAGATCTAATACACACTGAGTAATGGGATGGGAAACATGTAGTATGGTACAAGGGTGGTGCCCCGTAATCACTGCCATCCCTCCACCAGGGCCAAGCAAGGGGTGTCCCTCATCCTGTGCAAGGAGGGAGCCAGAATTGCCACAGGATGCCAGCTGCTCAAGCCCCAGATGGGGCTGGTATAACCAACACCAGGAGCCTGGTCTTCTTCCCCCCTCTTTTGGGGATATGAGCTGTGGGTGGTTCCTCCCCCCCCCCCCAAGTACGGGAGCTAGAGCAACTGCCCCATTGCCTGTTGGCTAAGACCACCACTGGTATGGTACTGCAACGAATGGACTGGCACTGGCTGTTAGAAGACACTACTGAGAAGATATTAGATGGAGAACATGTTTCCACCACAGATTTAAGCTGGTTTTGCAGTGATTTTCTCTCCATTGGGACTTGCACATCCTTAAGCATAGGCCCCCAAATTAAGTCCCTGGCAATTTCTGACTCCCCCATCATATGCTGCCTGCTCGTCTATCTGTTGTGCTCTCGCTTTCTCTCTCCCACAGACTCACATCTTGGAAGCTCCTTTCTCTTGATTCCTAGCAGGACCCAGCATACACAGAACCTCCACCTCCACCCCCCAGCTGTGTTCCTCCAAAAAAGGGAATCAGAAAAGGGTGGAACTCTACTGTAAAATAGAGGAATAATCACACAAGGATTGAGATTGTCATTACTGCATTTATGAACTGCCACTGATTAATTGATGTCTTTACTTTCCTTCTTTGATCTGTCCACTTTTTAGGTAAAAAGGTTAGCTTTGCTTATGAGAGGTTTCTCTTTCCAGCTCATCTGGGGAAGAGGCACACCAGAGCAAGCCAGTGTATACACAGTCCTAAAGCATTCCCTGGGAGGCAAGGCAGCATGGTATAGACTGCTGTTGTCAGATCTTGGAAGCTATGTAGGGTCAGTACTTGGATGGGAGATCACCAAGGAAGACTGCAGAGGAAGGCAATGGCAAACCACCTCTGCTTCTCTCTTGCCTTGAAAACCCGCTGCTGTGGTTGCGATGAGTTGGTTGCGACTTGGCAGTACTTTTGTATGTAAAGGGATCCCACTACTGTTGGGGTACACATTTGTGGGGCCTCCTACGTGTGTCAACCTTAGGTAGGGCTGCCAGGTCCCCCCTCTCCTCCAGCGGGAGGCTTTTGGGCCAGAGCTCGGGTGATTGTGTGTGCGCGTCACTTCCAGTTTGCAACCAGAAGTGCCACCTCCCAAGGGGCCTTATACTACTCAGACTCTTAGTTTGAGTGATAAAGGGCAGTTTGCTATGCGGCACTTCTGGGTGTAAATGCATTGCAAGTGGCTGCGTTGTGCACGCATGCGTGCACGTTTGCCTGCCGACCCTCAGCTAGTCGACTGGCAGAGGGGTGAATTGCCGGGGTTTGCCCGCCACCACCGGGCACCTGGCAACCCTAACCTTAGGTTTTGCATAGCATAACAGTGTTTCAAACTGCCACTTACTACTACAGAGAACTACTGAAATGAAGTAGGAATAAACAGCAAAAACATGCCCCATTTTTACCAATCCTGCTCTTGGTTTGATTACAGGCCTGTGTGCTGGTATGTGCCTTTGTCATTCCCTTCCTTTATCAAGACAGTAACAGCTGCATTGCATGTTAAAGCCATCTGTGTGTCTGACATTTCATTTCCCGGCATTCCCTGATCAAAGAGTCTTATGTGGCCAAGGTGCTGAGCGCATGCAAATCTCATTGAGCTCTCAGGCTTATACTTGCAGGGAAGGGAATTAAGAAGAAAACATTAGCTGAACTATTTAATCATTTCTTTTTAAAGGCATTTGCTTAACAGTATCAGCTTAACAGTAGTTAAATGAAAGGATTCTGAAAAATCAACAATTATTCTCAGATCCAGGAAATCACTTTCCAAAGGGTGCCATTTAACATTGCATGTGGTAAAATGTACAGTAATCATATCCTCCTGATGACAATGCTAAGGAGGATTTCTCTCTAACCAGTGTGATCTAATTTATTTCTGCTATAATAATATCCATTCCAGGGGTTATTGTGAACATTTCATTATCATAGAAATTAAAGACAACACAAAGAAATTAATGTTTTAAGAGAAACTACCACGGTCCATTAAACTCTCCCTTTTATTGTCTGTGTAATTTAACAAGATACTGTTCTTCCTTTGTATGTATATTCCTGAATGATAAGAATAATGCTTTTCATAAATTATATACATAAGCATTGAGGGCAATCCACTAGCTCGGTACATCCCTCTTCATATTTCCATATAAACCTGCACTATATATTTTTCTCCCTATTGGAACACACCCCATAAAACACTACAATTTATACCAGTAGCTCTTAACTCTTGCTAACATAGAATGATCACAAATCATGGCTGAGTTGAATTAAGCGGAAATTTCTGCCACTAATTTCAGCAAAGGACAGTAGGATTCAGCCCTTAAAAAGGGACAGCTGTCGCACATGAAAAATCATCAACTTTATTATTACTGACATTTTTATCCTACCCTTTCTTTGCGAAGCATACACAAGTTGTAGTTTAATAAACCACCACCTTCGGAATTCTGCACTTTGGAGAAAAAGTTTGAAATGCTATCTTTTTATCTATTCTTGTTGGCTCAAGTCTGTCTTGTAAGAATCAAATCTGCGAATCTTTACTTTCCTGCCATTTTCTGTTTCCTTGCGCCAGCCCCCCATGTGTACATTTTCCACTGTTATGTATGTACTAATTGCATATAAATGACATGTATCATGTAAGTAGTGTACAAATGACATAAAAGAACCAAACTCATTAGGAATTTGAGCAACGACAGTAGCTGGATTGAAAGAAGTTCACAATTACAACATATGAAAAGCAATAGGGTATCTCCTATAGGACATCTCCTATTTCCCTAGTGGGGGGAAATGGCTGGAAAAATTCCAATTCCTCTTTTTGCTGTCAAAATCAGACCCCACATACATCGCCCATGTTGATGTGATCAGACTAAATCCAGATGATCACCTCTTGATATCTTGATTGGACAGGGAGAAGCTTTTCTCCCTCTCTCATAATACTAGAACACGGACGGGGTCATCTGCTGAAGTTGGAGGGTGAGAGATTCAAACCAGATAAAAGGAAGTATTTCTTCACACAACGCATATTGTGGAACTCCCTGCCCCAGGATGTGTTGATGGCTGACAAATTGGAAGGCTTTAAGAGGGGAGTGGACATGTTCATGGAGGAGAGGGGTATTCATGGCTACTAGTAAAAATGGATACTAGTCATGATGGATACCTATTCTCTCCAGGATCAGAGGAGCATGCCTATTATATTAGGTGCTTTGGAACACAGGTAAGTCAATGCTGCTGCAGTTGTCTTGTTTGTGGGCTTCCTAGAGGCACCTGGTTGGCAACTGTGTGAACAGACTGTGTGAACAGACTGAATGGACTTGGGTCTGATCCAGCACAGCCTTTCTTATATTCTTATGTTCTTAAAACTTAGTGAGCAAAGTGCCCAGGAGAAGCTGCAAGGCAACAATTCATGGGCATGGTGGTGGTGGGGTTATCATGCATCAACTATGAACCAGATCCCACCTCCTCTCTTTCTACATCACTGAGAAAGCTGTGTTTAGACACACTAGAACTGCCATCTAATTTAGCTCTAAATACTAGTTATGCTGGAGCTGTTGATAGTGTAACATTCTTGAGGATCTGCATGAGGATGCAGTTCACATTGTACTATGCTGCATGACTGAAGCATATGAAAAGCAAGAGGTCAAAAGGAAAAACAAGTCAGATAAGAGCATTCTTGTCCATTTGTGTTTTCAACACACTAGATATGTAGATAATTTAAGAAAGAAAGATAATAGTAAGGGTACCACAACACAACAAAGGTGAATTATAGCAGCCACTGAGGCTGGAATCCTGTGCTCAGTTACCTCGGGGTAAACTTAATTGAATATAGTTGGTCCTATTTCAAAGTAAACCCTCAAAAGACTTAACTGCTGCACGTGTGTGTGTGTGTGTGTGTGTGTGTGTGTGTGTGTGTGTGTGTGTTAAGGCCCGTCACGTCGTTTCCAACTAGGGTTGCCAGCCTCCAGGTGGTGGCTGGAAATTTCCTGGAATTACAAGTGAACTCCGGGTGATAGAGATCAGTTCACCTGGAGAAAATGGCTACATTGGAAGGTGGACCCTATGGCATTATGCTCCACTGAAGTCCCTCCTCTCCCCAAACTCTGCCCTCCTCATGCTCCAATCCCAAAATCTCCATGTATTTCCCAACCCGGAGCTGGCAACCCTACTTCCGACTCATGGTGACCCTATGAATTAATGTCCTCCATAGCGTCCAATCGTTAACAGGCTTGCTTCCTTCTTCCAGCAGCAAAGTGGCCTGATAAACTTAGTAACTATTATCATTATTGTTTCATTGATGCAAGGCCTTAGGCCGAGACAGGAAAATTTGCCCAAGGTTACCTCAAGTGCACATGGCATGCCTACATTTGAACCTTGGGATTCCAAAGTCCAACATCCACAGGCTAATTCTGCAACAAAAAAGTTATGCTTTAAAGGGTACAACAAAATGAGTTCAACAAAATGAGCAACAACAGAGAAGAGAAAATTTCTTATTACCAATGACTGCGCAAACATTGGGAAGCTGAACAAATGTAATGACTCAGCGAGCAACTCCTAGACAACAAATTATAACTCAACTTGTCAATTAAGAGTTCTTTCCTCTATATTGATATGTCTAAATAATGTCCATTGGTAAATGGAATTTTCAGTCCACTGCACTGTGACATTTCCCATTTTCTCACACATTTTGCTCTTGTTGTTCTTGATATGACAGAAAGCAGCAAGACGATATTCTCCTCAGTGGGAAGTGAAACACCTACTGTGGAGAGGCATGACTGCATCCACTAAATCTTGGATGTACTCATGCTCATTGGACCACTGAGGTGCATTAACAGTGAACTCCGTGCCAGGTTAAGTAGTTAAATACTCAGCTGGGATACTGGTAGATGTCACACCGTCAGTGCCTGTTAGGGGCAAAAGAGGTGGAACTACCAGACTGCCCTTTCTAGTCCCTATGACAAACCATGCTCAAAAGAAAATCATGCCCTTTCAGTCACAGTGTTTTGTGCTCTCCTGGATCATAAAAAGGAAATAGAGTATAAACTTTAATGAAACATTGCTGATTTCTACAGGGGGCAAAAAGAACTTTCTCACAACTTTTTAATAAATTTGATGAGCTAACTTTTAAAGCAACCCTCCCATATTTATCCAACCATTATTAATAATTTCCTTGGTCATAATTGTTAAGAACTGGCTTTCTTAGACATTCGAACTCTCTTAGAACTGGCTCTCTTAACATTAGATCTAATGTTATTGGTGCTTTACTTGCTGTATATATAACATTAGGGCTTTGAGCAATCAAGTCTGAGAAAATGGTTAATAATAGTTTATATAGTCTTTTCCTCATTCATATTGTTTTGCATGTTTGACAACTTGCTACACAGAATGAAAATTCATCATCAATGCATTTACAACATATAACATTGCTCCCCTTCTCTTCAAATGATTTTTTTTTAAATTCTCTGTCATAAGATCTGCAGTGCTTGGATTTTAAGGTTCCTCCAACTGAAAGCTTTCTGACTAAAGGACAGGTATTCCATTTATTGCTGTCAGGAGATATTAACTCTTAATGTGGCCTGCTGTTGCCAAAGAGAACAATTCTTATAATCAGCAGGCAAATGAAAGAAACATGAAAAGCTGGTTGTGACAAGTTCCCTCAAGCTGAAGCAATAAACCAGTTGTGTGTTCGGTAATGCATCATAAGCATGAAAACATACATACCTATGTGCTATACACAAGTATGAAACATGCCTGAATACTGCAAGTCCCTTAATTTCATTAGTCTGATTTTGCTTATTGCCTACTTTCACTGTATAGGCATGTCAGTGTAACCTTATGTAAATAGCAGTCTTGTGTAGTCGAGCTTTCATCTATTAGAGGATTTAACATGACCCCTGCAATGTGGATCATGAGGCTTAATTGTACATAAATACATTTTTCTGGTGTTAGTCATAGCCACACACACTGAGATAGTTTGCAATGCCCATAATGCCCCATTTTCTCATCCCCTGCTGAGTTCTTAGTGTGTTTGATGCAATGGTCCCATGTTAGTTTAGGGTCCGATAAGATTGTGAAGCAATGGCACACCACTAGAAGCTCTGATGTGCTTTTAAAGCATGTTTGTGTCAGACTAATGTCATAATTAGGGCTGTACATATGCCGAATTTTTTTTTTAAAACCCCAAAATACCTTTTCTGTATTTTTCAGATTTTTTTTTTTTTTACTGGCAAAAATGGGGGCAAAAAAAATGGGGGCCGAGAAAAGCGGATCCAAATAATGCCGAATTTATTATAAATTATTGGCACCACTTCGGCCCCGCTGTCATTCCCCCCCTCCCTTCCCTTCCCTGCCCCCTTCCCTGCCATTTTCCCCCTGACTTACCTGTTTGTAGACTCAGATCCATGCCTCCCGCCTTCTCTGGACTCTGGAGAAGGCGGGCAGCATGGATAGGAATGCTCCGCCTCCCTCTCTAAGCTGCACGCCAGATCGGGCTTCCACGTGGGAGCCTGATCTGGCATGCAACTTAGAGAGGGAGGCAGGAGCATTCCTACTAGCCCCACACTGCCGGCACACTCTGACTTCACCGACTGTGCAGACAGTGGGGCTAGGAACACTCTCTCTTCAAGCTGCATGCCAGACCAGGCTTCCACGTGGAAGCAGTTTGGAGAGGGAGGCAGGAGTGTTCCTAGCCCTGCAGTCTTTGGGCTCCATGGAGTCAGAGCGCTCAGGCAGTGGGGCTAGGAACACCACCATTTGCAGATTTTTTTTGGTTTGGGTTTATTACAATTTTCAGGTTTAATAAACTCAAGCCTGAAAAACACCCCCCAAAAAATCAGTTCACAACCATAGGCATAATAATTATTATTACTAGCTTTGGGATGCCTCCAGCCTTTTTTGTTCCTACGTTCAAGTTGACACTCAATTTGCCCTCTAATGCTGTGTTGTGTTTCCAACTAGTAAGTGAACTGGAGGCCCCTTGGCCATCTTCTGGTGTTGGACCAATTTAGTCTCCCAAACTGATGTTGACAGAATCCTAGCTGCTGTGAAGCCAACTACATGCCTCTTAGATCTGTGCCTGTCATGGTTGGTTAAGGCCAGTGGTGATCGGTTGCAGGCTCCCCTGGTAGACATGATAAATCTGTCCCTGAGTTCAGGGGTCTTTCTAGGGAAGCTGAAAGAGGCAGTCGTAAGACTGCTCTTGAAGAAACCATCTTTGGATCCTTTGGATCCATCCAACTACTGCCCAGTATTGAACCTTCCATTCCTGGGTAAGGTAGTTGAGACAGTGGCAGCAGAACAACTTTAGGCCTTTCTGGAGGAGACATTAGTTCTAGATCTGTTTCAGTCTGGCTTCTGGCCTGGCCATGAGATGGAGACTGAACTGGTCACCCTCACAGATGATCTCCATAGACAGCTGGATCATGGTGGGTCAGCGCTACTGTTATTACCGGTTACGTGGGATACAGGTAGTGTTGCCAACTGCCAGGTAGTGACTGGAGAAAATAAGCACCGATGCTGTAAGATAAGTAGTCATAAGAAAAAACAACAAGGAGCTCAAAATATGAGTGCAAGAATTGTATTAAGCTAATAAAAATGACAAAACATTTATCACAGTGTATAAGTGAAAAACACCACCAAAGTGCACAAACACAATACATACGATAGACTCATACAATCTAACACAATAAATTTATACAAAAGGTTCTGTGTAAATCATCCTTCTTTCATGCGCATGGCATTGCTAAAGTTCATGCACGATACAAACAACACAGATAGTTATTGCCTGGTAGGCTAATGATAGAAGCATTGGCTTATGAGGAAATCTTCAACGCCAGAAAGGGAAATGGAATGCCTTCCGGATTGTTTTAGCACGTTTTCACCTGTAGGGGGCTTTGTCAAAATAAACAAGGCTGTCATATTAGTGGTCAGTGGTCAGACTGACAGCAGCCAAGATGAGAAGCATCTAGCTGATGCAAGGGGTTTGGAAAGTCCCTGGGAGCTAGCATGAACTAGCACAAACCAATTGGGGCCAGAAACTGATGCAATGTCTTGCAACAGGTGGAGTGACCTGGCATGTGATCTCATTGGTCCCTAGTGGTAACAATATGTATAAATGTTCCCAGCTGTGTAACATCAGTGTGGGATGCTATCGTGGAGTGTGTGTGTGTATCTATGCACTGTAAATAAATAAATCACTGCTTTTCTAGTAGCGAGTATCTCTGGTGGTTTGTTCTGGATCATCTGCCCAATCCACAGGCTCCCGCAATAGGCTTCTGTAGTTGAGTCTGGAGTTGGCAACCCTATAAACAGCAGGGAGAGGAAGTAAAGAGAAAGGCAATATGACAAGGCAAGTAGAGTCATGACCTGTAGTTATACAGAGAGGCAAGATAGTTCCTTCTTGGAAAATGTTTCTACTGCAAGGCTGAAGAAGCCCCCTATGGGCGAAAACGTGCTAAAACTATCTGGAAGGCGTTCCATTTCCCTTTCTGGCGTTGAAGATTTCCTCACAAGCCATTGCTTCTATCATTAGCCTACCAGGCAATAATTATCCATGTCGTTTGTATCGTGCATGAAATTTAGCAATGCCATGTGAATGAAAGAAGAATGATTTACACAGAACCTTTTGTATATATTTATTGTGTTACATTGTATGAGTCTATCATTGTATGTATTGTGTTTGTGCTCTTTGGTGGTGTTTTTCACTTATACACTGTGATTAATGTTTTGTCATTTTTATTAGCTTAATACAATTCTTGCACTCATGTTTTGAGCTCCTTGCTGTTTTTTCCTACAACTGCCAGGTAGTAGCAGGAGATCTCCTGCTAATTCAACTGATCTCCAGCCGATAGAGATCAGATCACCTGGAGAAAAACGGCCGCTTTGGCAATTGAACTCTATGGCATTGAAGTCCCTCCCCTCCCCAAACTCCGCCCTCTTCAGGCTCTGCCCCCAAAATCTTCCGCTGGTTGCGAAGAGGGACCTGGCAACCCTAGATACAGGTGATGCATATGGGTGGGGAGTTACAAAAATAAAAGACATGGAATGAGTTTTCCAAGGAGATAAGTGGGTCAATGTCAAAATGGAAAGAGAGAAAGTAAGACCTTACAAAGTCAGGTAGAATAAATGGCTTTTACGTATTTTTATTGTTTAATAAATTCAAGCCCGTGCATTTTGACATAAAATCACAGTTCTGCAGCTTACTGCATAAAACGTTTATTAACTATGACTTGAAAAATAAATAGAGCATATGGTGTTTGTGGAAACATACCCAGAGCTTTATCAGCAATGTAAGCATGATTACTCTGGACATGTCTACCATTTTTACATAACAACAGTTGACTAGGGCTGGAATCCTGTGCATGCTTTCTTGGGAGTAAGCCCTAGTGACCTCAAAAGGACTTACGTCTGAATAAACATGTATTAGATTGTTTTCTGCAGTGCATTAGTTATGCTATTCCTATCTTTTAGCAGAAAACAGAATACTCCGTCTCTCACTTTGTATTGCTATTTCACTTCCCCTGGAATTGGTATTGTAAGCACTGTGACAAAAGGAAATGTTAGCTTAATGAGTTCCTTGCTAATAAAAGGCATTCAGATCCACTCAAGCTTTAAATCCAATTTTATTACAGCATCTATGCTGAGTATACTTGGATGATTGCTATGTGGAGATGTCAACATGCTGCTACGAAGGCCACTGCAAGCTGGACCGTTGGTGGTGGTTGATGTCTTAGGGTTTTTGGTTTGTTTGTTAAAGATTTTAGTTCATTATGCATTTCTGGTTTATTATTCTTGTTTTTATTTCACTGGTTGTACTGCAAGGTGTTAACTGATTTTTGTTTGGTTTGTATTTTATTGGGCATGTGTAAAAATTTAAGCATGTTCCTGAAATGCAGGGTATATTTAAAAAACAACAACAAAGAAATAAATGAAATAATTTTAGACTGGGTTGAGCCATCTGCTAGTGAAAATCAGTGCCTGCATTTTTGGGACTGTCATGCTGATGGCAGGATAGGGTTGCCAGATCCCTCTTCACCTCAGGCAGGAGGTTTTGGGGGCAGAGCCTGAGGAGGGTGGGGTTTGGGGAAGGAAGGGACCTCAATGCCATAGAGTCCAATGGCCAACGTGGCCATTTTCTCCAGGTGAACTGATTTCTATTGGCTGGAGATCAGTTGTAATAGCACGAGATCTCCAGCTAGTACCTGGGGGTTGGCACCCCTGTGGAAGGAGTGGCAGTCTCTTTCCTGAATCAACACCTAGAAATGAGAAGGATGAAAGGTAACAAATGGAGGCTGAACCAGATACGTTGAAAATGAGGTTGGATGGAAGACTGGAAACCTAGGAGTGGGATATTTTTCATTTGTGTTTACTTTTTAAAAACTACATATCTTTATTGTTCCTTTCTGGATCAGTGTTCCAGCACTCTAGCTGCTGCCCATTGTTGCCACTCACCTGCCCACACAATAAGTGGTAGAGGAGATATGAATGAATGGCACCTGACAACCAGTGGGAGACAGGAGGAGGCAGGTACTTACTACAGGGGAGCAGCGATCTTCATCCCTGCACGATGACACCACTGGGCCAGCATCACACTGCGGGAGCTCTCTAGCACTCAATAGAGTTTCTGGATGAGTGCTAGAGCATCACCTGGGTTGTGCCGGAAATGATGTCATCACACAGTGATGAAGATCACCACCACCCCCGTTTTGCCAGCCTGCTTCCTCCCACTGACTGGATGAGCAATAGTTGGTATCAGCAACAATTACCAGGAGTCAAGTCAAGTCAAGTTTATTAATATCATCGACTGACCAATCACGTGCCAACACATCAAAATTTCCAGACACAATTGTTTTGCACAGCAGAATCACCGACCGCCCATACATATAAAGGTGTAAGGTCAATAAAAGCAAGTGTAGTATCAATTACCAGGAGTTTGCCCGCCATTAGGGGGCACCTGGTAAGCTAGCCTCACTTAATTGCCTGCCTGAGAAAATGGGGAAATAATAAAATTGCCAACTTCCCGTTGGGGCCTGGAGATCTCTCAGAATCACAATTGATCTCTAGACTCCACCGATCAGTTCCCCTGGAGAAAATGGCTGCTTTGGAGGGTGGAAGCTATGCCATTATATCCAACTAAGGTTTCTCCTCTTCCGAACCCCCCTCCCCCAGCCTCCACCCCCCAAATCTCTAGGACTTTCCCAACCTGGAGTTGCCAACTCTAGGAAACAATGACAGCAGCAAGGGGCAAAATGGCCTACTGCCATACAGGCTGTGTGCCTCTAAAAAATCTAATCTGTGATTACATTAGAGAGCCAGGATGGGCAGACACTCCTTTCAAGATGCCAAGATGCGTAGCATTTTTAAATGGCCACATTCTTCTCTAAAATGTCATTGGCAGCAATGAGACAGATCTATTGCCGCTACGATGTCTAGTTTGGCCCTAAGAAAGAGCAGAGTACACTGCAGTATGGACTTCTAAACATTAAAGGAAGAGAACTGGGGAAACCCACTCATCCCTAAATCCCAGTTTGTTTGAACATGCCACTGAATTGCAATTTAATAAACATGCTCTACAGGGTTGCCAGCTCCAGGTTGAGGAATTCCTGGAGATTTTGGAGGTAGAGTCACGGAAGGACAGGGTTTGGGGAAAGGGGGACTTTAATGGTGTATAATGGTCTACCTTCCAAAGCAGCCATTTTCTCCAAGGGAACTGATCTCTGTCACCTGGAGATAGGGTTGCCAGGTCCCTCTTTGCCGGGAGGTTTCTGGGGCGGAGCCTGAGGAGGGCGGGGTTTGGAGAGGGGAGGGACTTCAATGTCATAGAGCTGCTGCCTGTTACAGGAGACAGTGCTGATGACCTCGATAAGCCAATAACGTACTCCGTATAAGGCAGCTTCATAGGTTCAATTTATCATTTTCATGGGATCTCCAAAGGGGTAAAAATTACTCTCAGAGCCTCCCAACACACTGATTCAGCCACTTCCCCAGCAACAGCAGTTCCCCCCCCCCAAGAAAAATAGTCTCTTTCCACTAGCATTTTGGCAGGAGTGGTGATGGAATGATCCAGGATTCCCAGGTGGTGGTGGTATCCTCAAAATGTTGCTTAGCAGCAGTGATCAGATGCTTCATTGGTGCCATCCCCCCGATCTCTTTCTAGATGTTCTCAGCTCAAGAATACCATTAAAAATGGCTGTAATGTCACTGGGGGCAAACCAAGGTAATTCAAAATGAAGACAACGCTGTTTCTGTTTCTCTAAATTAGTTTCATCTGTCCTCAGTAGCAGGCTTGCCAGCTTCCAGGTAGAGGTTGGAGTTCTCCAGGATTTACTACTTATCTCCAGACTACAGAGATCAGTTCCCCCGGAGAAAATGGCATCTTCCAAGGATGCATTCTATGGTATTACATCCCTGCTGAGCTCCTTCCTTCCCCTCCTCAACTCTACCGTCCCCAGGATCTGCCCCCAAATCTCTAGGAATTTCCCAACTTGGAGTTAACAACCCTATGTGGCCTGACTATGTGACAATGTCACAATTTATGAAAATGATAATTATAATGCAGCATCTGTGAACATCAGCAAACAGGTACAAATAGGTAAGCATTGCTATAGAGGGGGGATTCAGGGGTGTGTGCCCAAATTCTTTTATGCCAAAGAAGACCATCCATTAAACTCAGCCCTTAATCCACTCCATATTTCTGCCACACACACCTCGAATTCTGAAGCTTGTATAGATTATGATTATAATTTATGAATTTGCCTATTTTGCATAACTTTTTTCTGGTTTTGCCACTCATAGGAAGAGGCAAGTAACACTGAATCCCCATGCACTTAAAATTCTTCTTGATCTCCCTGGAGTATCGGAGATTTATCTTCTAATCACATATGGAAACTTCTAATCTTAGGAAGACCACTCCTCCAAAACATAAATGAAGTTACATCGCTGAGTACAAGTATGAGTACAAACCTTTTCTGGGAATGAAGCACAACCCTATGGATGAAAGAACAGGCATAGTAGCAAAAATCAGGTTATATATTTGCACAATCAATAGCTCAAAATCCTAATGCACACGCAGATACCAGCTCTTCATGAGATGTTTTAAAAGTAACCTAATATTGCAGTTTATCATTATAATGGTGATAGAACTTGCATTAGATTATTATTGACAGGAGTAAGGATAAAAGTCATTAAACAGATTTACCTTAACATCATTAGTATCTAACAACCACAGTGCAACATACTAACTAGCATTCACTTCTACTGCTTAATAGTCAAATCATTTATTGATGCTTTGCCATTACAGCAGAACACAATCAAGATTTTAAAACTCCTGCATCTGTTTCATAAACTTATGTTTCAGAACTGCTCCCATGAGCCTCCTGCTAATAAAAATTAAAATGTTGCTCTACTTGTGAATCATAAATAATACTGGACCATAACTGTAGGGACTCTGGGAACTGGAATTCTGAGGCCAACATGAAAACTATCCGTAACATTTGACATTTGTGAATTTCTGTGTGTGACTGTGTGGTAAGCAGCTGAACAAATTTCATTGTGAGCCTTCAGAACCACACAAGAAGGTAATAAAGAACGAGTTCTGTGATACAGAGCTAGAGGGAAAATAATTTAAATTTCAGGGAGAGCTTTTCATTATTTCAAGGGTCAAGGAAACGGAAGCAAATTCCACCCTACCTTTTCTCTTGTGGGCCCATTCAACTTGTTGCTAAATTTTATATTTTGCAGTTTCTTAACCGGAAAACTAATCCACTTTTTAGCTCCACAGGAATGGTCTTTGTTTCTCCTTTTTATTTGGGAGAGGAGAAATTGAGGTTTGCTGAAGGCCTCCAGCCACCATGAATGAGTGCAACAACAAACGGAAGTTCTGCTGACAGTAATATTAAAGGAGTACCAAAAGGACAGCTTGAGGAACATGAATTTGCTTTGGTAGGTTGCAGCAAAATTAGACATATCAAACCTATTTCAAGAGGCAAGCAAAAGCTAAGCCATCTTGATATTTCATTTCAAGCTAATGGGTTTGTACTCAGAGCAGGATGCTCCCAGTAATATTCAAACTAGCTGGCAGTTTTTTTTAAAAGGCCTGTTTAGCATTGATCCCTTTTTAGAGAGCGCATTCCATCATTACAGTGCACTGACAAAGAGACTCTAGAGATTCAGGTAGATCACTAAATCTACAGAAGTTACACGGGAGATAAGGTTTCTTGACTTAAAAAAAAATAAAAATCAGCAATACCCATAGTGTAATCAACCTCCAGGTACTAGCTGGAGATCTCCTGTTATTACGACTGATCTCCAGCCAATAGAGATCAGTTCCCCTAGAGAAAATGGCCGCTTTGGGAATTGGACTCTATGGCATTGAATTCCCCCCCTCCCCAAACCCTGCCCTCCTCAGGCTCCTCCCACAAAACCTTCGCTGGTGGCAAAGAGGGACATGGCAACCCTATATACCTATGAGATAATTTTATTTATTTATTTATTTATTTGCTTCATTTATACCCTTCCTTTCTTCCCAATGAAGACCCAGGGAGATAACTTTGTTCAACTTTTATATTAAAAAATAACAAGCAACTGGAGGCTGACAGTTTGAGCAGAAGAATGGTGAAAGGGATCGGGTTTTTAACCCTTCCAGATAGGGTTGCCAACCTCCAGGTTCTAGCTGGAGATCTCCTGCTATTACAACTGATCTCCACCCGATAGAGATCAGTTCACCTGGAGAAAAAGGCTGCTTTGGGAATTCGACTCTATGAATTCCCTCACCTCCCCAAACCCTGCCCTCCTCAGGTGCCGCCCCCCAAAACCTCCCACCGGTGGCAAAGAGGGACCTGGCAACTCTACTTCCAGAAGTTTTTAGTGTTCCATGTTAGAGCTCCAAACAAGTTTTTCTATTCATGGGGGCAAAGGTAATTGGTAAAGGCATTTCCAGCCTAGCCCACCATGGTTCCTTATTCAGAACACTTCCAATTTTTTTCCCGTACTCTGACAGTTCCTGTTAAACTGGTATATCCAAACCATCATATAAAAAGGTATTCAAGAATGCATCTGACTGAACTGGGGAATAACTAGGGTTGCCAGGTCTTCTGCTTCGGTGGGGGACCTCCCACCAGCAACCTTTGTGGCCTGCTGCTGTGGCAGAGGGAGAAATATTAAAAAACAGCAACGTTGGTGGTGTGTACAGCATGATCTCACTTCTGGGAACCCAGAAGTGATACAACTAGGCTTACCAATTACCTGGTGGGGGCGGGCAAAAGCCTGCCAATCCACTGGGCTGCCCGCCAACCAGCTGAGAGTCAGTGGGCAAAAGAGGGGGAGGCGACCCATGTACAGGAGGGGGATGTGCGACCCATGTACAGCCCTGACCCGGAAGCGATGCAGATGCTCTATCAGCCTCTGGCAAAACTCTATGAAAACCATAGAGTTTCGGTGAAGATTGCTAAAGTGTCCGCATCACTTCTGGATAAACCCAGAAGTGACATCGGTGTGTCGTGCAGGACATGCTTGCGGGTTGTGCAGGGTGCTTGTGCGTATCATGAGCCCCCAGCCACGCCTCCGCAAAGCTCCCGCCAGTGTAGCAAAGGGACCTGGCAACCCTAGATACAACATCTAGGAATTGACAGAAACTATATGGATTGACCAGAGAGTTTCAGATGATTCCTAGAGCTATGTGGAGTCTCTTATGGTTTCCTCCAGAAGAGACATCATAGTGCATGCAACGCTGCTGCATCCTCCATGTCCCCTCCTCCCATATTCCCACCAGTTGCCAGGCATGGCTTGGCCTGGCCTGGCAACCCTAGGAATAACTCATAGAAAGTGCCAAGGAAGTTTCATAGTATGCCACAAGACAATTTCAACATGTTGAACTGTCTAGAGAACCTGAAGGCAAAGTAGGCATTTACAGTCTCTCTTAAAGTGTCAGGCACATATATGGCAATATGTTACATTAAGGGCCTAGTCACTTTATCAGCTTGTGACTTGCTAGATAAGAATAATTTTATCTTTCACAAATCCTACCACAAAAATTAATTTTACGAAGATTTTGATTCTTTCAAAATTATTTGCTAAGTATTTGGGCAGTGGCTAGTAACAAACTTCATTATTACTCCGATAATACAATCCTGGGAGACAGTTTTCTGAGGCGTGAATGCAACTGCTCTGATTATCTGACTGGGATATCGATAAGTTTGCACTTAACAAAAGCACCTTGGTGATCGCAATCGCCAAGCCATTGATTTTTCCTTACTGTTCCTGCATTACTTTTGCTGCCTTTCCTTGATAAATAGAAAGTCCCGCAGTGAAAGAGCATTAGAGGAGCAGGGACGATAGATGCCATTGTTGATGAAACTCTCCATTTGAAAGTTTCCACTGGGATGGAGATGGCACTTACTCATTGCTCTGTACACCTCTAATAATCTTACCCATTGAATACCATCTATTTCCCTGCACAGGAAGATCCAGGACTTGATCCAAACAAAGGTAAAATGCTATTCCAGCCAACTTGGGACACAAAAGAGGCTGTAATTGCAAGAGCTTTAACATTCAGGCTCCAAGACTTAATCTACAGTATTGTGGCTGTGTCCATTGTTCAGCAATACACATTGAATATTTATCACTCAGGGATTTTACCAGGGAGTCTTTAAAAACTCAGAGGAATAAGATCATACTGGAAAACTAAACGTCAAATGTTTTGTTTCAGTTTGAGCACATTCAGTTTCAACACATTCAAACTAAAATATATATTATCAAACACCTTACATCTTTCAAATAATGTTTTTAAAGTAAAAGGATAAAATGACAGCAGAAAGCTTTCCCTCTATAATTTTAAGAAATATAGTGTCATTACATTCTTTTGCATAGTCTAGAGATTTACTCAGTCAAGATTCAGAGAGTTATTTTAGTATCGTTAACTCTGAGGTGATTAATTCCTTCCTTTCCTTTCCTTTTATCCCTTAGAAGCTCCTTGATCCATTGATCTTGAGCAGCATATATCTAGTGTTTGAGGGATATAAGGACTGAAACAAATCTTGCCACTGACAATGTAGCCTTGGGATCCCTATCGCTTAGTAGAAAAGGTATTAAGTCAGACACAGAGGCATTAGATTTGTTTGTTAAAAGGGGGAGAGATATAATGTGATCGAAGTTCCTCATAAAAACGGCATTCCAAAAGGGCATGAGCTAGTGAATCGATAGAGCCAGAAGAGCAAGGACTGGTCCTATCTGAAAATGGCATATTAAAAATTCTGCCCTGCATAACCATAGAGGGGTTAGCATTCAATCTAGGTAAATGGAAGGCTCTAGAAAGATGAAGAGTTGGCAGATAATAAGTATAAGCAGGCAAACCACGTGGTGGTGGTATTCCAAAGAAGTGGGATGAACAAACGGGGCGAGCACGAAAAGTAGTGCTGTTATAATCAAGCTCTTTAATGAGCTTTTTAATTTTGGTGAAAGCTTCAGTTTTCCCAAGATCTAATAACATATCCTGCGAGAAGCCAAACAATGACAGTTTCTCATGTAAGATTTTTTGCCATGAGGATTTAAATGGGTCGTGCTTCAGAGAAGCTAGGAACCCCTCAGTGCTAAAGCACAGTTTAAGGTGTAATTTAAAGGCGGCCAACCATGCCCTAGCTTTGAGTGCCATTTGGCCAAACTCAGAATGAAAAGTAACACCAGCAACCCATCAATGGGCATTTAGGAGTTTTCGTAAGAACTGAAGCAATGGACGATCTATAGATTCATTGACAACTGTTATCCAGATGGCAACACCAAAAAGAATAATTGGGGTGATTTATAGATTAAAAACCTGAATAGCCCCTGGAATATAATTGCCACCTTTGGTGTGGAAAAAGTTGACAATAGCACCAACCCCAGGTTTAATTTTGTTGGACACTGCTTTTTGTTGGGCATTCCAATTTAGGTTATAGGAAAAAAAGAATGCCAAGGTAAACAAACTCCTTGACTTGGTCAACCTTAAAGCCATCTAATACCCAGCGAAAAAGAGGCATTTTTCTCCTCTTAGTGAAGATCATAATCTTAGATTTATGATGGTTTATTTTAAGATCTTCCCTAGAGCAGTACTCAGAGGGTGATTAATTCCAGGCTTGCAGAAAACTGCAAGATGAAGTGACAATATGCATATGTGAATTGTCCATCAGAGAACAAGTACTATAGGCAGAACATCCAAGTTAGCTTAGCTGCAATTAGAGATGCAGTGGTGTAAAACATCATAGTTGCCAATAGTCATTCTTGAATTTGCTTTAGAAAAATGCTTTCTGGTGGAGGCTGGCCACACACTCAGTTGTGAAATAGGTGTATAATAAGCAAGTGAAATGATTAAAATGTATATGCGGATCAGTCTGCTAAAAAGAAGGAATTTCAGAGTGTTTCAGCCACACACTCTTCTGGGCTATCCAGAGGCATAGATTCTCTAATTGAAAAGAGAACAATCATGTGGTAGCAACATCAATGATAGCCAAACAGTGGAACACTAGCACCTTCCAGCCCTCTCCAGACTTTGACACAGTGCCTCCTTCTTGCCATCATATTTTACTTTATTTATTTTAGAATATTTATACCCAACGTTCAGTACTTTTGCCCTACTCAGCAGCCAAAATATAATTTACAACAATAAACATTACATTAAAATCCAGTTAAAAATTAAACAAAATAATTAAAATACAGCAGGCATACATTTAAGTGTCCATCTCTCAATTTAGCTCAAAGGACTTCAGGAAAAAAACAACACATTCAACTTTCCTTTGAAAGCTTGTAGAGAGCTCCAAAGATTGGGGACAGCAGTTGAAAAAGCCTCCTCTGGGCCTCAGTTAACCTTCTTCCAATAAGGTCAGTTCCCACAGAAAGCCCCCATTCATTGACCTCAACATCGGGGAAGAGTAGTACAGATTCAGGTGGTCCTTCAGATACTCTAAGCCCATGTAGGATTTTAAAAGTCAGTATCGCACTTTCAACTAAGACAATAAACAATTTGGTAGCCAAATGTAGTTGGGATAATTGCTGCCACATTCAGTAGTTTCCAAATCACCTTCAGAGACATCCCCGTGTAGAACATATTACATATACTACACGTTATGTAGAACATAATCTACAGTGCCACCCTAAGTATCCTTCTAAGTGAAAGATCCTAAGCAGGTCTACTCAGAAGTCTCATTTTATTCTGTGGGGTTCACTTACAGGAAACTGCTTTTAGGATTGCAACGAGGGCTGCTAGTTAGCTGCAACTGGCAGGAGTCTTGGGGAGTTGTCAACCGATGGCTCTATGTCACTTCTGTGTAAAACCTGTATGGTTACCTCTATGGTTTTACCACAGAATTGCTGGCAATTCCTGGAGTGGACTGGTGTTCACCAGAGCAGCAGCAGGAATTGGGATCTGGGGATCCCGCATCCCCTGTGGGAACCTGACAGTCCTAATTGCATCATAAGTCACTTGAGGTCAATGAGCTTAGAAGAGTGTAACTTTGCTTGAGATAGCACAAGTCTACTTTCTGTAGGAACTGTTTCAGCAGTTGTACCAGCCTAAATTAGTAAATGGAGCTCCTGGCAGCCTTAGTACTGGTTTATCCAAGGACAAAGAGGGATCCAGACAAACCTTTAGACTGTATTTTTTTGCCATCAAGTCACAGCTGATTTATGGCAATCCCATAAAGCAAGAGATGTTCAGAGGTGGTATGCCATTGCCTGCCTCTGAGCAGCAACCCTGGACTTCCTTGGTGGTCTCCCATCCAATTACTAACCAGGGTCGACCCTGCTTATCTTCTGAGATCTGTTGAGATTGGGCTAGCCCAGGGGTCTCAAAACTGCGGCTCCAGAGCCGCATGCGGCTCTTTGGCCCATTGAGTGCGGCTCTCCTGCTCTTGTGCCTGCTCGTGCCTGCAGCCGGGCTGCAGAGCCGGTGCGCCTGAGAGAGAGAGCGGGCATGCTGTCTCTCCCCCCCCCCCCCGCCGTGGAGAATGGCCGGTCCCCCTTTCCCTTGACCTCAATGGTTGGGAGGCTAAAGCCTGCCCTCCCCTCTAGCCACGCGATTGCTGGGCGGGCGGCTCGGCAGTTCCTGGCCCCCCTGCCCGCCTATCAGCTGTTAGGCGGGGCGGGCTTCCTTTGGTAGACCTGGCCTCTGGCTGAGTCCCATTGGGAGGCCATGTCTACCCACTGGCTTTCTTGGCGGTAGACCTGGACTCCGAGGAGGGGAAAGTCCCCCTTCAGAGGCCAGGTCTACCAATTGGCTTCTAAGGGCCTCCGGAGGCCAGGTCTACTGCCAAGAAAGCCAATGGGTAGACCTGGCCTCCCAATGGGACTCAGCCGGAGGCCAGGTCTACCAATAGGCTTTTATGGCGGTAGACCAGGCCTCCAGACGAGGACTCCGGACGGGGAGGGGGAAATGGCAGGGACTTACAATTTAATTTTTATCAATAAATAAGATCACTATTAAGTATGATATCAAGTTTTATTCAGTGTACCTATAGTTTAATTAAGACTTAAAACTTTAATTAAAGTTTATTAAGTTAATAAACAGTGTACCTACCTATATAGTTTAAGTTTAAGAAATTTGGCTCTCAAAAGAAATCTCAATCGTTGTACTGTTGATATTTGGCTCTTTTGACTAATGAGTTTGCCGACCCCTGGGCTAGCCTGAGCTATACAGGTCAGGGCATATCTCATTCTTTCGGAGGAGCATGACTCTGACCATCTATTACTGGATCAGTTTTACTTCCAACTTGTTTAGGATTGCATTGTTGATTGTTTAAAGCCATTCTTTCTTGCAGGGCATCTTACAGTCCAATCTGAGTATAATAGGTTTAGGCTGGAGTCACTCTGCATAGGATTGCATTGTTATTCTGGCATATTCTGACATTGTTATTCTGGAATATCATATTAAATATCAAGTCATCTTTAGAGACTGTAGTTTCATTACACACACACAATACTCTTTTCAGAAGTACCAATTAGCTCTTCCTCTCTTCTTTTCAGATACTCAAGCTTCAACTTAACCCAGCTTCTTGAAAGCCAAGTACGTAGATAATAGTAGCATGACAAATTGATCTTCTTCTGCAGGAACTCTATTGGCTTCCCTACACACAGCCATTTCAATTTACTGGGGGAGTGAGATTAAACGAAATCCACAAGTGTAAAGATCAAAGTTTGCATCTGTGACAAGTGGCTTGTTGCAACTGAAAGCCTGAGAATAATTCTCATTTTTCATGGGAAAAAGCATACAACAGCTCTAAAGTATGCTTCGTTTCCTTCAAGTACTTATTTTTAAAAGCACTCTAAACACTTCTCTAATGTTCCTGTAAAAATACACTGCAGTTCTGGAGTCTATAGACAACACGGGGAAAGGTTACAGCCAAGGGACTCATATGAGACACACAATGTGGAGAAAATCCAAGGGCCCCAAAAGTTCTCTTGAAATCACTGAAGCAATATTGTGCAGAACAATGTCCAAATCCCTTGGCTGCTAACTCGGCCTGATCTGTATCACAGGGTCCTTGGGAGGATAAAGAAGCAGTTCCCTAAAAAACTTCCATGAAAATGTTCCACTTGTTTCTGTGAAACTTGCAACCAAGGACTAGGAGCATAGTCTAAATAAGATAAAAACTATAAAGCATTTTGCACAATGAAAAGTGCTGCAGAAAACATTAATAATGAGGCTACTTCAGTGTTGTCCTGCATGCTTACATTTCAATGATAATGGAAGTGGATTACGCATTTCTATTGACCTTGTATTCCCATAATGCTTTGTTAGTACTCAGAGAGAAAAATATAGGTAGAATGTTCTGCAGGTACTCCAGATGTTTTCATTTTAACCCACACAATTGCATCTAAGGGGGAAAACACATGGTCGCTTTAGCCTCCTTTATTCCCTGTTTCAGCCAGGATTCAGCCAGGATCGAACGCACATTTAGCAAAAATGCATGTGTTTGATCCTGGCTGAATCCTGGCTGAAACAGGGAATAAAGGAGGCTAAAGCGACCATGCATTTTCGCCCTAAGTGTGCTTATCTTGTGATTGTGCTGATTGGTAATGTCTTCAAACACTTTGTCATCTTTTTGACAGAGACTATTGATAATTAAAAAGTCTATGTGTGCTAGGAAAGTGCAGGCAAGAGATCAAATGCATTGAAGTTGCAATCCTAAGAAGACGTTCCCGAGAGTAAGCCCCATTGAATATAACCAGATTTGGCTTAGATTGGTATAGGATTGTCCTCTGCATCTATTCAGAAACGAAATTACAAATAAAAGCATAAGATCAAGTATGAACACAAATTTAATACAAGTCTTCCATATATCTTGTATTTATATGGTACACTTGGAGCTGGTTCTCACATGGCCCCAACACATAGGATATAACTCAGTGAAGCACCTGAGTGGGACTTAATATGCAGTCAATTGATTTAGGCTGGAGTAATTCTGTATAGCCCTGACCTGGATGGCCCAGGCTAGCCTGATCTCAGAAGCTAAGCAGGATCAGCCCTGGTTAGTACTTGGATGGGAGACCACCAAGGAACACCAGGGTCGCTATGCAGAGGGAGGCAGTGGCAAACCACCTCTGTTAATCTCCTGTCTTGAAAACCCTTCTGGGTCACCATAAATTGGCTGCAATCTGAGGCACTTCACATACAGAGAGACACACATAACTCTGTATAAGATTGCACTGGAGTTCTCATGGTTCTTCCCTACTAACAGTTCGATCCTGTGCAGGTTTACACAAAAGTAAGTAACAATGTATACCGTGGGACTTAATCCCAGGTAACTGCATATGTTTTCATTGATACTTTAATTCTTTCTATGTTTACCAAAGCATGGACTAGCATAATATCTTCTTATATGAGTTATCTTTTAAGACAATATGTTCAAGGTATAGGTCAGTGAAAGTTAGTCATGATTTATCCTTGATTCAGTCCCACAGATATTTATTAAACAAAAACTATGACATGTCATTCACTTTTTTTTAGTGGGATTTGGACTTTGTAGGATAGGTAGGGGAGTTACCAAACATAGTAATATCTTGTGGTAACATATTACATGATGTGGTAACACAGGACATGATGCCATAAAACTAAACATGTGATATGATAACATTTACCAGTTCCCCCTCCCTTGAAAGCAGAAGCAAATGATTTGGAATTGGAGAAAATGTGATGGACAACGGTAGTGATTTTTGCCAATTTCCCCACCACTGCCCCTATAGTAAATCTCTCCTTCCTCATGCTGTTCTTGGGGCTCTGCTATTCAACTATGTATTTAGTATGATAAGTTTCTGTGCATATAACACCTTCCTAAAATAAAATTCACTCTTGGGAACAATTTCATAAATAAGTAATGCAATATGGCACTTGGAGTTCCAGGTGAGTTGGCTGAAATACAGTTAATAGCACTTTTAGTAAGCAGAATTATTTGAAATAATCAGGTCACTCAAAGAGGCAATACAATAACATCACCACTCAGAATTTCTTTTAAAAACCTATTGATATCCACAGACCTTGAGTAGGCCTTTCTGCATCTAATTCTGTAGGATATATACATAAATTCCAGAACATTTGAGTCAAGTAGCACCTTAAAGACATACCAATTTTTCCAGTGTATAAGTGTAGAAGCTTTCATGAGTCAAAGCTCACTTCCTCAGATACCTATTTACCTTTGATTGTGCTGGGAAGTCCAAAGTTGCTATACAGGAACATGCAGGGAGAACCTGTCCTTCATGTTATCGAAGGCTTTCATGGTCAGAGTTCATTGGTTCTTGTAGGTTATCCAGGCTGTGTGACCATGGTCTTGGTATTTTCTTTCCTGATGTTTCGCCAGCAGCTATGGCAGGCAACTTCAGAGGAGTAACACTGAAGAACAGTGTCTCTCAGTGTCAAATGTGTAGGAAGAGTAATATATAGTCAGAAAGGGGTTGGGTTTGAGCTGAGTCATTGTCCTGCAAAAAGTATCAAAGGTAATGTGCTAATCATTGTCCTGTAAGTATCAAGATAATGTGCTAATGAGGGTGTGGTATGTTAATATGGAACCATGGTATCCTGAAGTGATCTGTTAACATGTGGAATCCAAAGCTAATCTGCATGGCTATTGTGGACTGTAGTCTTTGTTAGTCTGGAGGTTTTCAGGACAGGAAGCCAAGCCTTATTCATTCTATAATAATTTATTATTAGGTCTATGACCGCAGTCTTAGACCAAGGGAGGAGGAAAGGAAGGGAAGGGAAGATGAGGGAGGGTAGGAAGCATAATACATAGTAAACATAATAAGGATAATACAATCTTAAATTCACAGTGCTAAAAATTAGGCGTCAGCCCAATAAGTAAAATTCCTAGCTAAAATAAACTGGGGGTGGAGCGAACTGATTACAAGTTGCCAGAGGAAGGCTTTGGAAGTTCTTTCTTCTTAAGAGCAGCCACTCTGGCCAAAAAGCGGGCAACATTCAATGTGGCTGCACCATTGGTTGAGTTGCCAAGCAAAAAAGGCAACACCCAGGCATGTGAAGGGAGGTTCAAGCTGGTGAGGATAGGAGCAATAAGAGCATCTCTATCTTGAGACCAGCGAGGACAGCGGAGCATCAGATGGTCCATCATTTCAATTTCGCCCGTGTTACATGGGCAGAGATGGTCCGGAAAAGGTATCCAGGGGGCCAAATCTTTGGTATGATGCTGATTGCCATTTGGCCAAGAGATCCATCCAAGCTAAACTACGGTGCTACAGGTGCCTGGGGAAGCGAGAAGACCTGATGGAATTCTTCCACCGTAAAAAAGCCTACAAAGACCTAATTAAGAGGAAAAAGGAGGTTGAGATCACCCAGAACTGGGAAAAGCTTGCGGCCATTGTGAAGGCTGGAGACGTGAACGCCTTTTGGAAACTTGTTAGACCAGTTCGCCAATTTGATTTATCTATGGCTATCCCCCCAATGAGATGGATGGAACATTTTTCAGCCCTGTACTGGACCTCTGAGTGCCCAGCGGAGGAGAAGGAAACTAAGGAATTGTTGGCCTTAACACCAGACTGGCCACGCGTCTCCCCAAAGACCGTGTTGGAGCAACTTAACCGAATAAAGTGAGGAAAAGCAGCGGGCCCAGATCTGATTTCCTTGGAGCTTTTTCTAGTAAACCCTGAATGGTGGGCTGCTCGTTTGGCCTCCTTCTTCTCGGATATTAACCAAACAGCTATCATTCCGGAGATTTGGAGGACAGCTACAATCGTGCCAATACACAAAAGTGGTGATGCCAGCAACCGTGGGAATTATAGGCCGATTAGTCTTATTGCCATCCCGTGTAAGATCTATTCTGCACTCCTCTTGGAGAGGCTACAGGATTGGCTTGACGAAGAGGCCTATCTCCACCCTGAACAGTGTGGTTTTCGTCGAGGTACCTCTACCACAGACCATTGTCTGACCCTCCTTCAGTTGGCCTCCAAGTATTTGAGTTGCCCGAGGGGATGTTTATATGCGGCCTTTATGGACCTAAGGGCTGAATTTGATTCTGTCTCCCAACATAGACTTTGGAAAAAACTGATGAACACCAGTATAGACCGCAGACTCCTGGTTTTGATTAAGGCCTTTTACTCTAGAACAACTGCCTCAGTGCGGGTCGATCCCAGTGGTACACTGACATATTCTTTCCCAGTTCAAAAGGGGGTAAGACAGGGATGCCTGCTTGCTCCCTCTCTGTTTAACATCTTTATCAACGATTTGGTGCCGCATATCAAAGAGGGAGAAAAACATCCCCCGTATCTGCCTGGTCAGCCCATACCACTTTTATTATATGCGGACGATGCGGTTTTGTTGGCGACATCAGAAGTGAGGCTGAGGTCCACTATAAATCTCTTCTTGGAATATTGTGACCAAGAAGCACTCACTGTGAATTACGCCAAATCAAAGGTGCTTCGCTTTTCTGCCACCAAGAGAAGAGGCTCCCAGTTTTTCAAGGTCAAAAACGGACAACTCGAATGGGTTTTCACCTTCTGCTACTTGGGTATTGTCTTCAGTTACAACCTATCTTGGTCTGCCCATCTGGACCATGTGAAGAAGACAGCAAGATCCACCACTGTAATGGTAGAGAGGTTTTTTCGAACCAAGGGGGCCAAGCACATCCCATCTGCCATTGATGTCTTCAACGCGAAGGTGGTTTCCCAGATTCTGTATGGAGCAGACATTTGGATTTCCGGCGTGGATGAGAAGCTAGATTGCCTTTTGAACAATTTTCTCAGGAGAATTACTAGAACTCCAAGGTGTGTTGCTGGGCCTGCCCTCCATATGGAATTGGCCCAACCCTCGCTTGAGGCACGTGTGTGGAGGAGAGCAATTAAGCTTAGGTTTAAGTTGCCTGATGACAATCTCCCGTCCCAGGCAGGGTTTCTCCATCTTACTCTTAAGGACCCGCCCCCCAACTCCTTATTCATTCTTAAACTCTCTTCTTTTCTGTTAAAGTTGTGCTGATGTTTATGAATTTCAATGGCTTCTCTGTGCAATCTGACAAAATAGTTGGTAGAATTGTCCAGTAATTCAGTGTCTTGGAATAAGACCCTGTGTCCTGTTTGGGTCAGTCCATGTTCAGCCACTGCTGATTTCTCAGGTTGGCCAAGTCTGCAGTATCTTTCATGTTCTCTTATCCTTGTTTGTATGCTGCGTTGTGTGGTCCCGATGTAAACTTGTCGAAAACACAAGTTAATCCATGCAATGCAACAAGAAAACCTTAGGGGATAATGGTAATTCTTCCCTTACACCTTGAGAGATCACCGTAGCAATCATATTTCAGTATTCTACTGCTTGCTGCATTCCCACCATAAATCTATAAAATTTGCATTAGCTGCTCCACATATCCAACAATCCCTTTTAGCCCCTTGATAAATTTTTGCCAATTTAGAGGGTGACGTTATTCAGGTAGGGTTGCCACTCTCCAGGTGGTGGCTGGAGATCTCCTGTTATTACAATTGAGTGTATTTTATTCCCCTCAATGAAAACTCTCTGTTTTCAGTATATCCAGGTCTCAGTGTTATTTTCAAACCTGTCTGGAAGTCTCATTGCTTTGCCAAATAATCCCTTAGTTGTTTGCGTAGGTGTGCCATTCCCTCAAGCCAGGCACTAGAATAGGAGTAAGAGGTGGAAGAAGAAAAAGTACTTCTTAATGCTTAGGCCAGGGGTGTTGAACTCAATTGTTACAAGGGCCAGATATGACATAAATGCCACTTGGTCGGACCAGGTTATGCCTTGCCAGCCCAGATCAAGAGTGGTGTGTGTGTGTGGCTGCCTTAGCTGGCTCGCGGGTCGGATAAGAGCTCTCAAGGGGCCGGATTCCAGCCCATGGGCCGTATGTTTGACACCCCTGGCTTAGGCTTTCCTAGAGTGCATTTGGACCAGTCTAGAAAATTGTCCTTGTTCACAAAGATACATGAATGAGTGCATATGCGTCTTCTGGCATCTGGTTTAGCAATACCTTAGGCTATTGTCTATAACCGAAGAAGAGAGAATATTGTTAGACAGTTGTCAGAACTCTGACATTTTCCAAACTGTACCAATACAACTCTTGATTCCAATGTGATTCACTGTCATGTTTCCACTAAGGTTGCAAGCTATTTTTTAAAATTTTATTCCTGTCACCGCTATGACCAGTGGGAGGAAACAAGAGGCAGGGCCAAGGGATCCCCCACGGAGGACTGGAAACCCTAGCTTCTTCTCTGCCTCTCTCACCTCCTGCTACTCACTTCAGTTAATTTGGTGCCACTACTAGACAGTAGATTCTGGGAAAATATCTCTATAATAAATTTTTGACATAAAATCATGCCACAATGTCATAACAAAATAAGTAACTGCCACAAAAGCATGCTAGTCTATTCAGGCAGTTTTGCAAAGACCTTTAGAAAACATTAGAAGCATGATTAGGTTCCTTACAAGCCATTTTTTAATGTAGCAGAATCATAATATTTATTTTAAAACATAGCAATTCCTGCTTGGTACATACATTACAGCTACCTCAGATATAATACATGTGAGTTGCAAAGTCATCTCACACAATGGAAGCTTAAAGGATTGTAAGACACTTAAGGTAGAGAGCTTGTTGACCTTTATGAGTATAGCTGCTAAGCAGTTGAGAAGAAAAAGATAAATGTTTCATTAAAACTGAATTGTGGCAAAAAAATTGAGCTTAAATCTTTACTAGTTCCATTTTGTAATATTCAAGTCATTTACATGAATGATTATGTCTTGTCCTTAAATGGTTGCTCATTGCCCTAAAGAAAATGTTTATGACCTGAGCAGAATAATTATGTTCTCTTATTAAATATCACTCCTTCAGGCCTAGTTATTGTTGAGTATAAATGTGCCACTTTATATGCAAATAAAATGCACTGAGAGTCAAATAAAAAGTTCGGCATACATCTACTGACAGATCATCTTATTACATTTTACATTAACTGACAGAACATCTTGTGGGATGAAATGTTAATAGAGTTCAACGGGATATTCCGTATTGCTTTGCACACACAAAACTGTGGTGTCTGTTTTTATTGTAGTGCTGGATGGGGAAAAATGCAGTTCTCTGGGGTCTCAAAATCACCAGCCTCTATTGCTCCATAATGATGCCTGTAGGCTTATTGATTATTTATTTAAAACATTTGCACTCATTCTGTCCATAGACCATGCTCGAGGAAGCCTACAAAAGATGCATTAGAATACCCAAAACATGCAATAGCAAAGATAAACCGGACAAATTGTTTAAAATTAGTAAAACCAGATGGAAGCAGCTGGAAGATACAACTATAAAGGCAAACAGACAGATATAAAAGCAAGAGCAGTTAGCTGATTTTGTTTTGCTTTGTTTGGAGCAATAATAAAATAGTACCTGGCACCGAAAAGAGGGTAAATTTGGTGCTAGGAAAGCCTGTGTGGCGATCGAGTTCCAAAATTTCAGTGCCATGACAATGGAATGTCTCTGGTGCACACCCACCTTGCCTCTGATTGATGCTCAGGCTAACCTTCCTCACAAGGTTGTTGTTGTGAAGGTGGAGGAGGGGTGAATGATGTCATAAGTGGCCTTGGACTCCCATTGGGGAGAAAAGCAGAGTATGTCTAAATAAATAAATAAATAAGCAGATTTAAGAAAACAAAGCAAAATACCACTACTTTTTCTTCTTCTCTGCAATTGCTAAAAAAGGACCAGATTTTCACAAAATTTTGGAACATCCAAGGAAAATTCCATGCCTTCAGAATACTGTGAAAATGGGCTGCAGAACACGAGTGATGCTGATGTGCTTCTTTTTAGTGTGGTGCTTGCAAGATTACTATTTTTCAATCCCCGATTTTCTGATAATGTGTAGACTTAATCACCTCTTTCCAAAACACAAAGCCTGCCATGGATTGTCCCTCTTCTTTTGTTCATTTTTTCTCATTTTAGAAGAGTCGCTTTTCATTCAATCTATCAGCTCACCATCTTCCGCCCACATCTGTCTCGCTCTAGATGGCTATTCTTCCCCATTCTTGCCAAGCTTAGTTTTGCTACTACACTGAAATCTTATGCATAATGATGGAAGGTTGCTATGGAGATTATGTGTGATTTGTCATGAGGAAAATTCATTGTGTTTGAAATCATTCTCCACATTAATGACCTGAGAATCTCCCCACCCTTTGGCATTCTTCCTTAAGAGATTAGAAGAAAACTACCTGGCTAAATATATACGCACACCAACAACACCGGATTTATAAAACAGCAAAGTAGATTTTGATTGGATTTCCACACAGACGCCATCAATGAACCTTCTGCTTATGTATGTAGGATATAAACATAAATGAGATCATTAAGTGCAGCCAAGATTCCAAGTTCTCATGGATGCCGTATGAGAAAATTTTAGAAGTACCTGCACAGCTAATTCTCCCACCACTGAAATGTCCTGGAACATTTTTGTTATTGCAGCTACTTAAGAATTATAACCAAAGCTTATCTCAGTTTACACATGTTCGAGAACCACAAAGAAAAAGTTAGAAAGCTCTCTGATTTGTAGCTTTCCAAACTAATCATGTACTATTTTGTGCTGTTGAATTTACCCCCCCCCCTTTTAAAAAAGAACTGGCCAAGCTTAGAAGTTGATTGATTACCGCATGCCACTCAGTACCCATTCAGGCCATCCATTTTGGGCCAAACAATAGCCAAGAGCTTAGCTTCCGATCCCAACAAGGTCATGGCTTCATCCCTCCTTCATCCCACCTAGCAACCTCTGCCTGGACTGAAGGAAGTCAGAGGAAAGGCACATTAGGTGTCTAGCAGCACAACAGAATAGGGAGCAAGCTCTAATATTTTGGACGAAAGCAAAAAGCACGAGGGATTTGTGGTTCCCGACCGAAACGGGGAGCAGAGACTCTTGACATGTAAAATTAAATCATAAGGGAAGCTTACAGACACTTCTCACAAGTTAGTTAAGAACTCCAGAGTCTAGGGTCCATCTTATGTTTAGCAACACAATTAATGAATCTAGCCATACAAAAGCAATGTACAAGTCAAAACAGATAATATTTTCCCAATTATTGTGGCATTTTAAAGCTAAACCAGTGCATTGTCATATATATTTCATAATCTTCTTGGTCAGATAAACAAATACATTGAGTTTGTATGTGTATTTTTGTATAAGGGATATCCTATGTCCATTCCATAAGACAATAAAAACACCAGAAGTGTAGCTGTTTTAGCCCTTTGCAGCTTGGTTGCTTTTTAATCTTTGTTCAACTGTCCTCTTGATTTTTTTAAATACATTTTGCATTAAGCAATTAAATAATTTGTATAATACAGATTCTTATCATGGGGAACTCAGCCCTTATAATAGTGCCTTGTATATTGCAGATATTGCAGTATATTGAGTTTGTATGTGTATTTTTGTATAAGGGATATCTCTATGTCCATTCCATAAGACAATAAAAACACCAGAAGTGTAGCTGAGGAAGCTTTCTGTGAAACACATAGAATTTTTTTTTACTTGTATGATAAAAGATCCTTTGTTTGGTCCACCAGCTCTTTTGCCTGTTTTCCATCAGTATCAGGCATATGCCGAGGCCAGCCAAGCACTGGCAACCAGTGGTAGACTCTGGGGAACGTAAGCCAATGAAATCAGAATTGTGCCAACATCACCATGTCACCTTTGGTGCAAACTGAGCCATGATGTGGTGCTATATGGGGTGGTGCTATAGGATACCATAGAGTTTCAGGTAAATCCTATAATATTGCCCCAACATGATGACATCACTTCCAGAAGTAGGATTGCCAACCTCCAGGTAGTAGCTGGAGATCTCCTGCTATTACAACTGATATAGATCAGTTCACCTGGAGAAAATTGCCGCTTTGGCAACTGGACTCTATGGCATGGAAGTTCCTCCCCTCCCCAAACCCCTCCTCGTGCTCTGCCCCTAAAACCTCCCGCCAGTTGCCTAGAGGGACCTGGCAACCCTATCCAGAAGTGACAATGCAGCTTGTTGCAATGCTAATTTCCCCCACCCCATTCAGCTTCCACTGCTCCACAGAGCAGCATCAGGAACCTGAGGGTGTTGACTGAGATTCTGTTGGCTTCCTAAGCTCTAGGGCTGTTAAAAAAAAAATTCGATAAAGTTCGGCTTCGGCAAAATTCGGCCCTTTTAAATTCGGGCCGTGCCGAAGTCCAAACTCCCCCCGTTTCGGATCCCCGAAATTTGGCGGGATATCCGGAGTTCGGGGAAAAATTCGGCCGGGTCTTTGAAGTGCTGGGAGCCGCCTGGGCAGGCAGCGCCCACCACTTCAAAGAGTCGGGAAGGGGGCGGGGGTCCTTAAAGAGCCCCCCCACGGGCCTTCACGGAGCTTCCCTGAAGGTGCGCGGGGGGCTGTTTAAACAGATCTGCGCCTTCCAGCTGGAAGGTGCGGATCTGTTTAAAGGGCCCCCCCCACGCCTTCAGGGAAGCTCTGTGAAGGCGCGCGGGGGGGCAGAGGGGTTTAAAGACCCCCACGCCCCTCTTCCCAGGACTCCCGGGAAGAGGGGGGGTGGGTTGTCAAGCCCCTCTGCGCTGTCTGCACAGGCAGGGCAGAGGGGTTTAAAGACCCCCCGCCCCTCTTCCCAGGACTCCCAGGAAGAGGGGCGGTGGGTTGTCAAGCCCCTCTGCGCTGTCTGCGCAGGCAGGGCAGAGGGGTTTAAAGACCCCCCACCCCTCTTCCCGGGACAGCCCTACTAAGCTCCTCTTCCTCCAAAATTAGTGTTGAGATAGGATTGTTGGGGGATCCCTATTGCTCTGTGGCATGTGTTCAGGTGAGTGAGGGGTTAGATGATCAGATGGCCTTGGCAGTAATCTGGCTTTTGCTTCCTGTTTTGCTGCTGCTAGCCTGTTGCCAGGCAAAAAGTGAGCTTTGCTTTCTGACCATCAGCCCCTTTCTTGGAAATGGGCCCCTTACTTCGTTCTCTGTAACATCTTCAGTGACAACTTTGAGCAAAAAAATGGAGGAGATTTATACCATTTGGGTGTGGTGCTTCTCTTGGGGACCCCAGCCCTGGTGGCGGGTCCATCCTTCCCTTGTAATTCCTTCTGTTCCCTTGAGAAGGTGAGTCTCGGGGGCTGTAGAATTGCAGCATGGGTCTGTCGGGGCTGGTGCTGTAGGCTGGTGGAAGGCCTGAGGTGGCGGGAGCCTCCTGGGTCTTGGGACATTGGGGTTTGCCTCCTCTGTTTGTACTTTGCAGTGGGAAATTTTCTTCAGGAGAAGGTGTGGCTATGGAATGGGAAGAGGGCTGGGGCAGAAATCAGCCTGGTTCCTGATTTTTAATCAATAATTGAAAGCCACTTTCCTGTAGAAAAAGAATGAATGCATCTGTGTGACAAATGCCTTTTACTTACCAATGTGAAACCACTGTCAAACTGTTATTATCCCCCTCCCCAGGCAATCTGGGGATAAGGACTAAAAAACTGAAGAGGCGTAATGCTCAGTCAGGTTTAAACTCCAGAACATCTAAAGGTAGAAAAAGAAGTACTTTGGCTGAAGGCCACAGGGTTGATGAGGCCCAAAAACTGAGCAGTTTAAGGACCATCACCTCTCAGAACCCCCAAAGATACTGGAAAATATCTAAATAAATTTGAGTCAAGGGTTTCCAGATTTGGGTTGAGAGGTTCCTAGATATAGGGTTGCCAATCTCCAGGTACTAGCTGGAGATCTCCTGCTATTACAACTGATCTCCAGCCGATAGAGATCTGTTCACCTGGAGAAAATGGCCGCTTTGGCAATTGGACTCTATAGCATTGAAGTCCCTCCCCTCCCCAAACCCCGCCCTCTACAGGCTCCACCCCAAAAATCTCCAGGTATTTCTGAACCTGGAGCTGGCAACCCTGCCTGGATATCTGGGGGCAAAGCCTGGGAAGGGCAGAGTTTGAGGAGGGGAGGGAGCTCAGGAAGGATGTGTTGCCATAGAGTCTACCCCCCCCCAAAGCAGCCATTTTCTCCAGGGGAACTGATCGCTGTAGTCTGGAGATATGCTGTAATTCTGGGAGATCTCCAAGCCCCACCTGGGGGTTGGCCACCATAACCAAGAATAATGTCCTGGAACTATGAAAATAATGCACACGTGGAAGGCTCTTTTCCCTCACTGCACAATAACCAAACACATCTACCTGCCTGGTATTAGGGGATAATTTCTAGGTTACACAAAGTAATTTGCAGGCAGCTATAATTTAAGAATACCCCACATTAGTAATTAAAGAACTGATTAATTGCTCTCTCCCTCTCACCCATCAGCTTTCTCTTCCCAGTTTTGAATCAACTCCCACACTCCCCCACATTATGGTCTGCAAAATCTTTTGAGAAAAGAAAATAGAGGTATATGGCATCTTCTAAGACTTCTATGTATGCTTGCTTGTGGTAATTACTGCACATGTAAATTGGAGATGGGAGGCAATAATCTGGCACTAACAGCTCAACTACAGTTTACATTTAACACAGTTAATTTCATTTTTTTTTTAGTTTGCTAAATAGCCCATCTTTTTAAAACCTCACAATTTGGCTACACACAGATATGATGGAGTACACCATCACTGTGGAAGTATTACTATTAATAATCAGTGTGGCATCACCACATGTCATCCAATAACATCGCTGTACCCTACCCGTGACATCACCAGGCCCTACCTAACGAATCTCAAGGCATGCCTACTCGCCCTCAGCATACTCACGCCTCCTCATCATAAAATTTCTGGCTAGGAACCCTGGTCAATTGGAAGCCAGCTGCCATCAAAGCCCTTACACTGTAGCTACTATTCCACACTGGATCACACATAATAAGAAATACAGACATTACAGGAAGCTAGTAAAATGTGCATTCCACTTGCTATGCTATATTAAGCTGCACATTCCTATTAAGCATCTTATTAATTAGGGTTGCCAGGCAACTAGAGGGAGATGGAGGAGGCAGGGACTTACAGTTGGGGGGAGTGACTGGCATCCCCAGTGCAAAGATGTCACTTCTGGTTGAGAGCTGGAGGTTATCACGCTGGGGGTGACATTCTAGCATTCACTCCAAACACTGTGGTTGATCCATAGGGTTAGGGACAAATGCTAGAGCATCACTCTATGTGATGATGTCACTTATGAGTCCTACCAGAAGTGGCATCATTGTCCTAGGGATGTCAGTCAGGCACCCAGTTTTGCCAGATAAATTTCCTCTTGCTGCCCAGCTATGTAGTCGCAAGGAACTGTAGTGGGTGGGCCGTTGGAAGGTCTCCTGCTTGCCTTGCAACCCTATCAAAGATGCACTCCTAACAGCTGATAATTCTGAATATAAGATAAAAATTAAGGACCAGTAAACTGATGTGAAAATAAGCAACTTCAAATCCAGAATTCTGTGCTGATACAAACTCACTCAAGTGCAAGGGAGTGTCATGGGCACAATACTTGTGTCCATAATTAAGGCCATAAGCCACAAAGACTCCAGTATATTTCTTGTCTCCATCTAATCATCTGTCTTGGTCCTTAAGAGCATGCCTCATTATTTCAGAGCACTTCTTAATTTTACCCTTTATAGATTTTTTTTTGCCTGTGTTGCTGCTTGTTTGAATATCCTTCAAAGCACCATGAATTGTGAAAGATTCATTAAAATATACAGTGGAACAGATGGACAAGTGTAGCTGGGGGTGAATAATGAATTTCACATTCAGAGCAGACATCATAACAACGTTCACAAACATATGTTCACCTACGGTATAATGCTCATCTTTTGGACCTGTAACCTTTAAATAGCACATTTAAGGGTAGTAAATTTTAGAGAATGCTTCTAAAGGAAAAGCTTACTTGCCTCTTTCACCACCGTATCCCAGTGGATCTAACTTACACACTTCATTCTCAATGTGTTATCTGTGATGTCGTAAAGAATAGCTCAGGCCCACATATCTACAGAAGCACTGTGTGTGCCATGAGCAGTTATGCCTGTCAGGGTATGCCACACTTGAGTTAAAATCCCATTATAATATGTTACAACTACACACCAGAACTGCAGAGTTATGCTGACATTATCAACTGCAGGCAACCAAAGTTCATTTAGGCTAACATGAAGTAGAACTTCCCTTGTTCTCCACACACATACAACAGAGACTTCTTTTTTACATCATTTACAGTGCAATCCTATACAGGGTTACCCCATAAACCAATAGCCTTGGACTGGAGTAACGCCGCAAAGGATAGCACTGTTAGAGCACAATGGATACTCCAAATTCACTGTGTGTGTAAAACAGGGGTGGGGAACCTTTTTTTCTGCCAAGGGCCATTTTGATATTTATAACATCATTTGCAGGCCATACAAAATTATCAGCTTAAAAATTAGCCTGCTATATTTGGTTAAACATTTAGCCAAGAGGCAAGACTAGAGATAGCTCTGAGGGTCTGCCACGTAGAGCAACTTGCTTTTGAGCTCTGCCATCCCCAGCTGGGCCCAAGAGATTCAGGCAGGGCAGCAAACACAAGACAGAGTGAGCGACAAGCCACTCGGGGCTTGTAGGCGAAGGAGCCTGGTCCAGTAAAGCCCCGATCCGGCACTTTCCCGCCCTACGCATCATTTGCAGGACTTAGAGGGGGGGAAACCAGAAGGGAGAGGGGGTACTAACCAAGCCCCAAGCAGGCAGCTGCCCCAGATAACCCCATCCCCACGCAGGCAAGCAGGCAGGCATCCAACCAGTTGCGCACTCGCCCACCTGGTGGCACAGGATGGTCTGTTGCACCATCCGGGTGTAGCAGTCCAGTTGCACGCTGGAGTTGCTCCTGCTCCGCATGGTTGGGGCCGGATTCTACAGCCGGCTCCTACCTCCGCCTGCAGTGATGAAATGAGGACACACTGGCTAAGAACTTGCCCCTGCGCATTCTGGCCCTGCCCCCTTTAACCCCTCCATTGTCACCACTTATGGGGTTTTCAAGGCAAGAGACTAATAGAGGTGGTTTACCAGTGCTTTCCTCTGCATAGCAACCCTGGTATTCCTTGGTGGTCTCCCATCCAAATACTAACCAGGGCTGACCCTGCTTAGCTTCCAAGATCTGACGAGCTTGGGCTATACTATGCTGCCTTCCCCCTCCCAGCTTACTGCAGCTCCCCAATTGCATTGTGCTTGTCATCTGTTTTGTTCCATATGCCTAGAGGCCCATAGCAAAAGCAGAAGGTTATTGAGAACCTGGTAAGCAACCATAACTAGCTGGTGGGATGCATTCATCTGAGTAGGTCAGAGGTTGTGCCGACTTGTTGCCAACACACTCCCATTCATCTTGGGGCAGGACTAGTATCTGCCCTCTCTGTCTTTGCACCAGTTTATCTGAAGAAACAAAAGACAAGAACACTGGCATAGTGGGCCATCAGATCACTAGCCATAATTATCTAATTCTTTTATCCCAAGCTTTAGTTACAAAAATAACAAAAGAAAACAATATGTGCAAATATATTATAAAAAATGGATACAAAGTGTCTCTATACACATAAGAGTAACAAAACAAATCAGAAATGCACAACAAAAAGGATACAAATTATCTCTGTATAAGACAAACCGAAATAACATAACCAGATAAGTTTTGACCATGCCTTCTTTAGTGGTAATCAAATATAAACAATATACCCCATTAAAACATTGCTAGAATACAGAAAACATATACTAAATAAAGAGCCAAGGCTGCTCTGTATAGCAATAGGAAAACCTAGGGTTGTGCATATCAATAAACCCAAACCAAAAATAAACCCTAAATTAGCTGTTTCGGTAATTTTCAGGCTTTAGGTTTACTGAACATCAAAACCTGGGGGTCTCCCCGAACCCAATAAGCTATTACCAAAAAAGCTGAATAATTCTTCGGCTTTTTCGGGTTTGGCTATTCACCTGTGCTCAGAAGCAGGGCTCTGTGCTCCCCCCCCCCCATTTTCTTCCTTTTTTGACTGGTTTTGTTAGGGCCCCAACTCTTTTGAGGTCAGGGTTGTGTATTCGGAGCCAACTTTGTCTGACCAACATCCAACCACATAGTCCATCACAATTCAGTGGGTTAAAATAGATAAAGCACAAGGATGTTTTTAAAAAACAGGGCTCACCCAGTCCCATCCGGAGGGATATACCATCCAACTAAAAAGTGCCAGCTTCAACTGCTGCTACCACCAGGCTTTCGAAGGAGACTTCTCAGCCACACAGATGAGCATTCTCCTTCAGACAGCCCCCTTGGTCAAGACTTTGGCTGGCTCCAATATCACCCTAGAGCATCACCCTAATGCAATAGCGCCACTTTTGGCTTTGTGCCGAAAGTGATGTTGTGCATTGGCACAACACTGAAGAAATTGTCCCTGCACATCTCCCCATAAATTCTGGCAAGCCAGGAAACTGGAGAGTCTCCTGCATCAGTGGAAAGCTCCTTGCTCAGAGGAAAGGGCTGTCATTAGCAGAATGGATCAATAGGATCCAAACCTCTGTGTGACAATCATGTTTTTTTGCTTTATACCTAATAAAACATATTTGTCAGTTCTTGTTTCTTTATGAAATACCACACAGGAGACATCCCACCACCCACTGTCCATTCCCTCCACCATTCAGCTGGGCAGCAGGAGAAAAATTAGAGGACGGTGTCCATCACTGAGGATGTGATAACATCACTTACAAGGTGACTAGAAGTGACATCACCACATCATCTGGGGTACTATAGCACACTGTGGTTACCATAGAGTTTTGGCTGAACATGGCAACAGGGTGGTGTCAGTTACAGAAGTGACATCATCATGTTGCTGGTGACATCACCATGTCACGTATGACCTCCCCCCCCCCATGAATTTGGCAAGTCTTCCACTGGTTGCCAACCTCATGCTCGCAACCCTACATGCACATGTTGTTCTGGAATAATGCTACATACAATGTCATAGTGCTAACATAGTCTCTGTTTGGGATGCTACATTTTTATTCAAGAGTTTTGATGATACCAGTAAGAAAAGTCTAACTTTTGTTCGCCTTCAGATTCAGGACAGTTGAAAGAACTTAACGTTTCTTACAGCGTAGGGAATTCAATGTTCTTTGCACAGCTAATATTAAATTTACAGTGACAAAAGTACATTTAGAGTTCATAAAGTGTCTGTCTAGCACTTGTGCATATGGCTGATTAAAAAAAGTATCAGTAAAGCCAGTTAGTACCCTCATCAGTACTATTATCTTACATTACACCTTTTATAAATATCTTTTCACTGTAAGAATTAAGTCCCCTCAGAGGCCTTACAAATCTCACTTCAGCAGAAATGAATAAATTATTGTTAAATAGCTAAGGCATGTGAGGGCAGCTGTATAAGTTTTGCATAGTGCTTTCAGTACCTTCTCAAAGGCTCCAAGAATTATCTGTTGCTTTTAAACTGCCCAATACACATTCACCCCTACTCCAAACATACAATCTCCTTAGTCATTAATGAAAAAATATCTCTCACTTGACATAAATACAATCTACTTTGAAGTTCATAACCCCCTCCTATTCCCCCTGGCCCTGGAAATGTATGTGGTATAGAAAAGTATAGAAAAGCATTTTCCCCCAATTCATGCCTGGGCCCTTACCTGTTCACACTACATTTTATTCTCAGGTACCAAAGTGCTCAGTAATACATGCCACAACAATTATGACGAGCACATTAGTATATAATTATGAAGAGTTTATCAGTATATAAATCACCATTTTAAAAAAAAAGACTTAGAAATGAGTACCAAATCATTTCCCTTTACCCTGACACCATCATCCTGTATTTTGCCCTGTGATGAAAGCTGAATCCAAATGCAAAAGACAATACAAGCTTTGTACAAGCTTTGTTAACAAGTTACACCCAGCACACTTTTCAAATGAAATTGGGGACCAGTACCTAGATAAGTGCGGGATTTAAGAAGAAGAGTTGGTTTTTATATGCTGACTTTCTCTACCACTTAAGGGAGACTCAAACTGGCTTACAATCACCTTCCCCTCCGTACAACAGAGGTAGTAGGTGAGGTAGGTGAGGCTGAGAGAGCTGTGACTAGCCCAAGGTCACCCAGCTGACTTCGTGTGTAGGAGTGGGGAAACAAATCCAATTCACCAGATTAGCCTCCGCTGCTCATGTGGAGGAGCGGGGAATCGAACCTGGCTCTCCAGATCAGACTCCACCGCTCCAAACCACCGCTCTTAACCACTACACCACATAAGACTCATGTTCAGCTGTATACACCTTGAATGTAACCAGAGAATTATCGAGCACATGTATAAAGAAAAATCAAGCGTATCCTGTACAAAGACTGTAGGTGCCTTCACTGTAATTTGTGAACTGGGCTGTGAGATTTATGGTGCAATCCTAAACAGAGTTGGTGGTGGGAAGTGCTGTCAAGTCGCAACCGACTTATGGAGACGTCATAGAGTTTTCAAGGCAAGCAACGTCAGAGGTGATTTGCTATTACCTGCCTCTGTGTAGTGACCCTGGACTTCCTTGGTGGTTCCCCACCATCCAAATATTAACCAGGGCCGACCCTGTTAGCTTCCAAGATCTGATGAGATCAGGCTAGTCTGGGCCACCCAGGTCAAGGCTAAACAGAGTTACAGCCTTCTAAATTCACTGGAGTCAAGGGGCTCAGAAGGGTTTCACTCTGTTTAGGAATATACAGTTGGCCTTGAGCTATGGCTTTGTAGAGAGAGCATAGAATCACGCTCCTGCCCTTGATTTATTTCAACAATATTCTCGAAACACAAATACGGTAAGTGGAAGGGTGTTTTCAATCTGTGAAAAGTGCTTTTAATCTGTGTGATAAACTGCTAGACTCCATTAGGTTTAATGAGTCTCATCAATGCATTCCTAGAATAGTTTTTAAAATCCTATCAAAGACCAATATAAACAAATTAAGCAAATTAATAATAAGGCTCCTATCCTTTACATAATGTAAGGGATATAATATAATAAAAGTCACTGTGGAAATTCTATTAATATACATTTGGGGGTTTCTTAAAAAAAACTTTTCATATATTCTAAATGGATATTTTAAATTTCTAGCATACCTGTGCAAAGAATTAAACTTTATAGCATAGCCCCTTAACATCAAGATAGTCATGTTTTCCCCAACTATAGCTTTCATCTTTAAATCATTTTAAGTATCCTGTAAGTTGTGACAGGCAGGTGTCAGGCAGGGTGAGGTTGGCACCATCTCTTTGCCAGCTGAATGAGAACAGGGTCAAGCTTCTGTTTAGGGTTGCCAGGTGGGTGGTATTGGTGGGCAATTGCCCGCCAATCCATCCAGCTTCTCTGGAGCAGCAGATGCGTGAGCACTTACACGAAGACAGCACTTTCAGTTTTACTTCAGCATCATTTTGGCGTTTGAGTGTTAAATCGGCCATGGCAATGCGGCGCTTCCAGAAGTACACATTGAACAGATGAAACTGCCTCATACTGAATCAGACCTTCGGTCCATCAAAATCAGTATTGTCTACTCAGACAGGCAGTGGCTCTCAAGGGTCTCAGGCAGAGAGATTTTTTACATCACTTGCCTGGTCCCTTTAACTGGAGATGCCGGGGATTGAACCTGGGACCTCCTGCATGCCAAGCAGATGCTCTACCACTGAGCCACAGCCTGCGCACACACGCAGCTGCCCCAGCCATGCCCCCTAAAACCTCCCACTGATCAGGAGGGGGGACCTGGCAACCCTATTTCTGTTCCTCCTCCGTGGCAGATATTTAGCGTGAGCCCAGCCAGAGGCACACCCCAAAGAATAAAAGTCAAAAGGCTCTTAGATAGGGTTGCCAGGTCCCTCTTCACCATTGGCAGGAGGTTTTTGGGGCGGAGCTTGAGGAGGGCAGGATTTGGGGGAGGGGAGGGACTTCAATGCCATTGAGTCCAATTGCCCAAGTGGCCATTTTATCCAGGTGAACTGATCTCTATTGGCTGGAGAACAGTTGTAATAGCAGGAGATCTTCAGCTAGTACCTGGAGGTTGGCAACCCTACTCTTAAGACTGTCTTGTTGCTGATGGTCCCAAGTGAGCTGGGTCAGTGGATCACAGACTCGCCCAGATTGTAGGTACTATACTCTTTGTTGGCTTTCCCCCCTCTTTGTGTATTTGCTTAAATTGTATTGTTGTGTTATTTATTTATTTACTTCATTTATACCCCACCTTCCTCCTCAATGGAGACCCAAGATGGCTTACATAATTCTCTTCTCCTCCATTTTGTCCTCACAACAACCTTGTGAGGTAGGACAGGCTGAGAGTGTGTGACTGGCCCAAGGTCACCCAGCAAGCTTTCCTTAGCATTGTGGGGAATCTAACCTGGCTCTCCCAAATCCCAGTCTGACACTCTAACCGCTACACCATGCTGGCTCCCTATGTATTATGTAAGCTACTTTAGGTTTAGTGAAAATACTTACATATATAAACAAATCTACAGTTCAGTAGGCTAGAATCAGAACTCATCAATGGATCAGTACTTTTTCCAGTTTCATTCCAAAAGGAAAGAGGACCCTGTGCAACGTATAACAACACCACTTTCAGTGGGTAAGTATTCTGATAAGGCATCTTAGCATATGAGAAAGTTACAGGATGAAATCAACTGTGTTTTAAGTCCTAGAACAATCCCACTGCCCTATTTCACCTCCTGAATTTCAGCACTTGTACTCAGTCCTTTAGTACGCATTTCAAATCATTGTAGACATGTATTTTTCTTTGGTGAACTGGGATTTTCAAAATATTGTTGAAGGCTTTCACGGTCAGAGTTCATTGGTTCTTGTAGGTTATCCGGGCTGTGTGACCGTGGTCTTGGTATTTTGTTTCCTGACGTTTCGCCAGCAGCTGTGGCAGGCATCTTCAGAGGAGTAACAAACTTGTCCTTTCCCCCGTCTGCTGCTTTTCAATAGCACCACTTTGAAGTAACTTCTAAAAATAAGACATGGTTACTTTCATGTAAGGAAGCTCTTGTCTGTGACATGGGCCATCCTTTTCTTTGCAGATTGTTCCAAAAGGACAGCATCATTCGAATAGGAAAAGCAGAACTTTCCAATATTTGCAACCTTTCCTCAGAGGGAGGGTAGTGATGAATGAAAAACTCAGCATGCTGCTTGCAAGTTGCCAAGCTCAAGGAGATGACTAAACAGGATGTACATGGCATTTAAAGACTACTAGTGAAGTTTGTTTACTTCACAAGTTACAGTGTAATTGGAAAAGATGTCAACAGCTGGCATCAGTCACAAATCTCAACCAAAATGCCAAGGATCTCCAGAGCTCCTCTTGAGAGCGGAAACTGCTACATATGTGAACCCAACAACCTTTGAGTGGTGGTATTAACCTGTATTTGAAACAGCCACCCTCACTTGTCATAACTCTTCTTTCCGGTGGGGCAGCCTTATCGTTATCATTGAGTCTAACAATTTGACTAAATGCCCACTGTTGAGCTGCTGAATATTCCTTTTCATGTCATTCTAGTAGCATTGTGTATAATTCTCAAAAGCACAAGAAGTCAGAGCACAGGCTAAACTGGGTTTGCCCAAGCTAAATAGTTTTTGCTCACGTATGAATTGGCTAAATGGCATAAATTTCCCTCTACTGACACATTTAATCCAGAAATATAAATATGCCATCATTCAGGCACCCACCTAAGGCCTTAATCTGAGCTTTTCCCCGTCAGCGGCATCTGGAAGCTGCAGTAGTTAAGCTTATTACACACTGTCCAATCCTCATCGGAAGATTATCGTGTATTAAATATAAAAAGCCCTTATATTGCATTTCTTCTTCCTGATGAAGTTTTTAGAGCCTGAATGACTGTAGAGTGGCAATTTGTAAAGGAGATTATTCTGGCACAGTGAATCTGAGTAAATGGCCTCTAATTATTTCAGTAAATGAGCTTTACGGGAAACTCAGCAATCAAGAAATGTCCACCAAACGATAACTGGTGTTCTCAAGATACATGATTGGTAATCAAGCTCTTAGGACTTATGATACTTTGTGCATAAGGCCCATGCTACATCATAGACTGTCTGGATGACTTGATTTGGTTGTAAAGCATATGACTTATTGAAGCACACATACACTACGATATGGTGGTACTGTTTTGTTCCATTCCAAATGCAATGGGTTGCATCCAACCAGCTTTTCTGATGGTGAAAAAGGAGAGGGTCCCCTTTGACAACAACAAAAAGGCTCTGCCAGGGATCGTGGGACCTGAATGGATAAAAGCTATGTAGTAGGGAAGGGAACTGTGCATAAGAGAATGAAAAAGCTGTCTGCATCCAACCCTTTTACTGCATTAGGTTGAACTCTTTTTCTGCATCTTTCATTTTTAAATGCTTCTTATATATCATCTTAAACCATCAAACCATACTAAAAGTAAAGGTAGTCCCCTGTGCACGCATCGGGTCATTATTGACCCATGGGGTGACGTCACATCATGATGTTTACTAGGCAGTAAAAGAGGTGAAGAAAGAGCAGGGAAGGGCCAGAGGCACTGTGACATCACCAGCCCTGCAAAAGAGAGGATCCAGCCATGGCGTTCTACTTTCCATCATCAGTGGATTTCTCCTGGTGAGTGGCAACTAGGTCTGGATAGCCTAACTTTGGGTGAGTGTGAAATATGAATGTTGTTAGCTTCTTCCTTTTTTTGCCATCAAGTCACAGCTGATTTATGGCGACTCCATAGGGTTTTCAAGGCAAGAGACATTCAGAGGTGGTTTGCCATTGCCTGCCTCTGCATCATGCCCCTGGTATTCCTTGGAGGGTCGAGGTTGAGTGTGTGTGACTTGCCAAATACCACCCAGCAAGGTTCCATGGCAGATTGGGGATTCAAACCTGAGTTTCCCAGATCCTATTCCAACACCATAACCACTACACCACACTGGCTTTTAATGTTAGCTTAGGATGCATAAATGTTTTCAATAAAATCTTATTTCATTTAAATGATCTTTCTCTGGGACACTCTGTTCACTGCTGGATACAAAGCCCCCAGGGCCATATCCCTGCCCTAGGGCAGTGATGGTGAACCTTTTAGAGACCGAGTGCCCAAACTGCAACCCAAAACCTACTTATTTATCGCCAAGTGCCAACACAGCAATTTAACCTGAATACTGAGGTTTTAGTTTAGAAAAAACAACTCATAACACCTGGTCTCCCGAAGCAGGGATCACTTGCTTCTCTCTCTCTCTCTCTCTCTCTCTCTCTCTCTCTCCTGGGGGCCAGGTCTACCAGCTCGGATGACCTGGCCTCCAGCGGATGGCTTTTCCCAGGGGCCAGATCTACCAGCTCGGATGACCTGGCCTCCCAGAGCAGGACGGGGGGGGGGGGGCTTTGAACAGAGCAGTTTAGGGAAGGGGGAAGCGGTTCAAAGCCCCCGCTGCCCAGCTGGGCGGCGGGGAGTCCAGGGAAGGGGAGGGCTTTGAACCACTCCGGTTCAGGGAAGGGGGGGAGCTGGGCGTTGGGGAATCCAGGGAAGGGGAGGGCTTTGAACCACTCTGGTTCAGGGAAGGGGGGAAGCTGGGCGGCGGGGAATCCAGGGAAGGGGAGGGCTTTGAACTGCTCCAGTTCGGGGAAGGGGGGAGCTGGGTGGCGGGGAGTCCAGGGAAGGGGAGGGCAGGCAGCGCGGAGCGGTTCAAAGCCCCCGCCACCCAGCTGTTCAACTTACCCACACGTGCCGGCAGAGAGGGCTCGGCGTGCTGGAAGTGGCACGTGTGCCATGGGTTCGCCAACACGGCCCTAGGGTCTGATCAGCTCCTGAGGTACAAGGTCAAGGGGCTAGAGGTACAATGTTGTACCTGACACATGCTCTTTGGAATAGATATGGGGAGGGGAATGATAGGGAAATATGGTGATAGATCATGATGGGTAGCCATGTTAGTCTGTCTGTAGCAGTGGAAAAGAGCAAATATCCAGTAGCACCTTAAAGACTAATAACATTTCTGGCAGGGTATGAGCTTTCATGAGTCACAACTCACTTCTTCAGATATCGTTAGAATGTGAGTCCATCTGTCCTTAAGCAGAGAAGAGTGAATTCAGACACCCAATGGCAATAGCATGTAAATGTCAATAGCTGGTAAATGACAATAGCAGGTGTGATTGGATTAGGTATGATATGCCGTGGGGTAGTTAGTGTAGGGAAATCAGCATTGGTAACAAGACAGGAATCCTAGGTCTCTATTCAGTCCAGGAGAATGCATTATCTTGAGCTTCATTATTAGTTGTAATTCAGCAGTCTCTTTTTCTAATCTCCCTTTGAAATCCCTTTGTAAGAGAAATGCTATGGTATTCATGGCCCATTACTCCTATTATTTTTATTTGCTTCATTTATTCTGCACTTTTATCTCCAATGGGGTCCCAATGTGGCATCCTGCCCTTCTCCATTTTATCACCTCAACAGCCCTGTGAAGTAGATTAGGCTATGAATGAGTGACTGACCAAAGTCACCCAGCAAGTTTCCATAGTAGAGTGGGTATTCAAGCCTGGGTCTCCTGGTCTCTGACCCAGTGATCCCCAGCTGGGCTTGCCAAGGTGTTTCCTGGCACTCACTTCCTTCTTTCCCAAAGTAAAGAGCTAATTCTGGCTTTCCTCCACCTCTTTGGAGCAGTAGGTGCTTCAGAAGATTCCAGGTGGCATCACTTTTTTGGTCTGCTTGGAGGACCCATGGGGAAACAGCTATTTTCATCTCAGGAAGACACTTGGCTGAGATTCTCCAAATATTTGGTGATTGGACCCAGACTTCATGGCAGCCCTCATGGCAGACTTCATGGCAGACTTCATGGCAGCCCTCTAATCCCTTCTGCTGCACAGATGTAAGGGAAAAGGCATATCTCCACAATGGATGGGGCAAGAGAATGTCAAGTGTACCATGTTAAATATAGCATGTCTCTGGGGTGAGCCTAGACAGATGCTCAAGCATGGATTCAAATCATCGTTTTTAAATTTTATACAACAACTTTCAATAGTGCCATCATGGAGCAGATCCACCTAGCATGTAACCTCAAAGATTTGGTTATCCTGGCATCATGTTGTATAGCATAGACTGAAAACATTAGGTTCTTGCCACTGGAAGTAAGAAAAAATAAACACTTCCATAAAACTCCATAATTTTCCTCACAATATTTAATGCTAATATGCCAGGTATTCATATACTTCCCAAAATACAGTGGCTAAATCAGCTCCTGGTACATAAAAGCTAGAGGCATCATTTTACCTAAGCATCTCCAGAAGATGTCTGTTCATTAAGCACTGTAAGCTTAATGCCATCAGAAAGGAAAATATTGCCATCTTTTAGTGAAAGCACTAACACCACAGGGTAATTTCCATTACAGAAAGCCCCTGTTCATTTTTCATATTAAGTATTTCTCTGTATCTATTAACTAATGCATTACAAGACCAGTAAACGATTAAAGAAATTGAACTGCATTGTTAAACATTATCGAAATATCCATAACTTAACTTTTCCTCCAAGAGTAAAAGGCTTGGCTGCTTTTTTCAAGTTAATATCATTCAGCCCTAACACCCACAACCTAGCTTGCTCTATATCTCAAGTTATGTGTGTTAAGTGCCATCAAGTCGCTTCCGACTCATGGCGACCCTATGAATCAATGTCCTTTAAAATGTCCTATCATTGACAGCCTTGCTCAGATCTTTCAAACTGAGGATTGTGGCTTCCTTTATAGAGTCAATCCATCTCATATTGGGTCTTCCTATTTTCCTGTGGCCTTCAACTTTTCTTGACATTATTGTCCTTTCCAGTGAATCCAGTCTTCTCATAATGTGACCAATGATAGCCCCAGTTTAGTCATTTAAGCTTCTAGGGACAGTTCAGGCTTGATGTGATCCAGCACCCACTTATTTGTTTTTTTGGCAGACCATGGTATCCGTAAAACTCTTCTCCAACACAACATTTCAAACGAATGCTTTCTTCCCGTCAGTTTCCTATATTTTTTTCCAGAATGGATGTCACCCTTCTGTGAATCCAGCCTATCCTTTCTTTCTCTGACTCTGACTTCTAATGATTGACTTTGGCCTTACAGATTGCCAGAAATCAATGAGGAAGGAAAAAGCACTGCCTGTTTAGTCAGCTTTCTAGATGGTCTCTGTTCTTAGTGAAACAATGCCATTGCCATAGGCAAGAAATGCAATTCATTTTATTTAATACTCTTTATATATATTTTTACATATCTGATTCCAGCACAGCCCTGTGTCTCAAACACAGTGCATGAAACTATAATGGAGATGGCTAAGGACTTAGGGAGCTATTCATATCACAACTGATTTAGACTACACAAGGTTAGCTTCACTTCAGCAATTCATTTACAGAGCAGACTAATCTAATTTGTTGGCTCCAGAGATAATCTGCACTGACTGACCCAATAACCCAAAACTACACGCTATTCAAGAATGTTTTGAGAAATGTACATAAAGTAAAATAGGCCAGAATGTTGTTGTCTCCAGCTATTAATTATGGCAAATGGCACAGTTTCTAAAAGCACGAATAATTACTCTTCACTACTTTGATCAGGCTAAGAAGATTCTCAGTTTCTTCTCCTTGTCTTTAAAGATGAGCCTAACATGCATTGTAAAGTGCAGGATGGTTGGAATGGGTTATAAATCCACTTCCTTGTATGGACATCAAATGCTTCTTAAATGCACGTACATTTAAAACGTTGTGTTTTTCATACATGTGCACCAACATGGATTGAGGAGGAGGAGGAGGAGAAGAAGAAGAATTGGTTTTTATATGCTGACTTTCTCTGCCACTTAAGGGAGAATCAAGCCGGCTTACAATCACTTTCCCTTCCCCTCCCCACAACAGACACCCTGTGAGGTAGGTGAGGCTGACAGAGTGTGACTTGCCCAAGGCCACCCAGCTGGCTTTGAGTGTAGGAGTGGGGAAACAAATCCAGTTCACCAGATTAGCCTCCGCCACTCATGTAGAGGAGTGGGGAATCAAACCCGGTTCTCCAGACCACAGACCACCACTCCAAACCACTGCTCTTAATCACTACACCACGCTGGCTCTCCAGCACTTTAAGAGCACATCTGAATTCAGGCTGCAATCCAAACACTGTTACTAGGAAGTAAACTACATAAATTCAAAGGGATTTGGTTCCAAGTGGAATTTGAATCCAAGTATAGGACTGGACAGTTATTCTACGCACATAAGTGGAAGCCAATTTTACAGAACAAAGTGAGACATATGTCTCAGTAAACATATTTGGGATCATGATGAAAATATCTACAAATATCATTCCTTTTGCAGCAGCATCCATTTGTTATGCTGTTGACTAACTGAAAAAAGACTTACACATGGGGTTCCCAGGTCCCCCCTGGCCACTTGTGGGGGGTGGGGGCATAGAGTTGCCAGCTCCAGTTTGGGAAACTCCTGGAGATTTGGGGATGGAGCCTGAGGAGGATGGGGACTTCAGTGGGGTACAATGCCATAGAGTCCACCTTCCAAAAGCATTTATTTTATCCAAGGGAACTGATCTCTGCAGTCTGGAGATGAACTGTAATTCCAGGAGATTCCCAGGCTCCACCTAATGGCTGACATCCCTAACACTGAATAATTCTATTGAGTTCAACAGGATTCTTATTAATCTAAACTTTTTAACTATCATATTGGTTAGCTAGTTTTCTGAGGGATTTGTTTAGTTTCATCTTTGGATTCTGAGATTACACTAGTCATCCATTATGCTGAGCAAGCGTGTTGGCCAGAGATATGGATGTTGCTGAAGAATAAGAAGTTTCAAAAGAAAAATCAAGCAAGAACAGCCCCCAGTTTCTTTGCTAACTACTACCAGGCACACTCCCTACTTTCCCACCAAAGTGAGCTTACAGTATTGCTACCAGTATCGCTTAAGCTGGTAGGGGAAAGGCCATTGCACAATATTTGCTCCAGGAGAAGCACACAGGACTAATGTCTAGGGCTGCCAGGTCCCCCCTCTCCTCCAGCAGGAGGCTTTTGGGGCAGAGCTGAGTGGATTGTGCGTGCGCACTGACGCGCGTGCGCGTCACTTCCGGTTTACAACCAGAAGTGCCGCCTCGCGATGGGACTTCTACCACTCAAACTCCCATTTGAGTGGTAAAAGGCCCCTTGCAATGTGTTTACACCTGGAAGTGCCGCATCGCAAGCGGGAGTTTGAGTGGGAGTTTGAGTGATAAAGGGCCGCTTGTGATGCGGCACTTCTGGGTGTAAATGCCTTGCAAGGGGCCTTTTACCACTCAAATGGGAGTTTGAGTGGTATAAGGCCCATCCCGAGGTGGCACTTCCAGTTGTAAACCGGAAGTGATGTGCCACAATGTGCATGCGCGTACACGTTTGCCCGCCAATCCTTAGCTGGTCGGCGGGCAGAGGGGTGAATTGCCGGGGGTTTGCCCACCACCACCGGGCACCTGGCAACCCTACTAATGTCACATGTGCCAACCAAAAGACTGGCCTTTTCCAGAGTCTAGTCATTGTGTCTTCTTCAGTGGGTGCCCTCCATGATTATAACTGCAGTTTGAAACATCAATAGCTGTCCAAACATTATCGATTTCTCTGTTTAAATATTGCTTGTTTTATGATTTCTTGCTGTGGTATTTCTTTCTCCATATTCTTCTTGTTTAAGCTCCCACATTATTGCCACCTATTGCAGGTTTTATTGAGATAGTTTTGCTGTCAGATTTTATGAGGTTATAATGTTGACTTTATATTAGCTATCTTACTTTCTGTATAGTAGAAAATTTTACTATAATTGCAAAGCATACAAATAAATTAATAAAAACACTAGACACCTTCAGTTTCTACTGAATAGTTTGCTCCATACACATGAAAGAACGGCAGGCTGCTATTTACATGTGAGACAAACATTCATGGCTGCTATCTTCATGATACAAATTTCCAATATGCCTTTCTGTCAAGCATATTTACCTATTCCACTGAATTTAAAATGTTACTGCATTCAAGTGTCACAATAAATTGTGGTTTATAAACCATGATTAGATCAGACCCCAGTTAGTTGTGAATCAGAGAACCCAATGCTGCTGGCACTTTTATATCATGAAAAACAGACTGAGGCAATGATTCAGCATACTTAATGCAACCCAATATTAAGAACAAAGGTGAGAAAATCCCAACTACAATAGACTGCATTTGTTCTTTTTAAAAATTATTTTACCTCCAATTATCTTAAAAAGTTCAGACCCATAAAAATTAATGAGTCAATGAATAATGAACATTATCTTTATACTATGGAGAAAGCCCCCTTTGCTTTTACCCAAATTCTGTTGCTACTAAATCTTTTCATAGTACAAAGCAATTGGGTAACAGCTCTCTCTCTCTTTATGTGTGTGTGAAAAGTGCTGTCAAGAGGCAGCCAACTTAAAGCAACCCTAAAGGGTTTTCAAGGCAAGTGATCAAGCAGAGGTGGCTTGCCATTGCCTTCCTCTGCAAATTCTTCCTTGGGGCGTCTCCCATCCAACTACCGACTTTTATTCCTTTATTCCATTCTTTATGCTCATGGACCAACAGGTCATGAGCAAAACAAGTTCAATACATTCCATAATACATAAATAACCAAACATACAAAAATATATCTAAACAGTACAGTTAAAAGCAGGTATAATTAAAAAACATAGATAATTTTTTTGCCGCGGCAAGAGTTACATTTGGATCGGTATCAGCCAATAACTTTGCAACTATATCTTGCTTTAGGGCAGGTCTGAACTAAGTACCAACTCTGCTTAGCTTCTGAGATCTGATGAGATCGGGCTATACTATATCATTCCACATCCTGAGTAAGATCTACCAAGGCACAAATCTGACAAAAGGAACGATTTTTCCCACCTATAATCTACAGTTATATCTGTCCTATAAAAGCAAGAACACATAATAAATGGTTCAATATTAGCTGCACCTCAATGCACCCAATAGAGGTCCACCTGCTCTTCTCTACCTCTGCTAACCCAATTCCATTTTTCTCTTTCTTAAAGTAATCTATTTTTATTAGAAGGGTTTTCGCACCAAAGCCATTACTCATATTTCTCTTCCACTGAACGGAATTAGACAATTCACTAGAGCAATAAAGTACAAGGATAAACCCAGCAGACATTCGAAGTGGTATCCAGTTGAGAGCTCTGTATCAGAAGTTTCCCCAACACAAATATAAAGGATATTCCCTCCATTCATAGAAAGTATGTGGAACTTGCTAATAGTCTGAGTTATTGAAAGTTAATTTCTACTAAAATGAGAGCGGTTTTGTTCAATTTTATTTTACCATGTTCCTAAATTATTCTTGTTGAAAAAGAATACAAATCTTCAAGGCCATAGAAAGAAGAAAGAGGAGGAAAAACAAAACTCCAAACTTATTCAGCATAGACTTACATTATAAGTTACTTTTAAACAAGTGTTACTTTTAAATACTTTGTAAACCAGTGGGAGTCAGTTTCAGGTAGCCGGCTCAAGGTTGACTCAGCCTTCCATCCTTCCGAGGTCGGTAAAATGAGTACCCAGCTTGCTGGGGGTATAGGGAAGATGACTGGGGAAGGCACTGGCAAAGCACCCCGTAAACATAGTCTGCCTAGTAAACGTTGGGATGTAACGTCACCCCATGGATCAGGAATGACCCGGTGCTTGCACAGGGGACCTTTACCTTTTTTTAAACCAGCATGGTGTAATGGTTCAAGTGTCCAACTAAGAGCTGGGAGACCCAAGTTTGAATCCTCCCTCTGCCATGGAAGTTTGCTGGGTGACCTTGGGTCGGTCACATAATCTCAGCCTAGCCTATGTAACAGGGTTGTTGTGTGGATAAAATGGTTAAGAGGAGAATGATGTAAGCGGCTTTGGACTTCCCGCTGGGGAGAAAGGTGGGGTATACATGAAGTAAACAAATAAATAAACCAAATTGTTCCAAAACATATGGCTACTCTGAAAGCTCACATAAAGGGGGAAGACGTTTTTTAAAAGTTACAATGAGTTCCATGTGCAAACTCCTTTTTCGGTGAACCTCTTCTACTGATTTCAGACCTAATCCACGCATGCATTTCTTTGCATGTAAGAAGTAAGCACCTCCATGGAAATGACAAAGGGGAGGGCAGCAATCATTTGAGTGTGCATCCATAAAAATATTCCCTGCTCAGAATGGCTGACTTTGACAAGGATGAGATTTGCTGGTCAATGACAGTAATAAATTGAATTGAATTGATGAGGATGAGAGTTATGGGTAACCAGTGTTCAGGTTATACCAGGGCTGTTGTTATATCAAAACAGCCAGGGAGAAAGAGTCTTCAGCATCACAGGAAAGATCTGTGGTCTTTGGTCAGAAAAAGCCATAACGTGCTGTTACACCACTGGAACCATCATGAACCATTTCCATTATACATATGTTTCTGAGGGACTGATGTCCCTTTGCAGTGCAGTTAGTGCAGTAACTTCTGAATGTCACTGCTACTACAAGGTGAGCATCAATGAATGATAGTTTTATGAAAGCTCCCTCAATTCTTTGACCTTATCTGTTTTAATTACATAATATTGTAATTGGTCATCACAGTAACAGTCAAAACCAACTTCCTTTCTGTCATTGTACAAATCCCACTGAAAAGGCAGAATGATTTGTGAATAATTGAGCTGATGTGTGATTAACAAATGTTATTGCCACACAAAAGTGTATGGAACAGAAGTATTGTACAAGTGCTGGAAGAAATTATCACTCATGGGGCATACCTGAATAAATATGCAAATTGGGTTTTGGAGGACTAAGTTAAGTACAATTACTGAGCCTGAACAGGAAAGAGAAAAAATGCTGATAAAAAAGTTCCTAATCAAGTTGAGTTTAACTACATCTGAGCACCAAAGTATTCTAGCACATGGAAAACTCGGATTCAGTTCCATTATTTCATTAGGAACTTGCTGGGATGTACTCTAAACTTCATTCTCCTTGGAGCAGGGGTTTGGTACAGGGAGCTGCTGTAGAGATGAGGAAAATTAAAGTGTGAGAATATATGGGATCTTGTAGACTGCAGCAGTGGTAAGACCAGCAATTGTATCTTGTTCAGTCTTGCACCCTGAAGGCATCAGGGGGATCAACGCAGCCAGGCTTACCTCTTACATCACTGGTATTTTCATGGTATAAGCCTGGAAGACTGAGGGCCAAAATACACAATATGAAATCCATGTGTCGGGACGGGATTCAAGACCCGACTCATGATTATATGTTCAAGTGGGAACTCACCTTTAAAAAGCTCTCCATTTGTTTGGCTGCAAGCAGGGGAGGGAGGGGCTTTTGGCTTCCCTCCCATGGCATTTTTGCCACTGGAAACATCACCACATCGGCTTTGTTTGCCCCTTCCTCTGGCTTTGTGTGCCCTGGGATGGAGACATGGTGCCAGAGGAAAGGGCAAACAGCCCCCCAGTGCTATTTCCACTGGTGAAACTGCCACAGGAAAGAAGCTTGACACCCATTCTTCCCCTGTGACATGTCTGCAGCTGAACAGAGAAGTGTAGAGCTTTTTAAAGGTGATTCGCTGGTTGAATTTATAATGTATGTGAGTTGTGTCAGGACGCCATGTCCTGAAACATGGATTTTGTATCATGTATTTTGGCCCTGAGATACAAGCTTGAAGGGCATTGTCTATAAAGATGAATTCCAGCACCTTTGAAGCTGTTGGGAACAAAAACAAGGTTCCCCACCCGCTACCCCAAAAGCAAGTAGGAATTCTGGGGGAAACTGAAATATATCCAGAACTGACTTATCAAATCTAAACTTATATTACCACACTGAAGAGCATAAGATTCATAACTCTGTAAGCATTTAACACTGTGCTATTTGTCTTTATTTATGATATTTAAAATAATTTTGGTTTTGTTCAAACAAAACTGCAAATACAACCAATTTTCTAGAAAGGGGGAGAGAAAAGTGCTGAGTAAAATGTTGTCATTAAAAATTAACTCATTCCAAATGAGACAGTATTTCCTCAATGCTCAACAAATTTCTGATTTTTCCACTGTAGGAATTGAAAAGGTCCTCTGAACCCCTTCCAAAAATGTCCTTTGACCCCTCCCCCCAATTTCTGGTATTTCTCTACCATGTTTTTCACATCTCTGTGCAATCGAGTACCAACTCTGCCTATATAGCCAGCCAGCTGACATCCCAATGTCTAGGCTTAGTGCTTGCTCCTTGGTCTAAGCCTTCTGGTTCTCCTGCTCAGAGACTTGTTTGGATCTGACCTGCCTTTGGCTCAACTGTGCTTGTACATCATGTCCTTTGCATTGTGCTTCTTGATTTAGACTTGACCACTGCCTGGTCTCAATGATACCTCTGATTTATCTAGGTCTTCAATATTGCATTCAATTGTGCATCTGTTCTTGATAGGGTTGCTAGCTCCGGGTCGGGAAATACCTGGAGATTTTTGGGGTGGAAGCTGAGGAGGGTGGGCCTTGAGGAGGGGAGGGACTTCAATGCCATAGAGTCCAATTGCCATTTTCTCCAGTTGAACTAATCTCTATTGGCTGGAGATCAGTTGTAATAGTGGGAGATCTCCAGCTACTACCTGGCAGTTGGCAACCCTAGTTCTTGTGTTGATGAGTTGTTAGCCCTTGATTTTGTAATCTGGCCACCTAAAGCCTGACCTTCACTGAGGCCTAACTCATCAACTCTTTTCAGTTCCTTTTTCTTTGTTTTAACCAATGGCAGATTGAGCCAGAGAAATAAAAGGATTGCCTCAGATCTCCCTGCACCAATTATTTCATAGCTAATCTGGGATTTGAATTTAGGCCCAAATCCAGCATCCTTTCTATTAGCCACAGTTCCCAACCCAACATCATCCAGGACTAAAGAAATTCCTACCTAGGAAAGTTGTCCTGTCCAATATTATGTATATGAACAAAATCCTGCCAGCATTAGATTAAATACTGAGACTCTATTGTGTGAATGTGTTTGTATAATAATTCCTGGCAGCATCTGGCAGAGACACCATAAGTGAAGCTTGCCCTAAGGTAAAAAAATCAAATAGTGGCCATAAATATTTCATGGATTCCCATGCCACAACTAGATCATCAGGAAATGTAATAAATCAATTATTATGCATGAAAGGGAAAAAAGTATAACCCCTCCCTCCAAATCTTTGATTCTGGAGGATGCTCTAGCTTTGGCTGCTGCCTCTTTATTTTACTCTGGAGAACATGTTTGTACCTTAGCGGTTTTTTGCTTTGAATTATTTCATTTAAAAAACCAAAACAAGGTGTTTCAATCCATATGCATTCACCATGCAAGTAGAAAGGCATCTCTACTTGCACAATTTCAATTCTACTTACACATTTCTACTTGCACAGTGGTGGGCTGATATTTTCCAAATCCCTCTTACCCACAGCAGTCCTCATGCCATATCCCATGTTGTTTTAAGTGTTTTAAAAACACTTAGATGCATCTAAACTAAACAAAAAAAATAGTGACGTTTTGTTCTGACCTAACACATCCGAGCACGAAACAAAGAAGAGTGACCCAGCTTTCTGCCCTTGCGAACCCAACTGGACACAACTGCTAATGCATCTGGTGACTCTAGTGGGGCTGCCATTGTGAGCCTGCTTCCACGTCAGTCTCTTCCATATGTCTGGCAGCCAGCTGGTAGTCCAGATGGAGTCACAGCTAAGGATGATAGCCAGATGACCATTACTACCTTGGATGATGCATTGAAAAGGTCAAAAGGGCTTTAGCTGCCATTTATAACAAGAGAAGTTTATCTACAGGGGGTCCATTGGCTGCTTGCAATAAAACATGCAAATAATTTACAAACCTATTGTCTACCTTTTTGTGCAACATCAAGAACAGAACCTCAAAAGCATACATTTGATTTATTCACTGCCAAAATCATTTGTTCAAATCTTCTATTCATTGTATTGTTGGATGGTAAATTACCAGAGGTAGCCCTGATGTCACAACCTAAAGCCTAATTTTTGTTCTTTCAAAGGGGTTATTATGGGATTTCCGCCCCCCCCCCCCATAATCTTTTTCTCTCTTAAACCTTTCAGAGATACCGGGTTCACCAAAGCATATGTAGGAAGTCCTTTTTTTCACAGTTTCAGGGTTTGAATTGTAACATTTTATTTAATTTAAAATATTTGATACTATATTTTAAAAGGGGGTGGTCTTCATTTTAAAATTAAAATAATCACCCTGGATGTTTGGTTCAAAACGTGGAATCTATTATTTCTTTTCATTCCACAAAAGAGCTAAGGTACAAGTATTGATGTATTTTGTTATTGTTTTTGTATGTTTTTAATTAAAGGAGGGAGAATAGAATTTGGCAATTCGTAATAGACCAAGGTTGTTAAACTCACACGTTTGATTAAGTATATATCACATTGCATATACTTTTCGGGTATTCATATTAATGTGGCTCAGAACTACCATATAAATGGTATAAAAGAACAATCAGTGATAGCAACAAACATTTAAGTGGATCAAGACTGAATGCAATGACAATACTCGGATTTAAAAAGACATGGAAACAACAGTGTTGGTGCATATCAAATGAAAAAGAAGAAAGTGATGAAGATTTATATCAGCTCCCCATACTCACTACTTCATTTGGGCTTTTCAACCCCTTTACCTCCTGTCCAGGAACAATATTTTAACTTTATCTTACAGTCCCAATATATCGTAAGCCTGGATAAATGCACAATCTTTGGCAGAAACAGTGGGCTGTTGTTCTGGAGTCCTTCTAGCACAGAGTTCCTGTCCATGTGGAAGAACAGACATTGAATCATTAACTCATTTTCTCTTTAATTAAAGTTTATATTCCACTTAGGGTTGTGCAAAAAAAAAAAAAAAGGTAAATTTCGGGTTTGGGTTTATTGGGCCCGGATTTTTTTCCAATAAACCTGAAAATAAGCTGAACACCCATACCGGTAAAGGGGTATTTAGATTATTTCTGGGTTTACAAAAAAAAATTGGGCCCATTTTTGACTATGGGGATTTTTTTCGAAGCTCCTGTGGGGGCATTTTTGGAGGTACAGTAGAGTTCCCTAATTTTCAGGGTAGCTTCAAGGGACTCACTTTGCATGAACCCCGGAGTTTGGTGAAGATTGGGACAGGGGGTCCAATTTCATGGGGCCCCTAAGGGGTCGCCCCCCTCCTCCGTAAAGAAGCTTTGTAACAACTTTAAACTAAGATAATCCACCAATGCAATTGTGGCAATTGGTTCCAAATCCAGACCTGAAGCCAGATTGAAATGGCTCAGGGGCAAATGTGTCATCCAGGAACCCCTGGAGCTGCTATGCCACCACACCCTCTGTCACCTTATCCAGAAAAGGTAAATTGTAGATGGTTCTATAATTGGCCACCTCATCTCTAGCCAATGAAGGTTTTTAAAGTAAAGGTCAAATACCTGCTTCCTTCAAAGATCTAGGGAGAGCCCCCTCAGTTAATGTGGTGTTAATGATTTTCACCAACATCTTCAATACTTTCTAGTTATGAAATGTGCTCCACCACAGGGTATTTTCCTGCCAAAAATAAACAAAGCCATGCTTTGACATGACCATCTTTTCAACTTTGAGAAGCCTGTTGTCCCCTACCACATTTGCTTACATTTGCTGCTGAAATTAGCTCACAAACTTTGCCTGTGTTAAGAAAAAGGAATGCTATATCTGATGACAAGTGATGGAGAGGTGTGTGTGTGTGTGTATAAAGAATTACTTTCAAAACTTATTTTCCACTCTGAGTCATTAACATGTGCTTCTTGGAAAAAACTGTATTCAATACAACCCTTCACTTACTCAGATTATTTAATGCAGCTGAACAAGTAAATATTTGATGTGACTAGAGTGGTGCAAACAGAAGGATCAAATCAATTTGATTTGATTTTTTTTTTGTTTTATACTGTATGAGCCAGATTCAATAAAACTCTCTCCAATTCTTTTCCACAGTAGCTAGTTCAAGGTCACACAGGACATAAAGGGTTTATTTAATTTAGTTCCAGATGACTTGTGAAAAGGAAATGCTAATTTTTCTTTAACTCTTGCTTTCCACAGTCTTATACTGTTGGTATCATACACCAAATAGGTTTGAACATGAACAGTGTCTCTCCTTATTCAATGACAATCAGGTGAGAATTCAAATAGAATAGACTAGATTTAGATTTTGGAATTCTTGCCAAATATTCATGCTTAAACTCATTTCATCAGTTTTAGCTGATTAATATATCCTACTATGGATAAAATCTTCTCTGATGCTGCATATTGAAAATTAACTATTTGCTTACTGTTTGCAGAGTTCCTGATCATATGTAAAAAGACTTAATGTGTAAAGTTTGTACACATCTTGGTCTTTTATGCATGAGTACTTTGACTCACATTCACCTCGGTTGTTCCTTGGAGTTATGCATAAGTTTTCCGTCCCTCCAAGTTGACCTTGTACCCACCCCACACTCTCTCTGAGTCTTCCTAATGCTGTTTTCATGCAATTCTTAGTTCTTCTCTCTCATCAACCCACGTCAAATTGTCGCCATTAATGTGCATAAGCCAAAGTGCGGGTCTCTCTACCCATGCGCCCACATGCCCACGTTCTTGTGTTTCCTCCTCCACTCCTCCTCCAGCCAGTTTTCAGCCATCCCACCCACAAAGCCTTAGGAAGCCATTAATACTGAAGAAGGAAGCAGCCACATGGCTGTTTACCTCTCCAGTCCCTGTTGATTGTAGGTGATGGGTAGCTGAGCCCAGCACTTCCCCATGATCTCCAATCAAGGAGGAGGGGAAGCCAACTGCCGAGCTGCCGTCCAGGGCTTAGCTTAGCTTCCTCTCCTCTGCGTGCTCCGTGATCACAGGGGATGGGTAGCTGAGCCCCTGGATAGGTAGTGAGCCCCTGGATTGGTGGCTTTTGTTGTTGTTGTTGATTTCTCGTGGCACTTGGTTTGTAAAATGGCCACTTGCTGAGCAGGGTGGTCATGGTGGTGAAGTTTTTCTAGCAATAAATACTACTGCCAATTAGAAAGCAGGATTTTCAAGGGGAAGGGACAGAGACGCTCCGGATTTCTGCTGGTGATTCTGCAGTACTCCTGATACTCCAGGAATTTCTTCGGGGCAAACAACCACCAAGCATAGGATTTTGAGAATTCGGAACAGAAATGTGTGGGTCAAGAGAATGTTGAGCCCAAGGTTAAATTCCCATGCATTAAAGACCCTTGTCTTTTCTCACAGCAGACAGAATACATGAAGTTACTCCAATTCTGCTTTAACTTTGTGTGTGTACATCCAGATGTGGATGCAGACTAGCATTTGCACGAGCACAAGGTTTTCTGCTTACAGGTTGTGGATTTCCCACCTTGCCTACAGCAAGGTTTTGGGAGGGCATTTCAGGCTGCCACAAGGGGGCACTCTTCACAGGTGGAAATCCTTGCACCCGTAGAAGTGCTAGTCTGGAACCAAGCCATAGCCTGAAAAAGGCTGAAATGTGATGGCAAACATGTTTATTAATGGGTATAAACACTGTGAGAAGCTTCAACCACTCCTGGCTCCTTGAAGTATATACATGTCACATATAATGCTTACATGTTTACAGGAATTTAGTATATGTGCATGCACACGGGTTAAAAATCCATAAATGTAAAGCACCTCTGAAGACTCTACGTGGAATGAAATGCTGATTTGAAACTCAAGTAGACCTTGCGTTTTCCCCATGGTTTAAACTGCTAAAACAGGATCACACCAGAGCTTCTTATTTGTCCAGCGTCACCTTCCACAAACTTAGAGAAGCCTTTACAGCCCTCAGATTTCAAACTATGACAACTGCCATGTTAGTGGGCATTTGTCAGCATATGCCAGTTGATCGACCAGTATGTATCTGTGGAGCCCTGGAATTGGAGGGCCTTCCTCATTATGACCTGTCCTGTGACCTTTACTTCCCAGGGACAAGTTTCTTGCAGCCATTTTAGCAAGGCTATCTCTTCCTTCAGCGGCAGACAAAGTCATTTATCTTTTATCTGATGAGGATCATTATGTCATGGTATGCATTAGCAGCGAAAAAAATTCATGCCAAACTCTCATCCTGTTGTTTAATGTGCTGCAATCTACGTTATGCCCTGGTCCCGACAATTTTAAAACTGTTTTTTAACCTTGCTGTGTTTTAGTGTTATTTTTATTATTGCTTGGCCAGTCACTTTTGTTATATTGTTATGGCCTTTGGCCTTACACAATACATTTTACCTACCTACCTAAAATAGACTTTTGGAAGCTATTTAAAATAATGATTATGTTGAGCATCCTTTGTCATGCTATTCCACATGAAACTGTAAGTAGGGGGGAAAACAACTAGAAAGAAAGTTCCTCTGTAAAGTTAAAAAGACTCATGCCAGTCTACTTTCCAAGAGGGATTCGATTACTCTTTCACTTTCTGCCATTGATTTATGGTAAGGAGAAGCACATGGGCCATTATAGTCATGATCTCTCTCAATAGGGCAGATGTGATCCAATGCTGGATATCTGCCCCAAAGGGATAAGATTAAATCTAATATATTTGACATTCAATTAGCATAACACTGTCATCAGCTCCCCCTAGACAAATAGTAGTTAAGACTTCAGGCTGTTTCACGGTGAAGCATATTTTATAATCTGGATAGTATTTTCATAGAGGAAATGCATGTTAATCACCATATATATACACACACAGTGAAGCAAAGGTGTACAAAATTATGCTAACTAATCCTCAGCTTTTTCTATATGGAATTTCTCTCCTAATAGGAAATGTTTCCATGTTTGAAGTGGTCCAGAGACTCACTCCTGTCAGCAGAAAAATAATCTACTTGTATTCTTAAATACAAAGTAAAAAATTCAAAGTCTTTCCCCCCTAATTCCTCCATTTTTAGAGAAAACAGGTTTACCAAACTTCCTGTCTGTATATAACTTGTCTTACTTTTTCTGTATAATGATGGTGGGTGTAGGATATGGTAAACAAGAAACTGTGACAGAAATCATGGATAAGCTGTGAAATGTTGAAAAGTTTGTCTTTCAGCCTCTTGTGCCTTTTGTTCTACATGTGTATTAAAATGCCTTTTTGCAGTTCTCGCTTATTCTAATTCAACTAAAGCTGAATCTCTATCAATAAATCTGAGACAATATCCACGGCTATTTTTGCTAACAAAACCCACAGCTTATCTAGTGCAGTCCTAAGCATGTTTACTCAGAAGTAAGTCCCATTGAGTTCACTAGAACTTAAAGGTAAAGGTCCCCTGTGCAAGCACCAGGTCATTCCTGACCCATGGGGTGACGTCACATCCCGACGTTTACTGGGCAGACCTTTGTTTATGGGGTGGTTTGCCAGTGCCTTTCCCAGTCATCTTCCCTTTACCCCCAGCAAGCTGGGTACTCATTTTACCCACCTCAGAAGGATGGAAGGCTGAGTCAACCTTGAGCCGGCTACCTGAAACCAACTTCTGTTGGGATCGAACTCAGGTCATGAGCAGAGCTTGGACTACAGTACTGCAGATTACCACTCTGTGCCACGGGGCTCCTTTACTAGAACTTACACCCTAGTAAACTTGTTTCAGAATGCAGCCATCATTTCCTTTTCCAGCATGGTGTAGAAGTTGGACAAGGATCTGGGACACCCAGATTCAAATCTCCACACGCAGTCTCAGACTAAGCTACCGCACAGGGTTGTTGTGATGATAAAATGGAGGAAAGGAGAACAATGTAAGCTGCTTGGGGTCCCCGTTGGGGAGAAAGGTAGAGTATAAATGAAGTAAATTATTTTTAAAAAAATGTTGAACTTGAAAGGCCAATGTGGGAGCGATATACTAATGTTTCAACCCCAAAAGGGGTCGCCATAAGTCGGCTGCAACTTGATGGCACTTTACACACACACACAATATTATTGTAGAGCTACTGACCCCAAATGAATAACATTCCCTATTAAAGAGAAGAAAAATTAGTTCTGCCTGAAGAAAGAAGTCATGAGTGGATCCAATAAATAATTAGCAGTGTTTTCCTATTAGTCATTAACTAATACTGGCTTCAGAAAAATGCCGGACACCAACACAGGCCTCTGCAGTGCCTCTCTGGGCATTCCCAGGACCCAAAAAACCAATCAAAAGAGCAAAGTTATCAAATAAGCCTACAGCAAAACAAATGACAATTGAGCACATAGCTTGCTTCATGCTAATGACAAATAAGAATGTTCAGTCAGAATTATACAGAGTCAAGAAGCTTAACAAAGGTCTGCTTTGTTCTGCTAGCTGGCTCCTTTGCTCCCACATTGACTGCTACACAATGAAGACTGTACATTTACCTCAAACAATGCCACATTGGATATTCATTATCCACATCAGATGAATGCACAGTATACATCCGTTACAAGCAGAAGTCTCTCCGTGTATGTTTGACTGGTTCATACATATACAGGACTTGTGACAGATACCACCCATGCTTGAAGAAGTCTGTAAATCAAATCCTGAGATTTTGGGTCTCCACATCTGGATATTATTCATGTGGCAATGACCCGTTTGTGGGTGTCTCAATACTGACAACCAGATCAGGGCTTTAAAGGTCAATACCAAAACCTTAAACTCCCCACCCCCCCTCAAGCAGAGGACAAACCAACATGGCTGATAAAAAAAAAAAGCAGAGATTAGCCAACAGAGGAAACAAAGTGAAGTGGGGGGAACCCAACCATTGGGTAGGTTGTAGAGGTGGGATGAAATCCAGTGATGCGAAAGGTTGGCCGGGGAGAAACTAGTAAATTGGTCAGGTGGGCAATGGAGGAGAATAACTACCATCCAGCTACTGCCAGTGTCAAATCTTCCTTTCCTGGGTAAGGTAGTTGAGGGGGCGGCAGCAGAGCAGCTCCAGGTTTTCCTGGAGGACACGCCGGCTCTGGAACCATTCCAGTTCGGCTTCCAGCCCGGCTACGGGATGGAGAGAGCACTGGCCACCCTCACAGACGATCTCTGGAGACAGCTGGATCAAGGCGGCTCAGGGATGAATTTGATGTGGTCAGCCATGATCTACTGACCCACTGCCTCATCAATATTGATATATGTGGGACTGCCTTGAAGTAGCTGATCTCATTTCTCCAAGATAGGGGACAGAGGGTGGCACAGGGGGAGAGGGTGTCACTACAGTACCCCTTAGTATGTGGGGTTCCTCAGAGGGCAATCCTCTCCTCAATGTTATTTAACATCTATATGCGTCCCTTTGCCCAACTGGTCCGCAGCTTCAGTCTGGGCTGTCACCATTATACTGATGACATCCATCCAGCTATATCTGTTGATGGGGGGGCCATCCTGACTCCGCCCTGGAGGTATTGGCCAGGTGTCTGGAGGCAGTGGTGGGATGGCTAAAACAGAGCTGGCTGAAATTGAATCCACTGACGACAGAGGTCCTGTGGCTGGGCTGGGGCGGGGGAGGATGCCAGCTCCCAGCTCTTGACGGTGTGCAGTTAACACCGGTGGCATCCATCAAGAGCTTAGGTGTGATTCTAGATGCCTCCCTTTCAGTGGAGGTGCAGGTCACTAACGTAGCCAGAGTGGCATGTTACCATCTTTGCCAGATTAGGCTACTGGTGCCCTACCTCTCTCAGCCACAGTGATCCATGCAATGGTCACCTCCAGGTTAGACTACTGTAACTTGCTCTACACAGGGCTTCCCTTAAGGCTACTCTGGAAACTTCCACTGGTCTAGAACATGGCGGAGTAGGTCCTTATGGGGACCCATGAAGGTCACATGTACAACCGGTGCTCCGCCAGTTGCACTGGCTCCAGATTGAGTACTGGAACAGATTTAAGGTTTTGGTATTGACCTTTAAGCCCTAAACAGTCTGGGACCATCGTACCTGCGGGACCACCTCTCCCAATATTCCCTCAAAGAGCATTCGCTTAGCAAGAGGGAACTTACTGGTGATCATTGGTTCTTGTAGGTTATCTGGGCTGTGTTACTGTGGTCTTGGTATTTTCTTTCCTGGCGTTTCGCCAGCAGCTGTGGCAGGCATCTTCAGAGGAGTAACACTGAAGGACAGTGTCTCTCAGTGTCAAGTGTGTAGGAAGAGTAATATATAGTCAGAAAGGGGTTGGGTTTGAGCTGAATCATTGTCCTGCAAAAGGTAACAAAGGTAATGTGCTAACCATTGTCCTGTAAGTATCAAGATAATGTGCTAATGAGGGTGTGGTATGTTAATATGGAACCATTGTATCCTGAAGTGATCTGTTAATGTGTGAAATCCAAAGCTAATCTGCATGGCTATTGTTGACTGTAGTCTTTGTTAGTCTGGAGGTTTTCTCTTTGCACTACTAGCAAACGACTATTCCAAGAATGAAATCAGAAGGGCCATTAAACCAAACAAAAATCAGAAAACTCAGGAAAAACAGTCTCCCATAGGAAAGATATTCTTGCCATTTATTAAAGGAGTCACTGATAGGATGGAGAAACTTTTGAAAAAACATAACTTACAAACAGTGTTTAAACCCACCAAGAAAATACAACAAATGCTACGATCAGCCAAAGACAAAAGAGACCCCCTCACCTCTGCAGGAGTATATCATATACCTTGCAGCTGTGGACAACTTTACATCGGGACCACAAAATGCAGCATACAAACAAGGATAAAAGAACATGAAAGATATACTGCAGACTGGGCCAACCTGAGAAATCAGCAGTGGCTGAACATGGACTGACACAAACAGGACACAGGGTCTTATTCCAAGACACTGAAAGACTGGACAATTCTACCAACTATTTTGTCAGATTGCACAGAGAAGCCATTGAAATTCATAAACAGCAGCACAACTTTAACAGAAAAGAAGAGAGTTTAAGAATGAATAAGGCTTGGCTTCCTGTCCTAAAAACCTCCAGACTAACAAAGACTACAGTCAACAATAGCCATGCAGATTAGCTTTGGATTTCACACATTAACAGATCACTTCAGGATACAATGGTTCCATATTAACATACCACACCCTCATTAGCACATTATCTTGATACTTACAGGACAATGGTTAGCATATTACCTTTGTTACTTTTTGAAGGACAATGATTCAGCTCAAACCCAACCCCTTTCTGACTATATATTACTCTTCCTACACACTTGACACTGAGAGACACTGTCCTTCAGTGTTACTCCTCTGAAGATGCCTGCCACAGCTGCTGGCGAAACGTCAGGAAAGAAAATACCAAGACCATGGTAACACAGCCCAGATAACCTACAAGAACCAATGAACTCTGACCGTGAAAGCCTTCGACAATATTACTGGTGATCCCTGGCTCGAAAAGTATCCGTCTGTCCTCAACCAGAGCCAGGGCCTTTTCAGCTCTGGCTTTGGCCTGGTGGAACACCATGCCAAGCGAGATCAGGGCCCTGTGGGACTTGAAACAGTGCTGCAGGGCCAGGAAAACTGAGCTGTTCTGCCAGGCATACGGTTAAGGACAGTGATGGTTTTCATCTTGCTGGCCTCCCTTCCCCTTCCCTGCTCTTTCCTTTTTGCTGGTTATTTATTCTGCTGGATTATATTACTCCCTTTCTCTCTGTATGCTTTTCCGTTGAGTTTTTATGCTGCTTATAGTTGAGGGTGCCTGGTTTTAAGTCTTAAATTATGGAATTAGTTTTAATGGTAAATTATGATTATTTTAATTGCATCTGAAGTGTTGTGAGCTGCTCAAAACCTGACCTAGTTGGGAATGGGTGGCATAAAAATCTAACAAACAAATATATAAACAGAGGCAGAAAAAGGCAGAGTAAGTATGGGCCAATGATAAGAAAATGGTCTTCCTTCCCTTGCACGGATGAAATGTTTTTTATATGCCCAGTTTTTTAAAAGCCCATTCTTATACTGCACTGCAGCAGTGCAATGTCAGTAGGACTTAGGGTGGCCAGGTTGCCCATTATAGAGGGCAGTCCTCCCTCCAGCTCCTACTGTCGCTCAATGGAGGAGTGGGAGCAAAAACAAAGCTGGGAAAATTGCCACCTTGCAGTGTTGATTTCTGCAGTAAAAGTTTCAGCAGAATGTTTCTAAGAATTATTATTCATGTATCAATATCTTTAAGCACACAGTGCAAAATTTAAGGTCCCCCACCTTAAAGGTCCCCCACCCCAGTATGGATCAGAATTTCCTTAAAATAAACATAATTAAAGCAAAAGCAGAAGACTGGCCTATTTTACTCTTATTCTCTGATGTTTCTCTCCAAGAGGCAGCACACGAGTTCCAAGCACTCATTCGTCTATGGATGTATGCATGTTAAAGAAGCCATGATGCTCTTCTGCCTGTTCCTAGGGCTTAACCCCTGTAACCAGTTAATTGGATAAATCGCCATTGATTCTAGGCATTACAGGATTATTATTATTAAATGGCTGTGACCAAGAGATGTACATGCAAGAGATAATGCACACTGCCAGACAGCCCCCCCCCCACTCCAACAGTCCATCAACAAGCAGTGCTTTAAATATCAGAATGTGGGCAGGCACAAAAGGTTGACTTTAAAACGTTGCAGCATTTTGTACTTTGTTGTCCTGCACAGCTAGTTGTGCAGAGATGAGAAAGGCTTCATTTGCCCAAATTCTCTTTTCAACACTATGATTAAAGAGACAGAAGCACTGCTCTCCTTGGCCTGAGGTCATCCTCATATGTAGAATCTAAGCCTTGGCCTCCTAGCATTTCAGATAAGTATTCCTTCCATCATCCTCCCTTCCAGTCTGTGGCAAAGAGGTTGATATGATACACATTTAAAAAAAAAAAAAACCAAAAGATCAATGGTAACCTCTATCTACACATTATTTGAAATGGAGCCATAATCTCATAATGCTCTTGATGTTGTGGGCTTTCCATTAGCAAATAGCCCATTCCAACAGCAATTTTGTTGGTTAAATAAATCTTTTTAAATGAACACAAACACATAATCATCCCTCCCAAAGGTCAGCTTGTGGGATATAAAATGCACAATAAAAAGGTTTGTGGATGTTTTACTAAAGGACCTGGCTTGTTTTCATTCATTAAAATTTCAACAGTAGAAACCTGTGTGCATTTGCGCACTTAAGAATACAAAAGCAAGCCAGCTTCAAGGCAACAGCATCATTCACACGTAATGTATTGTACTAACAAGAAAAATTTATGTGGCGGGGGCCAACCAACCATTAACAACTAAAGAAAAAAAGTCCATAAAGGACTATACCCAGGTGCATCGTTGGAACAACAGAACATTGATTTTGGTTTGGAAATATTCTGAACAACATCAAGTTTACTTTCCTTCTCTAGGCTGCAAGAGATAATGCACACAGCCAGATTGCTGCTTTTCTATTTTCTATTAGTATTTAACTATTTACTAAATTTCATTATAAGAAAAAGAGTTTGGTTTTATATGCTGACTTTCTCTACCTTTTAAGGAGAATCAAACCGGCTTACAATCGCCTTCCCTTCCTCTCCCCACAACAAACACCTTGTGAAGTAAGTGGGGCTGAGAGAGTTCTGAAAGAACTGTGACTAGCCCAAGGTCACCCAGCCGGCTTCATGTGTAGGAGTGAGGAAACCAACCCAGTTCAGCAGATTAGAGTCTGCTGCTCATGTGGAGGAGTGGGGAATCAAACTCAGTTCTCCAGATTAGAGGCCACCACTCCTAACCCCTACACCATGCTGGCTCGCTTATATCATGTGTTCCAAATATTTTGTTTCCAGCACACCTGAAGAAGTATTTTACTTGTATTGGTAACTATGTACACACAACATGCATGTGTAGGGGCAATGGGGGTAGTGGGGGAATCAAGACTTGACACACTGTGACCATCCTCCACATACCCAAGTTTTGTGGTACAATGCTGGTTGGTGTCATGAGTCAATGGGCACTTCGTATTTCTTACAGAGAACTTCAGAGTTCTCACCTATGTCCACCAACAGAAACTGAATGCATGTTTAAGTACATCAATCGTTATATAAAGACTGTAGTTAGTTATTGCTCACCATTTTGTTTTCATCTAAAGGACTCTCTCCCTGTGTCCTCATGTGCCGGATGCAGTGCCCAAACTGCTCATCTGCATCACTTAGGCATTGGTTAGAGCCTGTGCCTTCTCCGCTGTAGCTCCAACTCTGTGGAATAGGCTTCCTGAGGAGGTAGAGGGGTCACTCTAGACATTTTTAGGAGACGCTGAAATGCCTTTTTATTTGCCGAGGCTTTTAATGAGAAAGAGACTGTATGTATCTTTTGAGGGGAGGAGGAAATTTGGCGGGGGGGTTATTCTGTATACTTTAGATTGTGATTTGATAGCTGCTTCAAGCCATGAGGAATGGCAGGATACAAACATTTTAATGAATAAATTATGGCAAAAAAAAAAAAAACCCGCACAGAAAACAAAAGCATTACCCTATAGCAGTTTTTGAATACTTATATCAATAATCATCTAAATACCAAAGGGACCACCTTACTGTCGTGAAGAGGCACATTTCTAGTACCCTGTTTTTGGGGTCAGATTTATGATCTATGATGGATTCTTTGTTCCTGATACCATCTATCCATTAGGATTACAGACCACCACATGTCACTTTGTCTGGCAGGCATGTTTGAGTGAATTTCATTTCATATTTTCAAATGGCATTAATGAATATAAAACATCAGTGTTAACAATCCATGGTTTAATTCCTGTAAAATCCTCAAATAAGAACTTTAAACAATATTTTGCAATTAATCACAAAAGGGGATACTGCCAAATAGTAACATTAATATAAAGATGTGTACTTGTAAAGAATAAAATAACCCCTCTATACTCTGCCCCATCCACCCACATCAGGGAAAATAGCCCTGAGAACCAGAATGTTCTTTCTCTAATAGACATTTCACACAGCCCATAGATTATTTCATAAAGAATGAATTACATACCTTGTATTTCTAAATCTGCTTTTTAAAAAAAAGAACCAACAATCAGGAGGTGATATAGTATACATTTTTGCGACTAACATAAGCATGCTTTTCATGTTGCTTTTTTCTATGTTCCTACATATGTTCTCCTAAGTAACCTTGAAGAGGGCTGCCTCAAACAGCTAGAAGATTCATTTCATTGTTTATGGTTATGAATAGTTGTACTGATGTGAACACTCACGAGGGAAGTGTTTTGGAGCTCTGGGTGTTGGCAGTGGGCAACTGGGAAAATTGGCTTAGGACCAAAGTATAAGCAAAAGGATCAAATCTCCCAATATGTAATTTAGTTGCAAAAAGCTGCTATAGAAAAGAGGAGGCAGTATGGATTAGGGCATGGTGCTGACCCTTCCTCCCATTAGTTCCCCTGATTCATAATTTCCAAATTGCTTTAAGGCCAATCAGGGGAAACAAACAGATGCCCCTATTGTGCTTGTTTCCCCCAATAAGGCAGCCCAGGGAGGGGAGATTTTCAAACTGTGGAAGGTATAGTGGGACGAGTAAAAACGTGTACTTGTTTGCAGTTAAATTACTCATTGGGGAGCTCTGATTGTGAATCCCCATGTGGTGTGCAGTTTTTACTTCTAGATGGATAGGATGGCCTGAGTAGAGAAAAATTAAAGGCATCTGAGAGGGTGGAGGTTAGGGGAAACTGCTGTGGTACAACCCAGACCTCTTTGGATCTAGAAAAGATTCCACATTTTATCTGCCTGCTGCCGTGGCTGTGTGATCAGGGAGGTGCTCTTTTGAAGAAGAGATGTAGATATTATTCCTGATTCTTCATTCATTTATTTCCAGATTCACTGTTACATTTCATCTCCTGAGCCGACTAGTTTCTCCCCTGCTGCCTCTCCTTTTTTATATTTAAAATTATTGTATCTGGAAGACAAATAACCAGATTATAGTTTGACTTATATGGGACTCCATTCTGGTTAGATTGGAGCTGGGGTGGGGGAGCACTGTAAAACATCAGGATTTATACTCCTGCTCTCTATTCAACACATCATTTCTCTTGTACTAGTGACTAAGCCACCTTGTCCATGCTCCTCCATGGCTTTCAATTACAAAACAGTGTTTTCTCAGAGATAAATTGCCACATGTCAGATTTGCATAGTACTGGAATTATTGGTTATGGAGGGAGAGCAGAGGGGCTTGACTTTCACTTACAGAAGCAAGGCATAAATAAGATTTATGGCACCTCAGGAGCCTGATGTACACATGCAAAAAATGAGGTTTTAGATTTCTAAGTGGTCAAATGGGCTGTGAGAGCCAGCATGGTGTAGTGTTTAAGAGTGGTGGACTCTAATCTGGAAACCCGGGTTCAATTCCTCATTCCCCACATGAAGTCTGCTGGGTGACCTTGGGCTAGTCACAGTTCTCTCAGAGCTCTCTCAGCCCACAGGGAGGCAGGCAATGGCAAACCACCTCCGAATGTCTGTTGCCTTGAAAACCCTACAGGATTGCCATAAGTCAGCTGTGACTTGATGGCGCGCGCACACACACACACACACACACAATGGGCTGTACCACCTCACACTTAAGGGGGGGGGAGTCATATTTTAATGCTTCCTTGTGTAAGAATTCCGTGACAACAACAAAATTAGCATAGGGACAAATGTTCTAAATTAGAAGTTTGTATGGGTAATTCTTGATATAAGAGAACTTTAAAACAAAGCTATCTCTGGCTTGGGCCCCTACAATAGCTACAGATATCACTGGCACAAGCCATCCTTTGTGCCTACAAGAAGCTCCCATATTTCTCAGCTGATTCAGAGAGAGAAAAACTGTGCCTGACACAGATAGTCTTTCCATAACAGGGAGCCCACAAGGCAAATTATAAACATATAATTAGCAAAACATATAGCTTTTGCTTATTTTTGGAGTAAATGCCATAATTTGCATATCATTCACATGGGCGTGGTAGATTCCACACCGCTGGCAAATGTGTTCTCGTTCATTGACATTAAATGTGCAATCCATCAATTATGCAGAAATTATTACACCAGCTTAGAAATCATGAAATTAGAAGTGCACAATGAATTTGGACTTCTTTTTATATTATTCTTTGTTGTATTTAGCATTAAGGGTTATCTTTAGAATAATGAGGGATAGAGCCTTTCTTTCTTTGGGCTGGAAATACTAAGGCTTATGCTAGAACAAACCACTGGCCTAACTGACTTTTAATACTCTTGAGTAACATCATTCAAACTCATTGTGTTTTCGACCAAGTTCTATCATCATGAGAATAACTGAATTTAAATCTTCCATTTAGATACAGTTCCATGTTTTCACAACTAATACTTTTGAATCTTGATGTATAATGTTAAAAGGTCTTCTACAAATTTGATCATTACATACTTTTGGTCAGGCATTTATGATGGAGATGCTTAAATGTACTCTGGGGCTTTCTACATTATTATGAGTGAAGTATGCTTTTTTAAAAAACTATTAAACTCAGAATATTTTCCTTTGGCCTAAAGTGAGTTCATTAAACTTTGAAAACTGCACGTCACATAATATGCAGTATAATTGCAATACTAACCCTTTCTATGTATTCAATATCATGCAACAAACTGAACGTCATGTTTTTTTCATGAGAAAAGACTGAAAATCCTTATTAAATATTAAACCCACATTTTGCAGCACAGGACCAAAAAATGCAAAAAATGAAAGGAAATACCTCTTCTGTCCTACACCTCACCCACACATGCTAAATCATTCATTGTTTAACAACAGACAAAGTAAAACTACATAACCCTCAGATAGGTACTGGGCTTGCACCATTCATATTTGACTCACTAAGGAAAAACAACCAGTCAGCCACCAGCCATACATTGCCATTTATAGAATTTCACCTATTAAGGTTAAAAATGACAGTGTGCTCATTGCTGAAACCAATAAAATCATGGTGACTAGAAATAATAAGGATTTGCATAAATTTGTTTCATTTACAATAAATACTTGCTGATGTAAAGGTATCCTCTGAAGTTTTCATTTTTTTAAAAAAGGACCTGGACTATTTGGGGGCAGCCCAAATCATTAGGGATATTTAGTCAGATGTCAACCTCATTGAGTCCAGTGGGGTTTAATTTAAGGCAAAAGGGTTTAGGAATGCAACAAGAATGAAAAGGGTAATATCATGCAAGTGAACAAAAATATCAACTGTCCATCCTTAGTCAGCAACTAGTTCAACAGAAGAAGGAAATGGAGAGCAAAAGCTCTCCCAGTCACCCAAATGAACTAACAACAAATCTAATTGCAACAGCTACCACTCCCTTTACAGAGTCCTCTTGACTGTTGGTTGGTGACTGGGATTGCCCAAAGGAGTATACCCAGTATTTCTCAGAATTCCAGATTTCTAGAGGTGCCAACTCCAGGTTGGGAAAAACCCAGAGATTTGGGGGTGGGGCCAGGGGATGGCAGAGTTTGGGAAGGGGAGGGACTTCAGCAAGGTATAATGCCATACAGCCCACCTAACAAAGTGGTCATTGTCTCCAGGGGAACTGATCTCTGTAGTCTGGAGATCAGTTGTGATTCTAGGAGATCTCCAGGCCCTACTTGGAGGTTGAGAATCCTAGATTTGGCTACCTGAGTCCAATGTACTGTGTTTATGAAGAGTTCGCTGGATGTGGATGTCTTTTGGAACCTTCAGGTTAGTGATTTCATTTAATATTTTAGTGGTAAGAAACAACACGGTGAGGAGTGTTGCCCTCCCCCCTACAATTAAACAGCACTCTTGCTTCGGGCATGGAATATAAAGCAAACCATATGTGTATTGTATTTACAACACAGTGTTCAGTCTTCTGGAATGGCTTCCAAAAGAAATGAGATGGTGCTCCAATCTGGTGGGGACCGCATAAAGGGCTCTCTGGTAATACAATAATGTTTACAGCCTGTACTTTTGACATGCCCTCTAGCCTTGAAGTCAGTTGACCTGAAATCAGTGGTTAGCATCTGTAAAACTCTTTGAGGCTGACAATGTAAGCAAAGAAATGCCTAGCCTTAGGGAATGAATATGCATCCAGGAAAAAATCTGTTAAATCATGGATTCTCCTTGATGATATCAATTGGAATCATTGTATTACTAATATATACCATCCTACTCTTTTCAGAATTTTGAATCACAATGACCTCCCATCTGGCTCCTTCAGCCTCGTCATAAATTAATTAGGATCCCTGTGTATACCAGATGTACTGTTCCCTAGTGTCCTATTCTAAAGCCTGGACCAGGAGCAGAAATTGGTCAGAGAGCACAATATTTTTAATGTTTCTATTATTCCAATGCCTCATACCCATTTGAAGCTCCTTCACTGTGGCCCACTTGTGTGTGACTGAACACTGAATGTCTCAACCTTTTCTGAATATTAATTTGTACACCTAAATATTCTCTGTCTGCCTGTCTGCCTGTCTGCCTGTCTATATCTATCTATCTATCTATCTATCTATCTATCTATCTATCTATCTATCTATCTATCTATCTATCTATCTATCTACCTATCTCTGTGTGTCTTTGTCTCAGATAGAGAGGCTGGGATGTGAAGTCAAAACTCTGCTAATCAAGATCCAACCCAAAACATGTCCCTTTGTAAATACTCTAAATGTGGCCAGAATTGTTTTAGATATTTGGGAGCACTTGCAAACCCTCTGATCTTACAGCTATTCTGGCACCTTATATCTGGTATAATTCCCCTATACAGGTGGGTGTGGTAGTGAAGGCAAAAGGGGAGAATCAATCACACATGTGCCTGATAGGACTACCTTGAACCAGAACAGCAAGCTAATTTTCGAGCAGAACAGGATCATCTTGGACAGGGAATCTGTGTACAACATTTTCCACTTTCTACTTTTCTATTCATATTCTAATTTTAATAAAAATATAGACACCCAATATATACACTCCTATTTGAGGATCCCAGGAAGGGAAGTTTCCTTTCTCGCCAATTAACTCCTGCATGCAGGGCAAAAATTCCACCTGGAAATGTATATATTGTTGAAATCAAATAAAATGTTAATTCCACTTATATTACTAATTTCAGTTCTAATATTAAAGAACCTGAATACAGTTTTTGAAATTACAAAATAGCCTAAAATATGACTCTTTTTATAAACATCTCTAGAGGCTTAATCACACAGGCAACTTGCCAAAGTGATCAGGAGAAGCTTTATTTTATTTCCTAGACGGTCTTTCATACCATCTGCCCAGCAGATAAATAATCCCCTGTGAGCTTGATCATCCACTACAATCAAGTTATGCTGAGTAACTGGCTTCTTGAGGGCAGTGTCAATTACAACCTTGCTGTGCAATCTCCCCACACTACAAGTTCCTCCACAATAATGTCATATCTGGAACTAGTATTGCCAACTCTGTGTTGGGAAATTCCTGGAGATTTAGGGGTAGAGCCTGGGAAGAGCAAGGTTTGTGGAGGGGAGGGACCTCAGTGGGATGCAATGCTATAGAGTCCACCCTCCAAAGCAGCCTTTTTCTCCAAGAGAACTGATCTCTGGAGTCTAGAGATCAATTGTAAGTCTGGGAGATCTTCAAACCCTACCTGGAGGCTGGCAACACTATCTGAAACACAATTTTCACATGCCCCTTACTTAGTAAGCAAGTTTCCAACATAGACATAGCTTGGTCATCTCTTGTGTGGGAGATATGTGAAAGCTGTACGTGAAATATGGTGTTTTTTTTGTAAAATATCAGGAAGTGTGGGGAACTTGAACATCCTTCAACTACCCTGCAACTTAATGTCTGAATCTGCTCCAACTCAGCTGTTGCCCATTTCTTCATCGAGGATAATTTCAATCCCTTTCTAAGCAGAGTTACACCCTTCTAAATCCATTGACTTCAATGGATTTAGGAGGGTATAACTATGCATAGCATACTACTGTTTCGGGTAGGGGTGTGCAAAAACACACACACACACACGTAAATGTCAGGTTTGGGTTTATTGGGTCACATTATTTCACTAAACCCAAAATAAGCTGAATACCCATACTGGTATTTCGGCTTTATTTCCAGGTTTCCCGAAAAATTCAGGTCCATTATAGTCCATGGGGATTTTTTTCCCAAAGCTCCTGTGGGGACATTTTTGGAGGTAGAGTCACCAAATTAGCAACATAGCTGCAAGGGACTCTCCATACATGGAAAACAACGTTTGTTAAAGTTTGAGGCAGGGGGCCCAATTTTATGGGCCTGCAAAGGGGTCACCCCCATCCTCCAGGCATTTACAAGCCAAGATGTCAGTCAGTTTTAGGTTCAGAAGGTAAGCGTTGCCAAGGACTGGTGGCAAGAGCCAATTGGCAGGCTGGCGCCAAAGAGTCTGGGGGCTCCGTTCGTATTTGGGTTGCTTTTAACTTCCACGTTGAGGAAAATGGCTTAAATGCAAGAAAAATAAGGCACGGAAAAAAATCTTCTTGTTGGCAAATGTCTCCCCGTGAACTGTCCTTTAATATAGTAATCAAAAATCTGATTTCAAGAGATGGTCACGGTGCAGGGAAACAAAGCCACTACTCAGGGCAACCTTCAGTTTGAGAGCAAGTTTTCATGGGGGGGGGGGATGATATCAGAGCCAGCAAAAGTCATGACCAAGGTGGATCTTCTGAAGGAGATTGCTAATCCGTGTCATCTTCAGAAGTTGGATCAGCAGCTGTTGAAGCTGGTGCTTTTAGTTGAAGGGTACTGGGTGAGCCCCGTCTTTTAAAATCACCCTTCTGTCATCCAGATTAATCCACTGAAGGGTGACGGATAGTTTGGTCTGACCAAGTTGGCTCTGATTTCATGACCTCGACCTCAAAAGGGCCCCAACTATGAAGCCCTAACAAAACCAGTTATCATATCCCTCCCCTGTCCCATGGATACTGAGGGGGAGAGAGAGACTGCTTGTTTTCCAGAATGTTTATCTGGAGTTTTAATTTTTCTCCTTAGTCCCCTTTACTATTTTACCTCAGAAGAAATGGAACACCAGAGGCTTTTTTAAAAGTTAGCAACCAAATAACAGAGATTTATTAAACACTGTACAAGGGATGGATTTGGAGGGAAAACGGTGATTAAGAAAAGCACAGAAAAAGAACTATTTTATGTTTCACTTTACAGAAGGCATAGATTATAGATGGCTTAATTGGTACAGAATTGCAATTCTTAACTTCAGTTCTCAAATTCGGGTCAGTTCCCAGAACGTCTTATAGATGTTCCCATTTCAGACTCTGCTGCCCAACTATCAGGGAAGTTAGAGATTAGACAATCTCTCTCCCCAGAGAAACACAGAAGTATGGAGATTTCTCCTCAAATCTCTCTTCCAGTTCTTACTATAGATCTACCCCACTTTTGTGGCAGTGATCCCTTAACACAACCCTATATCTGGAATATCTCCTTCCCAGAGCCCATTCCCTTTTAGTGACCTGAGAAAGGGTCCCTTTTGTCCCACTCTCTGCCTGTCATTCCACAGGATTTGTTTCACAACAGTTTAGGCAAAACTGAACCCTCAGATTCCCAGAGTTGAACACAGCTACTGAACACACAGGTTACCAAAATCAGATTCAATTCCTTTCTTCAGAACAGAGAGAGTTCCTTAGCTCCGCCTACTCCCTTTCTCTGAGCTTCTCTCAAAGATTAACACTTTGTTCGTCACACCTGTCAATGATAGAAAAATGGGAGAAAGCACAGAGCCATGCATCTGGGCAAAGGCAAACAGCTAAAACCCAAAAAAGCCGAATATCTATTTGGCTTTTCAGGAATAATGTATTTGGCTTTGGGTAGATTCACAGGTTTGGGTACTCAGCTGAAACAAAACCTGAATATTGCCAAAACGCCTAATTTTGGGTTTATTTTTGGTTTATCGATAAGCAGAGACCTAGTTTCAGGTTTTCAAATATGGCATCAAAATCTGCTGACGTATTTCTGGGCACTGTGTGAACAAAAGCTAGTCCAAAATTAGGAACATGGGGAGTCAGTCTAGGGTTGGGTAAGAGAGACACAAGATATTGCACTTTAACTACATGGGCTTCACTTGCAGATTTCTGTACTAAAGCACAGACAAGGGCCAAGCCCTACTTATAAAAATAAAAGTGATTGTAGCCCAAGGCTTTATGGCTGCAAAGCAAAATATAAATATAAATATCTGTAGAAATTAGAAGTTACATCCATAACATTCAAACAACTCTATAGGTACAGTGAAAGGTCATCCACTGGATTTATTGGATCCATTATAATAAAAAATATTGTTCAGGTTAGGGATAGAAAGAATGTGATATTAGGAGAATATGAAAAGCAAAATAAACTGGATGTTGTTTATTGTAGTATTGGGGGATTTCTATTGAATCAGTGCCCAAAATGAGCTTTTGCCTGCCCAAGACTACTCCTGTCTTATGAGCTGCAGAGTGCCCATTCTGCACACACTAACCATATCTAACTTTTTCTTTAGATTATTTTGCTATTCAGATACTCTGACCCTTGCCTTGGAAATGGAATTTTTACCTGGACTGCACAGATAGATAGCTATAGCCATCTTTACTTTCTCTATTTCTTTACATCCATCATCTCTTGCATCTCCCTTCGCCCAGAGTTTGATTGAAGTATGTTGCACAATGGGTTAGGGGCCGGGGGGAAGCGTAGGGCTGTGTATGGGACCCCATAAGGGGAATGAGGGTGGAAGGGATTGGGAGCGTATGGGTTTACTCCTGTTTGGGGGATGTTGGGGGAATGTTGGGGGGACCAGGGGCGGGGAGGATTGGGGTTCTGTGGATGGATGGGTTAGAGGGCTGGGGAAGCATGGGGCTGTGTATGGGACCCCATAAGGGGAATGAGGGTGGAAGGGATTGGTAGCATATGGGTTTACTCCTGTTTGGGGGATGTTGGGGGAATGTTGAGGGGAATGTTGGAGGGACCAGGGGCAGGGAGGATTGGGGTTCTGGGGATGGATGGGTTAGGGGGCTGGGGAAGCGTGGGGCTGTGTATGGGACCCCATAAGGGGAATGAGGGTGGAAGAAGTTGGACATGTATGGGGTTACTCCTGTCTGGGGCTGAATGTTGGGAGAAGAAGGTGGGGAAGATTGTGGTTCTGGAGATGTGTGGGGTGGGTTATGGGGCTGGGGAAATGTGGGGCAGTATATGGGACCCCATAAGGGGAATGAGGGTGGCAGAGGTTGGGAGGGTATGGGGTTACTCCTGTTTGGGGCTGAATGTTGGGGGAAGCAGGGGCAGGAAAGATGGTAAAGCCCCCCTGCGGTTAAATGGGAGGCTGTTTCCAAGGCTGCATGTAGGGGGATGGGAGGCAAGAAAGAGAGGGTTTGTTTGGTGCTCTGGCGATAAGAAGGGCAGAAATGGGGGGGTGTCCCTCCCCACAAGGAGGCATGTGGGGTTATGGAAGGGAATTTGGGGAGGGTGTATAAGGAGAAGTGAAAGGGGTGTCTGGTAATGGGGTGGGAAGGCTTTGGGGTGCTGGAATGCAAATGTGGGTTGGGGGCTGCAAAGGAGAAGCTGGGTTTTCCTAGATCTTTGGAGGAATGTAAACATGGATCTCTGGGGGCAGGAAAGGTCAGTCAGAATTCAAGTTCAGGGAAAGGAATATGAAGATTCCCAGCAGAATAAAAAAAAATAGGGAAGGGTGAAGTATGTTGTGGCTACTCCTTGACTGGATTGCTGAACCGTTCCGTTTCTGTTCTCTAGCACTGATTTCAACTCTCGATCCAGCTCAAGGGCCTCAGGAAGCTGAGGGGCAAACCCTTTTCCGCCAGGCACCATGTCCACCTTCCGCCAGGAAAATGTGGAAGACCATTACGAGATGGGGGAAGAGCTGGGAAGGTGAGCCAACTTGGGCCCCTCTGTGGCCTTCATCTGCAAACACCAGTTAACCGTCAGTTCGTCTCTGGAGCTCAGGGCTTTCTCTTCCTTTGGTGTACCTGCAACAACCCTGTGAGGTAGTTTAGGCTGAGAAAGAGTGTGGCCCAAGGTTAGTGACTGAGTGGAGATTTGAATCTGAGTCTCCCTGTCGCCCCAGTTACCATGTAGGGGAGGGGCTGTGGCTCAGTGATAGAGCATCTGCTTGGCAGGCAGAAAGTCCCAGGTTCAATCCCCGGCATCTCCAGTTAAAGGGACTGGGCAAGTAGGTGATGGGAAAGACCGCTGCCTGAGACCCTGGAGAGCTGCTGCTGGTCTGAGTAGACAATACTGACTTTGATGGACCAAGGGTCTGATTCGGTATAAGGCAGCTTCATGTGTTCATGTGTTCATGAGTGTATGTGTGTTTGAAAAGTCTTGTTTTGTTTAGTGGGCTTTCTAGTATTTGGCATTGTATTGAATGCTCAGATTATTTTGACTGCTTGAGTTTGCAAATTCTCCTGCCCAGGTATTTGTATTATTCCCGTCAATAATACTGTATCTATATTCTCAGCTTTCCCACCCACCCCCCAGGCTTGGACAGGTGCCTTGCCCCTTTGTTAAGAGATTTTTTCATAGCCATTATTAAATCTCTGCCTAGATTGGGGGATGTTATTTGAAACTGGGTATAGAACCTAAACCAGTAATTCTTTTAGCCTTGGAGCGAGAAGTGGCTGGGGAAAGTTTTCTTCTTTACATTCAGGCTAGTTTAGTATGGTTTTGGGGTTCAAATTGGAAAGTGGGCCACATTCACAGTGACATGTGTAATATGCAGGTGTCTTTGGATCATACACACCAATGAAAGTGGTATATATTCATAAATGCTTTAGAAAACAGTTTTGTCCAATTTAAAGTCAATTTTGGTAGTAGTTATGATTGTGGAAAAATACTCCAAACCCATGAAAGAGGATGAAGCATTTAGCTGTGGCCATAGTTCCATATCTACTAGATCATTACTGCAAATTTTTGCTTTTCCAAATACTCAAATGTGGCTGTTTCAACTATACCATAAGATAGAACTTCCTTAAAGAGTAGGAGAGACCTTACATCATTAGGACTGCAAGCTGAAAGTAAATCCTATTGAGTCAAGTTGAGCTTAATTTTGAGTAAACATGTGTAGGATCAGGCTTTCATGGATTTTAGCATTACCCCTCTCATGTATCAATGTGCTGGGAAGTCCTAAAGATTTTTCTTGTTTCTGGTCTCCACAAAAGTGATCTCTGCTGAGCAGCAAACTGAATTATCTAGGATTATAAATCTCTCTAAACTAAATACCTTATCTTGCTTCTCTCTCTTTTATTTCATATACAGTGTGCGGTGGTAAAGCCAGGAAAGAATCATGGTGGTCATCTTGACTCACATTTTACAAGAAAGCAGATAAGCGGAGATCTATTAGACTACAAAGGAACCCGCAAGGACTTGTGGGGTAAATTTCCCTCCCCTACACTAGTTCCTTCTTTCCCTTCCATGAAAGCCCCCAAATCTCTCCCATTTTCCAGACTCCTCTCCTTCCCATCCACAACCCTACCTTTGTCTTCAATATTTCACTCTACCCAACTCCTGACACCCAGGAAAACTATGGTCCAGTTATGTATTGCTCATTGCCAGGGTGAGCCCAATTGCACAGTAGGGAACCTGCAAAGACCCATTTCCCCCTGTCTCAACTTCCCCGCACTTTCCCCCTCTTTCCCTTCACCCGATAACTCCCACATCCTCAACCTTTTCTACTTCCTTATCTCCTTTCCGCCCACCTTTTATCGGCCCCTCCATCTTCAGTTATATTTATTATTTATTTACTTCATTTATCGCTCACCTTTCTCCACAATGGGGACTCAAAGCAGATTACTTCACTCTCCTACTTTGTTTTATTATATTTTATTTTATTGACACAACAATCCTGTGTGCAGTTGTGAACTGGGAAAAGCCCCCAGCCCACCAAAGGAGGGAGGGAGACAGGAAGAAGTCTATCTGACCCTGACCCTCCCTTCCAAAGGGGGGAGCCTGCCTATCCAATTGCCTGGGTACTGCTTTCCTCGCCTCAAGCAGGCCTTGAGGACCAAGACACTACTTCCCTCATCTTGTGTAGGCTGGGCACTCCATCTAGGGTTGCCAGGTCCCTCTTCACCGCTGGTGGGAGGTTTTTGGGGTGGAGCCTGAGGAGGGGGCGGTTTGGGGAGGGGAGTTACTTCAATGCCATAGAGTCCAATTGCCAAAGCGGCCATTTTCTCCAGGTGATCAGTTGTAATAGCAGGAGATCTCCAGCTAGTACCTGGAGGTTGGCAACCATCCTTCAACTTGACTGAGCTGGGCGGGTGGCTACCTCACCAAACGTGGGGCTCAGCTTGGCTGGGCATCACCCTCTGCCTTCCCACCCATGGGCTCAGTTGGGTAATGCCCTATGCCCTGCCTTGCCGTGCCTAGCCTTGTGTGGGGCTTTGCCAGGTGCCACCCTCTGTCTTCAATTTTCTCACATGGGACTCAGCCTGGCATGCCTCACATAGAACTTGGTTGTGTTCATCAAGCCTACAGTGTGGTTCCTTCCTTCAAGCCTCTAATCTCTTCTTAACATGCCAAGTGAATACCAGGTGGCACCCTGAGTCCAGGCATTGCCTTCACGGAGGACCAGAAGACCAAATGCCTCCATTATAAAAAAAAAAATGCATTCGTTTGTAGGGTATGAGGTTTAAATCCCTAGTTTCTAGGTGTGGAGATGCAGTGTTGTGACATTTTATAGTTTTTAAACTGTTTTTGATGGGATGAAAGCAATTCTTGGGGGGATATTTCTTAAATGAAACACCCTCTTGTGGTGAGAATATTTGCCTTTTTCACTGGGTTGTTCATCCAACCTGCTGCAGGTTTTGTGCCATATTTTTCTTTTGTTTGTGTTTGTCTCTTCTTCATAGTGTGATTCCTGCCAATCAGAGTATATAGTGCATACAGTTATGTCACAGTGCTACTTAGCCGATCAGATCTGGGTATATACTAATATTACTAATAGGAGTGTTCAACATTTTTTCATGGTAATTTTCAGATTTGAGTATATTGGACCGGAATATTTTCTGAAAAGCTGAAAAAAGCCAAATGCCCATATTGGTAAATGTGGTGTTTTTTTTGTTTTGCTTTTTTTTAGATGTTTTAAAATTTTCAGCTCCATTAAAGTCTATGGGGAATATTTTCAGGGTTCTTGAGGGGCTGTTTTTCAAGGTAGATGCACCAAATTTGCAGCATAGCTGCAGGTGACTCTCCTTAGAAGAACCCCCAAGTTTGGTGAAGTTTGGGTCAGGGGATCCAATTCTATGGGCACCCAAAGGGCGTGCCCCCATGTATCCAAAGGAGTTTCCTGCCCTCACTCACATGCACACCGAGTTGATTCAGCCTTACTGAGATCTACTAGGCCACAGCATATGCTAGATGAGCTAAAAGGCTTCTTCATTTTTCATTCTAATGAATATTCACAGCAAAGTTTTCAGATGGGCCAGATTGGCACGGGTCCACCAAAAGTCATCTGTTCCACCATTTAAAAATTAGCCGCTGTCCCTTGAATAGTGCCTTCTGTCTTCAAGATGCAGTCTTGCATCTTGAATACCATCTGAGCCCAATGATCCAGGGTGCCTCATCCCATTATTTAGTAAGGTTTCAAAGGCCTGAAGTTTTCATCACAAATAACATAGCACTTGAAGAATGTAACTGAGAAGCAAGACAGGCAAGTTGTGTGCTCTAACAATATTCTTTTATATTAGAATAAAAAACAAGAACATTTTAAGCCCTACTTAGATCATTTACAGCGTAAAGACAGACAAAATAGTTCCTTTGTTCTGCAGATAATTTATAAAAAACATCCTTGGGGGATATTTATGTTAAATGCTGCATCTTCGATGTCACAGTGAACGTTTTCAAGTTTAATCATCTTCCTTCTCTTTTTTAAAAAAAATAGCTGTGCAGCAATTTTATTACATTTCTCTCCTTGATAAACAAAACGCAGGCTTGTTCTTTACTCTTAAAAGATCTCTACTTCCTAGCAATGGCAAATTGCAATCGCTTCAAATTATTCCAAGTTCAAGACTGTTCTCCTATGAGTCTCCTTTGGAAGGGTGCTGAATTCTGATCTGTAATAAAAGAGACCAAAAAAACCTCCACGGTGCTCTAAATCCTTTGCCATGAATGAAATTTTGTCCCTTGTTATCTGCTTTTACAGCAGTTGTGAATCTGGGTTCCAGCCTCTACAGTCTCCTTACGAAGGACCCCATTGTGAATTCTTTTCGCGGCAGCCGAAGTGGGAGTTTGGGGTGCAAATGAAATAAAGAATGGGATGACTAAAGGTCAAGCGTTGTAATGCTGCCGTGAGCTACAGTACTCATGTGATTACGTGCCCTTCTCAGATGCCATTTTGATTAGTTCTTGAGTAATATATAAACTGCTTTTCTGTGACAGGAGCCTGCTCTCGAAAAACGCTATCTCACTTCTCTGCTGGCAGCCTTTGGGGCTGAAGTGCACCATCCTAGTCTATATCTTAATGTCAGATATTTTCTTCTGATGACCAAGGCCTGCACAGTAGGGAATTGTATTGGAGAGACAGGGAGTGCGAGGATCTGTTCATTGCCCTGAAGGGCAGCTGAGAGGAAACTGGAGCTGACACATTAGCCAGTGATACAATTGTAAGGTTCGAGGAGTACTGAAATCCCTTCTGAAAATCCCCTATTGAAAAGTCCTTGGGGCTATATATCCACCTAAAGCCACAAATGCAGGCAAAGGACAGAACATTCTCAGGGCTCAGAAGAGGGAGCAAAGTCTTTTCATCTCTATCCCTTTGTTGTTGCTGTTTTTACCGACTGGCCTGACACAAATGGCTCTTATAAACCCAGCTTGGTTTCTTCATCCCCTCTGTGACATTTCCTTCGTGACAAAGGGCAGAAAGCTGCATTATCCTTTATGTTGTTTCAGAACCAGCCAACTGCATTGCTGTGCAGCTGGCAGCCATTAATTTCTCTCCAGCGGTGTGTGTAAAATTTATTTAATTATTTAGTGTGTAAAAAAGTGCACAGTGAAATTTATTTATTTATTTAGTACATCTTCTGCCCTTCCTCCAAGGAGTTCAGGATGGCAAGCACAGCTTTCCCCTCCTCCATTTCGTCAAACAACCCTGTGAGGTAGGCTAGGCTGAGAGACAGTAACTGGCCCAAGGTCACTTAGGAAGCTTCCATGGCAGAGTGGAGATTCAAATCTGGTCTCTCTGACCCTAGCTCAACACATCCTTTGCATATCAGATACTGACACTTGCCTGTAAGTGATAAATGAGTCCGTATCTGACAATAAAAATACTAATTTATTGGAATCAGGAAATGAGTTTAACCTAGTTGATATGGTATGAAGGAATTTTCCCCTAGGTATTGCATAAAGAGGACAAGCTAAAATATAATGGGATAAATCCTCTATAGCAGAACCACAAATGCAAATACATTGACCTAGTGGTACTTTAATATATCATCCATCCAATATTGCAGTTTGGTTGAAAGTGTAGAGATGTGAAAGCCATTCTGAGCTTTTGGACTGAGATGTTAACTAGATATTTGGTTCTAGCAGCTAGAAAGATAAGAGTCAAACTGGTGCCAAAGAATGTAACTAGCCAGAACTGATGGCCAGCTAGGATATATTTTAATTATATTGTATTTTATCATAATTTATATGGCATTTTGTATTTTATCTTTATTGTATACTTTTCTTGTTTTATGGTTTAATTTACCTTGTAATGGCCTTTGGCGATCTACAAATAAAAACATTTACTTACTTACTGAAGCTTGCCTTTCGCTAATGATGTTGCATGGCCGAGCTATGAAATGTTACACAACAACTATGAGCTCAGCTCATTTAAGGTACGAAAGACTCCTCTTGTCACAAAAATTTCATACATTATAATAAACAATCTTATTTTAGGCTTGTAACTTGGTGTCGGGCTCCAATTTGTGAGGAGTGGTGCCTGGGGCATGCCCTCCATCATCCTTTATCAACATATTGCAGACAAAGCTTCAGTTATTGCCTTTGTTATACCATGTTTTTTGTTTGTTTGTTTGTTTTACTTGTGTTTTGAAGAAGAAGAAGAAGAAGAAGAAGAGTTGGTTTTTATATGCTGACTTTCTCTACCATTTAAGGAAGATTCGAACCGGCTTACAATCACCTTCCCTTCCCCTTCCCACAACAGACACCCTGTGAGATAGGTGGGGCTGAGAGTGTGTGATTAGCCCAAGGTCACCCAGCTGGCTTCATGTGTAGGAGTGGGGAAACAAATCCAGTTCACCAGATTAGCATCCGCCAGACCGCCACTCATGTCGAGGAGTGGGGGAATCAAACCCAGTTCTCCAGATCAGAATCCACCTATCCAAACCACTGCTCTTAACCACTAAATCACATTGGCTCTCAATCAACTAGGCTTGCCAACTAGCTAAACAACTAGGTTTGCCAACTCCAGCCTGGGAAATTCCTGGAGATTGGGCAGTGGTGCCTGTGGAGGGGAGAATTTGGGGAGGGATTTCAACTAGAATTTCTTGGTATACCATAGAGTCTGCCCCCCGAAGCTGCCATTTTATCCAGAGAACTGATCTCTGTAGTCTGGAGATCAAATCTAATTCTGGGAGAACTCCAGGACCAGCTGGAGGTTGGCAAACCTTTTTAAAACAACTGAAATTTCATGAACAGGGTTGGGAGGTTTCTGTGCAGGGAGGAACTGAGGAGAGTACAACCCTCCACTACACAAGCTACTTAGCTGGAAAAGCACATGAGGAAGATAAGCTGAAGAGATGAGTGGAAGAGAAAATGGAAGATCCCTCTCTTCACATTCTCACCCAAACCAAGTGAACTCAATAGTGGCTCTATGGCCCCTCTCCCAGATGTTCATTCCTTCTCAGTCCTTTAACCAAGTATCAGTTACTTAGAAAGGGGACTATGAAAAATGCAAGTTTGAAAATATCTGACCTAGAACCCAATTCTATGCTACCATGGCAATCTGTGACCACTGGGGTCAGTTTAAGAGGCCTTGACACCAGTGCAGCTCCTGCAGCTGCCTCCTTTCCAGCTGCAGTTGCCAGGTCTGGGAAGGTAAGTTCCTTGAGATTTGGTGTGTGGAGCCTGAAGAGTTTGGGGAGGGGACCTTACAGGAGTATAATGCCATACGGTCCATCTTCCAAAGTAGCCAATTTCTCAAGGAGAATTGATCTCTGACAATCAGTTCCAATTCTGGGAGATCTCCACACCCCCATCTGGAGATAAACTACCATATTCCCTGCCCCTCCATGCTGTAATTATGCCATCTAAGAGGTAGGCAAGGTCACTGGCAACCTAACTGGCTATTCCTTAGCAATTTGCAGTACTAAAGAAACATATAGGGTCTGACATCCCATCTAGAGCTTCCTATGGCAGCCCAAAACACTGTGCAAAATGCTAATGCTGTGGGACAGGGAACTCCCAGGAATATTTTTGGGGCAATTACAGGCCTCCTGTTGGAGAACAAATCACCACCCTTGCACAGAAATTCTAGGCAGGATATAAACCTAGGCCTGGCCTGGAACCAGCAGAAGATAGGAGGTGGGTTGGTAGTGTTGCCATCTCTGGGTTGGGAAATACCTGAAGATTTTGGGGTGGAGCCTGAGGAAGGTGGGGTTTGGAGACAGGAGAGACTTCAATGGGGTATATTATAGAGTTCCAAAGCAGCCATTTTTTCCAGGTGAACTGATCGCTGTCTCCTGGAGATCATCTGTAACAGCAGGAGATCTCCAACTACCACCTGGAGGCTGGCAACCCTAGGGGGTGGAGACATGGGGGGAATTAGGTGATGGAGTGATTTCACTTCTGGAAAAACCTAGAAATGACATCCCACCCCTCTAGGAATTGGCCAAAACTCTACTGTTGTGGGTCAGCCTGCTGACACTTCCTCAGATGAAGAGGAATTAGGGGGAGACAGCGGGGTGAGAACTAGGGCTGTCGATTTGGTTTGTCCCAAACCGAAAAACAGCTGAATTTCCCCTGATTTGGCGGTTTTTAGTTCGGATGGAACCGAACTCAAAAAAGGCGGGAAAACGGGGAGCCGAATTCAGCGAGTTCGGGGTGTTCGGTGAATAAATTCGGCAAATTCGGGGTTCAGCGCAGCAGCATAACCGTCAGTTAGTAAGCAGCATTCTCCCCCGGCCAATAGGTGGCCAAGCTGGGTCTTCTTCTGGCCAATCAGTTGCGATTGAGTGCATGAGCCCAGCTGCTGCGCGGCCCAGCCGAGGAGAGAAAGAGAGAGTATCTGTTTGTGTGAGAGAGAAATCCCCGTGGAGGGGTGCTTGTGCACATTCGTTCCTTTCCGTGGCTGCAGGGGGCGCATTTTTGGGGGTACAGCCCCCAAACTTTCAGCGTAGCTTCAGAGGAGCCTTCTTACAAGAATCCCCAAGTTTTGTAAAGATTGGATCGGGGGGGCTGAGATATGGGCCCCGAAAAAGGTCCCCCCTTAATGTGAATTTTTATTCCATTTACAGCACACATTCGCTCCTTTCCGTGGCTGCAGGGGGCTCATTTTTTGGGGTACAGCCCCCAAACTTTCAGTGTAGCTTCAGAGGAGCCTTCTTGAAAGAATCCCCAAGTTTTGTAAAAATTGGATCAGCGGGGGCTGAGATATGCCCCCCCCTTTTCCCTATTGGGATGAATGGGATCAGCCGATCCTATGTGCATCTCGACAGCGGCAAATCCAAGGCAAAACCTCCCGTGCTTAAATGGAACCGTATTGGATTACCCAGTCCTCCAAGTCCCTCCTGATGGAACAGAAGACATCCACAGTAAGACCCCTTTTGGGGCTTTAATCTATAATTTTTCTCCTGTGTATTTGTGGGGGGGGGGGAAGCAGAGTCTGTGTGTGTGTGGGAAGGGAGCAGTTTCTGTGGGTGGGGGGAAGTCAAAGGGGGCTTTCGCCCGTTCTGTCTGAGGGGTGTGTGCCCCCTCGAGTCTCTCTCTCCCTGGTTTGAGGGGGGGCTTCAGTTGTGTGTCCTCAGGTTTTCCCTCATTCATAAGATCGGTTAGGTCTATTTTGATGCTTGCTCAAAACTGGTTTTCAAATTGTGACTTAAAGAATGCATTTGCCTGGTCCCGAGTCCGATGCAAAAGGGGAAATTCCACCCCCTCCTGCTCCTGACGCATAGCCAGCATGCCTCTGTCCCTTTCCATGGTTTGCAAACACCCAGGTGTCAGGTGTTGCTTTGCATGGTTGTGTTGCTTTGCATGGTTTGCAAACTTCTTCTGTACCTTTCCATGGTTTGCAAACTCCCAGGCGTCAGGTGTTGCTTTGCATGGTTGCAAACGTGATGGTTTGCATGGTTGTGTTGCTTTGCATGGTTTGCAAACTTCTTCACACCTGCCCCGCCCTTGCTCTCCACAGCTAAGCTGTTTGTTGGGGCTGGGAGCTTCGAGTGGGCGGCAAGCTCTGCTAATTGCAAATGCACATTAAGGAGGGGGACCCCTTTCGGGGCCCATATCTCAGCCCCCGCTGATCCAATCTTTACAAAACTTGGGGGTTATTGCAAGAAGGGTCCTTTGAAGCTATGCTGAAAGTTTGGGACCTCTACCCCCAAAAATGCCCCCCCCCGGAGCTGCGGAAAGGTGCAGTTGTGATTTTAATGGCTTTATTCAGCCGAATTTCCCCCCGAACTCTGGACGTCATGCCAAATTGCACGGACCCGAAGCGGGGGAGTTCGGACTTCGGCATTTCGGGCCAAATTTTGCTGAATCCGAATTTTACTGATTTTTTTTCCAACAGCCTTAGTGAGAACAGAGGAACAGCCCCAGCAGACAGAAGACAGTGAAAGGAGTGAAGACCAGGAAGTCTCACCGGTCTTCAGCCTGGCAGTTCCGGAGAACTGGCTGTGTCTGGGGTTTGGCCACAGGTGGCCTCATCTAGAGGGTCACCGAGACCACTCATGCAGAGATGCCGGAAGATCAGAGCCATGATAGAAAGCTGTTGAAAAAGTGCAAGGCTACAGTCTCTGCAAAGACCACTGATGATGAAACCGAGAATGCCTGAATGCCTAATGAGTGACAGCTGGTCTGCATTAAGATAAGGTCTATTTAGACAGGCAACGAGCTCAGCATTATGTGGAAGCAACTCGTTTGCTTGCAGCCACCTCATGTCTCTGATAATCTCTGGACTCCTGGACCTCTGTTACCCCGACCTTGGAACTGAACTTGATATTGAATTCAGATTGCCCCTCTGCTTAGAAGTTGGACTTGAACAACACGGTACCTGACCTCGGACTATTTTCATGATTATGCTACCTGCCTCTGGCCCTTGTCTATGCCAGCATTCCGAACATCTATGATAAAACCATAGAATTTCCAGTGAGTTCTAGAGAGGACAGAAATTGCTTCTAGCTTTCTCCCAGAAATGACACCAGTTCTCTTTAGGAATCATCAAAAGCTCTATGGTATCCCATAGACTTTCAACCAATTCCTAGACAGGCTGTCAGTCAACAGCCATTTTTTAAATTTTATTTTTCTTCCCCCACTGCTCAGAGCAACAGAGAGGTTACCACTGGGGGCAGGGGGATCCACCGAAGTCTGGCAACCCTATCCAAACCAGGTTATTCCACCACTGTAAATGAGAACCTCCACTCCCGCATTCCATCAGAATGTAGGGTACTCTTTCTATTTATATAAATTATCTCCTTTCTTGACTAACTTTGCACTGAGTTTGGTTCACCAATTTCAAAAGCATTTTTTTTTCATTCAAAGTCTAGGGTGCAAACAAAAAGATTAGTCTGAAAAATATGGAAAATGTGAATAAATAAAAAGGACAGATTTAAAACAAGAAGGTATGCAGCTTTTAAAGGAAAAGAAACTATTATTTTTAATGGGGACTTTTTGTTGTTGTTCTTTTAAAATTCAGAATCAGTTTAGCACCCGTGAAAGCAATTTGATTATCTTGGTGGTTTCAATAACTTATTATTTTAAAAAATGTTATTTCATTTTTTCAGAGAGAAATCTTTTCACTCCAGTGAAGCAAGAACGTTCAAGAATGAGCTTTAAAAATCTCAGGAGATGGGGGAAATATTGACTTTCATTCACTTTCAGTTCATTCCTTTGTCAGCTTTATGTGAAGACTGTATTCTAATTCCCAAGATGCTGCAAACCATTTATCTTAAATGACAGGCATCATATTGGATAGTATCATACATCATTGCATGTCAAGATAGTTGGCTAAAGGCATATATTTAGTAACTCTATAGACAATATTAATGTTTACAATTTACTAATTTAAATATAAATTTTAATTTTTATCTATTTTGGACATATTCTGTTAACTGGAATATCTGGGGTGTTTATAATCTCACTCACAGACTTTGAACAGCTTTCATTACATGTCTAAGAAGGAAAAAGTTGTACACACTAAAATGATTCAATATGATTAGTATGTTCTCTCGAATGATGGTTACTAGTTCATGGCTACTAGTTAAAATGGATACTACTCATGATGCATATGTATTCTCTCCAGGATCAGAGGAGCATGCCGAATATATTAGTGCTGTGGAACACAGGCAGGATGGTGCTGCTGCAGTCGTCTTGTTCATGGGCTTCCTGGAGGCACCTGGTTGGCCACTGTGTGAACAGACTTGATGGGTCTTGGTCTGATCCAGCATGGCTTTTCTTATGTTCTTAACGATACAGCTGTCCTTAAAACTCTTTTTTGGGGATCAAAGGTTCATGTAGCTATAAGAACATTTGAGCTTTCTTTCCTCATAGTTCTTATGTATTCTTATTCATAGTTCTTATGTATGCACCTATCAGTACTGTCATGGTTTTGTGCAAGCTGAGACAGTATAATGCCTTACAGTAGTATTCTAAGCAGAGTTACACTCTCTAAGCTCATTGATTTAAATAGAAGGGCATGTCTGCTTTAGATAGTATTGTGAAAATGTGAGCTGTGAACTGTCCCAGGTCAAAACTCATCTCTGCTATAAACAGCCAGGGCCATAGGGGGAGGGCTTGGGGGGGGGGAGAATTGCTGGGACCCAAGTCAGGTGGAGGGCCCCTGAAGCCAGCACTGGAGCAAGGCAAGACCAGCATGGACAAACTACCGTCATTGTCGGGATGCAGCCTCCTAACAAGGACATTATCTCCAGCATTCGATGGTTTCCCTCTTCCTTTAGTTCCACCCAGCTCTTACACAGTGTGCTGTCTTTCTGTCGGTTCCTCAGATTTCTTGCAACGTTCTGTCAGATGATGAGCTACAAGCAACTATAGACTGAATATGATCTGTAACTTTTTGTTCTAGTATACCATTCCCACATTCTGCCAATGGCTGTCTCAAAAGAGCATCAGCAACTGTTAGATCTTTCCCTGCTACATGAGTGATATCAAATCGATGACACATCATCCTCATTCAAAAGAGCTCCAGCTGAGGTGTGAGGTCATCCGGTCTTTGGGTCGTGAAAATAGGGACCAAGGGTTAATTGTCTGTTTCTATCATAAAATGTAAACCAGTAATAAAATCTTGGAGATTATAACTTGCACATTTGAAACAAAATATCCCCAAGGGAGTAATTAATGCTGTTGGCCTCATGGAGCTTTCTGTCAAAAGAATTTGCCAAAACTCGCTGTTAGCATCCAATCTGGAGAAGAATTTGGCTTTGCCCAGCTGCCCCAGTGTGTGTTTCACTACTAGCACTGTCTGTCATTTTCTTTCCACAGTTCTATTCAGCTGGGTCATATCAACACAGATCCTTATGTCTCCATTTGGCTTACTGGCTATAACCATAGGGGTACCAATTTGTGGGCTCACCAACTGGCTTAATTATCCCCATTTCAATAATTTCTTCCAGCTTTTTCTTGACTTTGCTTATGAGGGGGATAGGCACATATCTGGGAACACTGATGGAGAAAACCTGGTTTTAACATTCTCATAGGGAGTCTCCCGTCTGTTCTAAGCCATGGAAGAGAGTGGGGTATTCTGTCTGTGGATTATCTGTTGACTTGTTGACTAATGTCATTGTCCCAAGTATTTAATCAACTCCAGGTCTTCACATGCTCTGAGTCCCAACAGGGATCTTTCCAGTCCCTTTACCAGCATGGTGTAGTGGTTAAGAGCAGATGATTTAATCTGGTGAACTGGGTTTGTTTCCCCACACCTCCACATGAAGCCTGCTGGGTGACCTCAAGGCTAGTCACAGTTCTCTTGGAATTCTCTCAGACCCACCTACTTCACAAGGTGTCTGTTGTAGGGAGGGAAAGGCAAGGTGATTGTAAGCTGCTTGTAAGCCAGGATATAAAAACAAACTCTTCTTTCTCCTCCTCTTCTTCTTCCTCTTTTTCTTCTTCTAAACAGTTGTATTGTTTTCTTACCCATTACACTGCATGTTTGCATTGAACCTTCCAACTGTACATAAGTGTTCCTCTGAAGGTCCCTTAAGGTTTTTTGTCAGATTCTAGCAGGCACTGTTTTAGATACCTTTTTGATAACAGACAATGGAATAGCTGTAACATCTGCCCCAGGGTCCAGGTTGAATTCCACTGGTAGCCCATTCATCTTGATTTCTGCTGTACACACCCTTGTTTTACTTGATCAGACCTCTGTCATAAAGCCCAAGAAACTAGTTGGGTTAGTTGCAATTTGCCTTACTGCTACACCAACAAGCAAGCCTTTGCCAAGTGGCCTTTTCCCTTACAGTTATAGAATCCATATTCTTTTGCTGGGCATCTTTCCATTACACCACTGACATTTTTCCTCATTGTGCTACGTGTTCACATTCTGGGCTGCCTCTCTAGCTCTTATTTGCTGGGGCCTCACCCTCTCTATCTGAGCATGAACACTGTCCAATGGAGGGCTTCTGCCACTGCCATGGAGGTATAATTGTTGCTTCTTGATGCTCTCGTGCTGCCTCACTGTGGTGACTGCCTTTTCTAGGGTAAGCCCATCATCTAGCTGTAGTTTTTCAGATAAATGGAGGTCCCTGACTACCACTACAATTCTGTCTCCGGTCATTTCTTCATGTAGGGGCCAGTATTCATAATACTTAGCTAAGAAGTATAATGAAGTAATTCCCAGGCTCACTTTCTTTTTTGTACACATGAATTAAATTTTGCCCATTCAGAAATCATATTGCACCTCACAATAAAATGTTTTTCAAAGCTTTCCATCACCTTCAGACTCTACATATTCAGTTGACTGTTTTATAGCCCCTTCTTGTACACAGACTACATGTGTAGTCTTGTCCACATGATTTAGAGCTCTACAGATATACTTTTGTATGCATATAGAGTCAATGCAATGCAAACAGTCTTGTGAATGTCGGTTGGGATGGGAATGGGCCCTAAAATCCTCCATCCTCTCAGGCACATTCATGGTACCTACAGAAGTCATCTGAACAGAGATTTAGAGCTTGGGTTGCCAACACTGGACTGGGAAATTCTTGGAGGTTTGGGGGCACAGCCTGGGGAGGGCTGGTTTTGGGGAGGGAAGATATTGTGTCATAGAGTGCACCATCCCAAGCATCCATGTTCTCCAGAAGAACATATCTATGTTATCTGGAGATCAGTTGTAATTCCGGGAGATCTCTAGGCCCCAGGTGGAAGTTTGCAACTCTAGTCAGCAATTCTAAATAGGTCTCCTCAGAACTAAGTCCCAATTTATTTAATGTGGCTTACTCCCAGGAAAGTGTTCTTAAAATTGCAGCCTCAATCTAAACACAGTGAAAACATTTGACCTTTTGTACAGAAATGTATGTCAATTTAGAAGGCATACTGATTCTGACTCTAATACAATCGTTCTAGTTAGCAGATAGGAAGAAATGGTGCTTTAAGGACAGAATCACTATGTTTTTTTATAGCAGTCCTATAATCACTTAGACGTAGATGGCTCCCAGCTGCAAGAAAAACATCTTTTAGTCCTTTGGTGACAGACAGTTTGGCCCCTGGAGTTTCAGCTGTGTTGTCAACCCCCTCATCAGTACTGCAACAACATTCATTTGAAAAGCAAATATGCTCCTCAAAACCAGCAAAATTTTGGCACAAATGCTACAATATGTTAAGTACAAGGCAATCTTTTTGAAACACTTCCTGTATTCTAATTAACAAAAGTTGTTCTCATGTTACTAGAACAAACAAACAAACAGAAAACAACCGGCAAAACAAAGGTGTGAAATGCAGCCTAATCAAATAATCTGTAAGAATTTAAAGGGTTAAAAAGTCAGTCTTTTGAAGGTACCTAACAGATGAAAGGAAAGGCTGCATTTAGTGGAAAGGAAATAGTAATTTCCCAAAAGCTGAAAAGTATTCAGGGACTTACAAGAAAGGAAATCTCAAAACGCCATAGGTTGCTTGTTAGATTAGCATTCTTTTTGTCATATAAATCATATTTTGCAATCTGAACAGGTGCGCTAAGTCCTTCTGGGAAAGATTCCCATACACCATTGAACAAGTCTATGTGTTTGTCTTGCTACTTCTGAGCTTTTTAAAATGTTGTTTTTTATTTAGATACTAAATGCATCTTTGCATTTAAGGTAAAGTGATATATGGATTTTTAAGTACTGTGTAAACCCCTGGATTTTTAAAGAAAAGGCAGGTGACAACTTTTCAGTTAAATAACTACTGTCTGTCTGCTGCAAAAAGAAAAACAGCCCTGCATTTTAATAGTATTACAAAGATTTCTTTGGCAGACGCGGTAAAGTAAAAAGGGATGTATTCGGACAATGAGGAAACATTTTGAATTCTCAATGGAGTATCATGCTAGTTTAGTGATAACTTTTTAAAAAATCAGCATGTTGTTAAGTATTACACTCCAGGAAATATATTCCAAGCTGCTTACTATTTCAGTGCCCACCTCATCACACCTATCCTTTTCATCACGTAATTGCTAACTTGCTTAGTTGACCAAGTGCTCATTAGAAAACTGCTGGAGAAGCAAAATATGGTAATTACACTGCATAAGCCTAAAAGGAGAAAAAAAAGTTCGCATACCACATTCTTCCATGTTAAAGGTGGAATGCAACTGATGCTACTCTTTCATGAGAGTCCCTCCAAGGAGATCAGAGTGAAATGTTAGCCTCATAATAACTCTGAGTTTAAAACAGTGATTTGCCTAAGGCCACTCAGTAAACCTCAGGGCAGAACCGAAATGTGAACCTGGGTTTCCCATGTTCAAGCCCTCCATTCTGGCCACAGTCTCAGTGAGGACAGCTAACAGCAGGTCATAAAGAAGTTACATGGTGTTGCAGAATTAAATCTCCACATTTCCACTTGAGACCTTCTAAAATAAATTTTAAGATATGGAAAATCAGTGATTTCCTCACAACCAACAGAAACTTCTATTACTTTGTTGCTGGGGTTGCCAACTTCCAGGTAGTAGCTGGAGATCTCCTACTATTACAACTGATCTCCAGCCGATAGAGATCAGATCACCTGGAGAAAATGGCCGCTTTGGAAATTGAACTCTATGGCATTGAAGTCCAAACCCCGCCCTCCTCAGGCTCTGCCCCCAAAACCTCCCGCTGGTAGCGAAGAGGGACCTGGCAACCCTATCTGTTGCTAGGTCCAGGAATCCCTATCTGATGTTCTGAAGCTTTCGTTTACTTAAAATTAGTAGCAAGGGAACTCTGTGTTGTTTGGATTGCAACTGGATCATACCAGTTATGAGTGACACCTGCAAATGCCATGAAAGAGCATTGGTACAGAATATTTTTTGTGCTTGTGAGTTCCTGCACCACTACTTGGGAGTTGTACTTTAGTGAAAGCAGGGAGTTGGAGCATTCGGAATTTCTAAAAAAATGATTTCTCTCCCAAGGTTAGTTGTTGCCTTGGACAGCATGTTGGAATCTGAAAATGATTGCTTTATTTGGTAATATTTTGTTTGTTCAGGAGAAGAAAAGGTCCTCCTTTCCTTCAAACAGCCATTAGATTGCCAGGACTCTTCTGTCAAGGCAGCACAAGATTATTAGTATGGAATTTTTTTTATCAACTGCCAAGGTTGTCTGCAGGCAGAATTGGAAAACCGCAGCCTTAAAACAGGCAACAAATGGGTAATTAAAGTAGCAGAGTTTGCTGAGATGGTCAAACTTTCAGGTAAAATCCATTTTTTAAAAAGGATTTATACCTTTGACTTTCTCTTTAAAAAATAGGTTCCTTTGTTTTTACTGGAATTATAATCTCATAAATGTAGAAAACAATATTTTAATGTAACTGTATGAATTTTGTTTATTGTTGACTTCTGTCACATGGTTTTATTTATAAAATAACTAATAAACTAAAAATCTCCCTCCAAAAGAAATCTTACACATTTTCTGTTGTAATAGTTACATTTGCACAATGATATATGTCCTGCCACTGCCCATTGGGCATATATGATTTCCTGGCCCCGATGATGATGATGATTTGGTATCATCTCTGGTTTTGAGTTCCTGAAGCCCCATCCCAAATCCAATTTACATCCTGCTTTAAGGCGTCAGTAACAGCAGAGAGATGCCAAACCAGCCAGCTGTAAGCCACTTTGAAAACGTTACATTGATGGGGTGGGATATATTTTACATTTAAAAAATGAAATTCAGTTACCACTGATTGACATTGCCTATATGTCAACACTTCCCAAACTATATTGAATAGCCTTTGACTAAAGTATTCCTTATTAGGATTCTGTCCTTGTAGAAACCGATTATCAAACATTTTAAAATATCTGTAATATCTGTAATTTCCTGCTATTTTATCTTTTAAAATATAATATTGATTTTACACCCCATCAAGCAAACTATTACCATTATTGATGTATTTATCCTGCTTTTACTCCATGGAACTGAGGGCAGTGTTCATCGTTTCCCCTCCTTCATGCTGAGAACAACCCTGAGTAAGACAGGTTAGTAGGTTTCTCATTTGACTGCCAATTAACTGGGCTGGCCACCAACCCTCAGCTGGTTGGCGGGTGGAAGCAGGCCAGCTGACCGGGGGGGGGAAGCGATCTGTGCACATGGCATGATGACATCACTACTGGGTTTACCCCGGAAGCGCTAGCATCATGATGGGGATGCTCTAGCATTCTCCTCCCAAAACTCTATAGTTTCCATAGAATTCTTGAAGGACAGTGCTAGAGTGTTCTGCACGATGACGGTGCTTCCATGGTAAACCCAGAAGTGACATCATTGCACCACATGCAGGGATCACCACCCCCAACTCCGCCTCCATGAAGCTCCCGCCGATGGCTGGGGGTGGCTGGCAACCTTATCGGTCAGACTGAGACTGAGTGGCTGGTCCTGGTCATACAGCAAGCTTTATGGCAGAGTAAGGATTTGAACCTGGGTCTCCCAGATCATATTCTTACATCCAAGCACTATATCACACTAGCCAAATGCTAACATTCTTTCACATTACTCCTGGAAAACACAAGTCTCACAGATTTCCCTTCTATTGCTTTGCAACCACATTCACCACACTGCACATATTTGGTTCTAACAGACCAATAGTCATAACCTTTGTGTTGCCTTACATGAATACTCAGGTTGCTGAAATTTCACAGGAGTACATACTATGGTTTTGCCACAATATAAATCTGAAGGAAACTGCTGACGCTTAATCAACAGAGTTCCCTTGTACAAGCCTGTTTTTATGTTTGCCCATAGAAGATAGACCAGATCAGTTATTCAAGACAGGATATACCTTGTTTGTTCACTCAGTGTTGCTTCAGTTGCCTCTTGATTAACTTAAATGGGCCTGAAACCTCATTTGCTTTAAACTGTGTTCTTTACCTCCAAAAAATGGACATTTCAAAAGTGATAATCCAATCAGTGCATATCTAGTGTGAAACTCAGTTGTAAGAAAAAATAATTTCAAGGATTCCAGAACAATAATATTCTAATGCTGGTCAAATGACCGTAATAAATGAAATGAATGAATGAACAATAATATCCTGTAATCAGACCTTAGTTATAGGCTTCCCTGGATCACAAACAACAGTTCAGAAAGGAAAAGGCAAACAGCGACGATATTTACAAAGGAAAAAATTAGTAAAAACTAAAACATCTCCATTTATTATTTATGCTATATTTATGGAACAAATATTGTTTTACAATACATGCTTAACAGGTCATAAATTATCTTTCTGCAAACTCTTCTTGAGTTTAGTAGCAGACAATTTCTTTCCCGTCCCACACAATTTGATATCTGTATACACGCATTGTCATGAATGCAAATACAGTTCCGTATTTCATCACTGTCTTTTACTAACTTAATTGTTATTACTTGGTTCGTGCATGTGTGTATCAGAGGTAAAATACAAAACAAGCTGACCTCCCACTATGCTGGGCGACACACAAAAATACATTGGTATCTGGGAGATTCCTAATAAAATGTTTCGGCTGTGAATGCAATTATGTGCCCATCATTTAAAAACAATATAGGGACCCGTCTATTCATCGGACCTCACTGCAAAGAGCATATATTTTCCAAACTGTTTCATCCTTCCTTATTAGTTATGCAATAACCTGCCTGTTTGTCCCTCTTTAACTTTCTTAACTACAACTCTAAGAAAAAAGGGTGAAAGTTTGACAAATATTATGAGATCTTTTTCCTGATGAAGGGACACAGGAGACTCTGAACACATCTACTGTCAGAATCTTCCCCTATTCCTGCTCAAGGCCATTTTGCATTCTAAGGTAGACACCAAGTTTTTCCTCTAAATGACATCTACACTGTATTCCATGAACTTGAAAATTTTGCATCTCGTGTGTAGTACCTCCCTTAACCATTCACTAGAGGTCTATTGTATATAATACATACAATTCATTACTTTTGTTTTCAAATTTGCCTTTAAATTAGGGCTGCCAAATTAGGGTTGGGAAATACCTGGAGATTTTGGAAGTGGAGTGTGGGGAGGGGAGGGTTTGGAGAGAGGAAAGACCTTGGTGGCGTATAATGCCATACAGTCTACCGTCCAAAGCAGCCATTTTATCCAGGGAACTGATGTTGATCATCTGGAGGTCAATTGTAATAGCAGGAGAACTCCAGGTGCCACCTGGAGGTTGGCAACCCTACTTCAAATAGTCTTCTATATGCAGACAGGACTCAGTCCTGTATAGCACCATTTTTTAGTTTGAAGCCAGATTTTGGCTGCCTCTACCACTGCCAGTAGTGGGTGTAACCACAGTTATATTCTACCAATCATACCATTGCAATGTACAATATAAGAAAATCTCTATAGCAGAAATTTAGAGGATCTAGTCTTGTGTTTGAGACATTCCTCAGCAACCATATAAGTCCTGCCCCCCCAAAGATTGTGTATTACTATAAAGACTGTGTATAGTAATATTATATAGTGTCCTAGCCTGTATGGCCCAGGCTAGCCTGTTCTTGTCAAATCTTGGAAGCTAAGCAGCGCTGGCTATGGTTAGTATTTGGATGGGAGACCACCAAAGAATACCAGGGTTACTACGCAAAGGCTGGCAATGACATACCACCTCTGAACATCTCTTACCTTGAAAACCCTGTTTTGTCCTCACAAAATAGAAAATAAAGGACCCAAGATGATCCCGTTAACTTCACAGATACGCAGGAATTGAGCCAGGTTTCCTTGTTTTAGGCTAAGCATTAAACCATACTGTTAATATTTATGTTTTATGCAAAGCTCAATATCATTAATTTCCAGGATGTTGGCATCTTATTTTCCTTGCTTAAATATTAATTGTATTCATACTATAAATTGTTTTAAGAATAAACTTCTGTGCATACTTGACAAATCTTTTTGGGGGAGGCCAATAGCTCTGGATATGGGAACATGTTTTCTTATGCACAGTAGTGAGATTATGCCATAGCTAAACAGATTATCTTGCCTCACCCTCACTACCCCTTGATTAATTCTGTCACTTCCTCCCACCCCATCTTTGTCTACGACAGGTGATAAGCAATGAAAATGTGTCATCAGGTCTGTTTTGCACATTAAAAGTGTGCAACAATACAGGATGTGTGAGCAAAGCAAGCAACTCATGTTAATGTGTTAATTTATAATCTTCGTCTTGCATTTTCACATATTCCATAAAGGAGGTGTTCACTCAGTGGGACATGCATAACATGTTCCTGCAGTGGGAACACACAGCTCTCCTTTGGAAAGATATGTAGGGTGTGCCATTCTGCAAACTGTCTCTATAACTGTATCCTTATAACATGAAAATTAGTTCCCATGGTTCTGAACTATACTAGTATACATCCAACAATTAATAAATAATGCTGCAGCAATAGTAGCAATAGTAATTGTAGTTTACTGGAAGAACTAAGTGATAGCCAACAGCCAATCCCAATGAGTGAGTTTGGAAGATTCAGGCTCAGTGAAAACTTCAGTATTCTTTACGTCAGTATCAAGCTTGTCACTATGGCAGGCCCTCAAAGTGAATACTTTATTGGTATGAGCACCTTGAGTCAGTCTAGAGAGGTGTTATAGAAATTTTCTAAAGAAGTAAATATTCTATAGAAAGCTTTTTCCTTTGCTCCTTGAGAATTATGTTGAGAACTCCTAGGGGATTTCAACATACATGCTGAGGCTACCTTGTCAGGAGTGGCTCAAAATTTTAAGATTTCCATGACAACCATGGGCCGGTCTCAAGTAGGGTTGCCAACCTCCAGGTACTAGCTGGACATCTTCTGCTATGACAACTGATCCCCAGCTGATAGAAAACAGTTCACCTGGAGAAAATTGCCGCTTTGGCAATTAAACTCTATGGCATTGAAGTTACTCCCCTCCCCAAACACCGCCCTCCTCAGACTCCACCCCAAAAACCTCTGGCCGGTGGTGAAGAGGGAGCTGGCAACCCTAGTCTCAAGTAACAGCATGCCCAACACTGTGCAGGTTACACTCGTGATCTGACATTTTGTCCTGGCCAGGAGGAAGGTGATCTGAAGATGGAAGAAGTGAGGACAGTACATTTGTTATGGACAGATCCTTATTTATTGGGGTTTAGACTTACAGTGATGCCAAGAATCTGGGTGACAGATGAAGATGTTGGCTTTATGGGAATTTTTCCTGTTGATACAGTTAGAAGTTCTGTCTATGCTCTGGTTGACCTCTAGAATGAGGAAATGACCTGGGCTATTGACCTAAGCACTCTTGCATCCATACCAATTTGGACTCTACATTAGCAGTAATAGGGTCAGATGGTCCCAGGGTGCTGGCTTGTCCAGTTATGTGGGATACTTTCAAGTTTATTCAGTCTGAGGATGTGTATTCTTGGAAGTCTGGGAACTACCACCTGAGTATATGACCCTTGCCCCTCAAATTTGCTTAAATCTCCTGGGGAGGGGCTAGTTGACCAGGTCCAGGAGATAGTAAATGCCACCTGAGAAAGAGACTAGTCACTCCAGCCTTGAAACCTGCAGTAGTGTCCAGCCTTGAAAACTCCAGCCTTGAAACCTGCAACCTTGAAACCTGCTCCTAAAAAAATCTACTCTGGACCCAGGAGATTTGAATAACTATCATTCAGTTTCAAATGTAAAAATAAAATAAAATTCCCCAATAAGTAAAGAAAAGGAAAATGCAATAATATTCACAATAATTTAACGTTAGTAGGAAATTAGGGGAAGTGGGGGGGAAACCCTGAAAAACACTTTCCAAACTGACTGTCTTTCAAAATTAACAAAGAGCCGTGATTTTTTCAGTAAGCTGCTCAATGAAACAGGCTGCATCTTCATTTGGCCCCATAAATTATTTCGCAAGTCAATATCCTCCGTCGTGGTGCCTCTCTTCCATGTGCCTGCGACAAAACAGCAAGTGTCCATTTTCTGATAAACATATTGAATATGGTAATGCCCCTTTGACTGCTGTTAAGCATTGCATTCTTCTGTAAGTCACAGTGAGTGAGTTTAATTATGGTTCATTAACCCCAAGCTCCACTTCTCATCCACAGGCCCTGATGGTGCTCTATTAAGTCATGTGTCATAAGCCTCCCAGGAATTTCCTATATCACTGCAGATGTTTTGCGTGCATGCAGGAGTGCATATTCCATGACATTTGTAAATGGAAACAAATCACAATTAATCATCTCCAAACCTTTTTTATGTTATTTTTATTTTTTTGGAAGCAAACAAAACTGAGATCATCCAATCTTTCCCCCTTAGGATAAATAGTTTGTGACTCAGGCCTCAGCACAATTCTTTCCTTGATGTCTTATACAGAAACTACCCCCTGCTGGGTTTGCCCTCTGGTTATTGGTTTCACCTGTAAACAGTTCACTGCCACTGCTGACTCCACTACACATCTTTGTTCTTCAATCTGCATTTTATGTGAACTCTGGAGCTATTAGCCACTAATATCAACAGTGCTACACTGCCTAGGAACATTTATGGCTCCCCTGCTTCGTTTAATGTTCCTGCCTTAGTACCATAATATTATTAATAGTCACAAAGCACAATAAAAGAAAATTAAGTGTTTATTTGGTCTAAGGCTCTAGCCTCCATACCTGCAGCCTTTCCCCATTACATTTGCACATAAATGAACGTGTGCTACAGTTTTTGGATGCAACTCAGTTTTAAAACTTCTTCAGTCATATTTTTTTATTTCTCAGTCATATTCCAAAGCTTATTTTTTTTCTCTATAATTGCAAACTCTGGAATAATACAGTAAATTGAAAAAAAGGCAAGTGTTCACACTTATGACATTTCTTAAGCTCCATAATGATACATAGTGCCCCACAAAAAAAATATATCTCTGGCTCACAACCATCTATTTACTTCTTAAATGGTTCTGAATTTTGTAGCTGACAATACAAATTCTCATGCAAAAAAAAAAACAGGTTAATGTCTCTTTGTATCAAGGTGGGCAGGAACTCCTCTTTCAAGCCCATTGGAAATGAACCTGGAAAAAATATTTGCATCTGAATACATGTGGGCAATTTGAAAGGCTATTTACAAAAAGAGGAGAAATCCCCACCATGGACTTTCTTTTGTTAATGAACAGTCAAAATGCACCTTCCACAACATGGGAGGCAAATATGCTGTAAATGAGCACTGCTGAATGCCCACATTCTCAACAAAAAGCCAATAGCCTTTATGCCATTGTGCAGGGAAGGAAACAGAACTCTCCCATTTGGTCTTCTCATGTGATTGTATTGCTACTATTCTGAAAATGGTTGCTTCGTAAGTATTGGATTGTAGCTGGCTGAATGTCTTTCCTTTCCTTTGTAATGAAAGCGCAGGAGCTCTAACACGGCTACTAAAGACTGGCTCCAGCCCATCCACATGCAATATTTCTTCCTTGTGCCAGTCGTTCAGCCATCTGTGCAATCCATTTAGATCTCTTAACAGTCCCAGAATGAGCAATTTTGTTTTTCCTATGGGAATGGCGAAAACTCAGTAAAGATTTTGTTTTGAAGAAGCAAATCCAGTTGTCCATCTGGCCTCTCAAAACACAGACATTATTTTAAGTAATCATGTTTTGCATGCACTTTCATGGGACCTTCTGTTTGCATGTTCAAGTTAGAACAATTACCTGACTTGCATACAGAACTTGAGAGTTCCTATTTCCCTATATTTTGTTTTCCCCCCGCCCCCCCCACACCTCCCCAAGCACAATGTACAGACCCCAAAGCAAATTTCATTATTCAAGAAACAGAACTCCCAAGATTGGTCCTGCTCCAGCGATTCCTTGTGGTTTAGCAGCACTGAGGAGTATACCAAGCTCTTATTTCAGTGGAAGATAGCTCCATAGGTTCTTTATCATATCGCTTCACAATCCCTCTTTGCCAGAGACTGTCCAGCTTTATTGATATGTGTACACTGCCACTGGATGTGTAGTGGATTACACTACTCCAGCTATTTCAGTATCATGGGTCAGGCACAGCTGCACATCTTCCAAATGGTGAAATACACACACTCTTTTCCCATTTTCAACTCATTCGTTTTTTTACAACTTCAAAAGTGTATAAAAAGAAAGTATAATTCTTCCTCCGACCTCCCCTTTCCCGCCCTGCTTTCTGTACCATCACTTGTGTCTCAAGCATTCGTTCTGGCCCCACACATCTTAAGAGCAAAACAACCACTCATAAGATCAGTTTGTAACTACACACTAGTATATATACTGGCTGCTGGACTGAGGTTGATAACTCCAGGTTGAGAAATTCCTGGAGATTTGGTGGTTGGGGAAGGCAGGATTTGGGGAGGGGATGCACCTCAGCAGGGTATAAGACCATTCAGTCCACCCTATAAAGCAGCCATTTTCTCCAGGAGAACTGATCTCTGCCATCTGGAGGTCATTTGTAATTCCAAAATGGGTGTGGGGAGAGAAACCTGAAGTTAAGAGATATGCATGGAAATGAGGCCAATTTGTGGTGCTCTTGCCTCGAAGCAGTATTTAAATTCGTTCTAAAACAGGATCCTAGAATTGCATGGGAAGAACGAGGCCACAGTGAAGTCAGGTCTGAAGGTCAGTAAAATCATGAATAATGCAAAGGAAGCCTGGAAGAAGTCAGCAGGGACTGCGAAGTAAATGCCCCTGCATAAATGTCCAGGGTGCCGGTTGTGGGGAGGGGAAGGTAAGGTGATTGTAAGCCAGTTTGAGACTCCTTAAAGGCAGAGAAAATCAGGGTATATAAACCAACTCTTCCTCTTTTTTGTTGTGTAGTACTTTTGTTTTTATCTAATTACTAATGTTCATTATCTTTACACATCTTAGAAAGGCAGAGAAGGCAGAACGAATTAGAACAAGACACAGTAAGCATTCTCTTATCTTACATTACAGCCAATCTCTCATTCATTAAAGTCTCTGTAATTAATTAACATGTTTAATATTCAAAGATAATAATGCCCTGCCTGTGTCTGGATAAGAAAAAGGTGCAGGTAAGTTTTTAAAGCCACTTACATGCAAGCCATTTTGACTGTGGTGCTTACTGCTGAGTGAATGTATGGTTTCCTTACAGGAATAAGTGGAGTTGTGCCATTTATATGGGGTCATATTTCAACAGAATATTTCTAGAGGTGAAAACATAAACAGACGTTTTGCATCGGTTCAGTCAGAATAACAATCAAAGATCAAGGTTGGGTACATTCTGGAATGAGTTTCAGTGAAGCATTTGGTAAGCGCTGGCTTCAGTTTACTGAGGTACCACATGCAAGACAGAAGAGGTTCTCAGCCGTCTGAGTACACTCTGTTCTTTGCCTTTGCTTGCGCGCCCTGCCTTTCAAAGATAAGCAAATATAGGCAGCCACTGCTTCTATAGCTCCTATGGATCTTATATCTCCTATGGCTCACTAACCACCGGGTGTTAGGAGTGGGAGGCGTGGATTGTTTATTGCAAAAATGAACTTAATGTGCAAAATGTTAAAGGTTACAACTTAGACTAGGTTAATTTTCTTGTTTCTATTTTTCTTTCTTTTTTAATAACTGTAGAAGGTTTTACAAAAAATTTTTTTTATAAAGAATTAGAAAATAATTGCTAAGAGGATTACGAAGATAAGTTAGAGATAGAAGAAGGAAGAGGGGAAGTCAAAGCAGGGGAAGATAATTGTTATATATATGTCAGTTTTAATTGAAAATTAGAAAAGATTGAAAGGTAATGTAATTAACATTGTATTGTATTGAATGTATGAAAAAACATTGTATTGTATTGAATGTATGAAAAAACAATAAAAAAATTATATATATATATAAAAAAACTAACCACCGGGTGATAATGGTGGGGAAACCATCTAGGGATGCCACAGACTTCATGGTGATCTTGCTTAACAGGTCAATATGTCATGTTCATGCCATCGTATTCCCTATTACTATGTATGGGTGTGAAAGCTGGACAGTGAAGAAAGCTGATAGGAAGAAAATAGATTCCTTTGAAATGGGGTGTTGGAGGAGAGTGTTACGGATTCCGTGGACTGCCAAAAAAAAAATCAGTGGGTTATAGATCAAATCAAGCCTGAACTGACCCTAGAAGCTAAAATGACTAAACTGAGGCTATTGTATTTTGGTCACGTCATGAGATGACAAGAGTTACTGGAAAAGACAGTCATGCTAGGAAAAGTTGAGGGCAGCAGGAAAAGAGGAAGACCCAACAAGAGATGGATTGACTCAATGGACTTCCTGCTGGGGCAGCTGGGCTGAGCGCCATGTTTCCTGGACTCTCCAGGAAAAATCCCAGAAATGTTCAAATTGGGGTGCTAAACAGCACCTCAACCTGGTCCTAAACAGTGGACTTGGGAAGCAGGAATTCCCTGCAGCCACTTATGCGGTTTGACCTCCAGAACTCTCCGAGGGAGGCTTTCAAGCCCCTCTGAAGTTTTGATGCCGGTCCCGAGGGCAAGAGGGAAAGTCATCGCCGGAACATTTCATGGGTAATCAAGGTTCAGTCCTCCCCCTTCAATCACCATCTAAGAAAATTATCATCACCGTAACCTTATCATCCAACATCTGAGTAAGTTGCAAGAATTCTTTTGTCTTTACCTTGAAATTGAAGCTCTGGAAGATCGTAATCATCATCAATGGAATCTGCATCTCTCTGTCCAGAATATAAGTGACTTTGTTTGTTTAAAAAGAGTATAGTTGAATGGCAGGAGCCTTATCTACTCGATCTCCACTTTGGCATAACAAACGGGACGGTTGACAGACACTCTAGCTACCAATTAGAAGCCGAGGTGTTAAAAGGGGTGGGAGCGAATGGGCTAAATTCCTCTGGAGATGACGTCTTTCCGATTCATCATAGAAAACCACCGAGATTGAAAGGGAAAGATCACACAGGAAACTAAATCGCAGGGCTTGAAGTGCGCCTTTATTGTGCAACATGCAACATATTCCTACTACTGGAAAACAAGACGGCCGAAGGTCCGCTATTTAAATAATGCCCAGCCCACCCCCTTCTTTTACAATCAAGCAGAGTGTCAATAAAACTTGATGGCCTTTTACAACAGCACTAATTGTTTTACAGCGGAGAGAAGAATTTGCAGCCATTTAATCCCAGGACCTGTATAATTGATGAATAGAACCACTACAAGGTTTTGGACCCTGCCAACATATTTAAAACAGCATTTCTTGGTATTGGTGAATTGTCAGAACTATTTTCAGAAATAAACATGGGAAAGGCTGATGAGAAAATACAGGAAATGTTAACAAAACACATGAATGCCTTTACTAAACAATATGAGCAACAATCTCAACGTCTGGCTCAGTTAACCAACATATTGACTAGTCTAACTCAAACTACCAACCAGACTAGTCAGAAATGGGACATTTTGGCAAGCGAATTACAAATATGAAATCTCAAATATCTACAATGAAAACTGATATGGGAAAAATGGATACTTCAATTAAAAAGGCAATTGAAGAACAGAAAGATATTAAAAATAAACAGATACTTCAAGGTAATCAAATTCAAGCTATACATTTCCAACAACAAAATGTTATGGACCTACTGGCTATTATGGAGTTAAAATTAAGACAATCGAACGTACGTCTTCGCAATTTTCCAGAAGCAATGGGATGTACCAGAATAACTATCATAAAATCATTGGCTGACCTGATTCATATAAGTGAACAAGATCTGGATTATGCAATAAACAAAGTATATAGAATTCCTTTACCCACCAGTTTGGAGAAGACAAAGGCAAGAGATATTATGATTTCCTTTTATGATATAAGGATGAAAGATTATATTATGCAAACCCTCTATGATAATCCTTTGTCAGTGAATGGAAATCCTCTTATCATTCTTAAGGATATCCCACGACACTTGATGATGAAAAGAAATATGTACAAAGAATTTACTGGGACATTGAAGAAGAATGGAATAAGATTCTCCTGGATTTTCCCACAGGGACTCACTTTTACCTACAAAGAGGTCAGATTTACTATCTCTTCACAGGAGGAGGTAAAAAACTTTTTGAAGAATTATGAAAAAGATCTAGCTGGCCTTAACCAGGAGCCACAACATCAACAAGAAGAGGAGAAAAAGGAGTTGGCCTCGACATCTGGACAAAAAAGACAGGACATCAAAAATAACAGAAGTGTTGGAAAAACAAAAATTCACAGCAAGAACAAAACTAAAAGGAAACATGCAGTTTATGGGTGATAGAGAGAAACAGAGGGCTAAACAGGGATTTAAATGATGACTAGGGAATTTTGTATTTACTGATCTAATCCTTTTACCTTAAGAACGGTTTTGAAATAAAATCTGTTACTATATATGAAATCAATAATAAACACGTACTAATTGTAAATGAATAATTTAGAATTAACTTAGTAATCAAGCTTGATGTATTTTTCTGGATTAGAACTTCTTTGCAAAAGAATAGATAAATTTATAGCAAGATGGAGGAAGGTGAGGGGGAAGTCTCTTATTTGAATATCTTTTCATTAATAGATGAATATGCTTTTCGATGACGCTGTTAAAGTTTTTTATTGTATGATTTATGAAATGAATGTGTTGTTGAAAAGTACCAGACAGTAAAATATTTTAAAAATAATAAAAATTTTATGAAAAAAAAAAGAGATGGATTGACTCAATAAAGGAAGCCACAGCCTTCAATTTGCAAGATCTGAGCAAGGCTGTCAAAGATAGGACATTTTGGAGGACTTTCATTCATAGGGTCGCCATGAGTCGGAAGTGACTTGATGGCACTTAACACACACAAACACACACACACACACACACACGTCATGTTCAACAGCCACAATCACCCATGAGCCGAGCCTTCTATCTTTGTAGCTAAATGGCGGTAGCATTTCATTTCCTTGTGGTGATAAAGTTTTATTTCCTTGCCTGGGGAGGGGGGAAGCTTTTGCTTCTGCTCAATGGCTGAGATAATTCTACTTAAGAATATAGGTGGTTGGGTCAGGTAATTAAATGATGTTGGGGTGGGGGTTGGGTTGCCAAGTCCCCACTCACCTTCAGCAGGAGGTTTCTTCCCCAATCTTCTGTCCGCGCTTGTTCGTGCAAGTGCTCCGACACACCACTTCCAGTTTACTAAGAGTTTAAGTGATCTAAGGATCCTCACAAGGCAGCACTTCTGGAAGTTGTAAACCAGAAGTGCCGTGTTGGCGCGTGTGTGTACGATTGCCCACCGGCCCTCAGCTGGTTGGCAGGCAGAAGGGCACATTACTGGGGGTTTGCCGCCACCAGCGGGCACCTGGCAATCCTAGGTGGGGACAATGCCTCCAATAAGGCTGTGTGAAAATGCACATCCATGGAAGAACCTCAGTGTCTGGGGTTGGGGAGCCTACCCCCACACTTACCAAGACCAGGAAATGGGAGGAGCAACTACCTGCCACCGGGGGGGGGGGGTCCAGGGACATAGTTCCACCCCTGCAGGTCTCCAAGGAGAAGCTGGCAGGATCTGGAACAGCAACAGAGCTTCAAAGGCCAGCAGTGCTGATAGAGCTACACCTAGTAGCTCACGTTCAGCAGGCCCAAAAGATGACATGGGAAATTCCTCTGGGAGGTATGAAGCCACACCCCCATCTCAAATCTCACTCCCACAGGATTTTCTTGAGAATTCCTGGATGGCTGGGGCTCCAGTAACTCCTTTAAAAGTAGAGTGAGCTAAAGGCCAAGGAGGAAATGCTAGAGCTCTCTCTGCTATGCTGTGTAGAGGCCTGGCATGGGAGAGGAAGGATACAGGATATGTTTTTCCCCCTTGTCCCCAGTACTGAGGGCCACAAGGACCTCCTGCAAAGGGCACTGGAGGGTGCCTAAGTTCAGGTGTCCAACTAGAGTTGCCAACCTCCAGGTACTTAGTACAGGAGCGAAAAGATACTTGGAGTGCAAAATATATTTATAAGCTACTGTGTCTAAACAAATACGCACAGGCAATCATTCACAAATCTGAACAAAATTATCATACATCAACAGTACATACCATCTCAAGGACGGCAATAAACAAGGAAAGTATATCTATACAAGAGTGCAATGTCTCTCACTGTATGTACATCATTTTCTGTATAAGTATCATACAGGTAAGTAATCAGTTTTGTAAATGTTATTGTATAGTTCAAGAAGGATTTGCTTCAAGGAAGATTGCTTCAAGGAAGATACGGCCGTTTCAAATTCTTTAGATTCTTCATCAGTCTTTCCTATGCAATAATAAATTAATTTAAAATTCCAAAATCCCTTTATAAATATTTTAACAATAAATATAAGCATAAAAAATAAGAATTACTTACAAGCATATTCCTCTATATTGCACATCTCCAATAAGTTAATTTCAAAGTGCTGCATGCATTTCAAATCCCATAAAGGGTAATGTTGGTAAGTATAATCTTGTATGCAATGTGAAACTAATTTCCTAAATACCCTTCAGTAGGAGAGAGTCTCTGAGTTAATCGCGTACATCTGTGCTGTGCGCGAGAGCTGCAAGTTCAACCCCTCTTAAAGATACACAGACCTATTTTCTACAGAAAGCAAGACAAATCGTTCTCCAAATTTAAACCGTGCGGGGTTACAGTATTTAGAATATGAATGAAATATGATTCTTTCTGCCTAAGTAATCTTTCATTGTCATCTCTGTTGAATCTTTTGGGATTTAGTCGCCATAGTACAAAAAAACGGAGATCGTTTTCGCTATGGCGAAAACGGAGAAAGTGGTCTACAACTGGGGCTGTAACCACTTGTGCTCTAATCCTGGATCTGTGCTCAAGTACACGAGTCTTGACAGCTCGAATACTCGATCCAACGTAAATTTTGCCACACGGGCAAAGTAAACAATAGACACAATATTTAGTAAGACAATTGGTGAAGGATTGTAACCGGAAGGTGAAGCTGCAATCTGTTCTTTTAAATTCCTTCACTTCTAAGGCAAAGTTACACGTGAGGAATATAGAGGAATATGCTTGTAAGTAATTCTTATTTTTTATGCTTATATTTATTGTTAAAATATTTATAAAGGGATTTTGGAATTTTAAATTAATTTATTATTGCATAGGAAAGACTGATGAAGAATCTAAAGAATTTGAAACGGCCGTATCTTCCTTGAAGCAATCTTCCTTGAAGCAAATCCTTCTTGAACTATACAATAACATTTACAAAACTGATTACTTACCTGTATGATACTTATACAGAAAATGATGTACATACAGTGAGAGACATTGCACTCTTGTATAGATATACTTTCCTTGTTTATTGCCGTCCTTGAGATGGTATGTACTGTTGATGTATGATAATTTTGTTCAGATTTGTGTATGATTGCCTGTGCGTATTTGTTTAGACACAGTAGTTTATAAATATATTTTGCACTCCAAGTATCTTTTCGCTCCTGTACTAATTTCCTTATCTGTTGATACTAGTACAGTGGTGTCTAATTTCTCCCTCACTTCTGAGTGGCACGATGGCGAATATGACTAATACGTTTGCCTTCAGTGTAGCTGAACGTGATTTGATTTTGAAAGATTTACCTAGTGTATGTGATGTTGAGTTTGAGAAAGATGAAATTGATATGTCAGCATTGAGTTATCGTTTGAAAAAACTTACTCGTACTGAATTACATGCTACTGTGCTATCAGATTATGTAAGAACTAACATTATCCCGAGAGGCCTTAGAATAAACAAAATTCCCACCCTGTTTAGAGAAAATGTTGAATTTAAGGATAAATGGGTGGCCATTCTGAATCGTTGCTCAATTGACTTGATGTTGCTTATTATAGATCAGGCAAAAAAAGAAACAGTTACTATAAAAATGGATATACAGAAAACCCGGCAAACTTTAGAAGAAAATATGAGTGCTGATAATTTCAAAATACAAATTGATAAATTGAAGTCAGATATTAAGAAATTCTCTGATGACATCAGAGAATTCAAAGCAAAAAAATTCAAGAGGGACAAAGATGATTATTCTTTTAAAAAAGTGTATTTATGGTATTATTCCGAGGAGCATAGAAATGACAAATGATACCACCAGAACAAGATGAGGGACAACCAACCCAACAAACGTCAGGCCTTAGGAAGAACTATAATCAATTTAGTGATGTGGATTCATTTAGTGATTCCAATGCTAGCTCGAGCTCCAACCAGAGCTATGGACTCTGCCCTCGAGATGACAATGTGAATTTTTCCGACAAGCGCCCCTACAAGAAGAAGACAACCTGATTGTGAACTTGTCATCCAGGACTTTGACTCCTGTGGAAGAAAAAGTTTTGAATTATGGTTTGGGTTTTGTTCCGACTCCAACATACTCCTCTTTCCAGACCCGTGTCGATCTATTTAAGCTATTTAGTTTAATAAAATTAAAAGATCACTTTAAAACAGCATCCGGTCCATCTACTCCATTTCGACCGAAATCCAAATTTAATCCTAACAGCACGAACCCTATGATTAATGCATTTCAAACACCGTTATGAGAGATATATGTAAATTAGAAAGTACTAAGGTGCCTAAACATTACAATTTGACTATATTAGAAAAGACTGCTCTTGATAATTTAGCTTCAGATAAGAACATAGTTATTCACCCTGCTGACAAAGGCGGAGCTATAGTTTTACAGGATAAGCAGGACTACGTTGAAGAAATCATGCAACAATTAAGTCAAACTGATTACTATCAGAAAATTTCTAAGGACCCCACCATTACCATCTCATCCCTTATTAATAACATCCTACAGGAAGAGCTACAAAATGGGGAGATTGATAATTCAACTGCAGATTTTTTGTTTAACAAGCATCCTAGGATGCCTGTGCTTTATACTTTACCTAAGATCCACAAACCCGGAAGAATTCCTCCCGGACGTCCCATTGTGTCTGCATCACAGAGTATATTGGAGCCAATAGCACAATTTTTAGATTTCCATCTTAGACAGTTCGCTGTAGACACGGAATCATATCTGAAAGATACTGGCGATTTTATTCGCTATATTGAGAATATTAAGATACCACCTGGCTGCATTTTGGCCACTGTAGATGTAGTAGCATTATATACTAATGTCCCGTTAAATCATACCCGCAGAATTATAGAAAAGTTACTTTCATCCCGTGTTGATCCAGTTCCTACTTCCAAATTTTTGCTATGCCTTTTAGATGTTGTTTTCAAGCATAATTTTTTTCGTTTTGACAGTCAATTATATTTACAAGTTAGTGGCATTGCCATGGGTTCAGCTGTGGCCCCCACTATTGCCAACATATTTATGGCAGACTTTGAACGAAGATTTATTTACAGTGATAATCCTTTTAAGAACCATATATGGGGCTTCAGACGTTTCATTGATGACCTCATATTTTTGCTTTCTTCAGATACAAATTTTGATGAATTTTTGCAGTGGCTCAACAGTTGTGCTACTATTAAATTTACTGGGAAATACAGCACACAGCAAATAGCCTTTTTAGACACCATGGTCTATAAGAAAAATGACAATCAACTGGCTGTCACCCTCTTCAAAAAGAGGACTGATAGAAATGCACTGTTACACTTTAATTCACATCATCCAGCACATTTGAGACAAAATCTACCCTATGGGCAATTCATAAGAACAAAACGGAACAACACTACCCAAAGGGATTATGAACAAGCAGCTATGCATTTAACATCCGCTTTAGTGAATAGGGGATATCCTATCAATGTTGTTAATAAAGCCAGGCATAGAGCAGACAGTCAGGATAGATTACAGTTACTTTATAAATCTAGATCCATTGCACATAAAAACCAATCCCTTACTTTTTCTATACAGTATACTCATCTATCTCCTTTAATTACTCAAGCTATAAAAAGACACTGGCACTTATTGGCCGATATCCCGGGATGCAATAATCCACCCAAAATTGGGTATAGAAAAACTTCTTCCATCAAAGACAGATTGGTGCATTCTGATATCTATAATCATACACACACACCATCTTCAGTAGGACACTTCAAATGCAACGGATGCCTCGCGGGGGTGGATGGGAGACCACCAAGGAATACCAGGGTTGCTGTGCAGAGGAAGGCACTGGCAAACCATCTCTGTTAATCTCTTGCCATGAAAACCTCCCAAAAGGGGTCGCCATACATCGGCTGTGACTTGACGGCACTTCACATGCACACAGGAGGGGACATGTTCCCTGGAGAGGCATCATAGACATTTCCTAAAGAATAAGTAACATTTATTTAACTGATGGTGTGCTATGTGCAGCAAGTTTAAGTTTTTCTTATGAATGTCCCTACATCTGACCTTACCACCCAAAGTTCAGATGATATGCTGACAGCCAAACTGAGCAAAAATCCTGCTTTTTTGAAAAATCCTCTTTTTGGGAAATGGGAGATCACAACTTAGACAGACAGGAGATGGTATACAGTAGATTTTGTCTCTGGAGTAGAAATTTTGCTGGATTATACTCCTATCCAGATTTTGAAGAGCCTAAAATTCAAGAGGGTACATTTATTGCAAAGTACAAACTGATACCTGAATCAATAAAAATCTATTGTGCATTCTCCTGAATCCACTGCTGATATCTAAATAAGCTTTCTAATGGAATACATTAGAAAGTAAGATAAGATTTCCCTTTTATCTTTAGCTACTGACACGTATTCCCCCACACCCTCTTACTTCTTAAATAACCATATAAAACTTATGAGATAATTAAGATTCTCTTTAATTCTGTAGTACAACATTCTAACCTCCAAGTCTTTTTCATTAATCAAGGTTTGTCAGTTCTAATCAGGATGCACTCATAAGCTCACAATGGGCGTGCCAAAGTAATTAAAGCTGCCAATTTTGCTGACAGGATTCTTAAATTACAACAGCAGTTATCAAAGTTACATAAGTTATCTGAGTACCACATTGATTCCTCAGATCCAAGACAGTTGCATTAATAGGCTAATTGGCTTTAGCTGGAGAATTAATCTTCCGATGTTCACTCATTCTTTCAGGTTTTAGGATGGAATTAAAAAGCAGCAGCCAGTTCAAACCTCTTTATGTCTACCATCCCAGTAAAAAATATGGGCTGCAGTCCTTAAGCCACATATTCTGGTGTAGTCCCCACTGGATAATGGAACTACTTTGGAATAAGTAGCATGAAAATTTGAACTGCTATAATATAAAAGCCGTATAAGACTTTAACTACTTTAATTAAACTCTGTAGTAATTAAAGTTTAAATATTCCAAGGGTAATTTGTTTGACCTCCCCCACCCAAGTCATATTCTTATTTGCTAGGGTTCATGGTATAAATTGCTGTGAATGTAGGGAAGCTTCAGATAGAATAAGTTTATTGATTGATTCAGCACATCCTTTTGACCACATGAATTACCTTACACATGTCATGAAGCCAAAGCAATACATGATCTTGATTTGCTTTCATTGTACAAGAAAGACCAGAATATTATTTCAAAATATGTCCCATATTTTATTCACAAATAAAAACATATTTTCCTACTGGTATAAAATCCACTTGTTAGATCATTCAGTTCTTCTCATTTTCAACCAGATTGCAAAGGCTAATATGACCATCACCAACGACCATTTGGAATTCTATCATGAAAAGAACTACAAAAATGCATATCCATTTGTGGTAGCCAGAAAAAAACCGCACATAAAATTGTGCACAGAAAAAAACCCACTGTCATAAATGCCCCCATGGATAACTGCCCCCACAGATAACTGCCCACACAAAGATACTCACATATAGTAATTTTCATGTACAACTGAAGATATCTGCACAACTTCGATATTCATAATCGTAAATAACCAAAATTCTTCAAATACTAAATATTATTTATTTTGTTATTAAAAATTAAAACCATAAAAGTACTGTTAAACTATCAATGTTAAAAATTATGTAATAATAATATTTTTTTACCCATAATATGAGAGGAGCCTCACAGAGAGGAGAGCCAAATGAACTACACCAAACAACAACTGACAACGAATGTCTCTATCACATCTCTTCTTGATATTCTTCTCACTGGAAGACACCACAATATGTAGTTTCTTGTAACAGATGTAATTTTATTTAAAAAAAGATGTAAATGTTATATATGTGAGCATATATGTGGGCATTTGTACGTGTGGGCATTTTTCTTGTGCGCATTTATGATGGTGCGGTTTTTTTCTGTGCACAATTTTCATGTGGGCTTTTTATGTGCGTTTTTTTAATAGAACCTCTATTTGCATGTTATCTGATGTAATCTACATAAATATTGTATATTTCATACCACTGATTATAGGAAAGCCCTGTCTTGGCCACTGAATATTCCAGAACCATTGTATCACTAGCCTCAAAGGGAAAAGAAGCAAAAATGCACATGCTGTTCCCCCCTGCTCTCCATATTTTCAACTGTAAGTCAGAAAAGAGTATAAGCATGTTAGTCATTCACTATTATGTGGAGAGAGCATTATCCACATACTCAGTTTTATTCCTAAAGGCACTGCTCTGATTTTTAACATGTGGCAGTCAGAAGAGGTGACTGTCATGAAATCCTGCTCCCCAGTGCATGCAAAGAACATTTGGAACAGTCTGATAATTCATTCCCCTGAAAATCATGTGATGGGCTTAGAAATCATGAGATCTGAAACCATTATATGTGTAGGAGTAATTAAGGATGTTTAGCAAACATACTCTGTCTACCACACATTGAGTATACTGTTGCTGTGGGGGCAGGCTGTGATTATTTAAACCCAGTTTGTGAGATCTCACTTTTTTTACTACAATTTGTGCCTTGATCTTGCATTTTTGCTCCCATGAGGCTTTGCTGATTCCCCCCTCCCAATGCCAATAATCTGCAAGCATATGCCTGAGAGTACACTAGTCCCCTGGAGCAGGCTGCAGGCCTGCAGTGGGCCAGGGGACATAGGAAATTTCTGTTCCCACATATACATTTCACTTAATGAGTGTAAACATTACACTTTGAAAGAGCTGGATGAGAAAAATCACAACTCTGCCTGATAGACAGTAGGAAGATTAACTCAAGATAACAGATTAGCCTGGTATGATGGTGCTAGTTACTGAAGCTGCTCTCCTCTAAAGGGGTTAATAGAGGTGATATAATAGTGTTGTCGCTTTGTATATCTGATGTTTTTCCCTTATCAAGAAAGCATTAAAATTACTTTATGCATCCCAATATTTAATTCCATATGTTTTCACAAAGACATTGCTACTAAGAATTAATTCTGCTAGTAAAGTACTGATTACTGTTACATGGGTCAATTAAATCACTGGTTGGTTCAACATAGGAGGGTGCCTTTTCCTGGGGAAGCAGCAGCAACTGGGACAGAGGCATGCAGGGAAAGCACCTAAACGCCGCATCCTGCCACCCCTCCCCATGGCTCAGAAGTGCTGGCCTGACAAGGATCTTGTCCACACACCCCTCAGCCAAGCAATATTTCGCCCCCCAAAAAAACAGCTGACATGCAGCTTAATAGTTAACAGGCAAAAAAATGCCCGTTAAAGAGCTAAAATGAGCAGGGCAACGCCAGAGCATGTGCTCCAGCTTAAAAGTGAAATCTTTGTGTGGAAGCTCCCCAGAACAGCAGGGTCATGCTATGTTCTACCCAGGGAAAAAATCCCCATGGCGAAGTAGCCATGCATATATGGTAATAATGAACTTTTAAATGCTGCAGCTTCAAGAATTGCTAGCCTGTCCTAGCAACCATTAGGATAACAACTGAGTTTAGGATTTAGAGGACTGTGTGTTTTCACTGTTTCTTTTTATCCTTGCTCAGTCTGATGCATTACAGACTATGTGTACTCCTATTGTTTATTAAACTTTCTTGTATTTTGAATGCTCACAGCCTGATTTCTGTAAACGCACCACACCTATACAGTCCAGTTTTCCAAAGAGTGGTAAACAGGAGGGGTAGTGGGTGAGCTTTCCATCTCTAAAGTTCAAAAGTGCAATAGGTAATCCCTGCTCTAGCTAATACAAGCAAGGGGGAGATGTGACAACCAGCCGGAGCCTTTAAACAGTGACTACACCACACAAGCACTAATAGAGCTAAACTGCCTATTTACTAAAATGATCTACGACATCTATGAGGCATATCTGCCGTGTTAGATAACAAACCTGAGCTAGAGACCTTCCTGGTGATTATGAATATTGTTTGAGCATCCCAGATAGATTAAAATTGTGGTCTGGGTTAGGGCTCATCAAACCTGTCTTAAGTTTAGCTGTACTGGAGCTGATGGGAATTTGTTTTGCAATAAGATTAAGACTGTCAAGGTCTGGCCCAGAGACAGCTGGAAACTGGCCACATGCTGGATGCAATTCAGTCCCTCCAGCGACACTTTTAAGTTCCCTTAATGTAAGCACAGAATTTAGGTTTTAATTAGTCTTGCTCAACTTGATTTATACTAATTGCTGAAATCTATGATTTGGAATAGTTACATTTTTCAACATGATCACAGGGAGTTAGATACTTTTCTTAATGACTAGAGGGAGAGGGAAGCTGTAGTGATTCCAAGAAATATTTTATGCATCTTGATTACATTTGGTTTTCCTGAAGACAAAGTTCTGATCAGGAATTGTCTTAGGGCCACTACACAACACAAAATGCATATGCTTCATGTAAGTGTGAGAGATGTGTTTGTGCAGAAATGATTTATATGCTGAATATCACAATATATGTATTGAATATCACAAAAAGGCATGTCTGGGACCTTATTGGAATAGCTGGAACTACACCAAGCTGAGGCAGAGCAAATCAGTTTGGGGTTATAAAAATCTGCTCTAGGCTCTGTGCGTGCAACTCTGGCAGCTGGACTGAGGAGGGGAATGACATGCAACATTTGTTTGGGTGCATGCTTTTCCATGCAGGTGGGGTACTATGTGGAGGACTCCCTCTAAGTGCATCTAGCCCTCAGACAGAGAATGACCCAAAATGTACATATTCAGGTTTAACCTCATAATATAAATATAGTTCACAAGCCAGAAACTATGCACTACAAATGAATCCAGATTTTCATAATACCTCCCCAAATATCCATTTCTTTTTGCTGTTGACGTTGCACCTATATTACTACCCAGTATTAAAAAGTCAAAGCAATTTGCCTCAGGCCTTTCTTTTTGCATGTTATTTTTAAACCCTATAACAGTGACCACCCAGTCTATTCCCAACCGCTGCTTCCAAGTTTATGAAATAGAAATATGTATCTAATTTTACACATGTTTGATTTTCATATTTGATGGAGCGCATACAAGTTTTGTACTCTGGTGAATGTCTTGTACTCCATGCTCACTGGCCCTGGTCCCACATAATGTGTGGAGAGTATGTGGGTCTGTACTTAGAGCCTTTTAAAACAGATGCATCCCATTAATTAGCTGTTTGATCCAGTTTCTCTTTGCTTTGTCATGCCTTTAAACATGCTCAATAAAACCATCTTGACTACTGAACTTAAAAGAGCTGATTCATGGAATTTTAGAAATGTTAAATTGTGATGCATGAACATGTACTCTTCTGGTGCTTTCAGGGTATGCTAATGTTTCAAAAGGTCAAATTCCTCACACCAAATTATGTTTTTAAACATTCTGTATTCATTATGGCCTTTTAAAATATGTCACTTTTTACTGTCATTTTTAGCATTTAGCATACATGACATCATTGTTCCATTGCTAATCACCAAATCCTCAGGAAAATGCATGAGTGTACACCACTCAATTCTTAGACAAGCGGATGTAGTACATCGGCAACAGGGCAAACTGTCAAAACTACCCCAAAACTTTAGTAACATCACATTAACCTCCACTGAGGAAACATCAGGCAGCCATTCTGGATAAGAATTGCGATGTCAGATCAGACGGAGCGCTACCAACTCCACCTCTTGGTTTTCCAACTGGGGCTGGCCAGACGCCTTAGTACTTTGGCAGAGATACAAGCCTTGATGCTCCCAAGACAATAATTCTTTAAGAGGAGTTATGCACTGGTTGAGAAATATTCATGAGAGTAACAAGATGAAACGTTTAACCAGCAGTACACAAGCGGCTGTTCTGTTGAAGCCCAACATTCAACTGAGAAACTAGACTCCAAGCCCAGTCTTGGCACATACTTTCCAAACAAACAAGTCATATTGCATCAGCACCCACTGTAACTGACCTGACATCATCTGAAATGATGGCACCCCGCTGTGCATATTTACAAAAAGAACAGTGCATATAATTGCACTTGGGGTTTAAAATACAGAGCAGCTGAGCACATGCAGCTCTAAAAAACTGACTGAAAGGAAATTGTGGTGAAAATAGAAACAGATGCCGCAAGTCATTCAAGATCTTCAAATTATAAAAATACTTTATTCTGACTTGTAGAAAATGGGGTACCAGAAACCACACATTGTTGCTTTAGGACAAAGTGTGGGCTAAGAAGACATGCAAGGAACATGATACGTTCAGCTAAGAGGAAAGAATCTATATCCCCTCTTCAGAGAGGCATTAATGCTTTATATTTTGATTTTATGTACAAAGTGCTTTAGATTCTGGGATGAAGGGACTAACTTACAACAGAATGAGAAACACTACAATTTTTGTTTCCTTTCTTTCTCTGTCCACTTTTTGGTAATTTAATAAAAATCAAGTTTCTTTACTTGAAAAGATCTCCCTTACTTCATAAAAAAAAAACATAGCAGCAAGTGCACACACATTTAAAAGATCCCTCCAACAGAACTGGGGTGGGTTAGGTGCTAGAACGGGTACCTGTCACTTTTATCCCCTGGTTAACAGTACCATTCTGATGTTACTATTACACTCATATTTGTCTTGAAGCTTTCAGAGAGAGTCTGGTTAAATTTCTGTTGGAAGGCAATTCTGCATCAGAGGAGCACCTTGACCTCCATGGTCATCAAGTCCACTATTACACACTACAGAATAATTATACATTGACAGGCAAATGTAAGGGATAACACGGCCAAACTAGGTGTTATATTTTTAAAGAGGCCAGTGCAGGTTCCTCAGACTTGACCTTCTCTTTCTCCACAGCACTTCCACAGAATTATGTGGATTTACTTTTTAGTTGTGTTCTAGTTGATAAGGCTGTTCCACCCTCCCCTCCCACTTTCAAGTTTGTATTATCAATTTTACCTTAGCCAGTAGATTACTATAGCAGCACCCGAGACCTAGTCTGGATTGGTATATATTCAGAAGTCATACAACACTCCATGTTACTTGGATCTAGTCCATATATTTAAGGTCCTTCAATCTCTCAGTTGTGGACTGGAATTGCATGGAGGCATGGAATTGCATGGAGACTGGGTGAATCATTTCCTCCCAGTGGAGTCTTTCTATGCAATTTGTGTTATGGCAACTGCCTGAGAAAAAGGTCATTCTTGACGGTACAAATAGTTCATTTAAACTATTTATATGTCCACCTTTCTTCTGAGCATCTCAGGACCCCGCCTGTAAACAGAGTCAATGTGAAGGTGCTGGTTCATAAATCATCCTCATTCAATCACTACCTGGATGACTGATTACAGAGAAGCTTCAGAACATGCAAACGAGGGTGTGGTATTGTATCTCTGAGAGCAGGTACAGCTTACATTTCTTCCTGGAATCTTTTCCCCTAACAAAATACCTACCACTGTCTGTACAGTATAAGCAAAGATCAATATTGTCCAGTCAAATGCAGAACAGTTTTGATGGCACAGTAGGATCTCTTTCTAGTAAATGCACAGTGAAATTTGTCATAAGTGGCAGTTTGAAGAAAAACAAATAAATGAGTTCCTTGAAAAGGGGTCACTAAATAACCAATATTCCTTGTGTACAGCTGACTTTACTGTAAGTTTTTTCCCCAGCTGATATACAGTTTCTGAGGGGGTTAACAATCAATATTTATATATTTTCTGTCAAAAGGAAGTCTTGTGCTTTATACTTCAGGAGTCACTTAGAGTAAAAGAATTAATTTTTGTATGGATTGAATTCAAGAAAGAATCCATCTGGGGTCTTTCAATAAATATCTTCATACCAACTTTCATCAGTAAATCTTTCATCCAAAAGATAAATATCAGTTCTGAAAATAAAATCTTCTCCCTTCATGGCTCTGCTTATCAATGTGTGTTTGAAGAATCCATATATGGACTTATTCTAAACAAGTTTTTCCCCAATGAAGTCTGACTGCACATACAGTAAGGGCTTCAGTATTCAGGGCCTCAGTTTAAAAGTAGGTAAACTAGCCAAAGTGCCTTAAAGTGAGATTCTGAACAAACCAGATGGCTTTTTCCCCCCATTCTGCTCATTAAATTAGCAAAATGTGCTTTCTCCATGTGTTGACAAAGTAGTTAATTTACTGCACCTCACTTATGTAATAGCAATAGCATGAAAATGTTACTCCATATGGAGTATAGCTTTATTTATGTAAATAGCCTGAAGGACATCTAAAACAATCCTAACAGAAGTTCTTCTGTATAAACATAGGGGCACTAGTATTTACTTAAGATTCCCAGCATATTCACATTGAATATAGATAATTGGGATCAACATGTTATATATTCATAATAAAATACCTATGGATATATTTTATAAATGCATCTAGGTGGTGTTTTCATATATGTAAACTGTGTATTTTCTGATGTAACTAAATGCAAATGAAGCTAAGGTTCTCCTGCCTTCATTAGGAGAGTAAAAATTAGAATCTTCACAGTTTATGATGGATGCAAATCCCCTCTACTACACAATAACTATGGCATCATTCACAGCCCTCTCCCAGTGTTTGAACAACTCCTTTTGGAGAAGACCTTTAATAGTGTACAATTATGGGGTGGGGAGAATGTTAATGCAGTAGCGTGCTTTGTTCTGACTCATACATATTCAATTGCAGGTCACAAAGAGCTTACACATTCTTGTGGTCAGAAATTCTGGAAAGTAGGGTTGCCAGGTCCCTCTTCGCCACCGGAGGGAGATTTTTGGGACGGAGCCTGAGGAGGGCGGGGTTTGGGGAGGGGAGGGACTTCAATGCCATAGAGTCAAAGCAGCCATTTTTCTCCAGGTGATCTGATCTCTATCGGCTGGAGATCAGCTGAATTAGCAGATCTCCTGCTACTACCTGGCAGTTGGCAACCCTACTGGAAAGCCAGGGTTCTTGATGACAGGAAGAGAACCCCATGCATATGCTCCATTCCAGTTCTTAGCTGACCATATCTAGATTGGGGGTAGACAGTATGTATACTCCTGCCTTCCTCTGCCATACATTGTATGTAGGGTTGTGAGGTCTCTCTTCGTCTCCGGCGGGAGATTTTTAGGGTGGAGCCTGAGGAGGGCGGGGTTTGGGGAGGGGAGGGACTTCAATGCTATAGAGTTCAATTGCCAAAGCGGCCATTTTTCTCCAGGTGATCTGATCTCTATCGGCTGGAGATCAGTTGAATTAGCAGGAGATCTGCTACTACCTCGCAGTTGGCAACCTTAATTGTATGCAAGAATGACAGTCTGAAAAAGGTCTGTTACGGTACAAATAGCAAAATGGGGGTCTTCCAAAGATCCCACTTGTTCCCATAGAATTCTCTAAAAACTCAGTCTGAATTCAAAACAGCAGGCTTGCAATGTTATTCACTTTTAGGCATGCAGAAACTGGTGGTCATATAAGCACTTAGCTCTATATAGGATCAGACTGAACCAATTTTTCTAGGCCTCATGATGATCTGGAGAAAACCCTTGGCTAAAATGAGAATGAATCCAACAGCAATCTAAATTGGGACTCCAGTTGTCTGGAGAGAATTAAACATAGTCATATCTCCCTTCTTCTTTCTCCTCTCCTTCCTGTACAATCCTTTGCCTGTTCACTCAAAACAAACTTTTGTTTTATTCAGTGGGGCTTACTCACAAACAAGTGTGAAAAGGATTGCAGCCTTAGTTCTTAACTTTGGCTGGATTGTGCTCAACATTTTAACAAATTCACTTCAGCCACTAAACTGTTCCTGCAGAACTTGGATAGGTTTCTTGTTATTCATTACTGTAAGGAACCATATGGCTAGGGGAAACGAAATCCTAGGGTTCCTGGGGTTTCTTGGAGGTTTCTTTTTCATTGTAGTCCAGTTTAAAACAGTGAAATTATGCAACCGTTGAATGAGCACTGTGATACTAAAAAAAAAAAATTCAATATATCTCCTGGGCAATAGTTTCATTTTTAAAAGGCCAGAAGCACAGCATGTAAATAAAATAAAATGTCAAGCCTCAAACTCACCAAAGCTTTACTATTAAATGTGTAACAATCTGTGGAGACATCTCCTCAGAAGCTCTCTCCTAGCGCTGCAGTTTCTGACCCAGATTTAAGCTCCGAGGGAGTTTGCAGTATGTAGCAGGCAGTTGACATCTGAACAGCCCCAGGAGTGGGTTTAAACTCTGGCGCTTCTTTTGAGAGCTCTCAGAGACCTTTTATTTTTCATGTGTTTAGTGCCAATTCCCCAAGCAGTGGAAGAATCAGCCTATTTCTGTGCTCATTTGCCCCACATGGATTAACAGCAGAAGCTTCTCCTCAAGTTGTGCAGGCTAAAAACAGATGGGATTGCAACAAAATCCTCTCTGCTGCTGTGATTTCAAGTTTCAGGCATAATTCTGCCATTTCAGCTCTCTCTCTCTCTCTCTCTCTGTGTGTGTGTGTCTGTTAAGTGCCGTCAAGTCATTTCTGACTCATGGAGACCCTATGAATCAATGTCCTCCAAAATGTCCTATCTGTGACAGCCTTGCTCAGATCTTGCAAATTGAGGGCCATGGCTTCCTTTATAGAGTCAATCCATCTCTTGTTGGGTCTTCTTCTTTTCTTGTTGCCTTCAACTTTTCCTATCATTATTGTCTTTTCCAGTGACTCTTGTCTTCTCCTAATATGTCCAAAGTACGACAGCCTCAGTTTAGTCATTTTAGCTTCTAGGGTCAGTTCAGGCTTGATTTGTTCTAAAACCCACTGATTTGTTTTTTTGGCGGTCCAGGGTATCTGTAACATTCTCCTCCAACACCACATTTCAAACAAATCTACTTTCTTCCTATCAGCTTTCTTTATTGTCCAGCTCTCACACCCATACATAGTAATAGGGAATACGATGGCATGAATTAACCCGATCTTGGTTGCCAGTGACACATCCTTACACTTAAGAATCTTTTCTAGCTCCTTCATGGCTGCCCTTCCCAGTCTCAATCTCCTTCTGATTTCTTGGCTGCAGTCTCCCTTTTGGTTGATGATGGAACCAAGAAACAGAAAGTCTTCAACAATTTCAATTTCCTCATTGTCAACCTTAAAGTTGTGTAATTATCTTGTTGTCATTACTTTTGTCTTCCTGATGTTCAGCTGCAGTCCTGCTTTGGCACTTTCTCTTTTAACTTTCATCAGTAGTCGTTTCAAGTCTTCGCTATTTTCTGCCAGTAATGTAGTATCATCGGCATATCTCAAATTGTTAATGTTCCTCCCCACAATTTTCACTCCACCTTCCTCTAAATCTAATCCAGCTTTCCTAATGATAGGTTCTGCATACAGATTGAAGATGCCAGCATAATTGATAGATCTTTGTAACTACAATGGAGAAATAAAGGGACAGAAGACAACAATGTAGTCAGACACCTAATCTCCCACCCCCACCCCACTCTCCAGGACTGGATCCTGGTGTAAAATTCTGGCCTCCTTTCCCCTTTAACTGTCACCTGCTCTGAACATTGTCCCTTTGGTGTCATATTTAGTGACTAGCTCTTTGGGAGCAGTATTGTTTGAGCCAAGAGGAAAGGCAGGATATAAATATTTTAATAATTTTCTTTTAGTTAATTGCCTTTTTTTTTTTTTTTTTTTTTTTTTGCTTATTGGGTAATCCTTTTAGTAGGCAGAGAATTCTATCTTGTTGATGGCTGGTCTGGTTTTGTTGCTGTCATTAACAGCAAAGGGACCAGCCTGTCTACTATTAGATATAGGCATGATGCTAAGAAAGGATAGACAAACAGTTAAGCACTTGCTCTTCGAAACTGTAGAGCGTGACTGTATCCTACTTCTGTAACCTCCCAATCCCATTCACTATTTTGAATCTTGTTAGCATCTGAACTCTAAATTACATTTTTTTTCTAGTTCAGCCAGAGGATTTGTTTTACATACATAAATGTCAACAACCGCCTCTGAAATAAAATATAAAGGAGAAAGTCAAGATCTCCTGATCAGAAAATAGACTGAGGAACTGATTATCTTGAGGGTTTCTTCCTTAAGGGAGATTTGAATAGGGGGGAAAACAAAAAATAATAACCCAAGATACTTGTTAATCTTCCACAGATGTGATTTACTGCTATTGAACTGTATCTGGACATGAACAGACAATATAACAATTTGATTATTATGGAAGTTAGAGAGACAGAGAGTGCACATGGCTCCCATGTTAAAATCAGCACTTTGGGACAACCATTAAAAGTAGGAAAATGCATTTGGAACTGATTTTAATTAATTAAAATCTGAGTAAATCATGTCTTATTCATTAACTTTGGAAGGATATCTAGTCTGAATGAAATTTCTTTTAAGTTGTAAACCAAAACTCAGTCTCTGGCAGAATGAGTAACAATGTGAAGAGGGCTCATAGCACATTCACAATGCTCTGAGCATGCCCTTCATAACTGAACTGACAAGTGAATGTAGAAACAATGAAAGAGGGTTTGTAGCCCAGCAATCCCTTTGTCCTGTTTGCTCCCTTGCTGCTACATCTGCATGTTCCTCTGATCACTCCTGGGGAAATATAACAATGCTTGCCTGTCGGTTCAGTGTTAAAGATGGACCACTTAGAAGACCAGAATGGGAAATGAATAAATAGAAGCAACTGGTTATCATTAGGTCCCAGAGGGTAAGACAAAATATGATAAGGATGCACAGATAATGCCCTGAAATACACAGAGCAATGCAACTTGTTACCACAATGGGGAAAAATGTTCTATAGATGGTGGAGTTACTGCACAGGAAACACCATGTCCAAAACTGATCTGAGAGTGACAGAGATAATTCAGCTATAAGCCTGAGGCCCCCGAGACCCGGTTTGTGGGCCAACAGGGGTGGGGTGGGGAGGTGACACTTTGGCGCAGCTAGTCAATGGCTGGGGAGGCTTCTGCTTGAGTGCGGGTGTTCCAGCCTTCTTGGCTTCTAGGGTTGCCAGGTCCCCCTCTCCTCTGGCAGGAGGTTTAGGGCACGGATCGTGTGCCCCACCGACGCGATTGTGTCACTTCCAGTTCATACCTGGAAGTGCCACACTGCTAGGGGGCCTTTTACCAGTCAAACTGGGAGACTGAGTGGTAAAAGAACCGTTGCGATGTGTAAACGCATCGCAAGGGGCCTTTTACCACTCAAACTCCCAGACAAGTAGGTCTATAGGTCGCACGTTGTACATTTCAGAGGTTTCAGGAATCACAAGCAATTTTTCCTCCATTATACATTATGCTCCCCAAATCTCCAAATATGGATATGTAGATTCTTTTTACAGGCTATGTTCAATGAGTTATTGACATGAGAAATCTGCATCATTCCATTTCTGAATACTGATCAGAAAGAAACGTTACAAATATACTAATAATAAATATTTAAAATACTTATAAGATCAATTAGTTTAAAATACAGTTCTGTTGCTACAAGGATAGCACAGGAGAACTCATAGCATGTTGCATTATTTAGTTTAAGCTGAGACTCCTAATGCAGACACCGTTATAAAGCATGATGTGTCAACCAAGGAAGAATCAAAATAGACATAGTCAAATGCAAAGTGGTCCAGCTAGGATTAATGAAGCAGATTTTTTTTTCTTCTGTTGGGGAGTAAGACTGACTAACTAGGTGCTATTTTTACGTCCCCAGATAACTCTTGGTTTTAAATTAGTTTTAAAAGCTGAGCTCTTTTTCTCCTTCTAGCCATTAGGTCAGAGATTCTATATCTGGCATATTTCTATTTAAAGCTGTTGTGTGCGCTCACGTTCTGCCTCCCTCTTTTCCTTTCTCAGATGTTGCTTCCAGAATGTCAGTGGCAGAACAAAAGCTCAGGGCAATTGGTCTGCTGCAAATTCTGAGCATTAGGAAGAAGGGTTTTTAAAAAGAAAGTCCCAGGCCACAGCTGCAACCATAACTCTCCAGTGGCAACCCTCACGGTGGAGGTGATGAGAGGCTGTCCATTTTCTAAGTCCCTGGATGTTAATTTCTTCCCATGTAGAATTGAGATAACATAACAATAATGCTATGCATAGAAATGTCCTAGCAGAAAGCTAATTAATTAGTATTACTTTAATGCAGCAAGTGGCACATCCAAACCGGTCCACAAAGAAATTCATGTCACACTCCCACCCACCCACCCCCCGATATCATTAGGGGCTAGCATGCACATTAACAGCCCATTCCTGAGAATTGAGCCGAAAGTTCTTTGGAGGCGGCGTGACCTCGCCACCAGTGTAAGTGCGTGTAATCGCACGATTACATGCACTTACGCTGACGGCAAGGCCAGTCCCGAGTGCCACAGGACCATGCCTCGCCCCTCTGCCAGCACGGCCTCTCCACGGCGCAGACCACAGCATAGAGAGGCTGTGCCGGTGCAGGGGGGCATTCCAGGGGTGGGGCAGGGGGAGGAGCTTCCTATCCCAGTTTGCCGCAGTACGCGGGTGCCAGGAACGGCGATGCTGCGCCTGCTTTTTAGCAGGCACAGCCTCGCTGTTTTCAATGGGGCTTTTTTCGTTCCCCTGGCGTGCGCGAATCGGCCGACGCCGACGCCGCACGCCGTTGTTTCAGGAATGGGCTGTTAGTTTCCCCAGTTGAAGAAGCCATATGTATGAAGTCCTGGAACCACCTCCGTATCTAGGAATTTCCAAGATTACAGCTGCTGCTTCAGTATATACTGAGAAGAGAGGTTACACTGATCTATTTATGTTTATCCTGCCTATTCCAAAATGCTCAAGACGATTTCTGTTAAAAGTATCAACACCAAACAGCAAAGTTAAATTTTTGAGTTGGTCCTGCAATCTCTCAACGGAAGGTGATGATGGTCACAGATCTTCATGGGTTTCCCTTTCCTGCAGAAATCCTTATTAATCTGGAAAGTTATTCCTGGACTCATGTGGAGGAATAGCCATGTAGGTCAGGAAGCGACAATGGAGAAGAGGGGGTGGCAAAACATCTCTCTCCTGCCTCTCCTGTGAATGGACCTTTGCTGACAGAAGGGGAAGAAGGAATAGATTTGGTCCTCTCTCCCACTGCAGCCTAACAACCCATTTGGCCATTACTCCCTGTGGGTCTCCGCAATCCCAAAAATAAACTTCCATGGTGTTTTAAAGGCCTACTAGGTTGAGGGAAAAACAGGGAAGACTGGCAGTGCTTATGTTGAATCCAGTCTATCCTATTTAGAATGTAAGCTTTTGGAGGGCAAGAACCTGTCTCTTGCTTATGCTGCTCAAAAGTATTATGGTTTGTATTGTATAAATAATCAACAGCAACAAAAAATATGTAGATATAAAGTAACATATAAAATAATAGATGTAAGAAAAAGACAAAGGGCACAATGGCCATAAAGAATTCATTTCTAAAACTGCCAACGCCAACCAACCATAATAGTCCATTAAAACCCTGTTGAAAAAGTTCAGCCAGGCACTGTATGTAAAACACCATTCCAGATGTTCTTGCAAAACTACCTCTGGGTGTTGTGCATTCCATAACAGAAACAACTATTCTGAAGGCCCACTCCATGCTGTATTAGTTTTGATTTAATACTGTGATTGGGTCAGGGGCCTGCCCAGTTGTTCTTAAAATGTGGGTGAAGGGATTGTTAAGGGAGAAGGGTTCCAAGATGTGCAGGTCACCTTAAATTGAGACCAGAAACTGAAATAGGGCCGAACTAGGCATGACTGCATCCGTGTGGCTGCCATGAGGATGTTATTGCCATTTTAAAGTGATTTTAAAATGCAAGGGCCCAGTCCTGATCAGGCCCTCAGTGGGGGAACTCTTGTTCCCTCCATGCCATTTCCAGTGCTGAAACAGCCTGGAGGTAGGGCATGAAGCCATTTTGACACTTGATGAGGCAGGAAGGGAACAAGAGGCCCTCATGTGGGGACTCATGTGTTTCACTACAATCCTGTTAAAATGTTCTACCACCGTTTTCTGAATATTCCCACTTTTTTATCAAACGTGAATCTGTGGTGAAACGATGCCTCTCCATTCATTAGATTTGAAAGGGAAATGTGTAATCTGTACTCTGCTATCAGAGTGGAATACCCAGACCCAAAGGGACTAGAGGCACACTGAATATGGCCATTGTCTGGGAGGGGTGCACAAATTTTTAAAGCAAATTTTCAGTCTACCAGAGTGGGAAGGACACCAGTAGAGATGCTACAGAAAAGTAACTAACAAGAAAGCAAGGCTCTTCTTATTACAGGCAATAATAAAAGTCATAATCAGGAGACCACAAACTTCCACTAGGTAGGAGGTAAATTCTGATAGGAAGAAGTCTTTCATACAGGGTGCTTAGCTTGGGATTCAAATAACTCCTGGATAGCATTCTCCAAATTTTAGAGAAGGATTTCTGGGGAAAGGACTGACTGAAGGAAAGCTGGCTTTAAGAATGTGACCTAGACAAAACAAGTGACACAAAAAACAGTCCTGATGAAATTTCTTAAGGGTTTCCCTTCCATGTTATTAATGTAATGTCACTAGAGGAGAAGAACTTGAGATCGCGAGCTGCGGATAGGGTTGCCAGCTCCAGGTTGGAAAATACCTGGAGATTTTGGGGATGGAGTCTGAGGAGGGCTGGGTTTTGAGAAGGGAGGGCCTTCAATGCCATTGAGTCCGATTGTCAAAGCAGCCATTTTCTCCAGGGGAACTGATTTCTATCCCCTGGAGATCAGTTGTAATAGTGGGAGATCTCCAGCCATCAACCCTAGCTGGGGACCTGCTGCTCTGAGTCAACTATGAACCTGTTGGCATATTATGGAGCCATGCAGGTACCCACTGTAGTGTCCTTAACCTGAAGATACATGTTGTTTGCAAATCTGTAATACATATGGGGGAGTACAAAGTGGCAAAGCTTGGTGGATGGGTGTGCTGTAATATCACAGGGAATGAAGTAATATTCCTGTGCCACTATAGCGGATATTGGACTATATATGGTAGCCAGGATGGTGTTCTTTGGAATGCAGGCAATAGATAGTTATTCCTTCATGAAGTCTCTAGTGTCCTGCAAGTAACTTAAGTCCGTGTTCCCTGGCATTCCTACTTTGATATTTGCCAATGCCCATGTGTCACTAAAGATTGCTTAGTGTGTGAATTTTGGGAAGTGGATTGAAGGTGCCTACATACTCAAGGCTCCTGATGTGCATCAGTGAAAATTTGGTATTATTAAATCATATTTCACAATTTAGTATAAGTCTTTTTACCCATTCTTTTAACAAAGGTATTTGTTTTTAAACTGTTTTTATGACCTGCTACTAGCCCAGGGAATATTCCATGAATATCCTTTTTAAGCTGTTGCTTTATTCTATTTTATGATCTGGCTAGTTTTTATGGCAACCACTGATAATGTTAATGCTATTTTTATGAATGTATTATATTGTTTTACTTTGTAAGCCTTCTCAAGCAAGTCTGATCCGTTTATGACTGATCCGTTTTCACCATGGATAGAGTATTGCTTTGAAGAACAGAAATAAAAAGATCCATTCTACAAAACATGGTGTAGAAGACAGTGTCATAGGTAGCAACTGAAAGGGAACCAAAACATAAATTTCAAAACAGTATTTACATGGAATGTTGGAACTCCCTGCCCCAGGATGTGGTGATGGCTGCCAAATTTTAAGAGGGAAGTGGGTGTGTTCATGGAGGATAGGGCTATCCATGGCTACTAGTCAAAATGAATACTAGTCATGATGCATACCTATTCTCTCTAGTATCAAAGAAGCATGCCTATTATATGAGGTGCTGTAGAACACAGGCAGGATGCTGCCGCAGTCGTCTTGTTTGGTGGCTTCCTAGAGGCACCTGGTTGGCCATTGTGTGAACAGACTGCTGGACTTGATGGGTCTTGGTCTTATCCAGCGTGGCCTTTCTTATGTTCTCATATAGCAATAGCATCCAAATTGCGATGTCAGGGCTCCCTAAAAGAATGCTAGCAAATGCATAGTTGACTTCTCCGGTAGTACTGCTGTTGATTAATGAAAGAACTGAGTTTTCTTGACATTGTCTTTTTATCCAGCACTCACTGTGCTGAATAATCCTTGGCACTTTGATATTCCATGTGTTTATTTGAGAGTTTTTGGAAGCAAAGACAGGGCTGTAACTCTGACTATACCAAAGAGTATTAGAAATGTATTCACCAATGCATGCTCTTGAAGATAAGGGAACAAGGTGAAACTGCTGACATTATTTATAGTCAAGTCACTCTGATTACATCGAGAGAAAGAGAGAGAGACTGACTTACCCACAACCACTATTCAGGTATGAGGGAAGCAGATGGTGAAAAAATAAGAGTGGTCCCAGAAGGAGAAAGGAATGAAATGTAAAATTATGAGCAGTGAATGGCAAGATCACAGCCTGAAGACATCTGCACATGGATGACTGCTGCTCTTTTGCCTGACTACAGAACAAAAATAGCTGCTCTACGAAGTCTCTATTTAGTAGTAATAAGCACCAGCGAATGCCCCAAATGCCCGTGGGAATTCCACCAGTCTTATCAAAACATCTTGGATACTTCATTTAGGTAAGAACCTCCAAACTCTCCTTTACTTTAGACAAACTGGCTGGCAGTTAGAGGAATGATGAAATACAGTTTTCACTCCAACTCCTGGGGGTTGGAGATAGGGTTGCCAGCTCCAAATTGGGAAATACCTGAAGATTTTGGGGGTGGGGCCTGTGGAAGGCGGGGTTTTGGGAAGGGACTTCAGAGGGGTATAATGCCTTCCAAAGTGGCCATTTTCACCAGGTGAACTGATCTCTGTCTCTTGTAATAGCAGAAGATCTCCAGCCACCACCTGGAGGTTGACAACCCTAGTTGGATACCAGGGTTGTCACAGCCTCCAGGGCCCTTTTGGGGGCAGGAACTGCAGTTCAGATTGCAGGAACTTCATCAGTCATTGGGAGGAGGGAGTAGTAGTAGTAGTTTTATTGTTACGGTCATAGACCAGCACATATATAAAACACAATCTTAAGCCGACGCTTGTATGAAATACAATCAACAATGCACATTTTAAAAATTACATAAACCATCATAAAATTAAAAATTGTGTACATCCATAGCCAGACATGTATCTGGTTAAATATAAAAAAACCTCTGCAGCAAACCTGCTATAAATAAATTATGTAAACCATCACTTCGGCACATGGTTTTACTACGTATTAAAAGTTATTAGCCGTCCTTCTTTCTTACTATGTTATTTCTTTTCTTGATGGCCAGGTGACAGAATTTTGCCACAGAGTGAGACACATGAGCCACCTTATCTTCCAGTAGGTATCTAATTTTATCTAGCTCTGTTAACCTCGAGTAGGGCTGTCAATTCGGTTCGGTCCAGCGGAGCCCGCTGAAGGGGGGCGGGCTGCCCTTTAAACTGATCTGTGCCTCCCGGCCAGGAGGCACAGATCAGTTTAAAGGACAGCCCGAGCCTCTCCAGCGGAGCCCGCTGAAGGGGGGCGGGCTGCCCTTTAAACTGATTTGTGCCTCCCGGCCGGGAGGCGCAGATCAGTTTAAATGACAGCCCGAGCCTCTCCAGCGGAGCCCGCTGAAGGGGGGCGGGCTGCCCTTTAAACTGATCTGCGCCTCCCAGCTGGGAGGCTCAGATCAGTTTAAAGGGCCCCCGCGCGCCTTCAGGGAATCCCTCTGAAGGCGTGCTGGGGCCAAATTTCCCCCCGAACTCCAGATCCCCCCGAATTACCGGGGATCCGAAGCGGGGGAGTTCGGACTTCGGCACGTACCGAACCCACAAGGGTCAAATTCGGCCAAATCCGAACTGTACCGAATTTTTTTTTTTTTGACAGCCCTAACCTCGAGTAATAACTTGATTGCTCAAGACGGGCTAACAGTGGGGAAATTATATTAGTTCTAGCATCAGTGTAAAATTCACACTGCAAAATTGTATGTGATATTGTTTTGACCACGTTGGCTTGAACATGGGCAACGCCGTTGCTCCAGAGATATATGTCGGAACCTTCCTTCAAATACGGCAGACAGCATAGCATCAAAACGTGCTCTCGAAAAAGCACATCTATATTTAAAATAGGAGATAGTTGACAGGTATGGGGCCGCTGTGGATCTAACACAGGGTTTCAATTAAGATTTTGGCAATAGTGGAAAATCGGATTGACTTCCACAAGGCGTTGATGGACCAATGATTTTGCTTGCCTCAAGCCTAACTCCAGGAGATGTTCAGGATCTAACCCAATCATGTGTAGCTTATTGATTATTCTGGATGACCATCTTGGATATGGTATCACTGCTAGAAGGAGAGGGAGTAATCCATTGTGATTTAAATGGACTCTCAGCCAGTAATAGATGGAGATTTGCCAAATCTTTGTTTCGACCTTAAGCAAACCAGGCTTCTGTCTTAGTACCACATTAGACGTACATTTGGGTACTTTAAATAGTGCTCTGAGGAAGTCTGATTGGACCCTTTCCAATGCCACATAGTTGGTAGCAAATCCTAGTTGAAACCCATAACTGAGCTGAGCTAAGGATTTGGCTGAGTAAAGTTTTAAAGCTGAGGGAATGTGCCCTGCCCCTTTGGTCCTAAAGAATCTGAGGATAGCGTTGACACTTCTCTGAGCATTAAGAGTGTTAGATCGAATATGTGCAGTAGCTTTTCCATTGTATTGGAAAAACACTCCCAAATACTTAAAAGTTTTTAACCTGTTCAATATGATTCCTGCCAATTTTCCAGATAAATTATTTGTATTTATTACTGAAACACATTATTTTTGTTTTTGCATAACTGATTACCAGGTGTTCATCATGACATTGTTGGTTCAATACATCCACAGCCCAAATTAGACCCACTCTGGTCTGTGACAAGAGGACTGCATCATCGGCATACATTAGGATTGGGATTTTTTTTCCCTCGGCCAATTTTGGGGCGTGTACATCTACCTTTTGCAGACATTTTGTAAGGGAATTTATATAGATGTTAAAAAGGAAAGGGGCAAGGAGACAACCCTGTCTGACGCCTTTATGAGATGGAATAGAGTCAGACACCTTTCTTTCATGGCTGAATCTTATTTGGAGCTTTGTATTTTCATGCAATTTGATAGTCAGATGCAAAAGCTGCTTATCTATTGTTGAGCTCACCGATTTCGCCCACAGACGATCTCTAGGGACCGAATCAAAAGCGGACTTTAAGTCTATGAATTCTGTGTAAAGCGAGCCTTTTGTTGAACGAACGTGCTTTTCAATAAAGAAGTCCAAAATTAGGTAATGATCGATTGTTGAACAACCTTGTCTGAAACCTGCTTGTTTCTCTTCGAGATAGCCCTCTTGGTCAAGCCATTTACATAGTTTCAGACAGAGATGTTTTGTATAGATCTTACTGATTGCATTAAGCAAACTAATCGGTCTGTAATTATTTGGATCGGCTTTGCATCCTTTCTTGTATAAAGGGATTATGATCGCTAGGCCCCAGTCTCTTGGAATATGTGCTGTTTGATCTATATGTGTGAATAGGTTAGCCAAGATTGGTGCCCACCATTCTATATTAGTTTTTAACATCTCTGCAGGAATAAAATTGCTACCTGGGGCTTTCCCGTTTATTTGCTGAAGGATCAGTTCTTTAACTTTCCCTGTTGTTACTGGTTTCCCTTGCATTGACCTGTCCAGGTCAATTTTTGGGTAACTCAAGGGGTGATGATTGCTATATGAGAAAGCAAAATGCTGCTCCCACATCTCTACAGAGATAGTATTAGCCATCGGTTTGTTTACCTGCTCCATTGTAGCCATGATTAAGTTCCAAAATCCTACACTATCATTAGTTTCTACCGCTTTTAAGATTGCCTGCCAGTTCTCTAGGACCTCTTCTCTTTTTTGGGTCCTCAATAGAGCTTTATATTCTCTTTTACAGGCCATTACATTTGTCTTTGTGATTGAGTTTGGGTTATTTTGGAAATTCCTATAAATATCAATGAGTTTTTTCTTAGCTTTTACACAATCTTGATCAAACCACTTTTTAGATTGGGGCCCTGAGATAACAGGGTCCATGCTGGGTCTTGAGGGTTTAAGGCTTTGGTTTAAGTTCATCATAAAGGTTTAGATATGTCACCTCCTCGTCAGGCTTATTTAAAAATTTAAGGTGAATTGCCCTTCCATGGTCTGAGTCTGCCCATAAGGCAAACCTATTGTTAAGTTGACATCCCCATTTAACTTCCCTTCTTCCCCCTTCTATAGCGTCATTTAGGTGTTTCTGGTGATATCTTAATTGAGCGGCTGCGATGTCATACTGAAGAATGAGGGGTAGGTGGTCGCTCTCTGGTCTCACCTCAACTGATAGGTTCGATATATTTGGAAGTAACTCCTGAGACACTAAAATGTAATCAATTGTCGAGAGTTTTAAACCAGACCAAAAAGTGAACTGTCCAGGTCGATCCCCTGTCACAGACCCGTTTAATATAGATAAGTCTAGTTTGTATGCTGCTAGTGCTAGGCATGCTCCAGCGTAATTCGCCACTGAATCTAGTGAGATGCGGATGTTGGTATGCAGATCCCTTTCTCCCTCAGCAAGGCAAATTCCAAATTTGTTAGAATATCATCATTATGACCCACTCTGGCATTTAAATCCCCACCCACAATCATTAGGGAGGTGGGGTATTTTTGTGTTAAATATAATATGCTGGTTTCTACCTCTTCCCAGATTGCTCTTGATTGCGCTTGGGAACACTGGGGAGGTAGGTAGAGGTTAATGCATATTACTGAAAGTTGTTTGAACGCCAGCAATATAGCAGTGTCCCAATGTTTCCCAAGATTCAAATTCTTAACAGATGCCCTTAGGCTAGTGGAGACGAAAATCCCCAGCCCTCCTGAGGGTCTCCCCCCCCCACATCACTTGACTGGGAGGAGGGAGGTTGTCACTCACCCATGCCCCTCTCTCCCTCACCACCTGCCTCTCCCTCAGTGGTGTGAGAGAGGCCTAGCCCGTTCCTCCCCAGGTACCTGAGGCTATGCCTCTTAAAGGAGCCCTTGGCGGTAGGTCCTCCCCAGACTCTGCAAAAGACAAGAAAGGACCCGCTCTGGTGGCTCTCGCAGCTGTGGTAAGTTCAGGGCTAGGGTCTCCAACACCAGACAACACTTTAAAAAAATTACAGTTTCTTTAAAGCCACCTTGATGCAGTGGTTAGAGTGTGAGACTAGGTTCTGGGGGACCCAGATTTGAATCCCCACTCTGCTATGGAAGCTTGATGGGTGACACTGGACCAGTCATACACTCTTAGCCTAACTTTCTTCACAGGGTTGTTGTGAGAATAAAATGGAGGAGAGGAGAATGATGTAAGCTGCTTTGGGTCCCCACTGGAGAAAAACGTGGTGTTCAAATGAAGCAAGCAAGCAAATAAATAAATAGTACAGCAACAGTGGTTTCAGAAACAATTTCTAATATTTGGGAGGGAAGAGAGGTTGAGATATGTTATTTAATTCAATAAATGCTCTTCGGCATGAATTCCTTGTTTAATAATTGATTAAAGCCCCTTTTTACTTATATGTTCAAAAACACATTTTCATTTAACAGGTTTCCAGTAGCACTTATTTTTATGGGTTCACTTTTCAAATGAATCACACTGAGAAGTCTCTTTGATGACAGTAAACCTACCTGGTCTATATTTGGCTTGAAGATTGTTAGTAACTACATGCATAATTGAAATTGCAAACTTTGCTCCTAGGGATGCCAGCCTCCAGGTGGGACCTGGGAATCCCCCAGAATTACACTTCATCTTCAGACTACAGAGATCAGTTCCCCTGGAGAACATGGAGGGTGGACTCTATGGCATTGTATCCCACTGAGGTCCCTGTCCTCCCCAGGCTCCACTCCCAAATCTCCAGGAGTTTCCCCGCTTGGAGTTGGCAACCCTCCCCTCCCCCACAACCAGTGGCCAGAGAGGATCTGGCAACCCTAGCAGTAATTCCAGGGTGAATGAGGCAATAGCATACCTAATAAAATACTAAACACTTTATTCAGTAAGCTGGTTCTCTCATTCTTCTACCCTGACTTCCTTTACCTTGAACCTCCACATGGGAATATATCTCAGAGCCAAAAATACCGCACAGCTGGGAGATCCATGAACAGATCTTGTTATCACAGGGTGTTTAACCTTTCTGTCTTCATACATTAATTAAAAGCCACATTCATGGCAGTTGTTACTTCTGGAAGAGAAAAACAAAAAACACCTTTGCTTTGGCTGTCCTTCCCCCCCTTTCCAGGGCTAACGTGTGTGTGGGTCATTTTCATTCATTAAAACTTCTCAGAAGGAGAAGGATTAAACTTCCTTTTCTCTCACACTGCTGACCCATCTGAACATAAGACCTTGCTGGATTATACCCAGGGCACCTTGTTAAGCATCATCTCAATAATACAAAGCCGTCATCCAGATGCCTCTGAAAAGGCAAGAGAACGTGGAGACCAAAGCCCCCCATTACTGTTGCCCCCCTCAGCACTGATATTCGAAGGGTTACTGCTCTGAACGTGATGGTTCCATTTAACCATCAGGGATGACACCTATTAATGGACCGTCCTACACCATCCCCTGCTAAAAGCCAACTGAACTAGTGGGCACCACTATATTTTGTGGCAGCAAACCCCACAAGTTAATTACTTTGAGTAAATGAGTATTTTCTGTTGTCTGTCCTGAATCTACAGCTTATCGACTTCATTGAGCAAGTTCTGATATTACAGGAGAGGAGAAAATATTCTCTCTAACTACCTTCTCTACTGCTGCATAACTTTACAAGCCTCTATCATGTTTCAACGGTAGTAAGCTTTTATTTAAACCAAGGAGACCCAAATTAGTCTTTCCTCATGTGGAAGAGATCTATGCATTGACCACTTTGGTTGCTCTTTTTGGTATCCTTCCAGTGATACAATACCCCTTTTGAGATATGGTGACCAAAACTGAATGCAAATGCAGCCACAACTTATAGACTTATACAGGGACATTCCAATGTTGGCTGTTTTGTTTCCTAGTAACCTTCATCATATATTTGCCTTTTACACAACTACTACACCTTGAGGAATCATTTTCTCTTACCTATTCATTCAAATAGCATGGCTTTCTCTCTCTTTTTTTCCATCATGTCACAGCTGACTTATGGTGACCCTGTAGGGTTTTCAAGGCAAGAGGCTTTTGAGGGTGGTTTGCCTGCCTCCGCGTCAGTACCCTGGTATTCCTTGGAGATCTCCCATCCAAATACTAGTCAGGGTTGAGAGTGTGACTGTTCCAAGGTCACTCAGCAGGCTTCCATGGCACGAGTGGGGATTTGAACCTGGGTTTCCCAGGCCCTACAGTTACCTTAACCACAAAACCACACTGGCTCTATCTTGGCTATTATTATCCTTTTAAAAACAGTGATAAGACCTGTTCACAGATCTCCAAGTATTATGCCTTTAGTTTACTCTGTTATTTATTACTAGACACATTCCTACTTCCTATAACTATGCCTATAACCTAATCCTTGATCCCAGCAACACTGCTTAGAAATATTCCTGTTGTGAAGCACTTCAGAGATGGAAGCTTAATTTGTTATTGAACATGAAAAAGTTACCGCTTTGAATTCAACACCTAGCTGTAGCAAATCCATATGAGGACAGAGCCAATACACAGATTTATGGGTAAAAAGGACTCAGAAGGGGACAATTAATGCGCTTTCTTCAAAGTCACATAAAATAAAGACTGTAATAGTATCTACTTGTAAGGGTTGCCTGTCAGAAGTGTTTGGGGAGAGGTTGTGGCTCAGTAGAGGAGCATCTGCTTGGCTTATAGAAAGTCCCCAGTCCAATCCCTTATGCTGGCACCAGGGAACAGCACGGCAGCACCACGTATGGGTGCTGGTGCAGCTGCAGCAGCAGTATACTTCAGGACACCTCCAGCACAGGGGTTTGCGCCAGCACCGAATGAGGCATGTCCAGGGGTGCTGCTGATATTAGTCAGCTCCCTGAGCCCTGCTGGGGTCCAGGAACATCCATATTTGCCGGCACTAACTTACACTGGCACAAACGTCGGCGCAGCCTATGGAGCTGCATACAGCAGTTCCATTGGTTTGGGGGAGCATCTGTCAGGTTGCTAGCCGCGGTGCAGCAAGCTGCTTGGGATGCGGCTCAGATGCCCCTTGGCTGTGCCTTCTCCAGCTGCAGCACAGCTATCCCCCACCTGGATTGTGCTGTAAGATTATGAAACAAGCCTATTCCAACTGGGAATTTCAGTTTAGCCTTTATCATCCTTACGAATCCAATCTGGGTGTACATTTTGGCAACAACAGTAGAAGCTAAAGCTAGAGGCACTTGTTATTTTCTCAGCAGAAGTAAAAATATTTCTGCCACCCACATCTCTTCTGATTCTTTAGGCAAGTTTCAGGTTCCCACCTTTTCCACAAAACAGAGAGATTTCCAGTTTCACCACTAATTTGCTTCATCTCTCCTGTTTTTTAATTTTTTGTTGTTGTTGTTGTTTTACATTTCTGCATACTTCCCCAGGGGTTATGATCATAATGAAGCACAATTTTCATGTTATAAAGTACACTGTCCAAGTATAAGAACAGCCCAGAAGGCTATGTTCATGGTGGGGGAGGGGACTGGAACCAGACTTCCCCATTTAATTATACTATATCACGAGAGAAGGAATACTCCACGCATACAAGTTTTAATTCATTTCGGAAAAGCGAAACAGTGACATTGTAGGAACCTGGGGCTGTTGTGAAAGATGACTAATGAGACAAAAATGAGACTACCGTGAGCTGAAATCTCTGACTCCCGGCAAAGGATATTTGAGAGTTCTTTGAAAAAAGATACTAACTTCATTGAAACTTTTCTTTTAGCTTCCCTCAAAATTCCTATTTTTGTCCCCAAGCAATAATTTCTAACTTCACAACAAATTCCTCTTATGCATCTGATGAAGCTTCCTCTGTAATAAATTTTCTTGGGCTCTAAGGTGCTACTGGACTTCTGGTTTAGTTTGCTGCAACCAGCTAACATGGCTACCCCTCCAGAATGCTTTTGGGTGGTGTCTTTCTTCATGTTCATAGGTAAAAGCAAACAAATAAGATATTTATCACCTAAACTGTATGAGATTGTGCACTAACTGGATTGGGAATAATCTCTGACCCTGTTGGAAACTATCCATTAAAAGGCTGGGCTTGAAATACTATTAGTGATATCTGTCCACTGTGATGGTCTATGCTGAGTGCAGAAGGATATCAGCACAGTCTGCCTTTGTTCTCTCCTTTGGCTTAGATCCTAAATCGAGGAAGGGGAGTCATGCTAGATGAAAGCAATGTTCTTGCCTCCTCTGGGCTACATGGTGGCAGATATGTTATTTATTTTATTTATTAAGCAAAACACAAGTCAGCACATGCTCAGAATACTCCATGTGCAGCTCCAAAGTTATGCAAATAATTCCCTGCCAGGGCTGTTTTGGCTCAGGAAAATAGCACAGAGGGGAAGGCAAGAGCTCCCCCACCATGCTGCAATTCCAAGCAGAATCAGGCTCCTGGGAATTTTGGAAATGCCTTCCCCCACAGCTGCTACGTGATTGTAGGGAAAGCAAATCAGGTTAGAGGAACTCAAACCCAACTCACCAAACATCATAACATATATTTATTTATTATCTTTGTTGTTTATAGTCCACCTTTCTAACTGAGACTCAGGGTGAGTTATACAATGTAAGTTAGTGCAATCAATAGGATGAGATACCTAATAAGCAATGTAATGGCACTGGGCTTACAGAAAACTGAAACAAAGCAGAAATCTGAACATGCATAAGGGAGGGGCTGTGACTCGGTGGAAGAGCCTCTGCTTTGCATGCATAAGGTCCCATATTCAATCCCAAACATCTCTAGTTAAGGACCAGCATCTCCAGTTAAGGACCAGGCAGTAGGTGATGTGAAAGACCTCTGCCTGAGACCCTGCAGTGCTGTTCCCAGTCTGAGTACATATACTGATATTGATGGATCTGATACAGTCTAAGGCAGCTTCATGTGTGTTCAACATGACATTTTAAACAAAGGGTAAATGAAATCGAAGCCCCAAAGTAGTCGGGGGGGAGGGGTGATCTCCATGGAAACAACCCATGCATAGAAGACCTAAGTTGGAATAAAGCATTTTTTGTGACTGCAACAACTTGCTTCTCCAGCAGTAATACTGGGTACACTATAACCCCTAGATTCTTAACTGAGACAGTTGAAAGTGAGAAGCATGATGTCCTTCATTATCTTGGGCAGCCCAGCCAGCATTACCTCCCTCTTGTCAGGGATCAGTTTCAACTTATTCACTTTTAGCCATTATGACTGACAGGCAGGAAGATTATAAACGTGACCACCTATTTTAATATATTTTTAATGATTTTAGTGCCCCCGCCCCCAGTCATGTTTTTGAATTCAGCGCTGAGTTCCAAACCAGTTTGACATCTGCATTGGTAGTGGTGATCTGGCTTGTTAGCACCTTTACAGCAAGCATGAGTTACATAGCAAAGAGTGTGACGTAAGCAACAACAAAAAGGTTACTTTTGCCAACGTGAAGCTATGGCCAGAGTTCTGAAGAGAGTTAGGCATCCTCACAGTATTGGATTGGGGCCTGATTCTTGGATCTCCTCCTGCTGCTTGGAAGCCGCAGGATGGAAAATGTGGGAAGATGAACCCTTTTGCTCTCACTTTATAATATGGAAAGGTCCCATGACCCTGCTGGTTTGGATTGTGCAGATTTCATGCAGCAATCACGCTGATTGCAGTTAGGATCCCTTCCACAGCCGCTCGCTGGCTCACTGTCAAGGCTTCCATGACCTATGCACAGCCAGTTCAGCACCAGACACAGTACAGGCAAGTCCTTAAATGGGATCAGCAATCGCTGCTCAGTCTCTGTTTGCCTTGATCGAATGTATCATAGAAAACAACCACCTTAAACAAACAAGAACTGGTTCAGACAGCATCGTTTCTCTTACAACTGCTTCTGGGTGTTCAAATCCCATATTATAGGGATTTAAAGTTTGTTGTTCATAGTCTTGCCTCTGGGCACCTTTACTCTGTGAAGATATTCTTTTCTTTTTTTTACTTTATTGTGTATAAATTAAAATCAGAAGTGGAAGTTCAAAGCTGTAGGACTTAAAATATAAAAGAACATGTCAGGCAGCTTATCAGCTTGCAAACCTGGCTGAAAAAGGAAAATGAAATTAAAAACCAAAGTATCTCTCATGGTACAGATTCAATTTAATTTTTCCTTCTCTCCCTCAACTTGAGTTTCATTTCCTATGTCATATTCATATTTATAGCATACAACATATTATTTATATGGCCCACAGATTAATCTTGAGACTTCTGACAATTATGTAAGGATATTTTTAGCTTTATAGCTATTTAGGATGAAATAAAAGAGCATAGGATTGCCAGGTCCCCCTTCCTCCTCATCGGCGGGATGTTTTAGGGGGTGGAGCTGAAGCGCACGTGATGACGGCACTTCCGCTGCTTATTTAACATTCAAACCCCCACATTTTTTGGGTTTGAGCGCAAAAGCAGCTGCAGCGATGTGGTGCTTCCAGAAGTAAAACTGGAAGTGCTGTCATTGCATGTGTGTGCACCTGCGCGCACACAAAGCCACAGCCCAGGAGCAGCTAGGGTGGTATTTGCAGGAATACCACTTACCTGGCAACCCTATCTATATATGGGGGGGGGGTTTAGAAGTATAACTCATCATGGGCTCACATGGCACTAGGCTTGCTAGTTCTTGGAGGTTGGCAACCCTATACTCTGAAGAGATCATTCTTACCTCCTTACTCCCTCAAGCCTCTTTAAATTTAGCACAGCAACTTCACATGCCAGTTCTTGAAGCTCTTGTGAGCATTTGGCCAGTGTTTCTGGCTGCCTGTTGCCTGGGAAACCAAAACACTGGCCAATAGTTGCAAGAGAAATAATCTTGCAAGAGTTCATGAAGCCATATTGGTCATGTGCTTCTTGTAGGCTTACCAATTGCCTGGCAATTGACTGGGCTGCCCACTGACCCTCAGATGGTCAGGAGGTGGAAGAGGGCCAGTGGAGGTCTGTGTGATCCGCGTGTGCATGATGTGTGTGACACACTGACGTCACTTCTGTGTTTAGCCAAAAGTGATGCGGCCACTCCAGCGCTCTGCCCCAAAACTCTATGGAAACCATAGTTTTTGTAGGAGATTGCTAGAGTGTCCGTGTCACTTTCATGTGAACGTGGAAGTGACATCGGACATCAGCCTGTCAATGTGCGTGCTGTGCGTACGCCGATCACTACCTCCAGCCATGCTCCTGCAAAGCTCCCACCAATGGTGATGGTCGACCTGGCAACCCTAGCTACTTGATGCACTATTTTGAAAGAGGGCTGAGGCAGTAAAAAGGTAAGATTAACTCCTCCAAAAATAGCAACAACAGTGGTAAGGTAGATGAACACACCGGAGTTAGCAACCTCTAAGAGGGGCCTGGAGATTGCCCAGAATTACAACTGATCTCCAGATGACAGAGATCAGTTCCCCTGGAGAAATGGTGGATTTGGAGGGTGGACTCCCTCCAATCCCCAAATCCTGCCCTCCCCAAGCTCCACCCCCAGAAATTTCCCAATCCAAAATTGCAACCCTAGGAAAGACACATTGGCTACTGCAGCAGTGGTCAAGTGGTCCATTAATGATCGTAGCTACTGACACTGCTGCTTCAGATGATGGAAGCTCTTCAGCTGTCCCTAGCAACTGTTGGAAAAGAACGTATTATTTCCCATCTTTATGATGGAAAACAGAATCAAATTTCATCATTACCTCAGTTTGCAGAGCTATAAGCATGGTTTGTAAAACGGAGTCATAAAATGTCTCTGAAAAATGCAAGCAATGTAATACAAGTCTAAAGGATTTTTCACAATTCTAAATACCATGGCTGTCTTTTACAGTGCCTCTCATGACTCAAAAGAAATTTACAGACATTGGAAGCAATGTTTTACTTCCTCTCATCATTAGGTTCAGGCCCTGATCCAGCAAGCCTCTTTGTGTATGTATGCCAGAACTCGTACACATGTGCATAGTTTTCTCAACAGCAGTTTCCCCATGCTACGTGAGAAGCTTCTCGGATGTGCTCATAGCAGAGTGGCTCTTTCCAAAATGTTCTGTAGCTCAATGCTCTTTCAGCAGGTCCACTAGTCCTCTACAGACAGAATCGTGCACCTTGAAATCAACATGTGCAGAGGGGGAAGTGCTGGAGTGGGCAAAAGTGTGTTGGCCCTGCCCCATCTATGGAATCACCAGCATGTGAGCATTGAGGGAATGTACATAATCTCCCTCCCAAGATCAAAAGTGCTGCTTCTTCAAACATTTGCAATCATGGGCAGGGATCCTAAACGTTTACAATCGGTAATCATGAGCTGTAGGGTTACCAACCTCCAGGTACCAACTGGAGATCTCCTGCTATTACAACTGATCTCCAGCCGATAGAGATCAGTTCACCTGGAGAAAATGGCTGCTTTGGCAATTGGACTCGATGGCATTGAAGTTCTTCCCCTCCCCAAACCCAGCCCTCCTCAGGCTCTGCCCCAAACCCTCCCCCCCCCCCGGTGGCAAAGAGGGACCTGGCAACAGGGACGTCTTAACAGCATTATAGACCCCCGGGCCCCTAGGCAAAGCAGTGCACTGAGGCCCCTACCTACACAACCACTCACAGGAATAAAAATGTAAATGATTGTTAAAATTAAAGATATTTTTATTGATGCTTCCATGGATGACTTTGCAGAGGAAGGCAATGGCAAACCACCAGCATTGTGCAGTGGTTAAGAACGGTGGTTTGGAGCAGCAGACTCTGATCTGGAGAACCGGGTTTGATTCCCCACTCCTCCGCATGTGCGGCGGAGGCTAATCTGGTGAACCGGGTTGGTTTCCCCATTCCTACACATGAAGCCAGCTGGGTGACCTTGGGCTAGTCACAGCTCTCTCAGTCCCACCTACCTCACAGGGTATCTGTTGTGGGGAGGAGAAGGGAAGGTGATTGTAAACCGGTTTGATTCTCCCTTAAATGGTAGAGAAAGTCGGCATATAAAAACCAACTCTGCTTCTTATTCTTCTTCATAATGAATAAGCCCTTTCTTACATTAATATTGTTCATTATCTTTAGTGAAACACATGCTAAATATGCATTTTCCAATGACAAATATTTATAGTTGAGTATAGTTATTTACTTATTTATTTATTTATTCATAAATAAACATACATAGATTATCACGGGGGCCCTATGCTTGTGAGGCCCCTGGGCAACTGCCCAGCGTGCCCATGCATTAAGATGGCCCTGCCTGGCAACCCTAATGAGCCAGCAATCATATATAGGGGTAGGGTGAGGTCAGCATATTCGTACCTATTCCCCTTCCATGGGCATTGGTTTCAGTGCACGTCATGTTATGTGCACGGGTTTGTGAGGCAGTCTTCAAACAGACTCCTGACAACCTAGATAAACATACTCATACTGGCAGATTCTAACAATAATCTTAACAACAAACTCAAACAATGAAGAATTGTAAGACGATGGCTGCCACCCTTTTCTATTTATAAACGATAACTTTGCTTCTTCAATTGTTCCTTTCAACGTTCTTACTTAAAGCATGGGCACAGCCAGAGGTGTGAGCTGAAGGGCAAGAGTCAAAAAGAGCTCTTGGCCCCTAGCTCACAGCCTGTGGCCTTGATGGACCACCCCAGGATGTTCAGTGTGCCTTTTGTTCTCTTTCCCATTTGTTTAAATATGCATTGGTATTTTTGCTACAGGCTTGCATTGGAAAGAAAAGTGGGATAAGCAATGTCCACATAAATTAACTTCAGACTTCAAAATTATCCTGCAGATAAATAGGTTACCAATTGGTTAAAACGCTGTGTACCTTACAGTGACTTTGGTCTCATCCTCAAAGTGGTATTATGGCAACAGTGCTACCATTTTGGATACCTGTGTCCTTCTTGGGTAAATATTTGAAACAATTTCTACATCCCCTGTTCAGATTCTAATACTGTTGACTACTGTGAAAATTGTATAGTTTTAACCACTCTCATTTCAAGAAATCATAGAACCAGAGTAGAGACATTCTATAAGCTTATTTGTCAAGAAAAGTACACCTTATTTTCTCTATCACTTTCCTTCTACCATTGCTAACATCCAGATGGGAGCTGGAGATCTCCCAGAATTACACTTGATCCTCAGACTAAACGGGTTGCTTATTCATTTATTATTTATTTATCTAAAATATTTATCCCACTTCTCCTGGAGAAAATGGCTGCTTTGGAAAGTGGACGATATGGCCATTATACCCTATCGAGGTCCCTCCCCTCCTTAAACCCCACCCTCTCACTTTCCACCCTCAAATCTCCAGGTATTTCCAAATCCGGAGTTGGCAACTCCACTTCTGACATAATATATTCTTCATGCTATGACATGAAGGAACAAATAAAAAAATATATTTCAGAGCATGACCAGACATTATTCGTGAAAAAGAGCATGTAAGTGATGTGCATTCTCTGCTTCCATTTCAGGTGTAAGATAAAAGGGACAAACTTTGCAAAGCTTTGTGAAGCTCACACAGAGCGGGGGGAGGAGGAATGCCTGTGACTTCTCTCCCAAAGCAGCTGCTGGTGCTATTTATTATTATTAGTTTATTTTAAGCAACATACAAAGAAATAAATGTTTTACTCTGAATTCTAAAAAGGCATGCCCTGCCACAAAGGCTCACAAAGAATACAAGAGACACACTAGGAAGGGTGGGGGGGGAGTCATGGAGAACAGAAAGGAACAACTGAAGAAGCAAACTGAACATTTATAAACCACACCACCTCCATAAAGTCTGTAGTCCTTGCAAGTTAATGAACACTTCTGGCTTTTTGCAGGAGGGAGGTTAAAGTTGCACATGGACTAAGGTTCTGGTGGACAACAGTAGTGCAGGCAGAGGACATGTGGGTCACTGATGGACCTTCTTGTGGCACATGTGAGGAATCAAACAAATGCAATCCACTGCATCAAGTTATAAAGCTTTGCTTTATACGTGGAAGGAGATTTTCTGGCAGGCGAATCAGAAATACGCAAACATGGATTCCTCTCCCAACCTTAGGGTTGCCAGGTCCCTCTTCGCCACTGGCAGGAGGTTTTTGGGGTGGAACCTGAGGAGGGCGGGGTTTGGGAGGGAAGGGACTTCAACGCCATAGAGTCCAATCGACAAAGTGGCCATTTTCCCCAGGTGAATGGATCTCTATCGGTTGGAGATCAGTCGTAATAGCAGGAGATCTCCAGCTAGTACATGGAAATTGGCAACCCTACCCAACCTGTAGTCCAGGGAAAACTTTAATAGTTTGATTCACTTGATTGGATAAAGTTCCCAAGAGAAGCTGCTACAACAGCCACACTTCAGGAACTCTTAAAAATCTCAAGTGTAAAAGGCAGTGGGGAAATTTGACATAAAAGCTGTGCAAAAGAGAAAATAATGGCTAAACACTGGCACTACCTTGACCTTAAATAAATCTTGCACGATGTGACCAACCTCTAAAGTTACTTAAGACTCATTTACTAAGTGGTAACTCCAGCATGCATCTAATCATATAGCAAGCCAGGCATCTGTATGGTTTTAAGAGGTGCTGAGGAGACTGTTACCTCCTGGATGCAGGGATCAAGAGTGTGGGAAGAAGTGTAAGAACTATATGCACACTACAGGAGGCCACCGCTTGGTAAATGGTCATCTGTATTTACTTTCAGAATCGAGCTGATATGGGGTCGAGACAGACTGAATAAAGGCAATGGCAGAAAGCGACAGAGGAGGCCCTTTTGCTAGACACACAGGGCCTCTGACTGTGACTATGAAATTTCACAGGTACATTGCTTGTTCAGACTAATCCAATTGCAAATCACAGTGGTATTGGACTAATCTTTTGGAAGGTGAGAACACAGGCAATCTGCCACCTAAGAAATCATTCCCTGCACTCTTGAAAATTGAAAACTTTCCCTTTGAAAAAAAAATACTGTTAAAACTTTTAGCTACTTGTAAAAAGATGTAATGTTCTCAAGAAGGGCTGTTCCACTAAATGCCATCACAGCTCCAAGTGTCAATCCAGCACAATTCCCCAGCCTGGGAATTATTCTTGTAAATATAGAGCACAGCTTGAAGCACCGACTTTTTCTGATCAAAAAGAGTCCTGGAGTCAGCCGAATAGGTTTAGGTCAGGCAGTCTTTCTTTTCGGGTGGGCCTTTTATTTTCATAGAGAGCCAAGCACTTAAGGGTGTGCACAGACCAAAGTTCCCTCATGGTGTTCACGATTCCTCCTAATGGCTTTTCTTCTTTGTCCATGGTTACAGAAGGATTTACAGAGTACTGGAAATACTTTTTGGTTGCAGTTTTAATACCACAATGGAAGCCCAATTTCCCACACGAACACATTAAATAAAGAAACTGTAATTGCTATTTAAGTAGATGACAGCCTTTAAAAAAGAAAAAAAGAAGGAGCCAAACTCTGTACATGATGCCAAATTATACCAGGCAACTAAAAAATAGAAACATATTAAAATTAATGTTTATGACATTATACATTAAACTTTATAAAAGAGTAAACCTTAGCTATGATTAATATAAAGCACATAGAGATATACATTGCCTTTCATACAAACAAGATTAATTTTCAAGTACTAATTCAGGCAGTAAAAAAGAAACCCCATGCAAGCAAGTAAGCTATTTTTACCAAACTGCATTCTGGTTTGGGGTCTAGACTCCTATTCTAAAATAATATATGGAGCCAGACTTCCAAGTTGTAGCAAAAGGGATAACATCATACAGCCAGAAATACACCCCTGTGCATTCTGCATACCCATTTTGTTGTCCTTATTTTAAAGTACAGTGTGTGCCTTATAACACAGACATCCTAGCAAAAGCGTTATGTTCAATATAGAAGGTTGATGACATAAAAAGTAGCTGGGCCAAGAACTGAGTTGAATTGCACAAGAATATCAGGGCAATTAACATTGAAAACATAATGGGAGTGGGCAGGCAGCCAGAACAGGAATGGCAGCAGGTTAAGGAGTAATAGGCAGTTTCTTGCCAACAGAAATCCTTCTCCTAAACTTTGGTCTTGAGGGACTTGGGGGGGGGGAGATATTTGCTTCTATGCACAGCCTTAGTAGCCTTTTGACCCCCAACTTGTTCCCTTCTTTCTGACTCAGGGATTATTCTCCAGACAAGCACAACTAAGTCTAAACAGAAAGTACAAGCCACATAGAAATAAATATGCATTCATCCTCTACATCAGCAGTCCCCAACATGGTGCCTGTGGCCGCCACGGCACCCGTCGTCACCTTTTCTGGTGCCTACCAAGTGTTTTTAGGAAGTGGGTGGGGCAGGGTTGGCAACTTCCAGGTACCAGCTGGAGATCTCCTGCTATTACAACTGATCTCCAGCTGATAGAGGTCAGTTCACCTGGAGAAAATGGCCGCTTTGGCAATTGGACTCTATGGCAATGAAGTAGGGTTGCCAACTGCCAGGTAGCGGCAGGAGATCTCCTGCTAATTCAACTGATCTCCAGCCGATAGAGATCAGATCACCTGGAGAAAAATGGCTGCTTTGGCAATTGAGCTCTATGGCATTGAAGTCCCTCCCCTCCCCAAATCTCGCCCTCCTCAGGCCCCGCCCCCCAAAATCTCCCACCAGTTGCGAAGAGGGACCTGGCAACCCTACAATGAAGGCCCTCCTCTCCCCAAACCCCGCCGTCCGCAGGCTCTGCCCCAAAGAGGGACCTGGCAACCCTAGGGTGGGGCCAGGTAGGGCTTTTGCCTATCAAGGTTTCTGATTGAATACTGCAGATTTTTTTAAATGATGCTTTGGCAGCAGCGGCCACCTAGCGCAAGGATCTGTACAGTGTTACTGAAGTTAAGCTGTGGGAATCATTTTGTGGCTGGCTCTGCATACTGAGGCAGCCATTTTGTGGCAGGCATTTTGTTGCTGCGCCCACTATGCCATGTCAGAATTCCAAATGTGCCCGCAGGCTCAAAAAGGTTGGGGACCCCTGCTCTACATACCCAAAATGATACCTATGGCTGTTGCGATAACACCTTTTTCTTAGAAATATTTCCATAATTTCCCTCCAAATTTCCCCATATTATATTATACACTTTTGTTTCTCAAGTGGAACTGATTTAATGGGAGTGCTCTTAGGTTTCTTTTTATATTTCCAAATGTTGTATAGAAAATTGTGCTTGCATGGTTTGTGGCAGCTTTCTTTTGCCTTAGTGTTGATGTATGCATGTTCATTGATTAGACCGTGCCAAAAAACAACAACAAAAAACCCAGGGTAATTGTCCATGCGATTGTGTCAAGATGTTTTTGGTGCAGGGTGTTACTGTTTTGCACGTGCACTGATGAAACACTACAAACAGCAATCTCAGTATGATTGTAAATAAGGTTAGGATACTTTAGTGTAGTGTTTTACCAATGCACAATAAAACAGCACAAAATAGAAGCTCATATATGATCAGGTAAGAGTGCTTTTTAAACTGTTTGCAGAGTTTACGCATGATACTAGTAACATTGGGCAGACCAAAATCACAGGAATAGAAACTTTAGCAAACTGTGCATCATCTAGTCCTGGAATTAATTTTACAAAATTTTCTATTTAAACTAAAACTCAGGAATGAAATGCAGTTTAGAGCATCATTTTAGTACAAAACTGGGAATGCATACTAGTCATGACTTTGCCTGTCCTGTGTCTTTCAAAGAGCTGTATGATAAGTGGGACTGCCAATCTCCAGATGGGTCCTGGAGATCTCCCAAAGTTACAGCTGGTCTCCAGAGTATACAAACCAGTTCCCTTGGAGAAAATGGCTGCTTTGGATAGTACCCTCAATGGCAGGGGTGGGGAACCATTTTTCTGCCAAGGGCCATTTGGATATTTATAACAATTTGTGGGCCATACAAAATTATCAAAAATTAGCCGACCAAGCCCCAAGCAGGCAGCTACCCCAGATGACCACCCCCCCTGCAAAGGCAAGCAGACAGGCATCAACCGGTGGCACACTCGCCCACCTGGTGGCACAGGATGGTCTGTTGCACCAGCCGGGTGTAGCCAGCCGCACGCCGGAGTTGCTCCTGCACTGCATGGTCGGGGCTCTGCATGGTCGGGGCCGGAGGAAATGAGGACACACTGGCTAAGAACTTGCTCCCCCTGCCCCCTTTAACCCCTCCATTTTCGACCCCAGCCCTTTTGTATTACAGAGGGAATACATTTCTCCATGGCCCGGGTGGGAAAGAGTTAACACAGTTTCTTGGGCGGTCCTAGCAGCTCCATGGCTAACAACTCTTCTGCAAGGGGGGAAAAGGTTCCTTTTCTCAGCAAAACAAACTCACATCCACCTTGAATAGAGGCTATTCCTGTCCGTGGGAGGGGGCGGATCACCAATCTTAGATCCTTCTGAGCTAGAGATCTGCCAGGACCCACAAAGGGCCAGACCAAATGATTTCGCAGGCCTTAAACAGCTCCCGGGCCTGACCTTCCCCACCCCTGCTCTATGGAATAATACCCCACTGAGGTCTCTCCCCTCTGCAAATCCTGTCCTCCCCAAGCCCCACCCCCAGTCTCCAGGAATTTCCCAACCCAGAGTTGGCAAACCTAATTGATAGGCAAAAATTCAGAGAGTCTTATTTCTCGCATGGGAAAATATGGCTGAATGTCACCCATGAATTTCTACCTGTCACGCACCTATTCTGCTTTAACAAAAGATGGCAACAGCCCTATGAATCTCCCACATTGTCTATGTTTTTGAGACTCTCATAACTTGCTATGCTGGTGCCAATAAATTCTGTAGCTGGAGCCAAAACGAAGCTGTTGGAGAGGGAAAGGAAGATGGGAGTGCTCCTTGATTTATTTTATAAGGCAGAAGGTTCTGCTTTCATCTCTCTTACAAACTCCTTTATTATTGACCCAGAAAGGGGAGGCAACTTTGATTTCCATATCTACTTTCCATTCTTTCCTAGGTCAGTTGATTTGATAGAAATCGCATACCAGCCTTCCTACATGTGGCCTCTGAAACTTGGTACCCACTAAGCATGTCAGCAGCCTCCTGAATCCTCAAGCCTGGGAGCCTCATTTCTTTGAAAAAAGAGCTGCTCTTCTGTCATTGCTTGGGAGAAAACACATTCCTCATGCTGAAAGCAAAGCCAGCAGCAGCAACTCAGATGTGAATTTGACCTGACTGAGGCTACTCGGGCTTCTTTAAACTTTTCCCCTTCCCCCGCACACACACAATTAGCTTCCTTGCAAGTACAGCCCAGTGACTTCAGCGGAGGTTCACTCCACTGAGTAAATGTTGTTTAAAGTCATGCAAAAGCACATGTTCTGGCCACTGGATGTATCAGCAAGGAGAGTTTTAGAGCATGCCGTAATTCTCAAGAGCACGGATGTGATTATTCAGCCACACCTCTCCTCTCTGTGAAACCTCTTCCAAAGAACACTGCCATGACATGACTGAAAAAGAATTTCATATTTCTCTCAACCATTTGTTTTAAGATACATCCATAAATTTAAACGACGTGTTGCAAGGAACTGGGTGGGTCTTGACATTCTCCCACCAACCCAAAAAGGAGGAAGAGTTTACAGAAACTCCTTTAAAACTGAATGCAACTCTTGCCCCCGTTCACTTCAGTGTTTGATGGGGTGGGGTAATATTAGTGGAAGATTTTGTGCAAGTTGATGCTTTTGAGGTGATGTTATAGGAACATGTCTACACTTGTCAAGGCATACCTTTAAAATTTTCACTTTAGATAATGAAACAAGGACAGTTCAGTGTTTCAGAATCATTGTCATAGTAATGGAATCGGCTTGTCATGCAATCCTTAGTCAAATTACACCTTTCTAAGCCCACTGAAGTCATTGGGCTTAAAAGGGTGTGACTCTGTTTAGCACTTCACTGTAGGAGGCCATCAAGTCCAGCATTCCAACAGAACCTGAGAAGCCTTTCACATATCAGGAGGGTTGATGACCAGGTAGATATTGAACCAAGAAGTTGTATCCAGCCATGGCACCCCACACCTTGTATTCAAATTCATATTTAGAATCATAGAGTTGGAAGGGACCACCAGGGTCATCTAGTCCAACCCCCTGCACAATGCAGGAAATTCACAACTACCTCCCTAACACACCCCCAGCAACAGCTACTCCATGCCCAGAAGATGCCCAAGATGCCCTCCCTCTCATGAACTGCCTAGAATCAGCATTGATGACAGATGGCCATCTAGCCTCTGCTTAAAAACCTCCAGGGATGGAGCACTTACCACCTCCCAAGCAAGCCTGTCCCACTAAGCACATCATTCCAATTTAGCACATCACTCCAATCTGCTTTTAAATCTTCTGGTGAAAATGGCCAGTGGAGGTACAAGCAACTTGGGAGTTTCTCTCTCTTTTTTTTAAGTGAAAAGGTCAAGGGAAAAAAGGGTTAAAAGTTTCCCTCTCCCCATTCTGTTCTCTTTGAAAATAAAAGTCCTGGCAGTGCGTATGAAGAAGGGGAAGAGAGTCTTTTCAAATGCAGTGCAGAAGAAATGCAGTGTACAATTTGACCTGCTGGCTTGATTCAGGCATAATGCAAAACGATGGTTTGATTCAACTGGCTATGGTTAGCGGGATTCTCTGAATGCAGGTCAATCCACTAACTAACCACTAATAGTTAGTTTGCATCCAACATGCCAGAATCTGAATTTAGGTTATTAACCACAGTTTGTCTTAATTATGGTTCTGTGTGATTTGAATACAGTCATCCTGGCCTGATGCTAGTTTGATCCCAGCTTGTTGTTGGGTGATGCCCTTTCAGGCTAGAGAGAGGAGGCAGTGAATTCAGCATTGCAGTGAATGGATAGACACAACATGAAACTATGGCTTATTTTAGCAGTGGTTTAGCTAGTCAAATTGGAATTGGGTCCACAGACAATCAGTGTATCCTGGTTTGTTTGAGGAAATCCTGGCTTCAGCATTGCCACTCTTTCCCCCTCCACCCCAAAAGAACGTTGGTTGCTTCATCAACCTGCCTCCCAGCACCCAACTGATGGCCACTAACCATTCTCTGATAGCAATAGGAGGCTAGGAAAGTTCTCTTGGAAAGTTTTGGTTGTTGTCAGAATGAAAATTGTTTGGTGAGACACAAATACATCCTCCTGCGCAGAAGCTAGCAACTTTCACATGAACCCTTTCTTCACAGGAACCTCAAGAACACAACTTTCTGGCACCAGTTTCAGTGCACATACCCTCAACCAAATGCAAGCATGACACTTGCATAATCCAGGGGTGGATCCCGCTCCTATTCTACCACTCTACTGCTCAAGGTTTGAAGCTTTCCTCTGTTGGAGTAAGAGCCACTTGAAGGAAGGCTTCAAACTTTGCTGAGTGGAGTGGTAGGACCACTGCACTGTAGCCTTCTCCCACCACCTTTGACTCATACACACCAGCAGGTTTTTGACTTCCCACAAACATTACCTGCCAATCTGATATGTAGAGACCAAAACCCCAACAAAGCCCTTGAAAGATCCTTCTTACTCCTCACCATTGAGGAATAGAACTCCCAGACCATAGTCCAACACTCTAACCACTGTACCAAACTTACTCACATTTTCTATAAGGTGAATCTTGATTTCATTAAACTAACCATAGTTTAAATAAACTAGTCTATGAAGTGCCCAGAAGAGCACAGCCATAGATTTGTCAGCAACATGATTTAAAACAACAGCCAATAAAGCAGTGTTCCAGAGAAACACAACACACCTTCCCAATAGACACCCCAAATTTCAGAGTAGCTCCAGCCCATAAACTCCCTTGGACAAGACATTCAGCCGGCACTCTGAACCAAATGTGTCATGTAGCTGCTGTAACATTCGGTTGAGCATTTATTTACATTTAGACAATGATAAAGTCTCTTGCAATTTTGCCAATGAGATGTCTTCAGTGTATTCTTAAATATGTACACATTATAGGGCACAACAATAAGCACCAAGGGCAGCAACCAAAACCAGGTATGTGAAAGGTATAGAAACACTTTTGTACTCACCATGAGTCTACTATCCAAAGAGAATCTTTTTCCAAACGGTTTTTTCACCAGTCTCTGCTTTCGATCCATCACTGTGAGGGTCCTTGTTTATGGTATGTACTTATTAGAAATGTTCAGCATTTGCTGTTTCACTGGGAAAAAATTAAATGCACATTTTCAAAACATACTTCCTAATTGATTTAATAAAATATGCAGAGCCATGCCAATTGAACTAAAGATGTTAGTAAGACATTTGTCTCCCAGCCAACTTGAGTTTCTTGTGTTTGTCTTTCTTGAAAATATGATAGCATATATCCAGATTGCAGGATGGCCTAATCAAGCATGTATATCCTCCTCCACAAGTAAGAAACAAAAGAGAGAATTTGCAAGTCCTCAGGGAGAAACAGCTGCTGAATCCCAGTTATTTCAGTCATCCTCCTAAGACCTGATTTGGTAGACAGAAGATGCAGTGGGGTTCCTGTTTGTCCCCTTGTTTACTGGGCTGTATTAGTTCCTCAGTCAACTTACAGTGTCTCATATTTCTTTCAGAGCCAGTTCATACATAGGGTTGCCAACTTCCAGGTAGTAGCAGGAGATGTCCTGCTATTGTAACTGATCTCCAGCTGATAGAGATCAGTTCACCTGGAGAAAATGGCCGCTTTAGCAATTGGACTCTATGGCATAGAGGTCCCTCCCCAAACCCCGCCCTCCTCAGGCTCCACCCCAAAAACCTCCCACCGGTTGTGAAGAGGGACCTGACAATCCTATTCATACATAACCTGCACCAGCTACTATGTGTACCTGAGTACTTGTATGGCCTACCTACTTGACTCAGGGTTGCTAACTCCAGGTTGGAAACTCCTGGAGATTTGGGGTTGGAGCCTGGGGAGGACAGGGTTAGAGGAGAGGTGAAAGCTCAGAGGATATGTGATGCCATAGAGTCTGCCCTCTGAAGCTGCCATTTTCTTCAGGGGAACTGATTTCTGTAGTCTGGAGAAAGAGTGTCCAGACCCCTGCAGGGGGGCAGGGGATCCCCCACTTTGGGAGTCCCTGGCATTGTTCAGATGGCCACCGGGGGTCTTACCAGGCACAAATTGAGGCTTAGGCCTCGCCGCCATTGGAGCACTGATGTCATCACATCGCTGAAGATGTGGGAGAAGTTCCGGTATTTGGGCAAAAACTCTATGGTAGAAGCTGTTTTTGCCCAAATACCTGATCTGCGACTCAGTAGTGAGAGGCTGTAGCTCAGCGGCAGAGCACATACTTTGCACAAGAAGGTCTTTGGGTGGGTTCAGTCCCTATCATCTCCATCAATGTATTCCAGGTGTTGAGAAAGACCTGGCTCTTCCTGAAACCTTGAAGAACTGCTGCCAGTTTTTGCAGACAAAACTGAGTTAGATGAACTAATGGTCTGACTTTGTATAAGGCATATATTCATAACAAGTATGATTAAAAAGAAATGGATTTCAGTTCCTAAATGCTATTTCTAAACTCCTTCAGCTATTCATTTCTTTGGAATCCAGTGTCGAGGATAACATACATATTGGTGTGTATTTTTATAAGGTAACACTGTTTATAAAGGTAATACTTTTATGGGGAAATAGTGACGATCACTTGACATTTTAGTGTGACTACTTCCAAAAAGTTAAAAAAGCCAAACTCAATATTCCACAAAGGTTATTATAACTGTGAAAAGCATCTTAGCAAGACTCACATTCTGTTCCACTAACTGGTATTGGCTTGCTAGAAATTATCATTGTGACATACTTAGTGCTCTTGGACAACAAAAGAGGAAGTATGACCTTCTAACAGCATTGACAGATTATTGCATTTTTACAGTGCAATCCTAAACAAAAATACATGCTTCTAAGCCCACTGTGTAACTGTGCTCAGGATTACACTGTAAAACAGCTCTATTAGCCATTGTCTTCTCATGTCCACTCGTATACAATCTAACACACATTTATCTAACCCATCAAACCATCTGTATACCACAGTAACTATTATGTTGTGGTAAGAACCTGACAAAAAGGACATATTATTGCTTAACAGAGAGCTATTTATTTACAAAACCATCTGGAAGACCTGCAAGCTAATTACAAAACCTCTCTTATATTTCCAATGTGTTGCCTTCAAATAAAGGACTGAAGAGGAACTTGGCCTGAGGTGAACAATCTGTCTCTTGCAATCATAGTGCAATCCCAAGCAAAGTTACAACTTTCACTGACTTCAATGGACTTAGAAGGGTGTGGCTCTGTTTAGGACTACACTGTCAGAGCACTGCAAAACTTGGGTGAAGCTTCCCTAACTATCCTCAATCCAGCTGTTTATGGAAGAGCTATGTGGCAGGATCAGCCTTAGATATGGTGTGTTTCCATATTGCGGTGAATGATTCTGGGGATGGCTTATTTTTTGGCCTACCACCACTGACAGGGCAGGGTAAAAAGGTCCTGTGGAATTGTCCTCTGGCCTGGCCATCAGGTGTAGGGCAAAAAAGTCATTGGGTTGGTTCTAGGGTAGAAGACTACATATAGAAGCGCATCCCCACTTAGACTGAAATGTTTATTTAAAAGATTTATAGGCCATTTTTAGGTCTTCAAGTTTGCTTACATATATATTTGAACAAAATACACTGCTGGTAAATGAAGTAAAACACAACATTATATGTCTGTATAAATGAAACTTCTGTGTTCAGAGGCAATATCAGATGCCGGGTATTCAAGTGTGGAAATGCTGTACTTGGAGCATCCACAAATATAATTCTGAATGATGGGCCTCACAAGACAAGTCTGATTTTTTCAAAATATGGTTCCAGTATAGATTTCACTATGCTCATTATGATATATATATTGCTATTTCTGCCATACTACAAGTGAAGACATGACAGTTTTTATCATTCAGAAACACAAATATGGCAAAATTATCCACCAGTTGATGGGTTAACTCAACTGAGTTGAGCACTAAGCAATGGTAGATGATGGTGGTGTGTCTCTTAAGGCTTTTTTTAAAGGAAAGAGATAAAAAATTAAATATCAATTTGTATGGTTAAAACATTTAAAAGCAGGTTCCATGTAGCAGTTGGGGTTAAAGGCTTGCTTTGTGTCTCTGGAGATTGCAACTACTAGTTTAGTTTATCTGAACTTTATGTGGATATTACATTGTGTATATTAGGCTTGGATCACACATAGAATTTTCACAGACACAAGGGAGGCACAATTTTCAATTATTTCAGAAACCTCTTATTTCCTCCTTCCTCCCCCCTCCCCGGTTCCCTAGGAATAGCATTTGGGGGCATTTTGAGAAGCTGCAGGAGGGGTGATCAGTAGGGTTGCCGACCTCCAAGTACTAGCTGGAGATCTCCTGCTATTAGAACTGATCTCCAGCCGATAGAGATTAATTCACCTGGAAAAAATGGACGCTTTGGCAATTGGAATCTATGGCATTGATGTGTCCCTCCCCTCCCCAAACCCCACCCAACTCAAGCTCCACCCCCAAAACCTCCCACCGGTGGTGAAGATGCACCTGGCAACCCTTGCAATCAGCAAAAATTGGCCTCCTTTCTTGCACCCATGGAATTCTAGGTGGCGTCCAAGCTTTAACTTTGAATGTTTATCCATGCAAAGAGACTTCTGTGCATGGCCAGTCATCTCAGGGTGCAATGAAGTAAGGGATAAGCACGTCAGCTGAGATTAGGCGTTATGAGAAAATGATGCAATTTCTGTAAAACTTCCCTTTGCAATTGATGCATGAATGGTATTTGTGTCTGCCTCTGTTTCGGTGGTGCAGCATTCTGCTGTCAACATTTCTTTCTCGTTGTATAATGTATTGTGTAGTAAACCACTTCGTTGCGCAACAAAATATTACTGTGTAGCATCGCAGTATATACAGGACCACAGAGGGATGTGCAATGTAAATTAACAGTGCTCAAAGATCTCCCCAACTTTTCATAAGCCAAAACATATTTCTACCCACAAACTATTCCAAAAAGTCAAATGTTCAAAACAGTATTATAACATGGAAACACTCTACCACCACAGACACATGGGAACACTCTACAAGAGGACTAAAATCAGGACATTAAAATGTTATATTAGATACCTTCTATTTACCCTTTACTGGTATTCAGCAAGCTGATGTTGATTATTGAGTGTTAAACAAGGACAAAATAAGTTCTCCTAAGCATATTGGGCATCTTGTAAAGCCAAATGAAGAGAGAGAAACTCCATTATGCAAAGCCAAAAATTCAGTACATTCCCAAAGCGGCATTGTTTCAGTGTAGTTCTACAGCTCATATGAAGCTTCCTAATGCTGAATCATAAAATGTATCCCTTTAGCTAGCTGCCCAGCATTGGCTCTACAAAGACTTTCCCTGCTGTTCTACTCAAGACCATGTCAGCTGAAGATGCCAAGGCATGGTGTCAAGACTGAGGCCCCTGCCAAGCTCCAGCCTTGCTTGTAGAGAAACCGAGCCAGGTCAGTAAACTCAAACCACTTCAAAAGCTAAAGGCTTTATTGAAAATTTAAAAGGTTCAAAATGGTTACAATACCGTTACACAGTTTTAAGGCACACTGGCATAGAAAAGAACAAAAGTAATTGCTGACTAAATATACCCACTACACCAGTGATGGCGAACCTTTTAGAGACGGAGTGCCCAAACTGCAACCCAAAACCCACTTATTTATCGCCAAGTGCCAACACGGAAATTTAACCTGAATACTGAGGCTTTAATTAGCTTAAATGATTAACAATTTCCTGGTTGTTCTCCAGCATGATATAGTGGTTAAGGTGTCAGACTAGGATCTGAGAAACCCAGGTTCAAATCCCTACTCTACCATGGAAACCACACTTACACACACACACACACACACACACACGGTGTCTCTTGCTATCTCTGAGGAGTGCTGTAAGGATAAAACTAAGGCTAAATAAATGAGCCACCCTTAGCTTCATGGAGAAAGAGTAGCAAAAACAATGTGGAATGGATTTTCCAGTAAGGTTTCTGAGCCTAGCTACATTATTCTGGGACTGGAATGACAGCCCCCAGAGTGCAATGACAGCCTCTGGGACTACCAGAAGTGTTCTGGGACTGGAATGACCGGGCTGTCGTTCCACTCTGGGGGCTGTCATTCCAGTCCCAGAACACTTCTGCTAGTCCCAGGGGCTGTCATTCCACTCCTGGGGCTGTCACTGCAGTTGCAGAATCATTCTCCTAATCTCAGGGGCTGTCATTCCACTCCAAGGCTAGTCATTCCAGTCACAGAACACTTCTACTAGTCCTGGCAGCTGTCATTCCAGTCGCAGAGTAATGTAGCTAGGCCCAGAGACCTTAATGGAATATCCATGCCACATTTTCTTTGCAATTTTTTGTGCTGTAAACTATTTCAAAGGAGCGCATGCAAGTCAATGGGCAATCCTGGCCCCCATTATCTTCAGTGGGCTGTGCAGCCTCTTCCACTGTTTCAAATGGGCAATCCTCTCATTCATTTTAATACATCGCTTTTCCCAAGCCAGCCAAGGCCAGTGCCTGCCTCTCCTGCGGGTGAGTAAAGGGCAGCTCCTGCCTCTTGCCCAGCCCAGGCTGGGTGGAAAGAAAAGGGAGAACTCTCCTCTCCTTCCCCCCTGCCGCCAGACTGGAGGGTGAGAGACTCAAAACGGATAAAAGGAAGTATTTCTTTATACAACACATAGTTAAATTGTGGAACTCCCTTCCCCAGGGTGTGGTGATGGCTGCCAACTTGGAAGGCTTTAAGAGGGGAGTGGACATGTTCATGGAGGAGAAGGGTATTCATGACTACTAGTCAAAATGGATACTAGTCATGATGCATCCCTATTCTCTCCAGGATCAGAGGAGAGAATTCCAGCCCAGGCTGGGAGGAAAGAAAATCGGGGGTGGGGGAGAGAAGAGATGCACTTGGAAACACAGCAGGCTCCAGGTCGGGAAAACTACCCTCTCCCTCCAACTAAGGAAAGTAGCTTCTTCTTTCCAGCCCAGGCTGGGAGGAAAGAAACGGGGGGGGGGAGGAAAGAAACGGGGGGGAGAAGAGATGCACTTGGACATACCGCAGGCTCCAGGTCGGGAGAAAAACCCTCCCCCTCCAACTAAGGAAAGTTGCTGCTTCATTTCCAGCCCAGGCTGGGAGGAAAGGAAACTGGGGCGGGGGAAGAGATGCACTTGGAAACCCAGCAGGCTCCAGTCCAGGTTGGGAGAACTACTCCGGGGACTCGGGGAGGGAGGCGGACTCGGGTTAGGAGGAGCGATTTACCAACCTACCATCTCCTCTAGCGACTAGCAAGCCAACAGTGGAGGCCAGCCATGTGCTTTTAAGGAGGCGCTGCCGCTCTGTGTTGGCCTCCTTAGTCTGCAAAGGGATTTTTGGCCGGGGAGGGGGGGGAGGGAGAAGGGGGCTGGAGGGTGGCGGCTGCCTCGTGCGCCCGCAAAGGGATTTTTGGCCAGGGGGGGGGAGAGAGAGGGAGGGAGAGGGAGAAAGGGGCTGGAGGGCGGCAGCCGCCTCGTGCGCCCTGCAAAGGGTTTTTTGGCCGGGGAGGGGGGGAGAGGGGAAAGGCTTGGTGGCGGAGAGTCCAGGGAAGGGGGCGGGGCCTTTGAACTGCTCCGCGCTGCCTGCAGGCAGCTGAGCCGTGCGTGCCAGCAGAGAGGGCGACGCGTGCCGGAGTCGGCACGCGTGCCATAGGTTCGCCAACACGGCACTACACTGTTACATAGCTGCTGATATTGCTATAGATACTTATGCTGGTTCAGGCCCCTCTACAACTTGCTGGCATTGAGATATTGTGAGGAAAGTTACATAGATGTTGAAGGTAAGGCAGAGTAAACAAGAATAAAATGAGAAGGTATCCACTATGAGGCATAGCTTAACTTATGGCAAAGTGAGCTCAGATCAGATGACCCATGACTCCCAATCAGAGTTATTACCAGTTAGAAGTCTCTGGATGGTTCAAACTGGTTTGGGCCGAGACAATGTTCCCAAGAAAAAGAGTGATCTCATTCCCCCTTTCATCTTCCCACAGATGAGTTGAACCACCCCGTGTTATCTGCTGGGGTAACAAGCTGCAGGTTTTGCCTGTTAGCCGAGGATACCGCTAGGCCTCTGGGAACTGCAAAAGCAAAACTTAACACACAAAAAGGAGACTAAACTGATGTCAAGAACAAAATGGCTCTTCTGTCTCCACAACTGGAAACTTGGACATTATGCATACAAAGCATGTGCTTTGTGACGTAGAGCCCTCCCCCAAACTAAAGCTCTTTCTACAGTCTGTCATATTTTTGGCATTTCTGGTCAGCAATATTCTAAACTTATGCGCAAGCAATGCTACTGGAAGAATGCTGAGATAAGCAAGAGTTTTCTCTTGCAATAAACCCACAAAAATCACCAATTTGAGATTTTGTATGATACAAATATTAATGATTTAAGCTACCCTATACCATTGAGTAAAATGTTGAAGAAAGGATGCCAATACAGAGTAAAAGTTCTAGCATTCTGGCTACATAGTTTTTGAATTCAATAGTCAAAATTAATTTGAACATTATTTATTAATAAATAGTTTCTTCTAAAAACTAAGGGTAAAATCTTGCACATGGCTAGTTGCCTTAACTTTGAACCAGAGAAGACTTTAAACAATCTAGTTGGCTAAAGATTGAAGCCTTGATGGACAAAGTACCTTTGCAGTGTGATTATCACTTTCTAAAATTCGTGCTACAGTACCACTCAGGTATAATTTGAAACCAATCTTCAATGTACTACAGAGTTATCTTTGCATGTATTCAATTAACATTTGCACCTTACCGACAAAGTGCTCAAGTAGCTGCAAATCAATCCAGTTATCTTCACAACAGCCCTAGGAAGTAGATTACTTTATCATTGTCCAGACAACGGCCTCAGTCATATAATGAAAAGATGTGATCTCCTCAATAGAGACTGAACAGTGCACCAGAAACGGTATCTAGCTATGGGGCATCAGCAAGGTAAGATCATATCAATTTAGGGAAATAGCTGCAGTAAACAGACACTACTTTGCACATGTCATCATACCTATTTAATTCCTATAACAAAAAAAAACTTTTAAAACCTCCCAGATTAGGACACTGGGTATGAAAATTGCCAATATGGGGTAGTGGCTAAGAGTGCCTGACTAGGATCTGCGAGACCTAGTTTCAAATCCCCACTCTGCCATAGAAGCTCACTGGGTCAGCTTTGGTCAGTCACACACTCTTAGACTAAACTACCTCACAGGGTTGTTGTTGTGAGGATAAAATGGAGGCAAGGAAAAATGAGGTTGTAAGCTGTTTTGGAGAAAATAAGAACAAGCGGAGAAAACTAAGAACACTGTGAAGAAAATAAGAACAAGAAGTGAGTTGGGTTTTTATACCCTGCTTTTCTCTACCTTAAAGAGTCTCAAAGTGGCTAACAATTGCCTTCCCCTCCCCACAACAGACACCCTATGAGGTTGGTGGGGCTGAGAGAGTTCTGAGAAAACTGTGACTGACCCAAGGTCACCCAGCAGGCTTCATGTGGAGGAGTAAAGAAACAAACCCAGTTCACCAGATTAGAGTCTGCTGCTATTAACCACTATACCACTCTGGTATTAAAAAACGGGATAAAAACTTTTATTTAGATGGTTATTCCAAAAGTATGAATGACTAATTTCTGTTGTTGGGAGAAGATTAATCCCTCAAGGGTAACAACTATTCCTCCGCACCCCTCATTAACTGTAAAAGTAGTATCTGAGGCCAGCATTTTTACCATTTTTTAATGAACATGCCATTGGAGTCAAGGAATATGATACTTGGCTAGCAAAGATGACATCTGGAGAACCCACCCACTGCACTGTCTCAAATCTTAATACGCTTTCTTAACAAAACTAGCTTATTTATTTATTTATCACATTGGATCACCACTGTGCAACTGAAAATTAAACTGCACGGATGCAATCTCATTCACCAACTAACTGGTAGGCTGAGACTGTGATATGTCTTAGGTGATGCAGGTTTATGGCTGAACAGGAGACTTGAGCAGAGGTCCCTGACTACCAGATTGGCCCCAGAACCTTCAAAGACCAGTTCCCAACCACTAAGACCAGCACCATACCTGGAATTTTTGATCTCTAAATGAGAACCATCGTTTTTTTCAGGACTTTCATAGAATACTTGACTCACTTTGGGTTGCTTAAAGCCTAGGTTTTCAAGTGGGTGGGAGGTTTACAAGTTACACATGATTCTAATTCATTGTTATTCATTGCAGGTGTCAGTAAACTTTTCATTTGGGTTTCCCCCACTTTTAATTAGCCTGATGGGCAACCAGGCATCTCCCCACCAACCTGCTATGTAGCACATTTGTTAGGGCTTTGGTGCTTTCTGTTGTACGGCTATTCAAAATCTAGCAGGGAAATGAAATTTAGGAGCCAGTAGAATGCATTAAGCAGACCAGATTCCTTCTTTGTTGCAATAAGTACATAAGAAAAGCCACGCTGGATCAGACCAAGGCCCATCAAGTCCAGCAGTCAGTTCACACAGTGGCCAACCAGGTGCCTCTAGGAAGCCCCCACAAGATGACTGCAGCAGCATCCTGCTTGTGTTCCGCAGCACATAATATAATAGGCATGCTCCTCTGATACTGGAGAGAATATGCATCATGACTAGCATTCATTTTGACTAGTAGCCATGGAAGATAGCCCTATTCCCCATGAACATATCCACTCCCCTCTTTAAAAGCCTTCCAAGTTGGCAGTCATCACCATATCCTGGGGCAAGGAGTTCCACAATTTAACTATGCATTGTGTGAAAAAACAATTATTTATCTGTTTTGAATCTCTTACCCTCCAGCTTCAACAGATGACCCCGCATTCTAGTATCATGAAGGAGAAAAGCTTGTCCCTGTCCACTCTCTCCATACCATGCATAATTTTATAGACCTCTATTATGTCTCCCCTTAACCGCCTTCTTTCCAAGCTAAACAGCCCTAAGCATTTTAACCGCTCCTCATTTTGGTTGCTCTTTCCTGCACCTTCTCAAGCTCTGCAATATCCTTTTTTGTGTGTGGTGAACAGAACTGTACACAGTATTCCAAGTGTGGTCTCACCGATAGATTTGTATAAGGGCAGTATGATAGCAGCAGATTTATTCTCTATTCCTTGTCTAATTATGGCCAGAATGGAATTTGCCTTTTTCACAGGAGCCGCATGCTGGGTTGACATCTTGATTGAGCTATCCACTACCACTCCAAGATCCCTTTATTGGTCTGTCGCTGCCAGCACAGATCCCATCAGTGTATGTGTGAAGTTGTTCTTATGTTCTTAAGTTCTAACTGGGGGTAGGAGTATTGGGAACTGGACAGAAGGAAGAAACTGCCATTACTACAGGTAACCAGATGTAACAGTAATGTTTTCAGGAAAGGAACAGTCACGCAATGATTCTTTTTTGCAATAGGGCTTCAAAAGCATCATTGGCTAGTCCATTTGTAAACCTCAGTGTGTTCTTTACAATGAACTCCTTAATACAGAGAGCATAAAACTCCACAAGGATCACTTAAAGTGAAGTCACGTAGAGTTTGCAGGAAAATACTGAATTATTTAAAAAGAAGGTGCACATTCTGAAAACTTCCTATGTGGGTTCGACTGGACGCTTTGCTCAGACAAAGGAAGCTGCTCTTGAATTCTCCTAATTCTTTCCATAGTGTGGAAAGTAACAAGTTCTGTGTTGGAGAGGATCTTGGCAAGCCATATCTAGTAGAAGCAATGAGGCTTGCCTTTGAGGAGCATCAAGCAAGAAAGATTAATCTGATCTCATTTTCAAATGACCCATTGAGAATCCAATTCCTTGAGATGAGCAAAGATGTCATGGATCAAGTAGTTTCATAAATGAAAGCAAGTTTCTACTTTGCACTTCAGTTGGATGAAGCAATGGAAACTGCCTCTTGTTGATAATTGGGTATGCTCAGTACCTGAAAGGCAAAGATGATTCTTTGTTCTTTGAACTGTTGAACAACTACCCATGGAGAAGACAGCAGAGAATTGTATTATCCACAAGGAGATGGAGTGGGTGAAGTTATATTGAATGGAGTGGGTGAAGTAAACAGCACCTGGAGATCTCCCACTGTTACAGTTGCTCCAGATGACCAAGATTAATTCCCCTGGCGAAAATGGCTGCTTTGGAGGGTGGACTCTAAGGCATTATACCCTGCTGAGGTCCCTCGCCTCCCCAACCTCTTCCTTTCCCAGGATCCACCCCCAAGGTCTCCAGGTGTTTTCCAACCCAGAGCTGGCAACACTAGGCATAGTTGAAGGCATTTGTTCTGAGTTCAGAGTATTTATGATGCAGGTGGTGTTTTATGCCATGCTCAACTACTGTATGATTTGGCCAAGAAATCACTTCTCCCTGGTTTGGATGATGTCTGCCCTGAAGTTGTTAAAAGTCTGGGTTATATTCAAGGCAGTACAACAAGCTCCACAATTTCCAAAAGAGTGTGTGAAGAGGTTGGAGCCAAATTCAGTGTACATCTATTTCTGGTTATTGGGATAAAGGTGAGTCTTAAACCATGTATTGACATGTGACGCAAATGGACTATACATTTATTCTAAAGCTGTTCTGTCTCATGGAGATCCATCTCAACATCTCACTGCAAGGGAATATCTCATAACTCAAGACTAGGTTGCAATAATCCTTTGTAATTCCAGCTTTACTAACAGAGATGAAGCTAATGATGCCTCCTCCACCTAAGAAAACCCAGGAGTGGTATTTTGCGACTATAGCAATCAGAGTTTACTTTCCATGACACAGTTCATCAATAGATACGCCCCTGATATGGAAAACTATGAGGCTGAATAAATGGACCGTGAGGCCTTTTTCAGCTGCCCAAGAAGTCATCAAAGATGAGGATGTTAAGTCAAAATGAGAGTTCTTTGGTTTGCAAGAAGATTGGCAAATATACAAGATAATGTATGGAATAAAAAACAGGTTATCTGTCCCTCTACAGAAAGAGAAGATACCCAATTCAATCAACATAGAACAAAATGAAAATTAAAAGAAACCCCTTTAGCTATGCAGTGCCCAATTAATATGCACAGCTCTCTCAGAGCCATTGTAAGAACACTTTCCTGGGAGTAAGCTCCATTGAATAAACATGAGTAGGATTCTTTGTAGCCCAGCTTAAGATTGCTCTCTCTCTGCCAGCAGAAACTGTGGTGTCAAGTGGTTTAATGGAGTTCTAGAAAAATAATGAGTATATTAGTACCACTATATCTGGGCACTGGCAAGAAAGTGTCACATCAAATAGCAGACAAACAATTTTATACAAGCGTCAGAACACAAGCAAGGAAATGTAAACATTAAAATCTAGCAAATATGTTCAATAAAATCATGTTAAGAAATATAAAATATTATAAGTACCTAGCAAATAATTGTTGGCAAATTAAAATACATGAGAGGAACTGAGAAGATTTGCAGCTCATGACCTTAATGAGGACTCTGAAAGGCCCACACTATTCACTTAAAAGAAAACAGAATGGAATGACACAAAAGAACAGGACACATAGATCTGAACTGGCAATGAAATTGGCTTACATTGATATCATTTCTGAATTCTGCAAGAAATGGGATTTGTCTAATGGCATTTTCTGCTCTTGTTATATTTCTCAGTAACAAAGCCCTGAACATTGAACAGACATAGCAAAACTAAAGAAGGTAACCTTTACAACATTCCATATTTTCATTGGTTGTCCATTTTTATCATGAGGTTTTTTGCAGGGGGGTGGGTGGGATGCTCTAGGTGAAGGGCAAAGAGCCTGTAAATTATACCAAGGAAGACTGAAAAGGTCAATGGAGTATTTTGCTATTCATTTGTATGAAAGAGATGAGGCATTCAGGTTGTGAAACCAAACTCTTGGGACAGAGATCGTAACTGATATGATCTGATAAAGAGGGTATCTCGTCCTGGGGCAGCACAGAGGGGATTCACATCAAGGCAATGTCAGGTGAAGTTAGAAACTGAGATGCATTGTCTTTAAGCTGCTGATGATGTGTCAAATGCTGGAGGAGTGCCCTCCGCTCCCCAGAGCAAGGTCACTGGGGTTTGATTCAGGGACTGCAAACCAGAAAACTAACTGTGGAGATTTTGCACTAGGACAGAAGGTGCCACGGTGAATTCGTATAGCAATTGCATAGCCATGCTACCTGCTATGTTCACCTCCTGAACAGGCAAATGCTTTGGGTTCCAAGTAATCTTTACCTGCTTGAGTATTTATAAGAGTTGTGTAGACTCTGGTTAAAATTTTTGATTAGCCTAGCCTCACTTGCAAGGTTTCCCCAGATAGTTTTTCGTATGACGACCATGTCAGGTTTCCCAAGTATTCTCAGTATCGATGACAGATGTTGCAAAGGAAACTTATTTTCCATTGCAAATGCAGGCACAAAGTTGTAAGCGGTTTTTTAAAGGTTAAACTATGTCTATTGGTAAAGATGCTTCCATATCTCATGAAACGAACCCCAGATCAGCCCAATGTAGGTGTGGATTGAGGGGGGGGGAAGCTTTTTGCAAATGAGAAAATGTGGCTGCAAAAGGTTACTGGGTGAAAGAATTGTTCATGGATTTGATCACTGCCATTTGTTTCTGACAGAAGAGAAAAAGGATGCTGACCATGGGACTTTCAGTAAAATCTTATCCACAGTTACTCCAATCTAAGTCCATTTATTTCAATGAGCAACTGGAGCAATTATACATTGTGCTTTACTCTGCTCTGGTTAGACCTCACCTAGAGTATTGTGTTCAGTTTCGGGCACCACAATTTAAGAAAGATGTAGACAAGCTGGAACGTGTCCAGAGGAGGGCAACAAAGATGGTGAGGGGTCTGGAGACCAAGTCCTATGAGGAAAGGCTGAAGGAGCTGGGTATGTTTAGCCTGAAAAGGAGAAGACTAAGAGGGGATATGATAACCATGTTCAAGTATTTGAGGAGCTGTCATATAGAGGATGGTGCCGAGTTGTTTTCTGTTGCCCAAGGTCGGACCAGAAACAACTGGTTGAAATTAAATCAAAAGAGTTTCCATCTAGACATTAGGAAGGATTTTCTAACACTCAGAGCGGTTCCTCAGTGGAACAGGCTTCCTCAGGAGAAGATAAGCTCTCCTTCCATGGAGGTTTTTAAGAAGAGGTTAGATGACCATCTGACAGCAATGCTGATTCTGTGACCTTAGGCAGATGATGAGAGGGAGGGCATCTTGACCATCTTCTGGTCACTAGGGATGTGGAGGGGAAGGTAGTTGTGAATTTCCTGCATTGTGCAGGGGGTTGGACTTGATGTCCCTGGTGGTTCCTTCCAACTCTATGATTCTACATAAATTTTAACTGTCTCCCTTAAATATGTTAAGATTATCAGCAAGACTCTGTCTATTTCTTTTCCCCCTCAGAACTAACGTAACCACCTGCAGGCCAAATCTTTTAAATCTGGTTGCTCTCCACTGAATTCTTTCCATTCTGTCCATGTAATAGGTTTAAGCCACAATTCTAAATTAATTTTATTCACCTAAATCTCAAAACACATTCCAGAGGGTGAGGTCTCAACTTAGCTGGATAGACGCCGGAGGAATGAATAGGAAGGGTTCAGTAGTTCATACATTTACTTTTTGTCTACTGTTCACATTTTTCATTTTCAAATAGGCACCAGGATACTTCCTTCCCAGCATGTAGGTATTCTTACAAAACGGGTTAATTGCATTTATTTCAGGTATCATGTCTAAAAGGCCAAGACAAGCCTGACAAAGATGCCAGCCTGCAAATTGTTACACATCACAATTAGGAGTGAAAGGATTTAACCCTTCAAACTTACTGACAGTGGTGACCCTGCACTTTTATTATTATTTTAAAGGATACATTTTTAAAAGTCGTGTCTTTTTCTTTTTTTCTGAGGATCCCAATTTCAGTCATCTAAACAAGAGTGGGAGTTGAGGGTTAAACCTCCTCTGTTGTCTCTATGTGATCCCAATCTACAATGAGGCTACACACAGTGCAATCCTCAGGAGAGTTACTCCAGTCTAAGCCCACTGAAATGAATGGGCTCAGACTGGAGTAACTCTCCTGAGGATTACACTGACACATACTTCACCTTTCAGAGAGATAGAGATTTGCGACTTACATCGTGACTGTTTGGTCCATAATATATATATCACCTACATCCCAAAAACTTTCTGCAGGTTGCTTCCTGCATGGTTTTTACTGTTATGTATACAACAAAAAGAAGTTTCCAGCTAGCTGCATACATTTAAAGCGTGCCTCAGAGCTGAACTTGTTGGCTAGGCATGGCTACATTCAATGGACATGTCTTAAGAACACCTCCAGTCATCTTAAAGACTCTGTAACAATAACAGCTATTCCAGAAGTATTAGACGACAGCAATAACACTAGCCTTGTGAGCAAACTCTGACAAAGTTTTATGTAATCATTTTAAACAATGAAGAGTGCCCCTCAGGAGAAGAGGATAATCAATTTATACATTTTTGAAGGATGTAAACCGTTACCAAAAAGCTTTAAGAGTTTATTGCAATGATGTGAAGGGGAGACTGATTAGGAGAAGCTCTCTGCGATGAAATTTAATATAAACTGTGGTACCATTTTCCCAGGTGGGAGAGTTGTGATATTAAAGACTACAGTGGCTAAAGCACTATAAAATATACCACAGGGAACAATGTTTCAAAGGCACCGATGGAATAATAGGTTTCCTTTCTCTTTAATCTCTTCAAGGTTCTTTTCTCCTCCTACACTGAAGTGCCTGGTCCAAATTATACAGATATTGGGTTGAGAGATTTGCTTTAGAAAAATATAAACAGCAATGGCTTCTTTCCCATGATACAGTCGGTTGCTAATAGAAAGGCGTTTACTTTCTCTGACGAGATAGTGGTATTTGCAGATGGATTCTCACCATTTGCCCGAATGTGAATAAAAATGCAAATTTTAAAAAGTGTTCATGAACTACCACTTACAGTCCATAACTCTTCTGAATTTGTGCCATTTAACTCATTTCTTTTGCCTCATCTGCATTCAGTTATTTCAAGTGAAACAGAATAGAAATAGGTATATGTGAGAAGAACATTAACAATAACATTAGGATTATGGGTGGTAAATGTTATCAGAGAAGAAGGGAGTAAGGGAGGATGCATTATTTATATTTTTCTCCTAGAAAGATTCTTATTTTAGTTTGGCTACAAAATCAGCATATTATGAAGACAGCAGAGCAGCCACTATCTGGACACTATGTTTTGAAAAATTATAGAAGTCGCTTGCTAACGAAAACTTGGTTACTTTTTCCGTTTTGCAGGAGGGCTACTCTACACAGGTAGAATCATGTCCTTTGTTATGGAAGTCAATGCTGAATAATAGCAAGACAGCAAATAGCACTAAGGGAAGTCCGTGAAGTAAGTACTGAAATCCAAGAATATTTTTACAGTTGGGAGGATTGCATCGGTGTAACATTTATGTTCTCACATTACCCTGATGAACCCTGTCTCATCTGCACCAGAACGTTCCGTTCATCTGCGCAAAGGGATGGTCAAGACACCCACACATATAATGCATGTGGTAGCTTATCACATCTTTTTTTTAATCTTTCATGATTCTGCTCGAATGACCAACAGGTCTTAACCAGGACGACACTAAAGCACAATGGCCAAAATATTTAATATATTCCCCTTATCCTTTAAAACAGGCAGCCAATATACATCTATATACATTTTGCAATCTTTACCATCTCCGATTTGTTCGTTATTTTAAAAAATTCAGGAAGGGTGAGTGCCTTCTTTCCATTATCAAATGACTTAACCGGTCTCTGTATCAACCTCAAATAACGGACAATGAATAAACAAATGACTTGATGTACCTATACTGCCAGACACACAAGGGCAGATCCTATTGGAAAACTGAAATTTATAAAGCTGCCCTTCAACTCAGGTGATGGCAGAGCATTCAATCCGGCCATCACATAGGCTCTCCTTTACCTGGGAAAGGTTGACAGATTTAAGAACTCCAGCATACTTTGTGGGAAAATACCCCAAAAGAGGGTGGAGCAAACTCTCCGTGCTCTATTGTGCGCGCTATTGCGATATAATAAAATCAAGCTTTTAAAAATCTGAGTCACTGCCCTCCTTTCCCCAAGTTGTTTTATAGTATCCATCGAGAATCCTAGCTGATTAGCCTTTTTATCTACCATTTGTTTCCAGGGTGACTTGTAATTATCATTCCCAAGACATTGCACATAGAAGCTGGGCTTGTATTTAGCACCAACCTTACCCAACAGTTAAAAGTAGAGTGCCAGGCTCTCATTTCGAGAGAATTCATTGCCAATTTAGCTTGTATGGCTATATTGGCAACACATTTGGGTAAACCCGTGACCCGTCTTAAGAACTTATACAGAGGAGTTGTAGCTTATCATATGGGGGAGGAGGAAACTGGGAGCCCAGGCAGATGTTAAACATAGCCTCTTCATTCAGTTGGTGGTAGAAGTAGCTTTTCCAGAGAAAAGGCAAGTGATGATGCCCCTCACCATGTCAGGTATGAAAATAACTGGGTAAATTGACCAGATGGACCAAATGGTATTTTGACCACCTCTAATATTGATTGTTCCCTCCATCTTCCTCCACCACCACCACCAGCACCATCCATAACTAAATGGCACGTGATTGCCACATTCTAGGGGGTGGCGTTTGTATGGGGATGAGCCAACCAAAACAGACAAGACCAAGACAAGCCACTGCTTTCGTCAGCACCCCCAGGCTGGAATGGGCTTTGGCTTAAAAGCCATTCACTTGCAAGGTTTCAGTGAGACATAGCTGAGCTTTTCCTCTCAGTAGAGAGGCTGCATGCATGTAGCTCCTTCCTACAGTTGTGAAAGCTTCAGTAGAAGAACTTCTAGCCCATGAAGTCTTGTGCTGGGATAAAATCTTGCTAGTCTTTTGAGCATGACAAGACTTCTGTCTATTTTTGCTGCAACAGACTAACACGGTTCGTCCTCTGAAGTAGAACTATTTTTGATAGAAAGCCAACCAAATATGTATTGGAGTACAGATGTGAGTGAGTGTCATTTTTAGGATTTTCTTCTTGCTTTCTCACATCTGCAGTATCAGAATTTGTGGGTGAGCCACTTTATTTTCTTACTCCTATTCTTAGCGGGCTCCTGCTTTTCTTCTCTTTATGCACAGCTAGTTATTTATTTATGTATTCCCCATATTTATAGCCCACCCTCATTCCCAGCAAGCTAGACTCAGAGTGGGCTACAAAATGCATAATAAAACATCAATTAAAACATATCTTAAAACCTCATAAAAATCCTGTACTCTGTATAATTAAGAAACAAGATGGCATCCAATACTAATAAATAGCGACCACTAGAAAAACCTGGCCAAGGAGTTAGCTGCCATAAGCCAGTTGGGGGAAGGATGGGGAGGCCAGCAACAATGACAAGGGGCGGGGGGGATAAACCTGCGGCTGCCCTCAGTTATAAGCCTGGCAGTTATGTGCTGTGTGCTCTTCCTCATACATTCAGGCTTCAAAGAGGGTGGCTTCCCCTGCCCACGCACTTGGAATCAGCCCTGCCTTTACTTGCTCAGGGGGGTTGTAAAATGTAGTTAAGCAATTAGTTAATCCTTTATTGCTCTTTTGTAACTGCTTTCTTTCCCTACGTCAGTTACATTCATACATGCGCACACACACACATACTATCTTCTCTCACCCCACCTCAAGTAAACTCACACGGTTTCACACAACCCAAGTATCCTGTACAATCAACAAGAGAATAGGAAACATGGACTTTCATAGGTGTACAAACCAACCGCTGAAGCCATTCGCACAGCTGACCAACATACTTTTACGTTATTCACTTTTCCAAGAGAACACGAAAAGAAATATGTAGTGACTAGAAATGACAGAACTTCCTACAGAAATCCCAAAGCCTAGGAAACTGCTGGAATTGTAACAGAATGTCTGGCTCTTGGGAAAAGCAGGATTTATTGTTTTTACTCAGTCTAATGTACAGACATTTTGTGAAAGGCTTCCTGTGTTCTGTTGCTCTAGTGTTTTTCACTTCATCTTCACCTGCGCAACGATACTAAGGGGCTTTCTCAGATCCCTCCAAGCCTCAGCACTGCAACATGAACAAGAAACATATCAGGAGACGGTGCTGTATCAGACTTTCTTTTGCTATTACTTATTAAGTGATACTAAAGGATTTAACTAATATTTTAATAAGTCACAATTTATACATGATCCTGTGCACCTGAAAACATAGAGAGTGCTCGGGCTTGCTTTAGCAGTGTGGTAATGCAAGAAATTGGATAGCTCGTACTTCTGGTAATTGGAATTTTAGCCTTTCAACCTGAGAATGGCATTTCAAATTCAGACCAGGTTGCCACTGGGTGAAAGCCATTACTATGAGAGGGCTGCACAGTGACCTACGTGAAATACTATAAGTTGGTGGGGAACAGGTGTCTCCATAATTAAAATGCCCTGCATATCACAGTCACTATGCCAGAATTTCATTCTTAGCTGCTCCTAGCCTTCCAGCTCATACATTTTGAACATCTCAATTTCAGGTTTTAACACACAGAAAAGCAGCTACATAACATTTTAGATGCTGTCAATCTAAAAGAAAGCCACCATCGAATGGCACATATTTTTTAACCCTGTTGATACATGTGATATACACACAATAGTGGTTTGCCAAAACACAGATCTGTATTAGTAAAAAGCCAGCAGGGTTGAACACAGTGGCTGCTTAAAAAATGAAGACACATGGATTGCTCAGTACTGAAATTGTTTCCAGAATCTTACACTAAAATTTCGTCATTGCTATACAATGTCAGGCAACAACACATATCTTCAGAGGCACTGTTGTGCATTCTGTGAACTCATTTTTTTTTGGGAGGGGGGGTTACCATCAAGTCGCAGCCAACTGATGGCAATCCCATAGGGTTTTCAAGGCAAGAGACATTCAGATGTGGTGTGCCATTGGGCTGCCTCTGTACGGTGACAGAAGCCTTGATTTTTAGGACTCGTGGTTTAGAAATAGGCTATGGTTTGTTTGTTTGTTTGTTTGTTTATTCGCTTTATTTTATAGACTACCTTTCTCGTTGAGACTCAAGGTGGATGACACAGTTAAAGCCAAATACAAGCAACAGGATGGAACATCTAATAAACAAAGCAAAGGTTTGAATTGCAGAAATCTGAAAATGTAGCTGAAACAAATGGCATATTAAACTATACAGAAATTACACCGTAGGATCAGACATACAGCGACAGTACGTACTATGTACTGTAGTATAGTCCACAGTCCTTTTCCCTTTACCAAAGCATCTTACGCAAACATTTTGTTATAGTACAGCCCTAAATATCTATGTGGAAAGGCCCTCTAGAATAATAGTTTTTCATAGTTTGCAGAAAGCTAGGAGGGTGAGAAATCAGAAGGAGATTTAGACTGGGAAGGGCAGCCATGAAGGAGGTAGAAAAGATTCTTAAATGTAAAGATGTGACACTGGCCACCAAGATCAAGTTAATTCATGCCATCATATTCCCTATTACTATGTATGGGTGTGAAAGCTGGACAATGAAGAAAGCTGATAGGAAGAAAATCAATTCCTTTGAAATGTGGTGTTGGAGGAGAGTGTTACAGACCGTGGACTGCCCAAAAAAACTAATCAGTGGGTTATAGTTCAAAGGAACTGAACTGACCCTAGAAGCTAAAATGACGAAACTGAGGCTATCATATTTTGATCACATTATGAGAAGACAAGGGTCACTGGAAAAGACAATCATGCTAGGAAAAGTTGAGGGCAGCAGAAAAAGAGGAAGACCCAACAAGAGCTGGACTGATTCAATAAAGGAATCCACAGCCCTCAATTTGCAAGATCTGAGCAAGGTTGTTAAAGATAGGACGTTTTGGAGGACATTGATTCATAGGGTCGCCATGAGTTGGAAGCCATGAGACGGCACTTAACAAACACACAGGAGGGTGAGAGCCTTCCTTGCCTCTTCAGGCAGGCTATTCCATAAGGTGGCCACAACAGAGAATGTACAAGTATCGGCAGGTGTTGATTTTCCAAATTCCAGTATGGCACCTGCAGAAGGCCCAGCTCAGATTAGTTAAACTGTCATGGCAGAGCATAAGCCTGCAAATATGAGGGACCAGGGCCCTGAAGACCTTAATATGTGATAGTCACTACCTTGAACTATGAATATACAGAAGAGAACACCTGTTACAGTCAGACTTTTGCTTTTTGTTTTATACGTATACTTATAGATTCATTTATTTTAAGACATCCAGGTAGCTTCTTTGGTATAGAGAAGTTGGGTTTTTTAAAACAGGGGGATGTACTGCAAAAGTCAGCAGCAGGACTGCATGTATGATCATCTCATGTGGGTAATAAATCCCAGGCAATAATCTCCTCTGTACCTTCTCTCCTCACTATGTAAGGCATGAAACTAGATCTCAGGGAGAGTTTTCCTGCCAGCAACGAAGGCTTCATGAAATATCACAGGGAGGGTTGATGTGGCATGCCAAATCAGTTATTACAGTCATGCAAGGTTTCACCAGGTAGAAACGGCTTGCTATGCAATAAGGTAATGTGTAAACTGGCTGTAAATTGCTGAAACATGCAGCAAAGCTTCATTGCAAAATGAGAAATGAAAGAGAAGATAGAATTATTACAGTTCCAAGCCCAAAATAAATCCTAGTTGTTGCTGCTGTTTTTTTGAATAGTGGAGATGAAAGAAAAAAGTGGTTACATATAGGGCTGTCAAAAAAAAAAATTCGGTACAGTTCGGATTCGGCCGAATTTGACCCTTGTGGGTTCGGTACGTGCCGAAGTCCGAACACCCCCGCTTCGGATCCCCAGTAATTCGGGGGGATCCGGAGTTCGGGGGAAAATTCGGCCCCAGCGCGCCTTCAGAGGGATTCCCTGAAGGCGCACGGGGGCCCTTTAAACTGATCTGCGCCTCCCAGCTGGGAGGCGCAGATCAGTTTAAAGGGCAGCCCGCCCCCCTTCAGCGGGCTCCGCTGGAGAGGCGCGGGCTGTCCTTTAAAGTCATCTGTGCCTCCCGGCCGGGAGGCACAGATGAGTTTAAAGGGCAGCCCACCCCCCTTCAGCGGGCTCCGCTGGAGAGGCGCGGGCTGTCATTTAAACTCATCTGCGCCTCCCAGCTGGGAGGCTCAGATGAGTTTAAAGGGCAGCCTGCCCCCCTTCAGCGGGCTCCGCTGGAGAGGCTCGGGCTGCCCTTTAAACTCATCTGCGCCTCCCAGCCGGGAGGCACAGATGAGTTTAAAGGGCAGCCCGCCCCCCTTCAGCAGGCTCCGCTGGAGAGGCTCGGGCTGCCCTTTAAACTCATCTGTGCCTCCCGGCCGGGAGGCGCAGATGAGTTTAAAGGGCAGCCCGCCCCCCTTCAGCGGGCTCCGCTGGAGAGGCGCGGGCTGTCATTTAAACTGACCTGCACCTCCCAGCTGGGAGGCTCAGATGAGTTTAAAGGGCAGCCCGCCCCCCTTCAGCGGGCTCCGCTGGAGAGGCTCGGGCTGCCCTTTAAACTGATCTGAGCCTCCCAGCTGGGAGGCGCAGGTCAGTTTAAAGGGCAGCCCGCGCCTTTCAGCGGGCTCCCCTGAAGGGAGGCCGAATTTGCCGAATTTATTCGCGAGCTCACGAACTCGCTGAATTCGGGCCCCCCGGTTGCCCTCCAGTTTTGAGTTCGGATCCGTCCGAACAGAAAATCACCGAATCAGGGGAAATTCGGTTGATTTTCAGTTCAGACCGAACCGAATTGACAGCCCTAGTTACATACGTTAGATAGGTCTGCAGCCTGAGCTGCTGCATTATTTACTCAGAAGTACGCCCATTGAGTACAGTGCAAACTTACACCCAGCTAAGTAATCATTGGGTTGTATTCTAACAATATAATCCTAAACAGAATTAAAACCTTCTTCACCTATGGATTTGGAAGGCTGTAATTCTGTTTAGGATTGCATTGTTAATCATCACATGCAGATTCCACATGGTCAAGATACACCAGCTGATTTCATAAATTGAAACAATTCCAGAATGTTTTAATCAAGACAGCCTTGGGAAATTGAAACACATTTCAATACTCATTTGGTCCAGGAAATTTCTAACAGTTTGGGCTAATATTAATAAGTGAACTAGCATTAAGGAACATGATCCACTACCAACTGTGCCCCTCCAGGAGTTCACAATCTTTGGATGGGCAGAGGACAGAGTGGGTTCTGCAAAATCATGAAGAGTTTCATGAAACACTCTGATCCCAATACCAAAAATTACACCAAAAGAGACAGATGATGAAAATACAAGCCCATCCTTTGTTTTATCCTTGATTCTTTTCTTTTCACTCCCATTTCAAAGTAAGTAATATAATTAGTGTGCAAAGGAACTGAAGTCCTGTTCTGGATGGCCCAGATTAGCCTGATCTCGTCAGATCTTGGCAGCTTCACAGGGTCAGCCCTGGTTAGTACATGGATGACAGACAACGAAGGATGTCCAGGGTTGCAACACAGAGGCAGACAAAGGAAAGCAACCACTGTTCCTCTCTTTCCTTGAAAAACCTATGGGGTCACTATATGTTGGCTGTGACCTGACAGCACTTTCTACCACCACAAAGAAACTATATATCATGTCTCATGAGCCAGCGTGGTGTAGTGGTTAAGAGCGGCGGACTCTAATTCTGGGGGACTCTAATTCTGGAGTTCTGGAGAACTGGGTTCGATTCCCCACTCCTCCACATAAAGCCTGCTGGGTGACCTTGGACCAATCAGTTCTCTCAGAACTCTCCCAGCCCACACAAAGACAGGCAATAGCAAACCACCTCTGAATGTCTCTTGCCTTAAAAACCATAAGTCAGCTGTGACTTGACGGCACACACACACATGTGATAATGTGTCCCAGAAGCCATCAGCTCTTTAAGTGCAGGAAGGAGAAAATTCAGAAAAAACTACCAGACATATGCTTTATAATTGTGATGTGTTCTCTGCCTGACCAGAGCTGCCAAGAAGGGGGGACTTGGGGGAGAAAATTTGGGGGCCAAGTCCGGCGCAGGGCCCCTGAAGCCATGCTGTATTCACAGAACACCTGTTACAGTCAGACTTGGAAAGTCTGTAGTAGCAGACTACAGTCAGCTACTAGAGGCACAGGGAAGGCAGAGCATTGCAAAGAGCTGTATCTGACACTGCTGTCTGGGCCTTTCTGCAGTTTACTAGGGTCTTTTATGCATAGGTGTTTCACTCGTAGGGTTGCCAAGTCCCTTTTCACCATCAGCGGGAGGTTTTTGGGACAGAGCCTGAGGAGAGCAGGGTTTGCGGAGGAGAGGGACTTCAATGACATAGAGTCCAATTGCCAAAGCAGCCATTTTCTCCAGGTGAACTGATCTCTATTGGCTGGAGATCAGTTGTAATAGCAGGAGATCTCCAGCTAGTACCTGGAAGATGGTAACCCTATTCACTCGCTGTCACCCCTGACAACTTTGGGTCTTTGTGTTGATTATGCATGCCATTTCCAACCATCAGAGGTCACCTTGCTCTCCCCCTGCACTTTGCTCGTGTTTTCAGAGACCTGTTTTATCTCAAATTTGAAAAAGACCTAGGAGGCTGGGGAAAATGCTTGCTTCTCAGATCCAGCTAAACCTATCAGCAAAGTGATCACTGGAACAAGGCAAAACCAGCCATTACAAGCGACAGTCGTTGCCAGGATGCAGCCTTTTAGCAAGGTCATTCATTATCTATGGCTTCCCTCTTCCTTTAGATCCACCCAGCTCCTGCACAGCCAGATCTTGCAAAGGGGCAGCCCGGTTAGTATTTAATGCATTTGCATTTTCACAGCACCTGATGGCTGCTTCCTGCCTTGCCCCCAGACTTGTTGCTGCATGCTGCTCAACAACCAGTGATATTAAAAACAAAAAAACAAAAACAGGGAGCAAATCAGTCAACCAGCCAGCCATTATAAAACACTTGTTTTTTTAAGAGTCTTTATCATTTGGTGCTTTATGCTAGTTGTTTTGACTGTTGTTCACTGAGAAATGTACAACATCTAAAGTTACAATCCCTACTCTGGACTGAGATGTGCACAAACCTGGCTTGTCACTGAACTTCCATGCATCTCTCAATACTCCCCTCCCTTCTCACATAGAGAATCACTGTGAAAAATTACCTGCGATCTATGAATGCAGGCAAGTGGGTTAACTGGATTTAGTCCCCCACCTCCGGGAATTCTAAACCTGGATTAAATTCTAGTTTAGAACCCCTGCTTGTGGAGAGTAAGAACTGAAACCAGTTAATGCATGTGCCTGCGTTCATATATCACGGATTGCAAGAGTTAATTTCTGAGTTAGAAAGTAGGAAGAAGCGAAATGTGCATATACATGTTGTTCTAATGTAGTGCTTAATGTAACTTCTGCTTGCAGCCAAAGTAAAGTGTAAATCTGTAAAATAGGCAGTATAATCAAACTGTCCATGCAAGCTTAAAAACCAATACAGGTTGAGTATCCCTTATCTAAAATGCTTGAAACCAGAAGTGTTTTGGATTTCAGATTATTTCAGATTTTGGAATATTTGCATATACATAATGCGATATCTTGGGGATGGGACCCGAGTCTGAACATGAAATTCATTTATTTTATATACACCTTATACACATAGCCTGAAGGTAATTTTATACAATATTTTAAATAATTTTGTGCATGAAACAAAGTTTTCATACATGGAACTATCAGAAAGCAAAGGTGTTACTATTTTACCAGAAGTTTTGGATTTTGGAGCATTTTGGATATCAGATTTTGGATAAGTGATACTCAACCTGTAATAACATTATGAGATTAGAGAAAGGGAAGCGAATAAGGAAGAAAATCATATGAGAGTGTAAAGATATAACATCTGTTAACCTTCTCTGCCAGTTATAATTAGATGCTATGGAGGAGTAATTTTTAAAGGGTCAGTTCAAAGATGGCCGAAGTAAATGACCCTCCAAACACAACCATAAAATGTGAGAAGCACAACGTTTGTAGCTCCTTTATTCATATTATAGAGTTTTGGAAGGTGTAGTTTTTGTGAAGAATTAATTTTCACTTAGAAACACTGGAATTTGGGTTCAACACTTTGGCTGTCCACGATGGCCTCTGATCAACCCTCAGGAAAGTATCCTTTATCTTTTTATTTGTACATTCTGACTATTTTACCATATCCTATTGTTACCTGCTATCTATTTTATTATGTCTTAACTGATGATTGAAGCTGTTATTTACGACTGGATTACATTTGAAAAATTCCTTTGTTGCATACTTGTTTAAAAATTACAAATTTCAGTCTAATTAATTCAGTCCATTAAAAATCTATACATCCATGCATTGTACTTTCAATAGCATTAATATTCTTTTGAAAAATTAACACATTCAAAAACACCAGGTTACAAATTTTCTATTTTAAAATATTCATGAGGAATAGTTTCATGAAAAAGTCCATTCCAGATGATAGCTTATTCAGTTTAACATGGCCCTCTACTGGCAAAACTCACCCCCAAATCACATCAGCATAAGCCATCTGTTCATAAATTTTACAACTGTGCTTACAGAGAGGATTATGACTTATATCAAAATTTGTTCATTGAGTATGTCTTGGCACCTCCAGGATTTTAGCAAAAGTGGTAAACACACAAAGAAGAGGATCTAAAAGTTTTTTAAGAACAAGATTCACTTCGATGTGATTTTGCGAGGTGCACCTCTGAAATCATGTTTGATGCACTTGAACTGTTCTATGATGCCCAACCCATGGATGCCTTTAACGATACATAGAGGAACACCATTGGTTTCACCACTGTTTCACATTTTGCACAACAATCATGTTTGCTTCTCCTGTACCAGTGCTATCCCACAGGAAACAACTGCAGTAGACAGACTCATGTTGAAATATTCTGGGATCCAGCTCTCTTGGTACATGTCCCCCACTGGTTGTTTAAGAATGTCCACCTGCCCCTTTATACCTGGGGTGCCAATGAGTCAAGGAAATGCACTTATCTAACACCCCAAGCAACTCTTGTTGTAAATAATTTGGTCCTTATACATAATGCACATAAATACATAAAAGTAACCATACTGCTTGTTTTTGCAACTCGTTTTTGAATACATCCCAGAGCAATCACTTAAACAACAATGAAAATCACTGTGTCTTACACACAAACATATTTGTGCGTGTACATACTGCAATGGCATCCCTACTTTACACCTGATGGGCTGGATCCAGTAAGGAATAGGGGAAAATTTTTTCACCGATCTCCTCTCTTACTATACTCACTCCTCATGCTGTTCTGGGGAGGGGGGGCTGTCTCCAAAGAGCAGCATTTCAGGGGGCATTTTGGGCTGCAGCAGGAGTAGAGAAGTGAGAAAATCATGCTTTGGGAATGGAAATCCCTTCTGTCTGCAGAAGTCACCACTGGATGCAAGCTAACATGCTTGCTGTGGGACAACAAATTTAGCCATAGCGAACAGAACTGCTGTTCAATGCATAAAGCAAATTGCAGAATGACAAACATATATATCTCTTTTGGTGTCATAAAGTAGTTTTTGTGGGATACCAATACCAGATACGCACTTACCCATTATTAAAAGATACAACATACTATTAATTTCTCAGAAAAATAATCAGTTATTCAGAATTTTCTGGCTTCCCATCTCTGTTCTCATTGCCAATGCTAACATTGCCACAGCTTCAATTTACAGCCCTACGTATAATTTCTTCTCAAGGCAGACAATGAAACTTCCCTCTGTTGCTTCATGTAGTAATTAACTCTTATTTTGTATTTTGTCTGTGCGACAAAAAAGCATAGAAACTGTTGAATTTAGCAATTTAGATAAGGATGAAACCTTGTAATCAATTAGCACTGTCAAAGAAAATAATTTGCGACGCAGATTTCCAGCTGCACAGTCCTATTATGTCTCAGTGCTATCCAGGCCTTGTTTGACTCTGGGAAAACAAACAGGATCTTTCTGTGAAGAGCTTATCAAATGAGGGACTCAACAGAAGCATTTGTTCTGCAAATGTCTCACTACAAACGCCCATCTTTGAGCAACATTATGTATATCCACTGTTTATTATCCAAGCTGCTTGGTCACAGAATTCACATCTTTCATAGTTCACAGACAATTTCCATGACAATTTTCAGCAACTTCTGCCATGATACACACTATATTGGATCTGTACATCTGACTGGCAATCAAAAGAAACCATCCCAGCAAGATATTTTAAATAACAACCCTCAAACATCCCACTGCCGAAAGCATGTTGATGAATTTATGTTACTGCCAGAAAGCAGCAAAAGTAATTTAGGTTTCCGAAGACTATATGAAACACCATTGCTAGGCAAGGAGAGGCCAGTGCTAAGGAAATGTTCTAAAATTTTATGTTCATCCATCACATAGACTAAGATTAGGGTTACTAACTTCTAGGTGGGGACTGGAGATCTCCCATGATTACAACTGATTCTATGGTCTAACAAAATTACAATACAGAGGGGCTGGGAATAGTGTTGCCAACCTCCAATTGGGGCCTGGCAATCTCCCAGAATTACAATTGATTGCCAGACTACAAAGATCATCTCCCCTGGAGAAAATGTCTTTCTTTGGAGGGTTGAATCTATGGTATTACATCCTTGCAGAAGTCTCTCCACTCCTTCCCCAGGCTCCACCCCTAAATCTCCAGGAATTTTTCAACCCAGAGTTGGCAACCCTAACTAAGAAACTAAGCTTGAGGCTTTTCATTTCAAATTAGTATTTTCCAAAGATTTTGCACTAAAAAATTTTCAAAACTAAAATTAGTTCAGATTACAGGTCTGGAATTGGAGGCTGGCATTTGCCCAGAATCAACATCTAACAAGCAGTATTTGGAACCAGGAAGTAGTTTCTACCAAGTCCAATCTACAGATTTCCCAAGGGTAGTATTCTTGTTCTCCTGCAGCAGTGGATTTCAAACTTCCTATCTTCAGGGAAAGAATCACTCATCGACTTGCTCAGTGTAGAACCCTTGAACACTGAAGATGATTTTGAGGCATGTTCTAGAGCACACAGGCCTCTAGAGCACACACTTCATTCACGGTGGGCACTTCATTTAAGCTGGTAGGCATTAGAGTTCTTACTGTTGTCAACCCAACTGAGTGTGCTTTGGAACATACTCCTAATGCTCCTTATCTAAATGTTGCAGGAAAAGATTGATAGTGAATGTGAAGTATCATCAGGACACTTATCCGCTGTGACTGATATTCTCAATGACAAACCTCTGGCAAGGCTCCAATGAACCTGGGGTTTCTTGGAACATTCTTCGAAACCCACTGTTCTATGACTTAGCTTGTTTCATTGCATGGCATAAAACTCTGCAGACAGTTTACAGGGCTAATTGGTTCTATGCTTGTGGCAAGGTAACTAATGTTAAGAATTTTGTTGCTTTGCCTGGAGAATGGATAGATAGTCCTGCCTGGCAGCAGCAGACTGAACTGCATCAACTAGGGGTTTTGTCTCTCACAATAAATGCACACTTACATACCAACCAGTCAAGATGCAGTAACAGAGTACTGAGGAAGGATTATTTCATTTCCATATACAAGACAGAAGTTCTAATTCATAATCAATTTCAATTTCTTTAATGGCATAAAAACAAATTCATAATCTCACATCAATCCATGTCGAAACTTCATGTAAAAACACTGTGCAACTATATGATTTCCCTACACAATCTCTACCCCACCAACTCATATTAGTCCCAGTAAGTGAGAAAACCCAGTTTCTCATATCATGCAGTTATATGTTCCTGCATTGAGCAGGGGATTGGACTGGATGACTTCAAAGGTCATTTTCGCTTTGCAATTTTATATGACTTTGAAAGGAAACTAGAAGAGTTCACGAGAGACAAGTCCTTCAGTGTTTATTAGCCCTGTTGGCTAATTATAATCTCCATGTTCAGAGGGAGGATACCATTGCTGGGGGGAAGGGAATGGAAAGCATCTGCATCCCTGCATTACAGGCTTCTGCAATATCTACTGGGCTACCTGGATAGCCCAGGCTAGCCTGATCTCGTCAGATCCCAGAAGCTAAGCAGGGTTGACCCTGGCAAGTATTTGGATGGGAGACCTCCAAGGAATACCAGGGTTGCGACATGGAAGCAGGCAGTGGCAAACCACCTCTGAACATCTCTTACCTTGAAAACCACACCAGAGTTTGCCATAAATCAGATGTGCCTTGACAGCAAAAATAAAAATAGAAATGGAAATATCAAGTATTTTTCAGTTGAGTGTTTTTTGAGAGACTAATATCTCACATCTTTCAATGGGGCTTCTTCCAAGGTAATTTGTGTCTCACCTGTATTTAATTTATAGTACATGTCAATATTCGGGTTAGGTTCCTTAGCTGGGGAGTCTTTCTGATTCTATATGCCATTGGTTTTGGGACTTTTTTGCACCACATCCTAGTGCAATCTGCACAGTGTAAATCATAAGGTAAGAGACATTCAGTGGTGGTTTGCCGATTGCCTGCCTCTGCCTCATAACCCTGGTTTTCTTTGGAGGTCTCCCATCCAAATACTTGCCAGGGTCAACCTTGCTTAACTTCTGAGATCTGATTAGTTCAGGCTAGCCTAGACTATCCAAGTCAGGGTGAAATTTCTACTTACTAGAAACAAAAACGCAAGCTTACAACAATGTACAGTCAGCTGTATCCTCCACAGGAAGGAGGCCCATTAGCAGAGTCCCATGGATTTTACCCGAGAGTGTCCCCACAGCAGCCATTTCCTCCCTCCACCATAGGAGTCTTTAATTTTGTTTTTCATTGGCACTAGAATATCATTATATTGGTATAATGCTATAACAAATTTACGTACCAGGTTCTCTTAATTCCCGACATTCATTAAAAAAATAAGTCTCTGTTCCCTTCGGTTGCAGAGAAATAATGGGGAAAGCATATTTACGAAACAGAAAGGGCTGGAGACTTACTTTAAAAAAAAGAACGCTGGAAATTCAGAGAACCTGATAAACATGGGCACCTGGAATTTTGTCTCCCTGTCCCCCTTTCTTGGTAGCCCTGGCTGTGGGGCATTCCCAGCCAGTGATAGCAGTCATCTGCTGCACTGCTGGTACATGGGAGTCAGCAAAGTCAGCAAAGCCCTGGTGGTTCATCAGCCCCGTCTTTATTGTGCCCCATCTAAGTGCCCCCCCACCTTTCAAGTAGTTGCTTGGGAACTGGCCTTGTTCAGAATTCAGTAGAGACAGGAATGTAAAACCTTTCAGGGAGAGGGAGGCAAAGAGCAGCAAAGTTTAGGGTTTTTGATGGGTGGGGGATTCTTTTTGTGCAGGTAACTGGAATATACAGAATTGATCTTCCAAGTGCATCCTACAATTACATTCATCAAAGAAGATACAACTGGTGGTTCAAGAGCTATTCATCCATTATTATATCCCACTTTTTGATTACAAGGTCCTTTGATCATCTACCACAGGACATTTAGGGGAAAGGATGGTGAGAATCTGTCATTCATTATTTTAAAGGACACTTCTAGTATGTAAAGTAATCAGACTCATAGAAGTTTATTACAAGTGACAATAATAATAATAATAATACATACCCCGCCACACACACACATGCCTTCCTTCTCACTGTACAGAATTTGCTGCTCTGATACAACTTCAGGTACTGAAATCAGAAGAGATAAGCTTTCCTGCAGAGGCTTATGCAATGAAACACAGATATCTCAACCTTCATGTTTCTAACTTTTCCAAAATTTGTGCAGTACCAGGACTGGTTCATGCAATCTTTGTCATTTATAAGCCTCATTATAAATTATAATATGATCTGGGCTTTAACACAGAAACCACAAGGACAGGAATGGTAAAGTTCTTCACATGGTTGTCAAAATACTCAGAATGATATTAAAGACTGTACACAGACCAAACTATTACGCTGAAAAAGGAAAGAGCTTAACATCACCGTAAAAACACAAGCAGAAAAGTCAGAATCTTCAGCATTCCTATTTTATGAGAAAAGGCATAAAGCATATTGAAATGTCTGGCTATAATTCTGCCTAATGGCAGCACACTTGCCGCTGCTGTAATTAAAAGCAAACCCCAACTTGTGATGCTGAAACAGAAATAAATACAGAAGTATTAAAAGAAAGAAAGCTGTGCAAATCTGATTGTAGTGTTAGTAGAGGGGGAAAAGCAAGCATAATAGCCCCTTACTTGTCGTTGCTCTGTGTGTGTTTTTTTTAAAAAATGCTCCAGTACTAGACAAATCCAAACCATAAGAAAGTTTGCTGCAGTCCAGAAGTCTCTCGAGTGTATGCTGTTTATTTACCAAGCCTTTAAAAAGCTGTGCCGAGGAGTACAGAGTTAGCTTTCAAGTTCATCAAGAGCACTGCTGAAAGTCCTACTGTAACTGCAGACATGAAGTTTGCTGCCAGTTCCCTTTTCTCCTGCTCTCTACTTGTAAATACAAGCTCTGTGGACAAAGTCCCAAATGACATCACAAGCAGCTGCTTATTGTTGAGTCTTTATTAACTGGCTGTCAAAAAAAGGGGGGGAGAGGGACTGCCGAGGGGTGGGGAGGCACAACTGTCTCCCCCCAAGCACAATCAGCAAGCTAAGTAGGAATTTCGCTTATACATATGTAAATACTTGTGATTATCTAAACTATGCTTTCCTTTTGGACCAATAAGCCAAGTTTCCATGAGAAGTAGAATCCTTGCCAGTTTGCAAAACGAGAGGAATAAAGGATCCTAGCAAAATATATTATATATTTTTAAAGAATTTGAAATGCAGCATTTACCACTGCATGCTTTGAGTATGACTATGTGTATATAAATATTATATAGATGCTTATGTGAACTTAGAGCAGATGTCAGTATTGGTCTGAAATTTAATATAGCCCTCGATCCTGCTGTGGAAGGAGAGAAAAAAAGCTTTCAGGATTTTGTAGGTATCATGTACACAGCAGAACTTTTTAAGTGGCTCAAACAAACACTTGCAGGCTAAATGTCTAATAGCCAGGGTTATTGTTTTTAATAAAATAATTTGACGCCTCTTTAAGAAGATGACTATAAAGAAAAACAAATTTATACAGCAAGACTAAGCACACCAACATGGAAGGGAGACCTGTTGAAAACCAATGAGACAACTTCTTAGTGAAAAGGATAAAGTAAAAAGGATCTGGCCCCAAGTGATAAAGATGGCATTCAGCTTGCAGTAGCCCACAGAACAAGGGAAGTACTGACCTTTCACTCAGGGCTGTGACGGGAGACTAAATAGCTACATAAATGTGAAACAAGTAAGACAGTTTCAACTGAGTCTTCAAGGAAACTGCAGCGTGTGTTGGGAAATGAGCATTGTCCCATGTGTGCCCTCTGCTCCCTTGACTTTGGGACCTTCACCTGATGAAGAGGTCTTGGACTGATGTCACATGAAGTCTGCAGTTATCTCATCAGGAGCTGATCCTTTCAATAAAAGTTCTCAGATCAATGCAAGGGGGGAAGTGAAGAAACCACTGCTGTGTAATATCACCATTGTTGATATCATAACATGGAGGAACTCCAGTACTGAGAAACTCCAACCAGATATTCTCCAAACAAAACATTCAGGCTCCACCAGGATAGAAAAACAAGAGGATGACATTTCAAATTCAACTTCTGAAATGATTTTAGAAGTTGACACTTCTGTGGTTCTGCTTGAAATACTGGAAAGCTTTTAATTTAGCCAATGGACCTAAACCAGGGAAACATTATGAGTACCCTCAAAACGTGTGCTGCTGTCCTGATATTTATAGTAGTGAAAGCTGTTTCATAGTCTGTTAATAGGGTGAAAAGCAATAGCCATATATTTCTGTCACATTTTGAAGTGTATGCACAGTGGGGAGAGAAAATTTCTGATCATAATAGATACTTCAGCTGGGCAAAAAAGTTGAGGTGCTAGTTGGTATAGCTTTTTAACAGCGGGGTGCACCTGTCTACTGGAGGCAGGGTTATCCCACTCCTCTTGTACTGCCCTTAGGAAAAACTCGGGAAATGGCACTAAATTATTATGTGGTTGTTTTCTGGGGAAGCATTCAGCAACCCCTTCTTTCAATTTGAGTTGGGGAACCTCCGTGGAGGCTACTTTCTCGTTTAAATCTAAAGCCAGAATGGCTTTGGCCAGCAACTCGCCTTCCTCTCTTTCCTCGCCTGAATCGAGGGAGGAGGTATGGGAACCCACAGTAGATGCCTGTTGTGTCTCAACATTGGCTTTTAGGGCCACCTTGGTAGGCCATTGGGTGCTGGTAGAGGGCCCTTGATCTGATGGCAGACCCTCTCCCATCCGGTTATTATTGGAAAGGGTCGATGAGGATGTTGACTCACAAGGACCCGGCCAGGGAAAAGGGGGGAGTCTCATTTGAAAGGTCTGAAAGGCCTGCCATTGCCTTTGGAGGGCAAGGTTTGCCCATGCATCTGCCTCCTCCTGGGTTAGAATGTTCCCGCTCACCGCTGTGGATGCAGAGGGAAGGGGGAAATTACCACCCCCCGCCGCCAATGGAGGGGGGGAAATGACCGTCTCCCGACTGGAGGAGTGATCCTGCCACCAAGGGGATAGCCGAGGGGGCCATGGATGCCGCGGCGTGTGATTGAGGCGAGGAGGCAGGTGTCCTTTTCCCAGCTCTCATCCTGGCTCCGCTCCTACTGCCGCGTTTTCTCTTTTTAACTCGTAGCAGCGGCGCTGCTTGCAGCAGCGGTGCTGCTTTTCGCGCCTTTTTCACTTTCGCTGCTGTGGTCAGGACACTGCTCTGACCGCCACTCTGCTTGGTACCCTCCTGAGCCATGCACCCTAAGGGATCCTCCTTTTGGGAGGATTGGACCAGCCCCACCTGGTAATCGGATACCGACAGCAGATCATCTTCCCTAACTAAAATGGTGTCCGCCATTTTGGATCCCCCAGAGAAAAAACCCCGGGGAGACAGACACACCAGACAAGTGGAGGGAAGGAGGGAAAAGAAGCAAATTACAAAGGAAGGTGGACTTACTGTACGAAACAGATTTGTAAGCAAACGGAAGGTATGAACACGAAAAACTATCTAATGCCTAGGCAGTCACAAGCACGGAGCTGTTTCTGCGACCTGCTACCCTTTCTGAGGCAGGACGGAACTGGGGTCTGCAGGTTATTTCCCACCAAAGGGGAGACAGGAAGTTCAAAATTGGTCCTGCCTACCCTGATGATGCAAGGAAATAACCCACAGCTCAAGGCGCCTGAGTCTCAACGGAGAATAACTTAGTGTTGTAACTTCCCCATCTTCCTCCACCAAAACTGCTCTAAGCTCATGCGAGAACAACTGTTTACATGCACTGCACTGTCTTGTGATACTAGCAGCTCTTAGGAGGCAGTTGTACCATCTACTTACAACATTACATTGGCCAAAGAGTCCTTGAACTGATCTTCTCCACTTTTTTGCTTGGCATGGTGTATCATATGATTGGACTGGTGGTTTGTTTTTTTAATCTAGCCAATATTTAAAACGTTAAAGCATCTTAAAATATCTATAAACTACTCTGGGGAAAAGCAGACATGTTTCAGTAAGTCGATATTGTGTTCCTTATTTCCAGGAATCATCATTGTATCCCTGTAACTGTGCTACTGTTGTACATTTGTCCTTGTGTAACTGAAGTTCACTCAGTATGTGATGAAGAAGTCTAGTGTTGGTTCTTAATAATGTTCATGGAACACTTTCAAGATGAAGTGTGCCATAAAGGTGATAAGTTATCTTACAGGTATAAATGGATTTCCAATTATACCACTACTTTAGTTCCCAATCCGGCCATCAGAACTGTGAGCTTCACTGAACTGAAACATTATTGCTCTGCCTGGTCTTAGGTTTCTTTGCTTGAAAAGTAAGACGTTATATGATACTAACAAGACCTCATCTATAATCACAGTTAGTTGTTTTCAGGCAGTTTGGAAAGAGTAGCAAAGCCATCCCAACCTACAACCTAGTTGTAGTAAACCTGAAGCTGATCTAGTATTGAACTTTGCATTTTCTGAAATCTACTGACAACGTAATTCAATGCAAGGCTGTGCCCAAAGAAAATATTTCCCTAGTCATTTTGCCATTAAATTGGAAGCAAGGGAAAAGATACCTCTGGGAAGAGTTACTCCAGTTTAAGCCCATTGAAGTCAATGGGCTTAAACTGGAGTAATTCACCATAGGATTGCACTGTTAGACTGGTCCATCTCTGATAATGCTGCTGGCATATTTCATCCAGCATCAAGCAGTACAATGGGATCCACATGCCTGGTGCCCAGACGACGTAGAGTCTGGATTTAACCCTCCTACCTCTAGCCTTCTTGTGTAATGCTACCTTGCTACGCCAACTGGTTTTTATGGCCCACACCACATTCTTCTTTCTGAGGGAGAAGGATGACAACACAAATGCAATGAACAAGAATATTTTCCCCACACTGAGTATTGTAACATAGATTCTATGAGCCTTCAGATTCGTCCGAGATTATTCTGTCCTGTTTAACTGCTAGCACTTTCGATCTTGTAGACCTCCAAATGTTATATAATCTCTCAGGAATGCAGAATGCTGGTGATAGTTTTTCACTATCTGGAAATCTCCTCCTGAGGAGGGGAGGAGCCTGATCCTCTGTCAAAGGCATCTCATGTGTTTTATTATTCATAATCTGTGTTGCCAAGCATGTTGACGAGGAGGTGGGAGACTCCCCTGTCTCTATGAGGTGTGCTCATGAAACCAAGCAGAACCCTTGCCTCATAAATCCCTCTCCTAAATTTTTCCAAGTGGGGAATTGGGGAAGGTTCAAGCGAAGAAACAACTGTGTCCCTTGTGACTTGTCAGGCAACAATTAAATTGCTTCAAGGAAAGAAAAATATCCAAGAGAGTGTATTTTTTCCAAAGTAACACAGTTTATCATAAATTTGATATATAATAGTTAACAACCACATGCATATTTGAGACACCCAATATACTTGGTGACCTTCAGCACTCTTCAGAAAGACTAAAGGCAAATCCTAACTGGTTCTGCCTCATAAAGCAAAGAAAACAGAGTCCAAAGTGTTCACTTAAGGACATGCAGAACCTCTTCTTACCATTTATGTTATTCAGGGACCCCTGCGTCTGCTCACTAAGCATTCAGTGCTTTCTCTTTGACTTGGGCTACAAAGACATTAGTAGCTCCCTCAAATCAAGCGCAAGGCTCTCTTATGAAAGGGAAAATTCTTGCTGAAAGGGAAAATTCTAATTTGCAACATCTTTCTATTTGGGGCCCTCCATATACCTGCAAAGAAATTAGCAGTTCCCTTGAATTAAGCTCCTTCAAAGCAAGGCCTTCTCTCTCTCCTGCTGCTGGTCAGATTGACTGAGGGGTGTGTCCATATAGTAAGGTTGCCAGATCCCTCTTTGCCAATGGTGGGAGGTTTTTGGAGTGGAGCCTGAGGAGGGCGGGGTTTGGGGAGGGGAGGGACTTCAGTGCCATAACATCCGATTGACAAAGCAGCCATTTTCTCCAGGTGAACTGATCTATATTGGCAGTTGTAATAGCAGGAGATCTCCAGATAGTACCTGGAGGTTGGCAACTCTACCATATAGCCATTGAAACATCTTTATTAACTGCTTTTGTTCCATGAACTTTTTCTTCCTGAGTGGAGACTGAATGAAGGGACTTCCCAATTTCAGCTTCTTAAAACAGAAATAAAACATCTGGAAGGGAAGGTTGGGCTACTTTTCATTGTGACTGATAGGACTGAGGGCCGAGGGGTAAAGATGGTGTCCTTCCACCATCCCCCTTTCACCCAAATATTTTACCCAGATAAGATCACTCAGTTTCAGCATAAAAATTAGGCTCTATGAAATGTATCAGAGATTTCCTTTTGGATAGCCCAGGCTAGCATGATCTTGTCAGATCTCAAAAGCTAAGCAGGGGCAACCCTGGCTGGTATTTGGATGGGCAACCTCCAAGGAATATCAGGGTCACGAGGCAGAGGCAGGCAATTGACAAACCACCTCTGAATGTCTCTTACCTTAGGATTTACACTGTGCAGATTGCACTAGGAGGTGGTGCAAAAAAGTCCCAAAACCAATGGCATATAGAATCAGAAAGACTCCCCAGCTAAGGAACCTAACCCGAACATTGAAGTGCATTATAAATTAAATACAGGTGAGACACAAATTACCTTGGAAGAAGCCCTGGCTAGTATTTGGATGGGCAACCTCCAAGGAATATCAGGGTTTTGACCCAGAGGCAGGCAATGGCATACCACCTCCGAAAGTCTCTTCCCTTGAAAACCCTACAGGGTTACCTCAAGTCAGCTGTGACTTGATGGCAAAAAACCCAAACTAATATGAAATATTCCATTATCACTATGGGAATTAGGCAACAACTGGGAAGTAGGGCTGTTGAAAAAAATTTTTTTTGTATAGTTCGGATTCGGCCGAATTCAGCCCATCTGGATTCGGGATATGCCGAAGTCCGAACTCCCCACTTCGGCGCGAATTCAAAGTTCGGGGAAAAAATTCGGCCGAATAAAGCCATTAAAAACACAACCGCGCCTTTCCGCGGCTTCGGGGGGGGCATTTTTGGGGGTAGAGGTCCCAAACTTTCAGCGGAGCTTCAAAGGACCCTTCTTGCAAGACCCCCCAAGTTTTGTAAAGATTGGGTCAGGGGGGGCTGAGATATGGATCCCGAAAGGGGTCCCCCACCCTTAATGTGCATCTCTGAGCAGAGCTTGCCGCCCCGCACAAAGCTCCCAGCCCCGACAAACAGCTGAGCTGTGGGAAGCAAGGGCGGGGCAGGTGCAAAGAAGTTTGCAAAGCAACAGAACTGCAAAGCACAGGAACTGCAAAGCAACACACCCATGCAAAGCAACACCTGACACCTGGGAGTTTGCAAACCATGGAAAGGGACAGAGGCAGCTAGCTATGCATAATGAGCAGGAGGGGATGGAATTTCCCCTTTTGCATCGGACTCAGGACCAGACAAATACTTTCTTTAAGTCACCATTTGAAAACCAGTTTTGAGCAAGCATCCAAATAGACCTAACCGATCTTATGAATGAGGGAAAACCTGAGGACACACAACTGAAGCCCCCCCTCAAACCAGGGAGAGAGAGACTCGAGGGGGCACACACACCGCAGGCAGAACGGGCGAAAGCCCCCCTTTGGCTTCCCCCACCCACCCACAGAAACTGCTCCCTCCCCACACACACACACAGGAGAAAAATTATAGATTAAAGCTCCCAAAGGGGTCTTACTGTGGCTGTCTTCTGTTCCATCAGGAGGGGCTGGGAGGACTGGGTAATCCAATACGATTCTATTTAAGCACGGGAGGTTTTGCCTTGGATTTGCCGCTCTGGAGATGCATACAGTATCGGGTGATCCATTCATCCCAATAGGGAAAAGGGGAAAGCCCATATCTCGGGACCCCCTGACCCAATGTTTACAAAACTTGGGGGGTCTCTTAAGAAGGCTCGTCTGAAGCTATGCTGAATGTTTGGGGGCTGCACCCCAAAAAATGCGCCCCCTGCAGCCACGGAAAGAGAAAAGGGGGGAGCCCATATTTCTGCCCCCACTGAACCCATCTTTACAAAACTTGGGGGGTCTCTATTTTATGATTTATATTTAAAGAGGACTTCAGGGCTGTTTTAAATCTGCTTTAAATTTGGTTGTTATTGGACTGTGATATGTTTTGTTTTAACTGTTTTTATGTGTATTTATGTTATTGAATGATTTTGAGACAGGCCTTGCTGGGAAGGATGGATTATAAACATGATTAAATAAATAAATATTGTACTGGACAGCTCAGCTACTTCAATACATGTTGAAAAAGAAATCACATTTCATCCAGGTCCAACATTTTTCCAAGGTCAGTTTAGAACAAAAGAGGGCATAAGTGGCTCTGGTGGTTTTATTTGAATATTGGGACAGATATCACATTGTCTGACTAACTGGTGGAGCTGTTTGCTCGGTCTTGGCCATCACAGAATATTTTGCATGCTCTGTGTCCCTCCCTCTGCATTTTGTGATGCCTTGATGTCCTTCATTTAATTTTTCAAGTATGTCATGCTGTAATGAAGCAGGGATAACCAGTCCAGGCCTGTTCAGTGGCAGGACTATTCAGTGTAGCAATGACTATTTGACTATTTCTTTGATGTGAGATCCCCAGAAAGAGTCCATTGTGGGAGTTATGATGTGTCTGGTTTTAGCTATAATGTCCAACCTTCCTTGCAGTAGAGCATGATAAGCTCTCGTTTGCCTCTTGCATCGGTTTTAATCTCAGCAGGCTGTTGTCTATAGTTAGGGTTAAATCTAGAAATGCTTTTATCAAAAACTCATCCTGTGCACAGTTATCCATGGTAGGGTGTCTGGGATTGGGGCCGTGGAAAGTGTATCTATTATAGCAAGAATATTCCCTGCTACACCAGGCCAATCAGAGGGAGGGCCAGGAAGACAATTTGGGCCTAGGCCTCAAGCTCAAAGGTAGACTCAATCTTAGACACTTGTTGAGTTTTGGGCATTTTATAAGTTTCACCACTTGTTTTTAAGCGATTCTACTGGCTCCCTTCTGATTATAATAAGTGAATTCCCCACATTTATCTCCCTCTATGGAACCATTTAATATTACAAAGTTGAGCTGGTTGATCAATTGGTTGAAAATTACCCCACGTTTATAACCTTTAGCCTTTTGACTAAGATCAAGCATGTATTTTTAAGCAGATCCCTGTTGGACCTAAATTTGACACACCCTCCTGGAGCTGCAAAACCGAGCAAAGAAGAAATCCGATGTGATGAAACATATTTGTTGACTGATATAGATTTGGTCTCTCTCCCTCTTTGTGCCTTACTTTGTTTTCATGTGCCATCATTTTTTATTCTTGTTATGGCTAGCTAGGGACCTGCTGGTACATTTGAGACTGTGAAGTGAAACCTTATTAGTTTCATCCAGAATTGCATTCTTCGAGGTAGTTCATCCAGAGTCTTGGGATGCAGCCAAGCAAGTAAGGATTGGTGGTCAGTTTTTACGTGGAATGTCTTTCATGAAAGAAAATCACTGAAATGCTCACAAGCCACCAGGGTGTTGTTGTTTTTCTATTTTGTCATATAGCTGTTCAGTAGGACTCAGTGTCTATAAGAGATAAGCTATAGTGTGCCAGCATGATGGAGATTATACCTGGATAATGGCTGTCCCTATTCCATATGATGAAACATTTGCTGGAACTCTTGATAGTTTTATTTAGGTTATACAGAGCTAAAAGTGGATCTATGCTTAGGTCTCTTTTTATGTGACTGAAAGCTTCTTTTGGTTCGTCTCCTGTGGATTTAAAGATCTCTTAGTGGTTTTGACTCTTCTGACTAATAGGGTAGGAAATTTCCTAGGTGTGTTATCATGCCTACATTGCTGACAGTGTGAACCATCTGAGAGATGTCTTCCACTTTCCCTGGATATGATCTGACCCCCGACTCATCAATAATTTGGCCAAGAACATTTATTTCCTTTTTAGAAAATGAACATTTATCATTTTATGTGATGCCAGACTTTCATTCCTACAGGTGTTGCCCCGGTTGGTTTCTGAGTTTGTTTACTGGAGCCCAGGAATGTAGCATCTTTGTCATTCTTAGGACGTCATTCTCCCACATTCAATAGCTTCAGATGAGAAAGAATGAGAACTTGATGTTGCAGTAGATAGCTTGATCAAAATGTCAACTAGGTGTGCGGAAGTGGTGAAAAAGGAAATTGCCAAGCTAGGAATTGTTAGGAAAGGGACTGAAAATAAAGGTGAATATTGTAATGCCCTTCTTTATAGCTATGGTGCAGAGTAATTTGGAATAATGCATACAATTCTGGTTGTTGTGTCTCAAAAAAAAAAAAAGAGCTAGAAGAAGAGCAGAAGACATCAACCAAGGAGTTGGAGCACCTATCCTCTGAGGAAAAGCTAAAGTCTCTGGGGCTTTTCAGTTTTGAAAAAGATGACTGTGGAGACATGATAAAATTATGCATGGCATAGAGGAAATACAGAGAACTTTGTCTCTCACTACCATAATAGTATAAATTGCAGCACTCAATTAAGTGGATGGGCAATAGATTCTGAACAGACAGAAGGAATTCTTTGTTCAATGAGTAATTAAATTTACTGGCTAAAACTCATATTTGACCCCATGAGCCTAGCTCCTTTAATCCTTGTTGACAGCCACCGTTCAACTTGGCAAAGTGAAATTGAGAGGAAACTCCAGAAACCCAGTCTCTCCCCCCCAAGCCTTATTGCCCTATAGTGTCTTCAGATAGGTTTCACTTATAGGGCTGTTTAATATACTCTAGTACAGGAGTGGGGAACCTTTTTTCCGCCAAGGGCCATTTGGATATTTATAACACCATTCGCTGGCCATACAAAATAATCAACTTAAAAATTAGCCGACCAATATGTTTCTCCACGGCCCGGGTGGGAAAGGATTAACACAGTTTCTTGGGTGGTCCTAGCAGCTCCATAGCTCATGACTCTTCTGCAAGGGGGGGGGGAAAGGTTCCTTTTCTTGGCAAAACAAACACACATCTGCCTTGAATAGAGGCTATTCCTGTCCATTGGTGTGGATCACCAGTCTTAGATCCTTATGAGCTAGAGATCTGCCAGGACCCACGAAGGGCCAGACCAAATGATTTTGCGGGCCTTAAATGGCCCCTGGGCCTGACATTCCCCACCCCTGCTCTAGTACTACCTTCCAGCACTAAACTAGTCTTTACGATTGAAAGAACCTTTTAAATGGCTCGATGCAAATCAAGACTACGTTATTTTAACTGAAATGTGTTTCAAATTGATTAAACTCAGATCTGTTGTACTAAATACACAAAAATCGACTGTGCCATCCAATAGTATTCTGGATGGCAGCCTGTTTCCTTTGTTAGGTAGTCAGGACTAGCCTATCAATAGAAGCTCTTATAGCCTAAAACCACCAGAAGGTGTGATATCCAAAGCACGTGAATGTGAGGATCTGCAAACTAAGTTTGGTTTTGCGCCTTCAGCCCCCTAAACAATGTTGTTAGTTTGGTTTTGAACCAATTCACACAGCCCAGAACACATTTCCTCAGGAGGTACCTTTTATTCCATTCATTCAGAGGGGCTGTCAGTGAGGACTGCATTGCAGTAGCCATGAATATCATTGCCTATATTACAGCACTGTTTTTACAGAACAATGCCACCAAGCAACAGCTATATTTTGGAAGCATTACACATAGTTCCTATACAGAGGTGTTGGTTCTCACAACTACACTCTCCCCATGCATATTAATGGGGTTGATTTTGCTTCACAAAAGAAAACGAGAACTTTAAACTTTCAGGCATCAAGGCACTGCCTTACATAGGCAGGCAGCCAGTCAATCAGGGAAGAATAAGCAAAGCCTATGAGCTCCATCAAGCTGCAGGCAAACCCCTCCCTTTTATAAGACAGTGCTGGTCATCTATGGTGCTGAACTGAAGTTTTTGAGAGGTCATTAATAGGTAATGGCATAACATCTTTTACCTGCTTTGCATCAGCTTAGACAAAGGCAGTTGATGGACAGGTCATTAATTTGGCTGATAAGACCCTAGCTAGACTTCAGGGTTGGCAGGGCCAGTATGAGCTGTGGACAAAGCAAGCTAAGGCTTCTGGGGTTGAAGATTTGCTCAAACCAAACCCTGACAGCTCACCTGCCCAAGAGGATCAGTGGGGGAGGGGGGTTGCATGCTGCCAGGTCCCTCATACACCATCTGCTCATGTGCAGATGGCAAAAGGTAAGGCATTGAGATAGGATGTGCTCAGCTTTAAGCCAGGATGGAATTGCCTGACACTCAAGCCATGGAAGAGTAAATTCCAGAACAACAGATGAGGATGCCCACAATGAGAATTAGGGTAGAAATTAATTCACGTTATTTGCTGCATATCAGCTCGTAATAGAGTTAACTTAGTTTAATTCAGTATGATACCTCATGATCTCATTCTGGGATATGTGGATCAACACATAAGTTCTGGCTACCTACTGACAGTCTCCAGTCATGACACCTGATAAAATCTGCTTGAGGCAAGTTAGATGTAAAACACCAATAGATAACATTAGTTAAAAATAACAATTAACACATCATTAAAATCAGCATTAATAAATAAGACAGACAGTAAGAGCAACATGAAATGTCTAGTAGCTTAAAATGAGTCCCATAAAACAGGCTAGGGAAGATCGTATAACCATTTGAAAGGTCAGCCCCTAATTATAAAGGCAAGTTTTAGCCTGGCACCTAAGAGATAACACTGTTGGCATCAGACAAGCCTCAAAGTGAAAAGCATTTCACAGATAAGATGCCACCACTAAAAAAGAACCATCTCTAGTTGCCCCACCCCACCTCACCTCTGCAGGCAGGGTCAGAGAACAGAGCTTGTGAGGAGGATCTGCAAGACAGTACAAGAGGAGGTAGCCCTTCAGCTTCCCTGGTTCCAAGTCATTTAGGGCCTCCTGGGTAACAGAAAATGCCTGGAAACAAATGGGCAGCCAGTGCAGATTTTTCAGCAAATTGATAAATTGATCCCCATCCCCCACCCAACAGTAGTTTGGCTGCTGCATTTTGGACCTGCTGAATTTTCTGAATGATTTTCAAAGGCAGCCCCATGTAGAGTTCATTATAGTAATCTAAGCTAGATGTGATCAGAGCATGGATCACTTATAGCCCTTCTCAAGGAAGGACCACAGATGGAACATCAGCTGAAGCTGACAAAAGGAGCTATGTGCCATAAAGGACATCTGCACCTCCAACTGCAAGTCAGATCCAGCAGCACTCCCAAGCTATGAATTGGCTCCTTCAAAGGGAGCACAACCCCTCCGAGAAAGACTGACTCCTTATTCCTTGAGCAGCTTGGTTATTGACCAACAGGTCCTTAGTGTTGTCTGGAATGAGCTTCAGCTTATTGGCCTCATCCATTCCATTACCTTCTCCTTGTATCTGTTCAGGACTTCCACATGCCCTCCTGACTCAGATGTTAAGGAGACATAGAGCTGGGTGTCGTCTACATATTAGTGGCACCTTACTCCAAATCCTATGATCATCTCTCCCAGAAGTTTCATGAAGATGTTGCCCAGCATGGTGACAAACAGGAGCCCAGAGCATAAATGCCACGGAGCTTAACAACAGTCTCCCAGCACCACCTTCTGAAACTGGCTGTTCAACTACAAGTGGAACTACTGAAGCATGGTGCCCCCTACTTCTAACCCAGCCAGCTTTTCCAGAAGGATACCATGGTCCATGGTATCAAAAGCTGCTGAGAAGTCCAGGAAAATCAACAGGGATGCACTCCCCCTGTTATCTCTCCACAAAGATCACCAGTCCAGTGATCAAAGCCACTCGGTTACAAGCCCAGGCCTGAATCCAAATAGAAACATCAATCTCTTGACTGTATCAAGGCTGATCTACTGGAGATGTACTTGTGAAACCAAATCAATAAGAAGTGACCCCGCATATGCTGGGTGTGATTGTTGTACCTGTCCATGTACATGAGAAACAATCCAGCAAGGATATCACTTGCCATTTTCTATTGTTTTAAAAGCATTTCCCCCAAACGAGACATTATTTTAGTGTTTTTTGTCCATCACATGCACATTTTTGTCATTGTCATTGTCAGTTGTCTAACAGTAGCTTTGCTACTGGATTCTATTTAGGACATATGGACCATCTGAAAGCACTCTGGTGGTCTGCAGAGTATAACGTAAGTATTACTGCTCTATAAAATTTAGCTCAGGAGCTCTCATATAGGGAGAAGAAAACTGGGTCCATGTTAATAGATACATTTATTGTGGTTAGCATAGAAAAAGGGAAAGCATATTCATTATCTTTTCTCAAAGGCACAAGATAGCTTTCCTTTTTGCCTACGGATGTCAAAAAGAAAAAGCAGGTTCTTTTTTTTCTGTTCTTTTGTCCAGATTGTTTTCTCTGTTGCAGACCTTGAACATTTTTCCATGAACTTTAAGAGGGAGGCATTCTTTGCGGTCTGATATAAATAAAATACATAGCAGAGACTAGAGTACTAGTTATCTCTCAAACGCTATTGCAACTTTCCTTGATAATCGGAGCCCAGAGGTACAGTTTCATACCATTTGATAAAGTCTTTAGTGAGATTAGAAGCTTCAAAAGAAAGCTCCAATTCAAAACAAGCAAACACAGACTTTGTTGCATGTGTCACAATAAATTTTCTAAATTGGCAGATTTCTTACTCAGGCTGTTGTCAAGCTACTTCTGCAGGTGAAGTGAGCAAAGAAAATGGAGGGGACAGTCTGCCAACCTTAAATAAGACATAGACTGAAAGCAAAAAAATAGTCCCAAGAGATGATCAACAGGGGTCTATTTAAAGTTTCAGAACTGGTGGTGAGCACAAAACCCTATTTAAGTTGGGGCGAACGTAACATTATCAGCAACAATTAAAAACCGATTCCTGAAAGCATTAATGATTAACGTGCACAAAGCACTAAATTAGTTAAGAGCTCTAGTAATAATTCATAATAACTAAAGCAGGGTTATCAACATATGTCAAACAAACCATCCTTTCATAAGGTGAATGACTGCTTTCGAGAAATAATGATCTGAAACACTGGGGGAGAAAGGGAGGAGGGAAAGATCCCCTTGGTCTTACCCTAAATGGCCCTAAAGGAGGAACAATTACATTGCAACAATGTTAAAGGCTGCAACTTGACAGCACTTTACACACACACATGTACCTCTATATACCAGATACTAGGAAAAAGAAGAACTGTAGTTTTCGTGTTATATTTTGGGGATTCCAGAAACCCCAGGCTAGCCACTCATACAAACAGGAAGCTGGTCTAGACAGGGACTTGCCATGCAATCTTAAGCAGAATTCAGTGACTATAGTGGGCTTGCATCCAGGGTTTTTACCTGCCCAGTGCCCAAAGACTTGCCCAGAATACTTGGGCCATAACAATTAGAAGACTTCCCTTAGAAATCACCAATATCTGGATTATGCCCTGCAGGCTTTTTGATTTGTGTTCCCCTGAAAAATACCCACCCACAATTTCACATCTTACAGTGATTTTAAACTTCCTTGACAAGCAAGGCTACAGTCCTCATAACAGTTCCCAGGGGGTAAGCCCCACTGGGCAACATTGTTCCCCAAATGTGATTTGTCATGAGGGTTCAATTAAGGCCCACAACCAAACAAACAAACAAAAAAAGCTATTGTGGGCAGACACCATTCCTATTGCATTGCTGGTTTTCATTATGCTGAAAATCACTTTTTGAAGTAAGATAGTCTTGTGGCATAAAATCCAAACAAAATTTTCATCTGGAAAACCTGAAGTAAAATAAACATGAACAGACTTGGATAGATGCCCGTACACCCATATGCCCACACCCCACTGTTAAAAGCCAATGCCAGGGAAGGGCCAGTTATCTTCAATAATGAGGACACGTCCTGTGGAATGCATCCCCAAAGCCAGAAAACCATATCTAACCTTAATGCCAGACCTATATGCCCAAATGCCACAAAGGAAGGCTGGACAGATTTAGAAGATTTATACCCTGCCTTTCTTTACATGTATATACAGACTGAACAATTGGTGATGATTGACAAGCAGTATTCAATCCTGTGAAAACAGATATAAGACGAGTACGGTCTTGGCAAGTGTTAGTAACTTTAGCCTCATTCAATTTGTGTGCTGGCGTAGGCCAAGGGCTGGGCGGTGCCCGCAGTCCTCAGACGTGCGGGTGGTATCTAGCCCCTTTCGGAGCAGGCAACAAAGATTATGCTATCTACCAAGGTCAGAAGTCAGAGGCGTCGTCAAAGCAGGCAGGAGTCCACAGCCGGAAAGATCAATCATGAGCGGTAGCAGGAACACAGAGAAACTGCACGGTTGCTTCTGCAAAGTGAAAGCATGCCTGCACTGCCTTTATCAGTCAGTGCACTTCCAAGCTAGGCTTCATCCTGAAACGACTCAGCCCAGTTCTCTGTCTGCTTAGCCTCTCCAAGCGAGCACTTCTCCTTTTACCCTGCAAAATCACACGCTGCCGAGTCCTGATATGCGTATCAGGTCCAGGTGAGCTTGGAGGGCTGCCATTCTCAGCTTCCGCTGCAGGGGTTGGGGGAAGAGTAGCGTCTGTCTGCCCTTGTTCCATCTCTCTGCCTAGCTGTGGTTCCTGCTGAGTTGTTTCAGGCTCCTGTGCTACTGGCTGCAATGGAGGTACTGAAGGCCCAGAGGCAACCTGTTCCTCCACTTCAGCTTCAGAGTCCTCCGAGTCCTCAGCTCCCAAGGCAGGGCCCATGACAATTTGAGACCTGTTAATGAAACTTCTAATCATTACGCCGTCACTTCATTAGATCTTTGACCATGATACATTCAGCAATAATGGCAGAGCTTGCCAGGGAACAGAAGGTGCCTTCTCTTTGAAGTATTTCAGAATACCTGTATGAATGATTAATTTCTAGTATATGTCTGAATTGCTATAGGTGAATTAGCTGCTTCTAGGTACAATAGGAGCCCTGTGGTGCAGTGGTAAGCTGCAGTACTACAGTCAAAAGCTCTGCTCACGACCTGAGTTCGATCCCAAAGGAAGTTGGTCTCAGGTAGCCAGCTCAAGGTTGACTCAGCCTTCCATCTTTCCGAGGTTGGTAAAATGAGTACCTACCCAGCTTGCTGGGGGTAAAGGGAAGGCGACTGGGGAAGGCACTGGCAAACCACCCCGTAAACAAAGTCTGTCTAGTAAATGTCAGGATGTGAAGTCACCCCATGGGTCAGGAATGACCCGGTGCTTGCCCAGGGGACCTTTACCTTTAGGTACAATAGACCCACAGCTTTTGTTTGTATGCTACCGGTATATTTTATGGATCTAGTCTTTCGGAGACATGGTTTTATGTAACTGGCATATAACTATACAAATAAACTTTGATAATTTCATTATGCAGGATATATAAATTCAGGACTATTTCTCTCTTCTTGGAAAAGGATAAAGACTACCACTCTTCAGATTTCAGAAAAAAACAGGACTGAAGCCAGAAAATGCAATGGTAATTAGTTCCTTTATTGACCTAATCGGAATATAACTGTCATGTACAGATGTAACACACACTAAGCAAAATTTAGAGCAGCTGAGTTGTTCCCATGTCTTAAGCAGGAGTTTCTATTTTGGGTAGCATAACATAACATTTTGTACATTAGCATAATCTCGATTTGCCCTTTGGGTGAATAGCACCTACACAGTTATGCATTCTTGAAGTGATATAACAGTGACACTGCAGGAAATGTTACAGGTGCTCAGCATTGTTATAAAAACAAACATATTTTAAGCAAGTTTAAAAACTCATTTTGGAGTGTGAGCTTCAGCACCGATTCTTTGTTCTTGTTTGGTACTTCAGTGCACCCAAGAAAACACATAGAGGACAGCATGCAAAACAATCTGAGAACCATTCTATATGTGAAGCTCCCCCCCACAAGACATCTACTGACCCACCACCAAAGAGGGCAACTGGCCCACTGGCTTCAGAATTGGGAAGAAGAGGGGGTTCTAGCACCTGGGGCCTCTTTCTTCTCCCAGATTGGCTCTGTCCAAGCAGCCCTCAGGGCTTGGAATTTGTGTCTTTCTATGCATAAAAGCAGCAGTTTTATATTCTTGAAGAGTGAGGAGAGGGAGAGTGCTGTGAGTAGACTGAAACACTTGGGTGTGTGTGACCTTTTATAGGATTCCCTGGCCCCACTTGGCCTGTCTTCAATCTCCTTCCACCTAGGACAGTGGTCGGCAAACAACTGCTCGCGAGCCGCATGCGGCTCTTTGGGCCCTTGAGTGCGGCTCTGGAAACCCAAATGTTTCTGAGGAGGCAGAAGAGGCGTGCACCCCCCCCAAAAGTCGACCACGAAACCTCTCCTCACTGCCCCATTTCGGGTTTCCCCCCCCCCCACGAGAGGGGTGGTGTGTGAGGTAAAGCACCCTCCTCCCCCTCCCCCCTTTCCCTCCCCTCACAGTGCGGCCGGGTTTTGCACGCGGCGCTCGAGGGCTGGCGGCGCCAAATCAGCGGGCAGGATTTTTCATGCTGGTTTTGGCTGGCAGAGGAGGCCGAGGCCGAGGCGCTGAGGAGGAGCGGATGGGCGGACGGCAGGCCGGACGGCCAGGGAGGGAAGGAAGGAGCCCAGGCGGTGGCAAGGAGGAGGAGGAGGTCGGGGCCTGGGGGGGGAAGCCATGTTTGATTCATGCACATTTTCCCCATCCAGATTCTCAAAACTCTGCATGGGGGGTTATTGGCTATTTATGAATGGGAGGTTTTGCCTTGGATTGGCCACTCAGATGCACATTTCCCCCATCCAGATTCTCAAAACTCTGCATGGGGGGTTATTGGCTATTTATGAATGGGAGGTTTTGCCTTGGATTTGCCACTCAGATGCACATTTTCCCCATCCAGATTCTCAAAACTCAACAATAAGCCCCCCTGCAGAGTTTTGAGAATGCAATGGGGAAAATGTACAGTGTTTGTCAGTCATTGTCATGATTTAATTTTATGGATACCTTACTTACAATTTAATTTTTATCAATAAATAAGATCGCTATTAAGTATGATATCAAGTTTTATTCAGTGTACCTATAGTTTAATTAAGACTTAAAACTTTAATTAAAGTTTATTAAGTTAATAAACAGTGTACCTACCTATATAGTTTAAGAAATTTGGCTCTCAAAAGAAATCTCAATCGTTGTACTGTTGATATTTGGCTCTGTTGACTAATGAGTTTGCCGACCACTGACCTAGGAGACTATAAAAGGAAAGGGAAGCCTTTTCTGCTTCTTCTCCCTGCTGCCTGTCTCCCTGCCCTGCTCTTTCTTCTTGCTACTCAGGGCTGCCTCTTAAGTCTCTCCCATTCTGGCCTTCCCCAAGTCTGAGCTTGGCCTTGCTTTCTGACCCCCCCCCCCCACCCCCACTTCTGCCTGGCTCCCTGCCTTGTTGTCCACTGTGTCAGAGAGATCTATCTGGGTCTCAGCCACCTCCATCTCCCAGCCTTCCTCGCATGGGTGAGTCCGGGCCCTGGTTGTCATCAGCTCAGGCAGCCATGGTGGGGTCAAGTTGGGACTGGGCATTGGCTCCCAACAGTATAGAAGATCATATTGCATATAGACAGCATCAGCCATCTGTTGATTTTAACTGAAAACTTCCAAAACTGATTTGTATCAGCAATGTGTCATTCAAAAGCCCATGGGGTATACATATTTCATTTTGCAACAGTTGCTCATGGGCCTTAGAATTCAAGTACTTTGCTAGTACTGTGTGATCTACTCTTATATCTCAGTGAGACCAGACTTCTTCAGCACTCATCTTCTAGAGCCAGGGTTGTCTAGACTTTTTTTTTTTACAGTATTTATAGTCTGCCTTTCTCACTTGGACTCAAGGTGGATTACATAGACCAATGGCTTGTCAAAGAGCCATGATACTTCTAGATGCAAAGACCCAGAAATGAGCAGAGGTTGAGGAACAAAGGACATATCAATGGAAGAAATAAAATGCATCCTATAGTATTAGTAAAATGTGTGTGCGTGTTAAGTAACGTCAAGTCGCTTTTGCCTTATGGTGACCCTATGAATTAATGACCTCCAAAATGTCCTATTGTTAACAGTTTTGCTCAAATCTTGCAAACTGAGGGCCGTGGCTTCCTTTATAGAGTCAATCCATCTCATGTTGGGTCTTCCTCTTTTCCTGCTGCCTTCAACTTTTCCTAACATTATTGTGTTTTCCAGTCAGTCTTGTCTTTTCATAATGTGACCAAAGTACAATAGCTTAAAAGCCTCCTGCTCTCTGACCTTCACGTTCAACCTTTCTATAAGATTTGCTTTTGAAATGATAAATTATATGCTGCTTTGGAGGTTGACATTGTCAATACAAAGGTGAATTATAAATGTTCTGTAATAGGAGGGAGCTCTATACTTGAAATGTGTAGATGGCAACAGGGATGCCAGCTCAATGCTGTCAATTAGTGAGAAGCTTTGGTCAGCAGGAAGCAAAGTTGCATGATTTTATTTATTTAATTCATTTATACCTGGCTTTCTCCCAATGGGCTTACATCATTCTCCTCTCTTCCATTTTTTCCTCACAACAACCCTGTGAAGTAGGTTAGGTTGAGAGAGTATGACTGGCCCATGCTCACCCAGTGAGCTTCGATGGCACATGTGGGGATTCGAACCTGAATCTCCCAGATACTAGTCCGACACTCTTAACCACAACATCACACTGGCTCCTAGAGAGGACTGACATCACTGGCAGGGTCTCCCTAGAAGTGACATCATGCCATTGGCCCAATGATGTTGTGACATCACTTCCAGTTTGTCGTGATGCCATTTCTGGGTAAAAATCTAAAATGATGTCATGGCATCACACACCATCGCTCCCTGGCCTGACTCCTCATTACAAATGTTGATTACAGTAGTGCAAAGTTAGAGGAAGTTGTAGAAAATGGCATTCAAAACGATGAGAACTAGTCTACACATGATGCTGATATAGGGTTACCACATCCGGCTTAGGAAATTCCTGGATATTTGAGGTAGTGCCTGAGTAAGGCGAATCTGGGGAAGGGCTCAGTGGGGATGAAATTCCATAAAGTCCACCCTCCGAAGCTGCCACTTCCTCTAGGGAAACATCTCTGTAGCCTGGAGATCAGTTATAATTGTAGAAGAACTCCAGGCCCCATCTGGAGTTTGGCAATCCTAATGCCAAATGAGGTGGCAGCCTGAATTGAAGAGACTCTGGACTCCCCCATGATAGCAGCACTGTCTTTTGTTAATGTTCCCACATTACAAAAAGTCTGGTTTTAGGATTAAGCTAGTCTAGCCTCACGGAAGCCATCACTGATTTTATACCTATAACTACCTTAACTGTGTTCCTAATCCTGCTTCACTCCTCACTTCCAGATAGTGCTTTGATCGACTGCCCAGACAATAACAACGGATTCTGAAGAAGAATATTCTGTCAGTAGCTACTGAAGTATACTAAAGACAGCACTGCCTAAGGTACTTACCCTTTCTTTGAGAAGATTTGGTGAATCACAGTAGATTGCAAGATGAACAGTAAATATAAGTGTAATTTGAACTGTAATTATTAAGTGCTGTTTATCATGCCAGAAACTGGGTTATGTTTAAGAGGCACTTTTAAGACAGTGAACTTAATACTAATTAAATGAAAGGCAATTTGGATTTCTTTTGAACGATGGATGACTGCAAAGACATATTTGGTTACTTGGAACTGTATTAAGTTGTTTCCTTCCATCTCAGCACGTATCACACATCATAAAAGAGTCTTGTAGCAATATATTTAGGAGGAGACTATAGATGCTATAGACAGGGAATGCTAAAATCAAAGCCTGATGTAATCATATGGCAGGTACATGCATGTGCCGTAAGCAGCCTGTAACTTTTCCCTGCCAAAATCGAGGTGGGGGGGAGAAAGAGGACTCTGGTCTAAAATTAGCAAAAATGTTCTCATGGCTGCATTATTTTCCCCAAGGCAACGAACAACCTGATTTTAGGTGTAGACGTCCCTGTTCATCTTTTATCTGTCAAGAAGGATAAACTTACTTGGACAGGAAAGTTGGTGGGGTTCTTTTTTAACTTAAACCTAATAAATTTGTGTGAGGATGTAGCAAGAGAACCTGACTGAGCTAGTAATATGAACTCTTATCAGATGAACCAGGCCTTGGAGAGCTGATGCTGTCACTCATGTCCTTTAACCTGCCCAATTGTCAAGGGTTAGAAGAAGCTGAAAAGTGATTTGTAGCATTAGGCTTAAGTGACAGGTTTTTGTTTTCATGTTAGAAAGGTATAAAGTTCAGGTCTAGATGTGGGCTGGGCTGATGGTAGAACAGTAATTCTAAAACTTTAGCGAGCTGAGGACCTCATTTTTTATTTGTTCATTTACAGACACCTCCCCTCCAAGCCCCCCGAAGGTATCTACAGGTTAGAAACTTTCTGCAGATTTGGGGTAGAGTCTGGGGAGGGTGTGGTTTGGTGAGGGGAGGAACCTCAGCAAGTATAATATCATAGAGTCCACCCTTCAAATCAGCCATTTTCTCCAGGGAAACTGTCTTCTGTAGTTTGGAGATCAGTTGTAATTCTGGGAGATTACCGGGTCCCACCTGGAGGTTGGCAAGCCTACCCCTCATTCTTCACTTACTACAGCCTGCCACAGAGGCCTCCATCCTCTAGTGTCTTCAGTGCAATACAGTGACAACCAAATCAGCTACAGTTTAAAAGCAAGTTGAAGTAAAAAAAAAATATTGTCTGTACCATGGCCTACACAGCCAAGTTTCAGAGGGCAACAGATTCTATCAGGCCACAACTCAAAAAGCCCTGATCCAATCTCAACTAGAAGGGACAACCAGAAAGCTCCTTATTGGTCACAGGAACAGGGATAGAAAGGGGCAAAAGAACATTTAGAGCTGCTAATAGAAAAAGATCACCATCACACAAAACCTGAACCTGGCTATTATTTTCTACAGAAGTTAGGGATGCCAGCCTCCAGGTGGGACCTGGGAATCCCCCGGAATTACAACTCATCTCCAAACTACGGAGATCAGTTCCCCTGGAGAAAATGGATGGTTGGGAGGTTGACTCCATGGCATTGTACCCCACTGAGGTCCCTGTCCTCCCCAGACTCCATCCCCAAATCTCCAGGCGTTTCCCAGCCTGGATCTGGCAATCCTACCTTCATCCCTTGCTGGTGGCCAGGGTGGGCCTGGCACCCCTAACAAGTGATATCTTCCTATCTTTATGGGTTGGAGCACATGATTCATCAGTGGAAAATGCTGATCGCTGCTGGTCTTCCTGGCTCTCTCCTGCCCCCAGTAGTCATTCTCCAATCTCAGGTAAGCATATTCCTGGAGTCACAGAACCCATGTGAAGTAGTAGCTATGCAGGTTAGGACACTGAAGTGGGGAGGGGGAATCTGAGAAATTTATCCCTTCTGTCTCTTGCACAAATAGAGCTCTGATGTCAGAAGAGACAGAAGGCAGCAGTTTCACCCCTTGCCCCTCCCCACCCCTTGCTCCTCTGCAAGGGCTGCAGCAAGAAGTCTCGCTCTTATGCAAGTAGGAGTCAGCCGTGTCAGATGCCAAGTCAGAAAAACCAAGCATGGTACTTCTTATGCAGTTCAGCAGCCTAACATGGCCTGCAATATCCTTTGGCAGCACTGCATGACCACTGCTTGATATTGTTAGAAGAAGAAGAGTTGGCTTTTATATGCCGACTTTCTCTACTACTTAAGGGAGACTCAAACCGGCTTACAATCACCTTCCCTTCCCCTCCCCACAACAGACACCCTGTGAGGTAGATGAAGCTGAGAGAGCTCTAACAGAGCTGTAACTTGCCCAAGGTCACCCAGCTGGCTTCGTGTGTAGGAGTGGGGAAACAAATCCAGTTCCAAGTACCAAGTTGCAAGGAGATGACATCTACAAGGATGACTGTAGGTCACAGTGGTTACAATTTTGTCTTCGAAAAATTGTGACTTCTTGTGCCTTCCATAGTGTGTCTGGTTTTCCAGGAGGCAGAGAGCTTTTCTGTCTGAGGCACAGCTGCATGACATGGATTAGCCTTAAGCAGGACCCAACATGTGCTTGTGGTCTCTGATCTTGTTTTTGGAACACTTGATGTTTAAGCACTCTTCTGAAAATATTTGACACATGGACCCCCTCTCACTACACTGGATGTGGATTCCCTGCACAAAATAAACCCCACTGTTTCCTACTAATTATATTGCATGCTCCTATAAGCAAGGGTTGGTGTCAGTGCTTAAAATCGGCTGTGAAATCTGCAGTAAGAACCTACAATATAAGTGGGTGTTAAAAAGGAAGAATCTTGAAATAACTTTAATGAATTATTTATGCAAGTATACATTGTGTTATGAACACATTCTTCAGTTTGATAGGAACTATACAAATCTTATCATTTTTGTTCTGCAACAGGTGTTGACAACTGTTACTATGAAAACCCAAGACATTCTGCTCAAGTGCTTTTATCAGCCAGCCAGACAAGAGCTATGTAGAAAATGAAGTTACATGGGGGTACCAATCAGAAGTATTTTTAAAAAACATGGCTTCTAAACAGAAACCAAGACAAAAGTGGAATTCTGCTTCCTAGGCACTACTCACTAGGAACATTTTCAAACATTTTCATAATACTTCAAACTTCAAATATTTCATAATAATTTTAATAACTGCTTTAGTGATCCTTTTGGGGCGTTATTATTAGTTTGGGTATTTCCCCATGCCCATGTACTTTTTGGTTCCCAAAATTTTAGGGCCATTATTTTTGTCATTCTTCCTTTCCTTTCCCTTTCCTCCCCACCCCCACCCCCTAGGCAGCAGGAGCCACACCTGCCTCACAGCTGGGAAATGCCAGGCAAGCTGGTGGGTTCCCAGACTCGAGCAAAGCTTGGCTGTTGCAGCAGCTGTTTCCTGCCCACCATTGGGCCTTTTTCTGTTTTTAAAAATTGGCAACAGAATAGCATTAGATCGATATAATAGTATAGCAATATGTGCACCTGGCTTTCTGATAGGGTTGCCAAGTGCCTCTTCACCACTGGCAGGAGGTTTTAGGGGTGGAGCCTGAGAAGGGTGGGGTTTGGGGAGGGGAGGGACTTCAATGCCATAGAGTCCAACTGCCAAAGAGGCCATTTTCTCCAGGTGAACTGATCTCTATTGGCTAGAGATCAGTTGTAATAGCGGGAAATCTCCAGCTAGTACTTGGCAACTCTGATCTTCCAGTCAAGTCTCTAGCTCCATCTGTTGTAGAGATAAATGGCATATCTCCACAATGGAAGTAACTAGAAACTTACTTTGAAAATGAAAGTTGGGGATTCAGATCATCTGGTAAATATATTGCTCTTCTGTTATACTGAGTTGCAGATGAAAAAAAGAATAGTGTCCCCCACGGCATGGAAGAAAATGGCTGCAGCAACAGCCAAGCCTCACAGAAGTCCAGGATCCCACTAGCCCGCCCACCATTTTCCAGCTGAGGGGGTGGGTTCTGTTGCCTCCAATGCCAGCAGTAGGGAGAAGCCTCCAGCAGTGACAATGCTGGCATGGTAAGCATGGACTAGTTTGGTCCTTTTGTTTTTTAAAATGTAAAGGGCCCTGGGTGGAGACCAAAGGAAGAGAGATGCCAACTAACAACTGTTTCCTAGCCTAGCTTCCTCTCTTCCCTCCCTAGTCCTGCACCTCCATAAAACACTCCCAGAATTCTGGGAGATAATTTTCATCACTCCTGGAATTTCAGGAGTGTTTTGTGTCATTCTGGATATCCTCAAGCCAACCCAAAACAGTTATGGCTGGGCATAATTTCAGTTTGGGTATATTCAAATGCACACCCAGGAACAGATGACACATCAGCTGTCTTTGTCCCTAACGTTTGCATGATTCCCCTCCTTCTCCACATATTCATTGTACATAGTTGGAATATGGGGTGAAAAAAGCCCAAGTCTGCAAAAGACAAGACAAAAACAACAACCACTGTGTAAAAAGAAAGATGTATGTACATTAGTGGGCTACAGCACATGTTCCCATGACAGGCTGGTTTAAAATGATTCTTATTCAGGAACAAAACAATTAGGTTTAACAGGAAATAAATAATATTCAAAGAATCATAAAAGGGTCTGTTTTCATGATGTACACTAGTGAATGCAAAATGCCTTGAGGGACTAAAGAGTTAATAAGGATATAGAAAATGTACTATTCTATAAAACACAACCTGTCAATTAGGTATTGGTAATGGTATTGGAAGTAGCCAGCCTAAGTGCAGGCACTTTTATCTTAAGACCACTGGAGAGTGCTTAGAAAAGACAAACATGATTTATACAGTACTGGTCTCACTGCACATCCTCATTTCAGATGTTCAAAAGCTGGAATGGGCTGCCATTTAAACAAATTCCTGATTATTTGCTATTTTGGAGATCTGTAAATCACATAAATGCTCATATTACTGCTATGTGCTCTGGTGGTGTGCATCAACAGGTCATCTCAAAAGAACTCAGGTGGTGAATTATTGATACTGCTGTTCATAGCCAGCAAACATTAATTTGAAAAAAATAATCAGAGCCTCCTGTGATATGGGGCATGTTTCTTTCCAACCATCAGATTCAATCTAATGTAATGTACAGTATGATAAAGATTATATATATATATATATATATACACACACACACACACACACACACACACATTACAGTCCTTGAATCATGTTTTTAGTTTTTATTACCTAAGGATTCCCATGGATTATTTGTTATGTATGTTGACAGTGAAATATACAAAAGATGTTAACGTACATCTTTTAAAATAAGACAGCTTGCCTCAGTTGGCTTCTCTTCCATGAACATTTTTTTAATTCAGTACACAAAACAACCCTATTCTGTGATAGCAATCTCAGCAAAGGGGTTACCTGTCTTGTTTTGACAGATGTTGTGGGAAAGTTATAAAATCTTGAATACCTAAAGTTTGATGGTGGGAAAGATGACAAAAGGGATTGGCAGAGGGAGAAGGGGAGGGTACAGGTAACAAATGTGATGAACCACTGTTATTAGAGGTGGGCATACATGAGCGTGCACATGACATGTACTTGGGGCACAGAGGCAGCTTGCTTGGAGCATTAAGCTAATTAGTATAAAATATTCCTTATTGTAATTAAAGTAGCTCATGGAGGATCAAATTCTCAGTTTGCTTAGGCTTAAGTACTAGAGGACAGTTTTTTAAAAAACAAACATTCAGATTCCAGCACTGAAACCAAGGTCCTCAGATGCAAGTCCCCAAAAGATTAGACCACATTATTCAACTGATTATCAGGAAGGGCCTGGCAGCACAGCACACTGCTAGAGATGCCTGTGATGAAGCAAAATGCATGGATGAAGCAAGATGCACTTTAATTGTAAAGTGCATGGAGGGATGCCAACTCAGGGTTGGGAAATTCCTGGAGATTGGAGGATGGTGGAGTCTGGGGAGGGTGGGGTTTGGGGAGGGGAAGGATCGCAGCAGGGTATAATGTCATAGAATCCACCCTTCAAAGCAGCTGTCTTTTCCAGGGGGATGGATCTCTATCATCTGAAGATACATTGTAATTCTGGGTGATCTCCAGGTCCCACCTGGAGGATGGCAACCCTAAGTGCATGCTTTACATGTTTGAGGCACCCGATGCAATTCTCAGCATTGCTGCTCATAATGAACTGGGAAAGCACTCTTACTGAAACCAGCTCAATTGTTGTAACATTTACAATCGACAGTATTGAGCTAAATAGGCTTTTGGTCTCAGTCTAAGGCATTAACATGACAATCCCAGAGGATCATTGGCTAGTCTGACCTACACAGAGACTGCTTTTCAAACCTCCTCCCAAAGCAATTGATTTGACCTTGGCATACAAGTCGAGTAGATCTACTAAGCTGTCCAACAGAAAAATGTTTTTTGACTTCCTAGCACAAATCTAACCTGCACAATAGATACATCTTGCTTTTAGCTATGTTCACAACTGTTGGGTCAGAAGAAACTGAGGGGTTCCAGGTTATGAAAGGAATAAAGTCAATTCTTCTCAATTCTAGGGTTGTCAGATCCATCGTCAATGCCGGCGGAGGCAGAGCCTGATGGGGGTGGGGTTTGGGGAGTGGAGGGACTTCAATGCCATGAGTCCAATTGCCAAAGCGGCCTTTTTCTCCAGGTGAACTGATCTCTGCTAAGAATTTGAAACGGCCGTATCCTCCACAAATTGATGATCTCATGCTTTTCACCTGATTTTTATCGTCAACAAAGATTTTGTACTCACAATTGAGACAATTATGTTAGACAATTTCTGTACATATGTATATATGGAATTTTTTGTGGGGTTTGATGTATAATTTGTCATGTATTGTCTTGAACTATATGCGGTAGCTTATAAAGTACCTGGAGGTTGGCAACCTTACTGATTGCTAAAACAAGTTTTTAAACTCATCCTAATAATCTCAATTCTATATGGCTAATTTCTGCATTTAACGTTCTCACTATGGTCCTAGAAATAGGAATGGTCAGTCTAAAGCACACATTGCATGGACTTGCTAAGAAACAGCAGTTGCCATTTTGCCAAAATAGTCACAGGCACTCAAGGAAGGGCAAAAACAGTAAAGTATGCATGAGATCTCATTTGTAAACTTATGCTGACAGCTGGGTTGCTACTAATGTCACACAAACCTGAAGGCAGAGTTGAAAAGTGAGGGAAGAAAATTGAGGACTGGGTTGGGAAGGGCCTGAAAGTGGATTATGGAAAATGAGGATGGTGTCATTTAGAATAAACTACACTTTTTAAAATGTTGAAGTGTAAGCACCTTAAGTTTATGCTCAAAACGATCTTGTTCACTATCAAAACTGTGCATTTATGTAGATTACTTTCTGACAGACTGATCTGGGAATCAGCAAAAAATGAGATATTTATCAGCCAAGGGAGACATCAGTTACTGTGTCAAGATGAGACTGGTATGGTAGGAACATATCCCAGTGACATTCACTTTATCTTTGAATGCAATATTGAATCAGAAATATCAATGCTGTCAGTTTTGAAAATACACAAAGCCATTTCAAGAAGCCAATTTCTAATTATTAATAGTCTCAAAGAAAACAGTTTTACAAGTAGCACACAATGCTGTCTGAAATACATCATTTTAGAAGAAATATGTTAAGATTCTTAAAGAGATTCATGGATAGAACCATTTAAACTTTGATTGGAGTATTTGACAAGTTGCCGTGGCTCAAGTGGGTACTAATAAAAGCCTTCAAACAATACAGTGCCACTGTCCTCTTGATGGTAGCTTATATAATTGTTAGGAATACTTGAGAACACCAACCACTGCATACAGAGAGGCCAGAGAAATATTTATGTATTAGCTAGTGCTTGGCAATCAATCTTTACCAATTACTAGTAACCACTCCAGAGGTAAGTTGTGACTGAACTTTTGAGATGCTCACTCTACACTTCCTTTGGTTAACTTATCCACCATAGATCTACTAAGAAGGAAAACCGAATTTAAAAAACAACAACAAACAGGTTTCTTTTATTGGAAGGAAAAGTAAACTATGGATGGTTAAGATCAACTTTATATAACTGCAATGCTATGAGAAAATGAGATATGGAGATACAGTTTCTTTACAGATTATGTATATTGTTTCAGAATTGAAAGAACACCAGTTTCCTAATCTTTTAGAATCACACTATAGTATTTTAAGTGTAGACCCATAGCTTTCAAATATACCAGAATGACTACACAGGAGAATCTTAAACCAGTGTGGGCTACTGCACTAAACACTCATCTTCCCCTGGAAGAGACTAGAGTTAAAAGCAAGATCCCTTTAAACCCTATCTGAACAAAAATCAGTCAAGCAGCTCTTTTTTCCTCCACCCTCTTTTTTCCTCCTCCTCCCATTTCTCATTTCCCTCTGAATGTTTCAATTGCCCCCACTGGCTCTTGCTGGCTTTCTCTACAAGACAAGAGCACAAAGGTTATTGGCAGATATGAAAAAAGGATGGACTTAACTTTATCCATCACAGATTACTTCAAAAGTAATGAGCTTCATTATATGCCTTGCCAGCAGAAAGCACTGGGAGTGATAGCTTTTTTCTGCTTTACCCAGAAGCCACTTGTGAGCCTCAAAAAGGTGATACCAAAGGTGTGTGTTTGGGGGGGGGGCATGAATTAAAAGCAACACAACATGGGCAGGTACATTTGGTGGCACCAAGACTTTGGAGGTTCATCTGTCTCCCTCTTATCATGGGCTTTTGTCAGCAGGTGAAGCCTCTTTTGTTTTGTTTGGCATTTCCTCACTTGCTCTTATTAGCCTTCCTCCTGTTTGTGTGTATTTTATGTATTTTGTTTATTTAAAATTATACACACACACACTGCTGCTGCTTTTAATGTTTGATGTTTAAATATTTGCTGCCTTTGGATCTCCCAGGTGGGTCAATAGATAGCATCAAAACCCTTTAAATTTACAAAAAAAAAATGTGCAAACAGAACTTGTAATGTGCTATTAAATGTACAACTTGGAGATCAATTTTTCAAAAGCTGTTATGCTTCTATTTAAATACTCCTATTTCAACTGAGTTTCTCCTTTGTGAGAAACAAACCTGCAGGTGTGGGAAGAATTTTAATGATAGAAAACTAAAGCAAAAATGAACAAAATTTCAATTGTTGTTCATCAGGTTTTGGTGCCTCCCCAGTCTTGGCTTGTGAAGTTTGAATTTTAGAGTGGAAGGACAAATCTTGATTCTCACATTTCTCACTGTGTAGCAGGTACAGTTTATTTTGACAGGCTATCGATGATAACAGACTATAGCTGTTTATATCTTTCTGGTGCATGTGCAGCTGAAGAAAAGCATCCTTTTTGCTTTTGAACTGTATGACACAGCTACACTAATTCTTCCTTGGCTGACTAAGTAAAAATGCCTGGGCATTACTTCCCTTCTGAAGGCTACCCCCCCCCCCCCCGCAATACACACACACAATTGTCTAAATGGATGGTAGATGTTGCTGGGTATGCTTGAATTGCAGCTAAAAAGTCCATTGTGAGGTTGCAGTTTTATTCTACCCCGCCCTGCCCAACACGAGATTCTACACCTGAGAACTGTACTGGCCAGTTTACTCATGTATACTGCTTCAGAGGCTAAGGGCACAACTAGTTGTTATGGCATCCTAAAACATCACCACCATTTTAGAAATGAATGTGGGCCATTAAAAATGCCATGAGGGCCTGTTCCTACTGAGGCCCACAGCATGGTGGGACCAAGAACTCTTATTTCCCCCTCCCCATAACTGATTGGGCACTTGAAAAGCCATAGGAGTGCCTAGTCCAGTGGCATTTTTAAATGGCTCATATTCAGCTCTAAAATGGAATTGTTGTCCCTGGGAATGTGGGAATGTCTAGTTGTGCCCTATGAAAGGCAATTGCAAAGCAAGTGATTACAACAAATACAGCATGTTCAACTGTGAAGTAATGAGAGGTGGGGGCTTAGCCAGTGACCCTTAGTTGTAAGAACTAGAAATTACATGGGGTTGGATCCAGACTAAATTTTCTGCTCACGCTGGGCTCTTCTGTCAGTGGAACAGACTATCCCTCCCCTGTTGAAGCCTGCTGATCTTCTCAAAATGCTATTCCTGGGTGGCAGGAATGGTATGGTAGGTAAATAAGGGGTCTGCATCAGGAAAAGGGAACTGGTAGAATTGCCCCATCCCTTCCTTCCATTAGTGAAAACTTAGTCTGGATCCAACCCATGGATATTACAGAGTTTCTGTTCCATTTGTGAAATGTTACAAGGGGTAGCACTACTGAGGGAGTCCACTGGAGCCTGAAGGAAGGAGCCGTTACGGCCCTATACATGCAGGCAAACACTTCCTACGGATTCCTGTCCGATGCTAATTTTGCCGAACGGCTTGGTACAGACTTGAGGGCAAACCCCGGTTGGTGGCTTCAGGAATGAACCAGGGAGAAGAAACTGGGGTTGGACTGAGAAGTTAAAATGGCCTGAGTCTATAGCAAACCCAAACCAGCACTACAAGGTCCCCTCAGTTCAGACTTGGCTCAGGAGGAGCTAACAGATAAACTGACACTATTGTCGTTGCAGCTGAAGGGTCCGAGCAAGGCACCCGCTGTAGTGCTGGCAGAGCTTCTTGGTTGTGCTTGCTCCTGGTCATCAGCCGTCTTCCAGGACAACTGCCTTTCAAGAGCTTTCTCAGTAAATTTAATAACTAGTCTGCCCCCAGGAGGAATCCTTGAGTTGCCTTGTCTCTGCCCTCTACCTCTCTCCTCCATTCATTCACAGCCAGATCATTAACATTAGCCATTATGTCATAACTGGCAAACTGTGGTTTAAGCCTTCCCTGCAAAGTTTGGGATCCTCACTTGCAGGGCAAGTGCAAGCCATAACTTGCTGGTTTCGGTACGACTGCAGCCTATGTCCTGCCACAATCCTCGCAATAAATAATTAGATGGCCACCCAGGATAGGAAAACAGGCAGCATCCTTGCTCAAGTAAATCATATTTTGCCATCAGTTAAGAAGCCAGGATCTTTACAAGGACTTTGTGTTCTGCAGCTTATGTGCAATAGAAAGAAAACAGGATCAAGTTTGTGTTTTCTTTTCTTTAAAAAAAAGGGCAGTTCCATATCATTCCAAAAATAACCTGACTTGAAAAAAAGATAAAACTGTGAGTCACACGATGTATAGAACAATAATCAAAAGAAAAGTTTGTTTCAGTAGCAAAAGAACTCACTAGGAGAGGAACTCAAATTCTTTCAACAAAATAAATTCTGTTCTCAAAGAATATGAAAGCTGATGTCACTTCTAATTCTCCTGTGGTGGGAGGGGGATGGCTACAATTTGCAGTACATCAATGCACCCATTTATTGCTCAGTCCAGTCTATAAAAAGACATTGTGTACAAGTTTTTGCTTTCTGTGCCAGAAATGCATTCCTGGAACCTAACAGCAGCTTCCCCCCCCCCCGAATGTAGTAATTTAGATAATAGTTTCTCCATGAACTTTCATAACATTTTATTTACTACCCTAAATTATTAGAATGAGTGCTTTTGGAATCCTTCAGCAGTTAGTTTTTCATTACGTTATTGGACTGTGTAAACATTATGTGGAAAATAATGGTAGTAAGCAGGTTTTCAGGATTCCCTGGCAAACACTGAGGAGATGAGGGCGAACTAGGGATGCTAACAAGGGGAAACTTACTGGCCATCTACAGATGTCAGCCTCCAGGTGGGACCTGGGGATCCCCAGAATTACAGTGTGGTGTAGTGGTTAAGAGCGGCGGTTTGGAGTGGTGGACTGATCTGAAGAACCAGGTTTGATTCCCCACTCCTCCACATGAGCGGTGGAGGCTAATCTGGTGAACTGGATTTGTTTCCCTACTCACACAAAGCCAGTTGAGTGACCTTGGCCAAGTTACAGCTCTGTTAGAGCTCTCTCAGCCCCACCTACCTCACAGGGTGTCTGTTGTGGGGAGGGGAAGGGAAGGTGATTGTAAGCCGGTTTGAGTCTCCCTTAAGTGGTAGAGAAAGTCGGCATATAAAAACCAACTCTTCTTCTTCTTCTCATCTCCAGAGTACAGAGATCAGTTCCCCTGGAGAAAATGGATGCTTTGGAGGGTGGAATCTGTGGCATTGTACCCCACTGAGGTCCCTGCCTCCCCAGACTCCATCCCCAAATCTCCAGGAGTTTCCCAACCTGGTCCTAGCAACCCTACCCCCCCATCCCCTGTAGGTGGCCAGGGGGACCTGGCAACCCTATGGCCATCACATTGCTGGGAATGCAGGGATGGTGAAGGATACTAACAAGTAATGGTAAATTACTGGATCAGGCAGGAATCTAAGGCTGCACTCCTAAGAACACTTTCCCTGGAGCAAACCTCATTGAATAAAATTGGGGTTACTTCTGAGTAGAGCTGCATAGGGTTGCTTGCTAAGTACTCCTAAGCGGGTCTACTTAAAGGTAAGTACAATTTTATTCAGTGAGGCTTAGTCACAGGGAAGTGTCCTTAGTATTGCATTCCAATGTCCTGTTTAACAGGACAACCAGTCTATCAAAACTGTGAGCAGGAAAAAAGTGGTAAATGTAGCCTCTTGCTTGTTTTCTCATTCCTGCTCCATCTAAGGTCCGCCCCCCTTTTTTGCTTTTCATGTAGCATGTTCACAAGTACCTGAGAAAAACAATGAAAATGTTAGGATGTTTGCTCCACTCACCCCATTTAAGATGAGATGGCTAACAACCTTTATGGTTGTCAACAGCCTGGAAAAAGTTATGTTCTTTAAAACAGGCGTAATAGGATGCTATCTACCTGTAGGGTTGCTATCTACCTGTAGGGTTGCCAACCTCTAGGTGAGACCTGGAGCGCTCCTGCTATTACAGTTGATCTCCAGACGACCAAGATCAGTTCCTCTGGAGAAAATGGCTGCTTTGGAGGATGGATTCTATGGCATTATATCCTGCTGAGTTCCCTCCCCTTCCCAAACCCTCCCCTCCTCAGACTCCACCCTCCCCAAATCTCCAGGTATTTCCCAACCCAGAGCTGGCAACCCTATTTACCTCCCTGACATAAAAAGCTTAAACTGCCCATTTCCAGACATTAATCCTCCATTGAAGGGACAGGACATTTTTCTCCTCCAGATTGTTGGCAACCCTAGCAACTGTACATATCCACAAACCTTTCTCATTTGGAATTATGATTGCTCAGATGATTAAGTCTCCTGCCAACATTTAAAATGAAATTTCCAAGCTCTGTATGTAGCATATGAAGTGCTAAAATGTATACAATTTTCTTCTCAATGTTTTCAATTTACTCCCCCCCCACCGATGAACATAATTTCAGTATTTGTTGGGGATAAAAATCTGAATTAATTGGGATGGATCCAACCAGCTTTTCCACTGTTGGAAAAGGGAGGAGGGGGTCCTTCTTGACCTCCAAAAGAGCTATGCTGAGAATCATGGGACTTGCAAGGACAAAAGCAGTGTGAAAAGAAGGCTGACAGTAGCCATAAATTGGCTGTGACTCGATAGCGCTTCATAGACATACAGTAAAGAAAGGAATTAAATGAGCTGGAGTGGAAAAACTGTCTGGATCCAACCCACTGCGATAGTAATATTTTGAAACTAACTTTCTATAATTTCGCAATAACTTGCTTTATGCTGTTGTCATTCCAAAACAACATAAAATTGTATTCTCTCCCCCAGCCCCCAGCAGTGTTATTACTACTGTTGTTGTCATGAAAGGATATGGATAATCAGTTCATAACAGCATGTCATCAGCATAGAGGTCCCAGGGTATGGTTGTAGGGTGTATGGATCAACAATCTTGCTGATACCAATCACATCTATATCTGGTCAGTGCTAGGGATGAGAGATTCCTCAAGTTCCATGCAGGAAGAAACATGAAATATAAATATAATAAATTGGATTACTTAAGAACATTAGTAATAAAAATGGCAGCTGTTTAATATAAAGTAAGGATAAGCAGATGTAGTTTCAATTTGCCTCACTTCTTTTTTATGTTCAAGAGTTTTAATTCTGGTTTTAAAAGAGGACATTCATGTCCATGTGAACAGACTCCAGAATAAAACAATTTATTTTGGAGTCTGTTCATATGGACATGAATGTCGTATAGTTCCTTACTCAGCAGAAGGAGGAGATGGCACGCGGTCATCTTCATAATGTGGAACCGGATACATTAACAGCGGGAGTGGAAAGTGGTACGGCAGACCAGGAGCAAGTAGTGGGTAGGGAGGATGTAGTGGGGGCTGGTACAATGGGCAGGGGGAGCCGGATTGCAACTCAGAGTTTGGTAGAAAAGGTGGTGCAATTTGTCGAGGATACATGGAAAAGTCCTGGAAAAAGCTGGGTGGGGTCCTGGGACCATACGGCGAGAAGGGGACTGGAGGCAGGAAACTGCCACTGGTCTTGGAGCTCCTGCTTAAATTTCAACCTGCGGTTCTGGAACTTGCCTCACTTCTGTTGCAGATGGTTCGTGTTTCTTTTACTACATTGACACATACACACTATCTGTATGCAATTTTATACATTTGTGTTATATACCTCTTGTATACAAGAGACACAAAAATAATAGTGCAGAGCACACAAACCAACAAAACTGTAAAAGGAAAAAATAAGGAGTGTGAGTCAGCAAGGACAAGAACAAGATAAGTTAGGATTGTGCCTTCTATATAGGTTCATTGGACCATATGGAGCACTTAGATTTACATAATTCCATAGAGGGGAACCAGCCTTAGAGAAGGTAGAGCCATGCTATAGTGAAGCCACCTTGAACAGACTACACTACCATCTGGCATGGTAGTGGTATTTTGCTCTGAATAATTTTTTAAAACAACCCTGGACTGCCTCTCCCCCCTGGCACATTTAAGATGCAGGCAGGATATTTTAGTGGTAGTATCATGTACCTTATTAAAAGAAAAATAAGGAGGAGGAGGAAGAGGAGCTCACAATAAAGACCACCTCCACAAAAGCATGCACTATCTAGAATCCTCTTCCAGTAGAGATTAGGAAGGCTAGTTCTCTTCTGCAAAGCTGGGGTGATAGCTGTTGTTTTGCCATCAAACTACAGCTGACGTATGGCAACCCCGTAAGGTTTTCAAGGCAAGAGATGTTCAGAGGTAGTTTGCCATTGCCTGCCTCTGCATAGCATGGATGTGAATGTGGGGTGGATACAGAAATCTTTTATTTAGATCAGCCAACAGTTACTGAGATGGCTGGAGGCTGTTTGTTGACCTTTGCTGTTGTTATTGTTTGTATTAGGGTGGTTGCAGTACATTTTTATATTTCGAAATCTGCAGGAGAATCTTTGGAGCATCACTGTAACCAACCTTGAGCGGCTGGAGGTGCTGTCTAGAAATGTTTAAGAACAAATGCATACAAAGCTAATATTGAGGTATCGTTGCCCTTTGCAGTTTGGTGTGGCCTACTGCTTGTTAACCTTTGGTCCGTCGGCCACACTACTTATTACTCTCACTACTGGTTCTTTATTTCAAGGAGTGGTTTCTCATTTTTACTTCAGAAATACTCATGGGAAAGAAAAGGAACACCATATTTACAAAAAGCATTTTTACGTTGAAGACTGTATTTTCTATATGGTGGTACATATTTTAGAGCTGTTCAGGTAGCAATCCTATTGCTCAATGCCCTTTCACCAGGTGTTACTAATGTGATTTTTGTCACATGAAAGAGAAGGCAACAGTGGGGTTGATGAAAGAGGAATAACAGTCCAAAAGTAGAAAATATTGGATGGGAGCCACAGAGCTTTTCTGTGGGCAGACGGATTTCCTACACAGCACAACTTTCTTGCCTTCCTGCTTCCCACTGCAGACCCAGATGCTACTTCTGGAGGTAGGGTACCCCTCTGGTATAGTACTTCAAGCATTTTTTTGAGCTGCAGCAATAGGGGGGGAGGTGAGAAAGTCGTGGTCCATGTGTGGACATTCTTCTGCCTATAGAAAAGCTCTGGTGGACCCAAACCACTGAAATGTCTGAATTCTTGAAAAAAAAATTAGAATAGCCTATTTGCCACAGCAGTGTAATGTTAGAGGATGTTATGTCTTTGTGTTGTAGTTTTTATAGCCATAGGGGGAAGTTATAATGTTATGCAAGTTTTTTCTCTGTGACGCCACCTAATTAGGGTTGCCAACCTCCTGGTACTAGCTGGAGATCTCCTGCTATTACAACTGCTCTCCAGCTGATAGAGATTAGTTCACCTGGAGAAAATGGCCACCTTGGCAATTGTACTCTATGACACTGAATCCCTCCCCTCCCCAAACCCCACCCTCCTCAGGCTCCACCCCCAAAACATCCCGCCAATGGCCAAGAGGGACCTGGCAACCCTACACATAATCATGAGACAGCCTGTATGAAAAGTGCCAAAGGAACCAGTGCGGTTCCCCATTTGCAACATGTGGAAACAAGTAAAACAATGGCCTTACTCACTAATTACTATGGGATTGCTTCAGCAATTCCTGTCTCACATTCACAGATTATCAGGGGACAGAAGGTGCTATCCCTCCTCTCCCCTACCACCCTTCACTGATTTTAATGGCTTCTGTTTTAATTCCAATGAATGTATGCATCTTCTCTCACTATCTCAATAAATGTGTTCAATAGCAATACAGCTCCTCCATGATTTTATCTTCTGCAAACGGTTAAGAGCACAGTGCTGGAATTAACAAATATTCAGAAAGTTTGCTAGCTTTCAGAGAACTATGATGCATATCAATGCAAAACACAGAAATGCCTGATGTTTAAGAGGCAGGGTGTTTGCTACATGATGAATATTTCACAAGGTATTTTTGTTACAGTCCCTTTTTAAAAAACAGAGTTAAATCAACAGAGCACATTACCAGCCCTGCTTGTTTCCCAATTCTGTAGGGATTTCATGATCCATCGTGTTCATCTTGATAGACTGAACTATGTGCAATCAGCATTCCTATGCTCGAATCCCTATTTTGCAAACCAAAGGTCATCATCTAAACACTCTTTAAAGATTCCGATCTGAACAGAGAGCAGCACAGGGCTAGGAGATTATACTACTTTCAAGAGCCAAAATCACACTCCTATTTCTTAAAAAGATGCAGAGCAATGTTTGTCCAACTTAATGCAAAAAATTAGTTGAAAAGCACTGCAAGCTTTGAGGTTAAAAAAAGAAAGATAACCATCTTAAAGGCATTAGAGTTTGATTGAGTTCCTGATACAGGCATTCTGTGTGATTTTGGGTGAGTCACTTATGGCCACCTAGCCAATTTCAGGATTATGTCTAAAGTACCATTTAAAGTCCTTCAGTCTTTTAAGTGAAGGGTGAGACATTATTTCAGGATCTCCTACCTTAATTCTATGGCTCAGGTTCTCAAGCAGTTATAAGAAGACTGGAAATTGGGGGTGGAGGGGCGAGCATGCCCAGAATGGGACTCACCCGTGGGCAATGATTTTAAAAAATCCTGTATTAAAACAAAAAAGATTGCCTTCAAGGCAAAGCACTGTCAGTGTTAAGCTGAAGCAACAACATGCTCCTTCCCAGCTGGCTTATCACAGGCCATGATAAATGTCGGTCTAGTCTTCAGCTGAGATACAGCAACTTCATCGCCGAAGCAAACAAGTGCTAATTCCCATTTCTAGCATTGCAACTAAGGGCAGGGCTTTTCCATATTTTCATTTTCCTCATTTGTAAGTTAATGTTTCTTTATGGGGGTGGGGGTTCTGTTCTGCATGTGTTTTGCTCCCTCTAGTGGTTGATTCAATATTGCACCGGTTTATGTACAATATATCTTCCTGCAGATTTAAATTGCAGGTTTTTATGGACATAAACTGGTGTAATATTGAATCGACCACTAGAGGGAGGATAACACAGGAGGAACAGAACCCCCTCCCCCAAGAAACAAGAACTTACAAGCAAGGAAAGTGAGAATGCAGAAAAAACCCAGTCTATGGAAAAAAGAGCAGTCACACTTGGGGAATATCATAAGACTTTACCCTCAAATTTAGGAAAGTTTCCCTTTCTGATCTCTGGAACTCTGCCCTAAGGTGGTAAGCACAAATCAATATATGCTCTGAAAACACATCAGGGAAAGCTTACAAGCCAAAACACTAAAAGATGGGGAAATGCTAAGACTGCTTTCAGAAAACGTTCCTCTTCTGCTTGTCAGAAGCTTAAGGAATGGAGAGACTAGGAATAAGAAGGAATCCATTGGTTGCATAAACACATGTCTGCTGCCAACCCTAATTTCTTAACGTTTCTCCCTTTAGAATCCTGAATCTATACATGGATTCCTTTGTACTAGAACTGCTTATATTTGGTTCATTTGATACTTTGCTGGGAGAGCTAAATGTGTCCAAGGGGACTGGCTAATATTTTTTATTCCCCCTGCCTTATGTCTTAGAATCTTATTTTTTAAAAGTACAATTATTAATACCAGTTTCTGGTGTTTATATTGTAGGTGCCATGCCCATGAATCACAAAGCATCTGTGCAATGTACGTTTTTAAAAAAACTGATATTGTTTATAGAAACAAAGCACTGATTTAACAGGACAAGAACATCCTCTTGAGACAGACAACACAAGATCCTGCGCTCCTAGGTGACCCTACCCATCTCTACCTCCCTCATGAAGTGAGATCAGATTAAAGCAAACACCAAATTAACATCATTGCAATAGACTTGGTGACAGGGCTGCCAGCCCTTAACTAGCAATCCCCAGGAGCATTGGTGGGGCAGAGACTGCTAAGATGTTACTTCCTGTTTTGGAACAGGAAGGGGCATCATGAAGCAGTAGGAATTTTCAAATCTCTATGGTAAAAACTATACAGATTAGGAAACTCCTAGAGTGCCTTGATGTCACTTTCTGTTTCAAAACATGAAATGACATATCAGTGCTGTCTCCCCCATTTCCCCTACCACTCCATTAAACAAGAGCAGGGGAGGGTCACCAGGAGGTCTCCTCCACAGCCTAATAAGTATCAGTCCTACTTGGTGAAGCCTTGGAAAAATACATTCAGAACTTCTGTTTACTTTACTACAAATATGCATTTTAGTTCTCAAGTAAATCAGGGTAAACCTACTCAGCCATGTTTTCCTCCTGCTGTTTCAGCAAACAGGATATGAAACAGAATCTTGCCAGGGTCTGATACAATGAGTAAGGGTATGCACCAGGAGAAATATCTATTTTTAATTTTGGATCGGGAGATAATTCTTTTCACTGTCCTGGATTTTTAAGTGTCTTGTAACCATTCTGGGATTTTTTTTTAAATTCTGGAATTTTAGGACCTCCCTCTAGCCCCCCCTCCCGAGTTTGAAGGTAATTGGACAAAGTAGACCAGTTTTATGAACATCCTAGTCTCCACTGTTTCTTATAGAAGATATCATGCTATGCTTCCTATGCTAATTTAAAGCTAAAAAGGTAAAGATGGACCCAGCTGGCCCCTAGTCTTACCTGACCAGCATTGGCTCCACTGGTGGCTCTAGGGCCACATTGCAGTCCTCCATCCCAGTTAACATCCCCACTGCCAGCATCAGAGGTAATAGAGCCTACAGCAAAAAATGGAGATCAGGATGGCATAGCAAGTGGGTTCTTGGGAATCCCATGAGAGTTGGTTGCCCAGACTAAATAACAGGATGCACTAAAACAAATGATTATGACAGCTCTCTGAGTGCCCATTGTGTATAATGGGAGTTATGAATACCTATCGACTTACGTAGGCTCCACTGAAATACTGCAAAGTTGCAAATAAAATGCTGATTAGAAAAAGATGAGAAACATGTTAAACACAGTTGCTGGAAGTAGAATGAGGTGAGAATACTCTTTCCTAGAAGTAAGCCTTATTGAATAAAATGTGACTTTTCTGAGTCGACTGGATTAGGATTTGCAGAGCCCCTCAACTCCAAGAATTTCCTTAGGTGAAGCCCCCTCCCATATCTTGGTACACCTGCACAGAATAATTGAAGCAATTCTCGTCCCCTCCATTTTATCCTAACAACCACCTTGTGAAGTAGGTTATGTGAAAGCATGTGACTGGCCCAAGGTTGCGCAGCAAGTTTCCATGGCGAATAAAATGGGTCTTACTTCTGAGTCAACTGGATTATGATTTGGAGAGCTCGTCAGCTCCAAGAATCTCCTTAGGTGAAGCCCCCTCCCATATCCTGGTGCACCTGTACAGAACAGTTGAAGCAATCCTCATCCTAACTACCACCTTGTGAGGTAGGTTGTGTGAAAGTATTTGACGGGCCCAAGGTCGCTCAGCAAGTTTCCATGGCAAAGTGAGGATTCGCACCTGGGTCTCTGGTTCCAAGTCTGAAACTCTACCCATTATACCATGCCTAGAATATCCTGGTTGGACATCAAGTATCTCTTGTGTATGTGTAATGTGCCATCAAATCACTTCTTACTTATGGCGACCCTATGAGTTAATGACCTCCAAAATGTCCTGTAGACAGCCTTGCTCAAGTCTTCCAAATTGAAGGCCATGGATTCCTTCATTGAGTCAATCTATCTCATGTTGGGTATCTTATCTGGTAGATTTAACTCTATTTAAAGAGAGTTAACCTTCCAGCTAAGGAGATTCAGGCATGTATTTCTCTTGATGGGAAATGCAGGGGAATGCACGTAGCTGAAGTTTACTCTTGATCTCTCCCCAGGAAAAAATCCTGGATGGAAAATACCAATGAAATTGATCCAGGGTTTCCCACATCCACCAGTACAGCACATGGACATTTACTTTAATATGAGCCTGCACCGACCATTTGGTTTATCACTATGGAGTAGAGAGAAGGTTTCTGTGGATGTTGAACCACTACTAACTCCGGCTGGTGAAATAGGAAATCTATGTAGCAGATCAGTTCTAAAAGAAAATCTCTAGCCAGTTATGTGGTATGAGCGCAAGATCTAATGTGATAGTGTGACAAAACATGGCATTCATGTGGTTTACCAAAGCAGTAGTAGTTCTAAAAGTTATTCTCTAATTTAGTGGTTTGCACCACACAGAAATGGGGAGGGGGAGCTCTTTGGCTTTGGAAGATGACTGTGGTTGTTTGGAAAAAGCAATCGTATTTTAAAAAGCAATAATTCCATCAAGGCAGCATGAGTAGCATTTAGCAAACCACAGCTATGTGCCTCACTTGCCAAGCCCTTTCAAAGATATGCCCTCTCGTTTATCAACGTTAATTACCACGTGTGTGAAAAGGAGTTAAATTCTAGCTTCTCAGACTGCACTGCTCAACCTCGTAATTGGGGGGGGGGAGTTCTCAGGAGAAACAGAATTGTAAAGACTAAGTAAATTGTACTCAAGATAAACAGGCTGTAGCTTAGATAGTGCAATTATGTGATTAAAACTCATTACTGAAAGGTAGGGTAGGAGGGCAGTATCCTGTAGAAGTGGACTGTTATATTGGCGCAATCCTAAACCTTCACACGCTTCCAAGTCTATTGAAATCACTGGGCTTAGAATAGTCCCCAATTTGTCCCCCATTCATGGTACCCAAGGCAGTGAACATTAAAATATTTTAGACATTAAAAAGCATTTAAAATACAAATGTATATCTATATATATAATATTTAACACAGTTACATAAAACATAATAAATACATAATATAAATATATAATAACAAGCAAACAGGGGGAACGCTAATAAAAAATTAGTGAGGGAATGCCAAACAAAACTTTTAGAAGTCGTTACCCACTGGCAGAAGACTACAACAGTGGGAGATACGAATCTCCCTGGGGAGGGAATTCCATCATTTCAGCACTATGAATATGAAGGCCCTTTCTTGGGTTGCTACCTGTCATTCATGAGATGGAAGGGGCACTCAAAGCAGGGCCTCTGAAGACCACCACAGTGGTTGGAAAGGTTGATATCTGAGTAGGTGGTCCTTCATGTATGCTGGCCCAAGCCGTATAAAGCTTTAAAGGTCAAAACTAGCACTTTGAATTGTGTCCAAAAAAAGATTTGGAGCCAGTATAGATAGAAGACTGGAGTGATATGGTCCCGACAACCTACTCCAGTCAGCATTCTGGCCACGGCATACTGTACCAACTGTAGTTTCCAGACAGTCTTCAAGGGCAGCCCCACATAGAGCACACTGTGGTAATCTAACCTAGATGTTTACCAGAGCATGCACCACAGTGGCAAGATCTTTCCTACTGAGGAAGGGTTGTAGTTGGCTCCCTGGGATCTGCTCAGTACTGCCCTGCCAGATGCTTTAATACTGGATGTAAAACTAGGTGTATCAGGTAGTCAATCCAAGTCATTTTCATAGGTGTCTATTAGAAACCCAATTAATCATGCAACTGCCCCTCCACTTGTGTGTGTAAGATGCTGTCAAGTTGCAGCCAACCTATGGCAACCCTAGCAAGGGGCTTTCAAGGCAAGTGACAAGCAGAGGTGGTTTGCCAATGCCTTCCTCTGCAGAGTTTTCTTGGGTGGTCTCCCAAGCAACAACTCTGCTTAGTTTCCAAGATCTGATGAGAGTGGGCTATACCATGGCTCTTTCCCTCCCTATGTCCCTCCACTCACCTGTGATAAAATACTCAGAAATTGCATAGCTCAGCCAAGGGATGCTGCAGGATAACTTTGCTTCTTTTTGGTGTATTTCAACCCTACTTTGTTTGGAGGTGCCTCCAAAGCAGCAATTCATGTTGGCAAATGTTTGGTGTATAACAAAGGCACTCTTCCATTCATTGTTCATTGATAAACTTTAACTTTCTCCTTGATAAGGTACATTTCAGATCTCACAGCTGAAGGGGAGGGGGGTCACACATTCAAAAGAGAATGTTCATCCTGCTGACAACATTATATGAAAAACTAAGGTGAGAACCTGTCTTCAGTCTCCACTTACTTCAATGGTGGACATGCAAAAAAAGTCAACAATTTTGGAGGACAATACATAAAGAAATCCAAGATATGTTACAGGTGAACTTTGAGCTACATCCCAAATACATGTTATTGGGAATAATATCCCTCCACCCCCAAGTGCATTCAACTCACAGAGAACTTTTTCAATATGTGACGATTGCCGCCAGAATTTTATTTGCAACTTATTGGAAAACCAGCACAATTCCAGACAAGGCTGAATGGATAAATAAATTATTTTATTTTGCTTTGATGTCAAAATTAACACATCTGCTGAAAAAGAATTCAATAGATGATTTTAAATTAAAGTGGCAGCCATTATATGACCAGTACTCCTCTGCTACAAGCTCTTCTGCTTTTTAGTTTGCAAAGAGAAAGGATGTCAAATTAGTTTTTAGCATTTGAAGCTTGTAGTCTTAGGGCGAAAACGCATGGTCGCTTTAGCCTCCTTTATTCGGTTTCAGCCGGGATTCAGCCAGGATCCAACGAATGCGTTTCGCCGAACATGTGTTCGATCCTGGCTGAATCCTGGCTGAAACGGAATAAAGGAGGCTAAAGCGACAATGCGTTTTTGCCCTTAGTAGTAGTAGTACATTTATTGCGGCATTGCGCCAATAAAGATTAAGAACATAGCAGCAATGTTACCACGGTTTTGCCCTTAGTATAATTGATATAGAATAGTATTGATTTATTTTGAAACAGGCATGATATTGAAACAGTCATTAATTGATTATCAATTAAGTGTTTTAAACCTTTTTGTTTTTTTAGTGTGATATTAAGAAGATTGTTAAATTACTACGTTTAATGCGGATGAAAGGTTCACATATGAATCATTATATTGAAGCTCGGACACAGATATATTTTTCTTTTGATTTCCCACCCCCTTTGTTTTTTCCCCTTTTTCTTCTTTCTGTACCCTTTTACATAAAAATAAAATATATTTAAAAAATGAACTTAGAAGTGTGTAACTCTGATTAGTATTGCACTGTTAGTGGACTCATTTAGCAAATATACTCATTTCCATCCCATTATTTATTGTCCAATCCACTGACTTCAGCTGCATCCAATTCCACACTCATTAGACAGTGTGAGGTAACAGTCATTTAGAACTGGATCCTCATGTGCAGACAACCCGATCCAATTGGCAAATTACTGCTGCAGTGCAAAATCCAATGATGTGAGGATGCAGCCTTGCTCTTCAACGGGCCCTTCAGACCCTTTCTTCTACTGATTCTCTCTTCTCAACCCTTTGCACTTCAGAGCATGCAAAGGGGAAACACTTGATTTGTTTCATCGTAATTTATTATTTATATGAGAACCCACTATATTTTAAGTGCAGTAAAAAGAATGAACTGGTCTCCTCTGTTCATGAAGATAGAAGGAAGACAAAAGAAAAGACACTGGGCTGGAAAAATGCATTAAAATATGCATCCGCTGGTAAAACTTTAAAAGGGGACATTAAAAAGTTGAAGTAAAACCCATACAATTATTAAATTACAAGAAGGAACATAATCAAAATGGTTAAACAGAACATCAAGAAGGAAATGTAAGAGAGAAAATGTTCATTTAATAATAACATAGAGGAAGCTAGCTGAATAAGTAAAGGACAGAGGGCCACAGCTAAGGGGCTATGAGATAGAAAACACAGCTATGAGAAATAGCACATGGGAGTGAAGGCATAATGAGAAAATCAGTGTTTGATGAGCAGAGGGACTGAGGAGGAGGTGAAAGAGGAAACAATGAAGATAGATGCAAGGGGGCAAGACCATGCAGAGACTAAAAGGTTAAAAGAAATTTAAGCATAATATAAAACAATAGTGGAAACTAGTGAAGAGAAACAGATAAAAGATACTTAGAGTGCAAATCAAGATAAACTATGGAAGCAGAAGAGCTGAGAACAGAGATAACAGGTTTAAGCTGAGAGCAAATCTGAGACACTATGAATCCCTACAGCATAAGGAACATTACTTTTACAAAAGACAGCTTCAAATTTCCCTTGCACTCTTTTATGTAAGCACATACAATATAGGGACGGCCCAATGATTTGGGGCACATCAGGCTGGGATGCCCAAGCCACCCCCTGGCAAGAAGCTGCCCATTCTCCCCCCACCCGGGGTCATGGGAAGACAGTGCCTACACTTGTTGTCCCCCACTGGCAAGACAAGCTGGGGTGCAGCATCTTCCCACCAGGCCACAGGGAGGCAGGAAAATGGTACCTACCCTCCTTGTCTCCCAGCATCTGTGCATGGCATCTTACCACCCTCCTCGCCCTACCAGGCCTCAAGGTGGCAGGAAAACGGTACCCACCTTCCTTGTCCACCAGCAGCTGGGCAAGGTAGGGCATCATGTCTTTCCACCTTCCTCTTTCTCTCACCATGGTAATAAGTCACTGCCAGGCCGGTCCTCCTCACCCCCATCAGGTGAGGTAAGGATGAAGAGGGCTAGGCTTGCCCTATTCCCAAAAGAGGAAGGAAAGGAGGGAGAAGCCTGCCAACTTGGGCCTGATGCCTTCCAGGGCAGACCCAGATGCTAGGGTTGCCAAGCCTGGCAACCAAGGAAAAAACCCAGAAGTGATACTACGCCTCTCTAGGAATCACCAGAAGTTATATAGTAAGCCCACTCTCACCAGGAGACTGGTAATCCTACCTGGTGCAGCAGGCAGCTGGGGAGGATGGATACAGAGCTGGCAGGAACCCCTCCATCACTGGTGCCCTCAGCAATCACCAAGGGGCACTTAATGATAGGCCCTTCTTGACACAACATGCCAGCATTGTTCATCAAACACATCCACAAACCTTTATGCTGCTTAAAGTGCTTTGCAGTGGGCTGGATAGCCTAGGCTAGCCCAAACATGTCAGATCTCAGCAGCTAAGCAGGGGTGTCCCTTGTTAGTCCTTGGATGGGAGACCACCAAGGAAGTCTAGGGTTGCTATGCAAAGGAAAGCAACCACTTCTGTTCATTTTTTGCCTTGAAAAGTCAGCTGTGACTTGACAGCACTTTCTACCACCAAAGTGCTTTAGGCTTCTCATTCCACATTTCTCAGCAGTCTGATGAGGCATGTATGTTATGCAGAGACATAGGTTCAACGGAAAGATCATTTTCTGCAAACAGAAGGGGCAACTGACAAAAGTTTCCCTTCCCATGGTAAATCCCCACTTCATTCTTCAGACTGTCCCTCAGGCACACCATTTGGGGGGCCTCAGTTGACTTCAGATGGAGGAAGAGAGGAGAACTTCTCATTCTGCTGGCATTCCATTCGTGAAAAACTACCTTTAGATGCAACCCATGCACTTAGGTCCAGTGCAGTGTCTCTGTGGGTGGACGGATTCCTGCCTACGCAGAATGACTTCCTCCCCTCCCCCTCCCACAGCCGCCCCAAATGCCCTCCAAAATTCTGTTCTTGGAGGTCCCTCTTTCTTCAGAAGCAGCATTTTGAAGGGAATTTCAGGGTGCAGCATCAGGGGGAAGGTGAGAAACTTGTGTTCCGCAGGCAGAAATCGTTCCAGTCCACAGAACCCTTGAGCTGGATCCAACCCATAGGTTTGAGAGTCTACATTTTATAATAACAGCAGGGAAAATTAATTTCTATCAATTCCCCATTCCTGCTGCAAACCCCCAATGGGTTCCCCATGCCATTCCTGAGGGTTCCCTGTCACCCAAGAGCAGCATTTCAAGGAGATCACTGGGCTGCTGTTATACTGACAGAAGTGCCTTCTGTTAGCAGAAAACTTAGTCTGGATCCAACCCTGTGTTGTCTTCCCAAAGATCACTTAGTGCAGTGATAGAACAGTTTAGAGACGTGCCTTTACATTTTACAGTGTTGAGGAATTATTCATCTTTAGGCTTGCCCTAAAAATCACTTTACCTTAGTTGGCTGTCCAACAAGGTTTAGAGACTACGACACAAGATGTTTTAGTTGCTGTTCACATTAAGGCTGTTTTAAATCATTCCTGCCTCTGATAGTCTTATCTGTGGACCCAGAAATATCACATCTAATGATGCTACAAGCTAAGAATGAGGGCTTAACTTGGAACTCCCACATCCAGTGTCATATTCTGTCCACTGGGTCTTTGGAACATTTGTTCTTTGAACAGAATGTTTCCCTAGCTTTTGACAAATGCATGGCTCGCTGTCAACCTTTGGCCTTCTGAAGAATTTACATATGCTCAGAACTGCCTGGTCATAAATAGGTATACCAGTTCAACAAGCTTTTCTATTGATTCCAGGAAAGCAAAACAAAGGTCATAGTCTCAGAGGAGCCTTCTCCAATCCCATTCAAAGAAAAGTGTGCAGTACAGCTTTACACATCTATACAAGCACTCCATTCATGCAGTACATGTGTCAAGTCGCAGCTGACGTATGGCGACCCCTTTTGGGGTGTTCATGGCAAGAGACTAACAGAGGTGGTTTTCCAGTGCCTTCCTCTGTATAGCAACCCTGGACTTCCTTGGTGGTCTCCCATCCAAATACCAACCAGGGCTCACCCTGCTTAGCTTCTGAGATCTGACAAGATCAGGCTAGCCTAGGCCATCCAGGTCAGGGCCATGCAGTACATAGATTTTGATAATCCATGCAATCACCTCATCTGCCAAATGTTTTCAAAAATTGGGTGAATAAATTCAGGCTCAAACTCATATTCAGAAACACTATGCAACATGTTATAGTTTCTCCATTCTGTTTAAAAGTACTTTTTTTCCCTTTCAGGAATATTATTCATACGGTTGCCAGGTCCCTCTTCGCTACCGGCAGGAGGTTTTTGGGGCAGAGCCTGAGGGGGGTTGGGGAGGGAAGGGACTTCAATGCCATAGAGTGCAAATGCCAAAGCGGCCATTTTCTCCAGGGGAAGTGATCTCTATTGGCTGGAGATCAGTTGTAAAGCAGGAGATCTCCAGCTAGTACCTGGAGGTTGGCAACCCTAATTATTCAAGAAGCTCCTCTCACAAGTTTCAAAATATTTATAGGGTAGGTAAGAAGTGTGCCCTGACCTGGATGGCCCAGGCTAGCCTGATCTCATCAGATCTCAGAAGCTAAGCAGGGTCAGCCCTGGATAGTATTTGGATGGGAGACCACCAAGGAAGTCCAGGGTTGCTGTGCAGAGGAAGGCACTGGCAAACCACCTCTGTTAGTCTCTTGCCATGAAAACCCCAAAAAGGGGTCGCCATAAGTCGGCTGCGACTTGACAGCACTTTACTCACACAGGTAAGAAGTGTACCTCATCATCAGTTGGTCCATAGAGTTCTAAAGGCCTTCCCCAGACCATTTTTGTAACAAGCATAAAGGTATTTTTAAAGTAACTAAATACTTTATGTTCAGGGTTTTGTCTACCTTTTGATTGGGAGTGTCCAAGTATAAAGCAACAGAAGACAGCTATTGCATATCTTGCCGATGATTATAAACTATTGGAAATAGAGACCTGAGTTCACCCCCCTCACACAATTATTATTTTCTTCAATTATTAATAATACGTGTGCAGACTCAATTTTAGCTCAGCTGTGAAAACAACATTGCTATGGAAATGCATGACTGTGTTACACTATGGCTAAAGACAACTTCTCTGTTGCTTACACAACATTGAAAACAGTGTTGTTTCTTGAGAAGCGCTGTAGAACATGCTGGAAGAAAAAATAGTATGCCTTCACAATGCATCATGAAATTTCCCAACTCCCATTTTTTTCAAGGCTGCTCACAGCCAATTCTGCTGATATTATGTGCCTTTTTAACAGGGCTTCTCAGGCCTTCACTACTGTATCTAACAAATTAGAACATAGTAAATGCGATATTGTCCTAGATCTATGGAGAGATTCACTTTACCCTCACGCTGAAGCCCTGATCAAGTTCTAGTCATGCCAGAATGCACATTTTATTTGCACCAGAATGCGCATTCAAGCACACATTCCAGGGGGGATGGTCCCATATGTAGATAAACCACATCTGCGGACCATCCAAACCCATTTCTTGGCCAACTCTTCTCATTCTGCCAAGCTTCACTACAGAGATTTCATTGCTATAGTGCTGCAAAATAGCAAAAATCCAGTTGCCAAGCCAATTCAGACACAGGTGCTCTCTGTCTCCCAAGACACTGTTGTACCATTCAGGCATCCCCCTCAAGTTGCTAAAAATTGGAAAGGGGCACTTGGAGGGGGGAAAATGTTTGCTAAACTTGGCCTCTTCAATCAGCACAATGCTAGCTGTTGCTGTACAGCAGTTTAAAACAAAATAAAAATATGATACCACTGCCAGTGTGGAAGTGTTTGTAAAGGAATGTTTTACAAACACTTAACAAGGCCACTTGGAAACATAGCTTGTATGTTTTTTGTCTGCCAAAGTCTTGAAGGGAGAGTGGCTGTACTGAGGGGCCCAAGAAGAAAAGAGCAAGAGTCCAGTAGCACCTTAAAGACTAACAAAATTTCTAGAAAAGGGCAAGAGTCCAGTAGCACCTTAAAGACTAACAAAAATATTTTCTGGTAGGTTATGAGCTTTCGTGAGCCACAGCTCACTTCTTCAGATACAGCTAGAATGTGAATCCATCTGTGTTTAAGTAGAAGAGAGTGAATTCAGACAAGCATTAGTATGTAAATGTTAACAGTATGTAAATGTGAATAGTAGGCGTGATGGAATTAGGTGTGGTATGCAGAAGAGTCTGTGATGTCCAGGGGAGAGATGGGTGTGGAGAAATCAGCATTGGTAATGAGCCATGAATGCAAGGTCTTTATTCAGCCCAGGTAAATGCATTGACTTTAGTTTGAATATCAACTGGGTTATGAGCTTTTGTGAGCCACAGCTCACTTTTTCAGATGGGGACCCCAAATAAATGAAACAGTACACAGGGGGGGGGGAGGAAAAAATTAAGAAAGGTAGAGAATGGGCTCCAAACGTGCAAGTAAACATCTGTTTGTTGTTACAAATAACAGATCCTGTAGTCCCACCTCAGGTGAAATTCCCATTAAAGTCTACCCTGGATCTCAGATCAATATAAAAAATGCCAAATATTACAGTTGTTTGTGTTCATTTTGATAATCAGAGTAATGTGCTGTATTTAGCTTTCTTCTTAACACTGAAAGGCTGACGAGTATATAACAAGAATATCAAGAATATTTGCTATATGGGTAGAATATGGTCTTGTGTTAGTATTATATTAGTGATGTATTAAGTATGTGTGTTGTGTATTTTGTTATGTGCAGTGCTGAAAATAAAAATATTATTATTTAAAAAAAAGAATATTTGCCATCTGATACCAAACCCAACTGGTGTGTTTTGGTGAAAAGTATCCAGCTTCCATATCACAATCTTGCATCTGAATAGTTTACAGGTAATATTAAACAACTCATAATATAGAACAAGAAAAAGTTGAGTAGAATAGGCTGCGGAGACAAGGGGTCAGTAATAATGTACCCGCGGCATAGTTGTCCCACTTCCCAGACTATTGAAAATCTAGTTCAGGCAAGTTTTAGCTACTATATCCTTTGCAGACATTTCCTGCATGTTATGTAAGCCCCATGCTTGAGACTACAAGGACCAGATCTTTTTGAAAGGGCTGGTTCACACATTACGAAGATGCGTTTTGGAGTTCTGTGATTCAGAGATGTACATGGGCCCAATTCAGACTGGGACCCCAGCACATGGAGGGAGGGTGCTTCATTCTTCCCTTTTGTACCATTTTCCTGACCTGAAATAGCCCCAGAAAGTTCATATTGGTCTACCTAGCATAACTTACATATAGTTATGACTACACATACGTTTTCCATGTGGGGCGAACCTATCCATTTGTGCACTCATTGTTATTTGGTCTTCAGTCTCATAAAGAATGGTCAAGATGATATCAACATCAGTCAGACATCTAATGCTGCTATGTATAAAGAGGACTTGACTCAAGAATTATGGGTGATAGCCTTATCAACGTTCTAAGGTTCTTGCTTCAGGTAAAGACCATACAGCCATGATGGATAGTACTATAAACTGAGAAAGCCATTATTTTGAGAGGGTTTTGCTACAGTCTCCCTCACGTCAGGACTAAAAAGAGGACTAAATTTGAGAGCTAACTGTAGCTACTGTTATTGGCTTGTCCCAAGGAGACCTGTAGCTAGTATAACTGTCCACCAGAAACATATTGTGGGGCCAGACACCTCCACCACTATCTCACAAGGTTATTTGCGAGAATAGAGTGGGGATGATCTATAGACTTGTGATCTTACCGTACACTCATTCTCTCTGGAGTAGGTTCCATACTGCCTTTCCTTCAGGGCACTAAACAAAATAGTCTTCCATGGTTAACAGAGAGAGTTTCTTCCACACAGCAATATGTTAATAATCAAACATATACACATCATGTGCCCATAAACATATACTATGGGCCTAATTCTATTTAAACTCTAATGATGCGTGGTACTGATTCAAACAAGCTGTTCTATTGAGTTCAGCTGAATAAGAGCCATTCAATGGGAGGGAAGCTTGCAAAATTCCAGCCCCCAACTGTAGGATTTTAATAGGTATTTCTTAGCATTTGCATGTTTTTCATGATGCATCAAAGGAACATGGAATGTTTGAACTCACATGTTGAAGTTTGTTGCAAAATTCTTTTAATAATATTATTTTGAAGGCTGCCAGCATTTATTTTGGCAATGGATATGTGGGGCGTTTCTTAAAATGTTTCCATTTTGGCATATGCTCAGTGCTACTTACACATTAACGATTAACAAGGCACATTTAACCAAATCCCTCCTACTGCAACATGAGATCCCATAGCATGAAAGATTCTTTGCTTGCTTACCAGTAACAAAGGTAAAGCCCAAGGACTGATAAGTGTTTTAACGTGGAAAAGAATCATCACTTTTCTGCAGATGCTGAATGCCAAAGAGGGAGCAGATGAAAGAAACGTTACTTGCCAGGCTTCTGTGGATAATCAGATCTGAAGCCTATTCTAAATTGGGGGGATACTGTGTGTCCCCTACAAAAGGCCAGTTATGGGATCATAGTAACTCTACAGAAAGCTGGAGTCACTCAGACTGAAACGAAACCATAGGTCAAACACAGTTTTCAGGACCCTTTAGTTTCCACTAGAAAACAAGCATGGCAGTGATTAACTACCTGGAAGAGACAATCACTTTCACACAGCCCAAATAATACCCTTTCAATCCACTTTCAGTGCACCTTAACAATGGTTTGCAAGTAGATTTTGCCAGTTCACACAAGAGAATCCACCTTCAAAGTGCTCTGAAAGTGGACTGAAAGTGGATTATTTGGGCTGTGCGAAAGTGCAGAATGACATTTGGTAGGTACAACCCAGGCAGGCAGCTTCAAACTCTCAGATGAGCGCCAGCAGGTGGCATTCCAAAGTGAATCTCACAGATCCCCCCAAATCCCACCGCCAGGCCGTTTATTCATGGAAGGTTTTGCATTGGATTGGTCACTCTGTGTGTGTGTGTGTGTGTGTGTGTGTGTGTGTGTGTGTGTGTGTGTGTGTTAAGTGCCTTCAAGTCGCTTCCGACTCATGGCGACCCTATGAATGAACGTCCTCCGAAATGCCCTATCTTTTACAGCCTTGCTCAGATCTTGCAAATTGAGGGCTGTGGCTTCCTTTATAGAGTCCATCCATTTCTTGTCGGGTCTTCCTCTTTTCCTGCTGCCCACAACTTTTCCTAGCATGACTGTCTTTTCCAGTGACTCTTGCCTTCTCATAATATGACCAAAATACGATAGCCTCAGTTTAGTCATTTTAGCTTCTAGGGTCAGTTCAGGCTTGATTTGATCTATAACCCACTGATTTGTTTTCTTTTGGCAGTCCACGGTATCCGTAACACTCTCCTCCAACACATTTCAAAGGAATCTATTTTCTTCCTACCAGCTTTCTTCACCGTCCAGCTTTCACGCCCATACTTAGGTGCATATACATACATATGTGTGTGTGTTAAGTGCCGTCAAGTCACTTCCGACTCATGGCGACCCTATAAATGAAAGTCCTCCAAAATGTCCTATCTTTGACAGCCTTGCTCAGACCTTGCAAATTGAAGGCTGTGGCTTCCTTTATTGAGTTAATAAATACATACCTATAGGTGATTCACAGTGGGTAGCCGTGTTAGTCTGTCTGCAGTAGTAGAAAAGAGCAAGAGTCCAGTAGCACCTTGTGTGTGTGTTAAGTGCCGTCAAGTCGCTTCCGACTCATGGCGACCCTATGAATGCAAGTCCTCCAAAATGTCCTATCTTTGACAGCCTTGTTCAGATCTTGCAAATTGAAGGCTGTGGCTTCCTTTATTGAGTCAATCCATCTCTTGTTGGGTCTTCCTCTTTTCCTACTAAGTAGCACCTTAAAGACTAACAAAAATATTTTCTGGCAGGGTATGAGCTTTTGTGAGCCACAGCTCACTTCTTCAGATACAGCTAGAATGTGAATCCATCTGTCTTTAAGTAGAGGAGAGTGAATTCAGACAAGCATTAGTATGTAAATGTGAACAGTATGTAGATGTGAATAGCAGGCATGATGGGATTAGGTGTGGTATGCAGAAGAGTCTGTGATGTCCAGGGGAGAGATGGGTGTGGAGAAATCAGCATTGGTAAGGAGCCATGCTCGGAATGAGCCATACCTAGAGGTGCACATTTTCCCCAACCGAATTCTCAAAACTCTGCATGGGGGGCTTACTGTTGAGCTTTGAGAATATGAATGGGGGGGGGAAGCGTATCTAAGGTAAAGGTAAATGACCTGTGCAAGCACCGGGTCATTCCGGACCCATGGGGTGACGTCACATCCCGACGTTTCCTAGGCAGACTGTGTTTTACGGGGTAGTTTGCCAGTGCCTTCCCCAGTCATCTTCCCTTTACCCCCAGCGAGCTGGGTCCTCATTTGACCGACCTCGGAAGGATGGAAGGCTGAGTCAACCTTGAGCCGGCTACCTGAAACCGACTTCCGTCGGGATCGAACTCAGGTCGTGAGCAGAGCTTGGGACTGCAGTACTGCAGCTTGCCACTCTGCGCCACGGGGCTCCTGGCAGCGCATCGAAAGAGAGGCAAACCGGAGGCAAAGCCTCCCGTGCCTAAACGGCCAGCGCGTCTTCAAAGCGTCCGCGCAGGTTCACGCGCCCATTCGACCTGGCAATGGAAACCGTGAGAAAGGCCGCATTCCACACCGGCGGCCTCATCACCTGTACACATTTAAGGTGGGTAGTTGGGCACTGTTTATTCTATAATATTATAACAGATGATGTAAAACTATAGTATAAGTGCTCTTTTTGTATTTTTTTTATGTGATTATAATTGGTTATGGGTTTTTTTTAAAATTAAAAAATAATAAAAATTTATAAAATAAATAAATAAAAATAAAATAAACCTTCCACCCAACTCGCAGGCTTAAAAAAATAATCAGGGAAAGGGGCATCCCGCCTCGCCTTCAGAGCCGCACAGCGCACCGCGAGCCCCTCCGCGAGAGAAAAGAGGACCGGAAACGAGCGGCGGAAGAAGAAGGAGGAGGTGAAAAGGCGGCGGCGGGGGGGTCGCTCCTTACCTGAGGCAGCGCGGAGGGAGAAGTAGGGCGGCGCTCTCGTCTCGCCCAGCTCAGCGTTTTCACTTTCGCTCTGGGAAGGCTGAGGGGATAACTGACGGGGAGGGGGAGGGGACGGGCGGGAGACGAGGCGAGGGGCCGAACTTCCCGCCTCTTCCCCTCAGGAGTTTTGAATCCCCCCCCTTCCCAAGAGGCAGCGCCGCAAACGCCGGCGGGTGGGGGGGTGGGGAGTGGCCAAGCGCACGCGCGGCGGGGGGAGGGGGCACGAGGCGGGAAAAAGTCACACTAGAACGCGGGGTCACGTGCTGAAGCTGGAGGGCGGGAGATTCAAAACAGATCGAAGGAAGTGTTTCCCCCCCCACACACACAACAGCGTCGTTCAACGGTGGAACTCCCTGCCCCAGGATGTGGGGGATGGCTGCCCACTTGGAAGGCTTGAAGAGGAGTGGGCATATTCATGGAGGAGAGGGGTATTCATGGAATGGATACTGGTCATGCTGCACACCTATTCTCTCTAGTATCAGAGGAGCATGCCTATTATGTTGGGTAATTCACAGTGGGTAGCCGTGTTAGTCTGTCTGCAGTAGTAGAAAACGGCAAGAGTCCAGTAGCACCTTAAAGACTAGCAAAAATATTTTCTGGTAGGGTATGAGCTTTCGGAAGCCACAGCTCACTTCTTCAGATACCTGGTATCTGAAGAAGTGAGCTGTGGCTCACGAAAGCTCATACCCTACCAGAAAATATTTTTGTTAGTCTTTAAGGTGCTACTGGACTCTTGCCCTTTTCTACTATTAGCTGATAAGGATCCTGAGATAACCAAAAATGTTGCAAAACCTTTGACGACAGTAGTCAACCGGCGGGAATCTAGTCGGCAGTCGAATCACAACATTAAGGAAGGGTTTCCTTTAATTTTATTTTACTCTTAACTTTTATCCTTTTTTATATACTGCAGATTGCACTGTGCCAATAAAGAATTCACAGTGGGTAGGCGTGTTAGTCTGTCTGCAGTAGTAGAAAACGGCAAGAGTCCAGTAGCACCTTCAAGACTAACAAAAATATTTTCTGGTAGGGTATGAGCTTTCGTGAGCCCCAGGCTGTATCTGAAGAAGTGTGCTGTGGCTCACGAAAGCTCATACCCTACCAGAAAATATTTTTGTTAGTCTTTAAGGTGCTACTGGACTCTTGCCCTTTTCTACGATTATTTTGGGTGCGGTGGAACCAGGGCCGGATTTAGGTCTGATGAAGCCCTAAGCTATTGAAGGTAATGGGGCCCTTTATATGTCCAGCTGTCCTTTGTCAACAACAAATTGTCGCTGTTTTTTGTGTTGAATATATGCTATATGGTAATTTACGGACCTAATAGGTATCTAAAGTCATTTGCACATAACAAAATATGTATTTTATCAAAGTAATTGTTGATTTTGGAAATGTACATCCAGTTTTTTTTCCTTTTTATTTTTTGGGGGGGCCCCAAGAGAGTGGGGCCCTAAGCTATAGCTTGTTTAGCTTATATCCGGCACTGGGTGGAACACCGGCAGGATGGTGCTGCTGCAGTCGTCTTGTTTGTGGGCTTCCTAGAGGCACCTGGTTGGCCACCGTGTGAACAGACTGCTGGACTTGATGGGCCTTGGTCTGATCCAGCAGGGCCTTTCTTATGTTCTAAAGCGGCAACCCGAACACGACCCTCTCAGCTTTGTCACTTTCAAGGGGGTCATTGCGGCGGCCCCAAAGAGAAGGAGCCGCAGAGTTGGTTTTTCTCTGCCACTTAAGGGAGACTCAAGCCAGCTTACAACCACCGTCCCCCCTCCACGCAACAGACACCCTGACCATTTTTGCGTGGTGATGAGCCGCGTGTGCCAGGCTGAAGTGCCCCGCATATTTTAAATTTTGCACACTGAACCGTCCTTCTGGAAGTGACCGCAAAGCCGCCGCAGACCTGCTCTGCATTGCTAAAGAGGCCATGGCCATTTAAAAAGGTCAAGGTCCCCTGTGCAAGCACCGGGTCATTCCTGGCCCATGGGGTGACGTCACATCCCGACGTTTCCTAGGCAGACTTTTGTTTACGGGGTGGTTTGCAAGTGCCTTTCCCAGTTGTCTTCCCTTTACCCCCAGCAAGCCATTTATGCATGGTCAATTTTGATGCTTGCTCAAAGCTCTTCTTTAAAATGCAACTTTAAAAATGCCTATTCATGGTCTCGACGCAAAAGGAGAAATTCCACTCACCCCCCACTCACCTGCTCCTTCGTTCGTTTGCATCGCCATTAGCATGTGCATAGCTAACGCGCTGCTGTTGTTTTCCATGGTTCCCTCTGGTTATTCTTCGCAGCAGCGGTGGAGCAAAGACAAAAGGTCTTTTTTAATGTGAAGCACGTCTGCTTCGCAGTCACTTCCGGATTGACGGTTCAGTGTGCAAAATTCAAAAAAATCTGCGGGGCAATTCAGCCTGGAACGTGCTGCTAATTACCATGCAAAAATGGTCTTGGTTTTTATATGCTGACTTTCTCTGCCACTTAAGGGAGACTCAAACCGGCTTACAATCACCTTCCCCTCCACACAATAGACACCCTGGCCATTTATGCTTGGTAATTAGCAGCATGTTGCAGGTGGAATTGCCGCGCAGATTTTTTTTGAATTTTGCACGCTGAACCATCGTTCCGGAAGTGACTGTAAAGCCGGCACATACCTGCTTTGCATTACTAAAGAGGCCATTTAATGCGCCCTTTGGTGTTTGCCGCGAAGAATCTTCCTCAAGGAATAATGCAAAACAACAGAGGCGCGTTAGATATGCATATGCTAATGGCTATGCAAAAAGTAACAAAGGAGCAGGAGAGTGGGTGGAGTGGAAAGGCATTTTTAAAGTCACATTTTAAAAAGCTTTGAGCGAGCATCAAAATTGACCATGCAAAAATGGCCCTTGTGAGGTAGATGAGGCTGAGAGAGCTCTAAGAGAGCTGTGACTAGTCCCAAGATCACCCACCTGGCTTCATGGGGAGGAGTGCGGAAACCAACCCAGTTCACCAGATTAGCCTCCACCGCTCATGTGGGAGGAGTGGGGAATCAAACCCGGTTCTCCACATCAGACTCCACCGCTCCAAATCACCGCTCTTAACCACCACACCATGCCGTCCGCAGGTCCTGCCAGTTTCACAACAGCCATGCCTCCAGGGAGTGAGTTTATTTGACGCACTTGGAGACTTCTGGCCTCGTGCTTAGAGGAAAGTTTCGCAGGCAGTTGGAGAGGGGTGGTGGTGTTGGGTGATTCGGGTCTGATGTTTTTGTTTTGCTTTTTCTCCCCCCGCCCACCCCTTCAAGCAGCTGCCCTTTAAATGTATTTTAATTGGCTGGAATGTTGAAAGAATCTCATTTTGGCAGTCATTTGCATTTGAAGCACGCCCCTCGGCAGCTGAATTGGGCCCCAGAAGCATCCCGATCACTTCATCAAAAGAGGTTGCTGAATGGTGGACGCTCAAATATGGAGGCAAAATGATGCCTTTGACAATTGTTGCACCCTAGCTATGTACAAGAGTGCGGCGGTACAATTAACTTTTTTTTAAACTCCCCAAACAGATCTATTTTTCCTTGGGTCCAGAAATTAATCTTTCCCCATTTCTCCTCTGAAAGTACTGATTTATGATAAACTTTTTCAAAAATGAACAAAATGTCCTTTGAAGCATTATAAGATTATAAACAAACCAATTATTTTACTTTTAAAGTCACTACAGCTTCTATAAATCAGAAGAAGGTTTTTATACCTTGCTTTTCTCTACCTTTAGGAGTCTTAAAGCAGCTTACAATCACCTCAACTGAAGTATAGTGTCCAGATCACGTGAAGTAATGGGATCGCTTTACTCTGCTCTGGTTAGACATCACCTAGAGAATTTGTTCAGTTTTGGGCACCACAATTTAAGAAGGATGTAGACAAGCTGGAACGTGTTCAGAGGAGGGCAACAAAGGTGGTGAGGGGTCCGGAGACCAAGTCCTATGAGGAAAGGTTGAAGGAGCTGGGTATGTTTAGCCTGAAGAGGAGAAGACTGAGAGGTGATACAATAATCGTCTTCAAGTACTTGAAGGGCTGTCATATAGGGGAGGGTGCCGAGTTGTTTTCTGTTGCCCCAGAAAGTCAGACCAGAACCAACAGGTTGAAATTAAATCAAAAGAGTATCTGTCTTCACATTAGAAAGAAATTTCTAACAGAGCGGAACAGACTTCCTCGAGAGGTGGTAAGCTCTCCTTCCCTGGAGGTTTTAAAGCAGAGGCTAGATGGCCATCTGTCAGCAATGCTGATTCTATGACCTTGGGCAGTTCATGGGAGGGAGGGCATCTTGGCCATCTTATAGGCATGGAGTAGGGGTCACTGGGGGTGTGTGGGGGAGGTACTTGTGAGTTTCCTGCATTATGCAGGGGGTTGGACTAGATGACCCTGGTGGTCCCTTCCAACTCTATAATTCTATGACCTTCCCTTCCCTTCCCTACAACAGACACCTTGTGAGGTAGGTGGGGTTGAGAGAGTTGAGATAGAACTGTGATTAGCCCAAGGTCACCCAGCAGGATTTAATACTTTTTCATAGGTGTGACTATCATGTTTCTTGTTGCTTTGTAAGGCTACAATCATAGCATGTTTACAGTCGGATTTACTTCTGAATATATTTGCATAAACTGCACAACACTTTTGTGAAGCAAGTAGTTTACCTCCCGTTATAACAACTATGTAATAAATATTGAAAATGTATACTAAATGCAAGAAATTGAGAAAACATATACCAGATTACATTTTGAAGAAAATAATATAATCCTGAAATAAATATTTTGAGTAGTATCTAGTCAAGGTTAAACTCTTTTAAAGTCCTGCTAGATTTTGTGCAATTTATAGCACAATCCTAAACAGAATTATTCCTTTCTAAGCCCATTGACTTCAGTTGACTTAGAAGGGTGTAACTCTTCTTAGGATGGGACCTGTCAATCCTAAAAACACTCCCATGAGTAAATCCTGTTGAATAAAATGGGATTTACTTCTGAGTAGATCTGTTTAGTTTTGCATTCTGGAATTTAGTGAAATTAACATTTAAAACAATACATTATAAAAGTGCCTCTGATTAAAGTCATAACATCCTGAGCGAAACAACATCCTATGGAACTGCAATGGCTTAAAAGGTCGCTTGTCGTCATCATTTCACTAACAAGAATGAAGGGACTTTTAAAAAGGGAGATTGTTCCCAGGCTGGAGTACAAAGAACACTGTTTTCTACAAATATATGGTGCAGGCCTCATGCAGAAATTCTAACAACACTTGCCAGATACAGAAGAATGCACCTCTTAAGGGTTTGTTGTGTTAAAAGAGAAACACTAACATGATATAGCCTCAACCCCTACTTGCATTATTGCAGAGTTGCATAATTTAACAAGTTTGCTGTATAAACTGTGTAAAATGCAGGCTCTAGAGTCTCGAAAGCATTTGTTACATAACACCTCTTTGTGCCGACCACCTAGAAAAGGGGTCCCGAACCTTTTGGAGCATGAGAGCACCTTTAGAATTCTGATACAGGGTTGTAGATGCAACCACAAATTGGCTGCAGTAGAAATTGTAGTCAACCACAAAATATCAGGGAGTGAGTCTAATAATAATTCTTCAACATTTCAGACCAAAAACTGAGTGACACAATGCCTTTTAAAATGAACACATTGTTTAAAAATATTTTCTTGCATACTCTGCGATGGAAGCTTGCTGGGTGACCTTGGGCCAGTCACACGGTCTCAGCCTAACCCACCTCACAGGGTTGTTGTGAGGATAAAATGGAGGAAAGGAAAATGATGTAAGCCTCTTTGGGTCCCCACTGGGGAGAGAGGTAGGGGATAAATGAAGAGCCAGAGTAGTATAGTGGTTAAGAGTGGCTGACTCTAATTTGGTGAACCAGGTTTGTTTCCCACCTCCACCACATAAAGCCTGCTGGGTTTCCTTGAGCCAGTCACAGTTCTCTCAGACGTCTATCAGCCCCCCCCCCACCTCACAAAGCATCTGTTGTGGAGAGGGGAAGGGAAGGCAATAGTAAGCCGCTTTGAGAATCCTTAAAAAGGTAGAGAAAAAGCGGGTATATAAACCAACTCTTCTTCAAATAAATAAATAAATAAATAAATACAATCCGGGTAGCCACAAATGTAAGAAGTTTAAACAAAGGGGATTCCAAGGGCTAAATGACACCAGTCACCTCTTCAGTTTTTCAAAATGGGTTTGATCCAGTGAAAAAGTTAATGGAAGGAGTTGATGAAGAGGACTGATCTTTGCTTTCCTCTAGTTCAAGTAGCCTGCTTGGGGAAGGTTAGAAAAGATCCATTCCACCACCTTCTGTGAACTTTCCCACAGGATCCAACCCAAGGGTTTACTGTAGTCTGGCTCATGCAATACTCTCAACAGGGAAGAAAATGAACAAACCAAGATGAAAATGAAAAGAAAAATAGAGATGGGGTCTGAGGTAATTAATGATGAAGAAAGTCTGCCAAATTCATCTTGCAACTCCAGTCCAATGGTTTCAAAAGATAATCTGGTTGATAGCCAGGAGTTTCAAGTATCTCCCACTTATTTATTAAATGAGATTTACAAACAACAACTGCAACTAATTTTCAGTGAAGTGTTCATAGCCATATGGACTTTAGCACACTACTAGAGGCTGGAAGAAGTTCCAACAAGTTAGTACTAATCAAAAACTGCAGGGATTCTGTTATTGAACAGGAACAGTTATGCCATCAAGCTGTTTTGTCTATCAAGTGTAAACTTTGGGGAGATAATTCATGACTATGCAGTGAAAAGAGGCTGGCAAATTTGGTGGAAACTATCAGAATTTTCTCCCAGACTTTGAAGAGCTGGTACCATTAAAAAGTTTTAATTTGATTCTGAATAGATGTGCAATTAATTGTTACGGTTTTGAAATGTTATTGATATTATCTTCTTTAGTGAATCATGCAAACCCTATTTTGAATAATGCTTTTTATAGGATAGAGTAGGGGGGCGCTGGGGTTGAGTTTGTGGAACCAAGGGGCCATGGCCTGAAAGGTTTGGGAACCACTGCTTTAGAGTAAAGAAAGTCAAACACACCAAACTTAAGAGCAATCAAAAAGTTACAAAATTATCAGCAAGCTTTGTAGGTCTCTTCTTCAGCCTGGAGCACTGGATGTTATGCTAAACAAAAATAGCAAAAGGAAAGGGGTGTGGTAGGAAAGCCCCAGTGTAAGCTACAGTGTAATTTCAGAAATTTAGAAGATATAATTCATGATATTATATTACAGATGGGATCAAATTAGTGTTGCCAACAACTTGAAGAATGTCCTGCCCACTTAATAGGGGCTTAATGTAGGGTTGCCAACCTCCAAGTACTAGCTGGAGATCTCGTGCTATTACAATTGATCTCCACCCGATAGAGATCAGTTCACCTGGAGAAAATGGACACTTTGGCTATTGGACTCTATGGCATTGAAGTTCCTCCCCTCCCCAAACCTTGCCCTCCTCAGGCACCGCCCAAAAAATCTCCTGGTATTTCCCAACCCAGAGCTGGCAACCCTAGTTAATGGGATGTTATTGAACTAATGATGCCATTTATCTGGATGCTACACAAAATTCTACCTGCCTATTTCCTTTATTAAAGGGGCTAGACATTTTTCTTCAGGTTGCTGGCAACCCTAGATGGGACTGTACTTTGTTTAGGGGAAGGGTCCATGTTACATGTTCCTCTTGGCCTCCTGAAACAGATGCTTGTGCTTTCAAATTTTTGTCTCTAATGCTACGAATGTATAAATAACAACTGTCAAGATGATGCAGTATATGATCTTCTAGAATGATCAACAATAAACTATAGGGTTGCCTACAACCTGGATAAAAAAACGGCCTGCTCCTTCAACAGAGGCTTAATGTATGGAAATAGATTAAGTTTTTCATAGCATAGAGCCTAGGGCCCAGCATACAGACATTTACCAGCCCCCATGTATTAATTTTACACTGAGTGGCTTTGGGATGTCAGACAACCACCTGGTCCTCACCTCTCACAGCCTATCAAACCTTGTCATATAATTAATCTTTAAAGCCCTACATGGCTTGGGACCACAGTATCTGAAAGACCGTCTTCTCCAATAAATTCCTGCCTGCGAACTAAGATCACAAAGAGAGGCCCTCATGACTGTCCCATCAACCATAGATAATCGTCAGGTGAGTACAAGAGAGAGGGCCTTTTCAGTGGTAGCCCTAGGGTAGTTGTGAATTTCCTGCATTGTGCAGGGGGTTTGACTAGATGACCCTGGTGGCCCCTTCCAACTCTACGATTCTGGTTACGGAAAAACCTCCCTTGGGAGGTGCACCTGGCCAGCCTCACTCTTGATCATTAGGAGGCAGCTGAAAACACCAGCGTGGTGTAGTGGTTAAGAGAGGTGGACTCTTAATCTGGTGAACCAGGTTTGTTTCCCCATTCCGCCACATGAAGCCTGCTGGGTGACCTTGGGCTAGTCACAGTTCTCCTAGGGCTCTCTCAGCCTTACCTACCCCACAAGCTGTCTGTTGTGGGGAGAGGAAGGGAAGTAGATTGTAAACCATTTTGATACTCCTTAAAAGGTAGAGAAAATCGGCATATAAAAATCAACTCTTCTTCAAAACATTTGATTCGTTCTTCCGCTTATCGGCAGTTTTAAATTATTAAATTATTATCGGCAGTTTTAAATTATTTAGCTAGTGGGGTTTTTTAGTGTGCCTATATTTTATTATTTACACTGTAAGCCACCTTGCTGTAAGGTAGAAAGGTGGCTAATAAATGTTTTAAATACCCACCCAAGGGAGTTTGGGGTACTCTCCATCCTGAGATGACACTATTTTATAAGCTGTTCCAGCATGGGAAGGGTACCACCGAAATACTAATATACACTGCCTTCGACAATATTTTTTACAAATATACACTGTTTGTCTCACACACACATACAAGGACTGATATGGCTCCAGTCAAATAGCATTTTTAAATAGAAATTGCAATTGTCAGAATATCTGTCTTTTGGTTGTCCCACTGGACCACTCAGAGGAATACGTTTGCATGTACATGATCACAACTGTAACTCCCCAGCAACTGGCTCATAAGAATCTTAGGGCACTTTCACACAGTCCAAATAATGCACTTTCAATCCACTTTCACTGCACCTTAACGATCGTTTGCAAGTGGATTTTGCCAGTTCACACAGTAAAATCCACCTTCAAAGTGCATTGAAAGTGGATTGAAAGTGCATTATTTGGGCTGTGTGAAAGTGCCCTAAACGTTAGAGACATATGTCTAAAAGCTTGCCAAACCAGGGCTTTAATCTAATGATAGTAAAGCCATGTTTTTTCCATACACAATTTAACATTTTTTCCACTATTTTATGGAAGCTAAGGCCTTTTGAGAGTTATGTATTTTATTAGGTATTATCATGAACTACAACATCTGAAAGTGATTCCAGATATGAATTCGATTTAAAGTTGGGTGTATAGGGAAAGACAGATCCTGCATGTCATCGATATTTTAAGTCTGACACTTCAAAGTTTAACCCATAAATTAATTCTGGAACCCTAGAATTGCTACGCACTTACGAGTCATCCAGTTCATCTACTTTTAGAATTGTCTTCTGGCTGATTTAGTTCACTTACCGTTATGGTTCATCCCAGTCACACTGGGGCAGACTCTGCAGAGTCCCTTTCAGGCCCTGATATCTCCAAGGCACAGGCCCTTCTGAGTGATGTTTAGGAACCAGGTGTGGGACCCCCCAGTGAGGAAAGAGACTGGGAACCACCTGGAAGCCCTACACCCCATCGACACCTTCTGAGCACATGGATCCACTGCAGGATCCCCTACCAAAGTCCTGCACCCACAAAGGTTTCCCCAGAACATTGGGTTCAGAGCAAAGGAGGACCAGGGCAGAGACAGGGGCCCAACAAATGAGTACGCCAGGGTCTGTCTGAGAAAGGAGATGAGGTGAAGTAGTTCTTGACAGCAGCTGGGACTTTAACCAGGTCATTAGAAAGGGTGGGGTTCCCAGCTTCTATAAGCCTGGAGAAGTTTGGAAGCTTTGTTGGTTCAACAGCTCCCAAGATGAAAAAGTACAACTTTGGTTTACTGAAGTGGACTTCCTAAGCCATTGCATCAGACCCCAGGGAATCCTCATGGATCTGCACACAGTTGATGTAATTTTGTCTTGGCAGGCCCTAAAGGTAAGGTTCCCAACCTCCAGTCATCAGGGTCTCCTCCACCACCTTGGCCAAATGTATAAAACCCCAGGAGTGGGGGGCCTGCCTGCAGAACTAATGCATTTATGCCATGACCCCAAACTAGCAGGTCATTTGGGGCATTAAAGATGCTGCATCGGCTCATCCACAGATTCTGGTGGCCTCAAATTCAGACTGACACCTTCTGTTGTGTAGATGCACGTGAAGAACATTGGCATGCAAAGGATCTGCCAGGGAAACCCTCAGATCTGCTAATGCCCCTCTCTAGTGCAGCAGGTCTCTGGAAGATCATATCCCTGGACTTTATTAATGAACTTCCTGCCTCTGGGGGTACCATCATCATATTGGTGGTGGGAGACATATTTACCAACATGTCTCTTTTCGTTCCTTGTGCCAGATTTCCATATGCCAAAGAAACAGCCTGGCTGTTCATGCAGCATATATTCCAACTATACAAGTTGCCAGAACCCTTGATTTTGGATCAGGGCCTCCAATTCACTCTCGTTTTTGGCATGTTCTGCAAAAATTCATGGGAATGCAAGTTTACCTTTCTTATTCCCAGACCACATGTACTAATGCCTTCCTGGAACAGTACCTTCCACAGTTGCATGAATTACTAAGAGGATGAATGTGTGATCTTGCTTCCTCTAGCAGAGTTTGGTACAATAACACCCTCCACACCTTGGACCAGCAGACCCCATTTCAAGCCAGTTTTGTCTATCACCCATGGTGGCAGTTTCCTCATTGTTCCCCGCAGTGCAGGAAATACTCCAAGAACTATAAGCCAAACACTCACAGAACAGCTAGACCAAGCCAAATGGGCAGAGGCAGATAGTCAGAAGAAGCAATCAGGTGGGATATCAGGCATGGCTTTCCACCAGGTACATATGGAGGCCATTTCTGTAATCAGTGTGAACTATTGCTGATTATACAGTTTGCAGGGTATCAAACGGAAGAAATAAGAAAATGTGGAGAAATGGAAGGGGGCATAAAGAAAAAGAAGATGGCCCAAAGAGGGAAAACCCATCTAGAGCCTTAGTCCAATATTTTATTCCCCACTCAGCTAGAAGCTTATGTTCCAAAAAAAATCCTGCATATTTGTCACAATGAATTGCCATTCTGCAATAGCAACCAATGTTGCCTTACTATTATATGCTATTAACGCCATAAAGACTTCTAATATGGTGCAGTGATTCACATGGTGGAGTATGCTCAGGAAATACCAGTTCCCACTCAGCCATGAAGTTTACTGTAGGTGTTCTTGGCCCAAACTTCTCGCTGTACCTAACCTACTCAGGGTTGTGGTGAGGAGAAAATGGAGGATAAGAAAACCATTTACATCAACATGAGCTCCTTGGAGGAATGACAGGATAAATAGTTTATAGGTGGAGTACCTGAAAACAGAAGTGAGAGAAAGTGTGGTGTAGTGGTTAAGAGTGGCAGACTCTAATCTGGAGAACTGGGTTCAATTCCCCACTCCTCCACATGAAGCCTGCTGGGTGACCTTGGGCCAGTCACGGTTCTCTCAGAACTCTCTCAGCCCACCTATGAATGTCTCTTGCCTTGAAAACCCACCGGGGTCGCAATAAATCAGCTGTGACTTGACTGCACTATACACACACGCAATTGATTAGTGATTGGTTAGTTATTCTGCTTCATGGATCTGTGATTCTGATATCCCAGTAGCAAAATCAAGCAGGGATTTAAGACAAGGGGTTTCCCTTTACTTGCCCGTGCAAATAGGTGCAGATTACCTTTCGCAACAGATGGATATCCACAATCTTTTCCACAACTTTTGGTGAAGTTTGAAATAGAAACTTATGAAACTGCTTTACAATGAGTCACATCAATGGTCTATCATGGTCAGTATTGTCTACTCTGATTGACAGCAGCTTTGTGGGGGTCTCGGGCAGAGTGGTTTTGCATCACCTACTACCTGATTCTTTTAACTGGAGATTCCAGTGATTGAACCTGGGATTTTCTACATATGAAGCAGATGTTGTGCCACTGAGCCACAGCTCCACCCTAACAGCATCCCTAAACAGTATACTGAGAATTGCTCTTGCTGGTAAAATGGCCGTCAGCAAGGTGGGGCCAGCAATGTGCAGGCTGCAATGAGTTTTTAAAGGGGTGAGTCACAGCTTGCAAGATTTCTGACCTTTCAGCCTAGTGTACATTTGATATCCACGTTTAAAACTGGGTTAATGCATGGATGGCCACATTCAGTAGTTTCTCAAGGACGACAACAACAACAAGAAGCCAAAAAATTTACAAGGAGAATGTTAAATGAAGTTTATTTCTGACCCTCTTGCAAGATTTATACCTCCAACAAGTTCAGCAAAGCTGTAATCCAACAGCGTTTCTTGTGGCTGTTACACAAAACCCCAAAAACCTTTTGCAACTGAAAAAACACTAACTATATGAAACATTTATTATTGAGCCATTTAGTAGCCCCCAGGAGAATGAAAGGGTGAAGGTGCTGCTTTGAAATTTTAAACATTCTCTTTCTCTATATGCTTAAAAGTGCAGCTATCACAGGAAAGATAATCATTTCTTAAAAGCAAAGACATAAACAAGCACGGACGGTTTTCACCGTTTCAAATGGCAATTCTCCACTGTCTTCCTTTCCTTCCTGAGGCTGCCAATGCGCTGTTAGTTAAGGGAAGGAAAAGAGTTATACAGTATTTGGGAAAGAGGCAGAAGAAGTTATAGCAAAAGGAGGAACCCCACAGAGAATGGGAAGCTAATTTATGGCAAGCAGTAACCCCACAGAGAATGGAAAGCTAATTTTCTGCTACACAAATTCTATGCATTTATGAATCATAGTCACAGGCCTCTCATTTTGATATAGAAGGTTGTGAGAATAATTGCATGCTTGATAGAAGCTCTCCTAAGGTAGTGATCGTGCTACTAAACTCTTTACCAAGTTGAGGTATGATACCTCTGCTCTTCAATGAAGAGAGGCAATTTTGAGCAGCTATGCTACACTGCCTAGCATCTGTTTCAGGACTTGCAAAGAGCATGTTTCCAAATTCACATCAGCACTGGAGGAGTATTTTGGGGATTTGTTCTGCCTCATCTCTACTAGGACCAGTTCAGCGGTTTCCTGTATTCCTGTGAGACCAACAGTACACAAGACCATAGTCTACTGGGTCAGACAAATAGTCCATCTAGTCCAGCATCCCATTTCACTCTGTGTCCAGTCAGTTGCCCCTGAAGGTCAACAGAGCATCGAGACCAAGGGCTTCCCCTTGGAAGCCTTCTCGCACTGGTATTTCAAAATTTTCCGCCTTTGTATTTGGAGTTTCCTTTTATTCACTGTGGCTAGTGGACATTGACGGACCTATCCTCCATGAATATTTCTAACTCCTTTTTAAAGCCATCTGTGCTCAATGTCATCACTCCTGTGGTCATTGGGCAACACTTATTGACAGGTAAACTGTCATCACAATTCTTTGTGTGTGCGCAAGGGAGCACATGCACTGATACACAACATGGGACTTTCAGTCCTGCTGTGTTTACTTGTAGTTGCAATAGGGATAATGTAATATGCAGACTGGTTCAGGCCACCATGTCTCATTGCAATAATAAGTATTATTATGACCTCAATACTGATCCTTCAGCCAGAACCATCCACCTTTTATCTGTCCTTTTCTGGGAAAGACTACTGAATGCATAATTCTTCTACAGGTTAATCATACACTTAGCACCATCCATTTTCTGTACTTTTGCCAACCTTACTTTCTAGTGACTGAATTTATTGCCCTGTTTAATTACCTTTGGCCATAGATTGATAAGTGAAATTGTAATCCTTTTAATCTTATTGATCTTAAGCTTTGGTGACATAGATGCAGGATTTACAAAGCATTTTAAAGATTGCTCTGAAACTTTTTTTTGCCATAAGGATTGGGGTGGGTAGACTACTCATCATATTCCCAGCATACCTTGTGAGATTTCACAGGGTTCAGTTCAATATGCGTTCCTGACACTATTGGGCAAGATCGCACAAAGACTGGGGGCATGGCTGGTGTAAATCCAATTACAAATAAAGTTTTAGAGTTACACGTCCTAATACTTCACAGTTAGCACTAAAATAATTATTGACATTTTCCTCTAATGATCTGTGGTAACTAGATTCTCTATCTCTGCATAACCCAGAAGAGATTTGAGCTGGATGGTTGGTGGCTAAAGATCTTATACCTCCTGAAGACGCCATCATTACTTCCATCTTCACAGACTTAGGGCTCCATTTTCCCCTCACCTTGTCCAACGCTACAGTAAGGACATGTCTGCTATCACTCACCCTCAGCAGGACTAGCCAAGAACAAATACAGCTGAAGTGGAGAATTGCTAGCTGTTTCTGTCAAGGGTGAGTGAGGAGTGGTGGTTCTCTCCTTGCTGAGGTGTCAGAGAAACTGAAGTGAGAGTGGCAAGTGAGTGCTTAAGAGGCCTCCCCATCTGGTTCTGCCAGTGATTTCTGCTGGGATACAGGCGGCTGCAGTTAGAGGCCGGCTGGATTAGAGGAAAGATGGGGCTAGATGTCTTTTCTTACCTCACCTAGAAAATAATATATGAATCAGCTCTAACTGATCCCCATAATGGAAGTGCATAATGGGAGGACATTTCCTCATATCAGATCTGCTAAGGAATTTTGCACCTTCTTTACTGTGTGTGTGTTGTCGTCAAGTTGCTTCCGACTCATGGCAACCCTATGAATGAAAGTCCTCCAAAATGTCCTATCTGTGACAGCCTTGTTCAGATCTTGCAAATTGAGTGCTGTGGCTTCCTTTATTGAGTCAGTCCACCTCTTGTTGGGTCTTCCTCTTTTCCTGCTGCCCTCAACTTTTCCTAGCATGACTGTCTTTTCCAGTGACTCTTGTCGTCTCATGATGTGACCAAAATACGATAGCCTCAGTTTAGTCATTTTAGCTTCTAGGGTCAGTTCAGGCTTGATTTGATCTATAACCCACTGATTTGTTTTCTTTTGGAAGTCCACGATATCCATAACACTCTCCTCCTTCTCTTCTGGTTTATAATTTATGGCTCCACCTCTGTGCTATTAGTCAATGCTAGTTCCTCCTGCTGGCAATTTGTGGCACTATAACAGAATGATCCTAATTTTCATTCAGCAAATGTTAATATTTGTATTTTTATCAGTCGTTTCATCATACCTCATGGCTATTTCATATTAATACAAAAATGATTGTGTTAATGTTTATTTTATCGAGTGTTGTATCATTTCCACACTTTTCTCTGTTATTTCCTGCTGCGCAAATACTGACGTGTAGATTTGTGTTTTTCAGAGATAACTAAAAAGGGTGGGAATCTATATAAACAAGAGGAGGACTTTCCAAAGCAGATCATGAAGGCTGCTTACGGTGGGATGAAAGCCAAACTGTCTAAGGTACAGGTTCAGACAACCAAAGAGCTGAAGTGCAAAAAGAAAGGAAGGGTGGAACCAAATTAATCCAAATTATCCTCCCACACAAAAAAGCCCATGAGTCCTGAGGTAACTTAGGTTTTGCTGCCCTAAGGTGATTATGTCAGCTTCAAATGAATAATGTTTATTTTGGTGCTCTTTGTAAAAAATGTCATTTTTGGTTTGTAGAATACGTTCTTTCATTATGTAAAAGGAAGACCATCAGAACTAGATGGAACATGATTCACATGTAAATAGCTCTAAAGTAATTTTTCTTTTAAAGACTTTGGCAAAAAGCAGCTAGCAGACCTAAGGCCTGTCATCTAATGAAAGAAGTACTCAAACATTTCATAATATCCTTGTACCATTCATAAAATCTTTCCTACAATGGAAAAAACAGGAGTGAGTAGCTAGAATTTTAATGAAAAGTAAGATTGCATTCATTCAGCAGATTATAAAATCTGTATTTTCCTTGTCACAAACTGTGTACAGGGGGAAATGAAAAAGGGATAGGAAATAAACCCACAAAGTGCAATAAATCCAAATGTTTACAAACAAAAAGTAGACATGGAGCCATTTAGTGTATTTTGTTAACTTTTGCTATTGTAATTGACCCATCATTCTACAGTCTTATGTGGTCACATCCCCACGGATGTCAGTGAGTTCAGACATGGGTAATTGGTTGCAGGTTAAGCATTTAAGAAAGCCATCTAGGAAAATGTCATGTTCAAGAACAGTATTAAAAAAAAGAGAGAGAGAGATGATATAGTCTCCAGAGCCACTGGTACAATTAATCTAGAATAAGAAAGAAGCTGTGGTTCACTGTTAGGATACATCCTTTGTGTGCACAGAGTTACCCTGGCATCTCCTGTTGAAAAGGTTTCAGGTATCAGATATTGGGAAAGACTTTTCACTGCCTGACATGCTAGAAAGTCAAAATAGCCAATGCTGAACTGGATGGAACAATAGCTGGACTCTGGTATAAATCAGTTTCCTGTGTTAATCTTCATGTTTCCTGGGCCTGAGATGTATAATGGATTCTCTACTTGCACTGTTACCCTGAAATGTTCCAAGCTCTTCAGTTACATTGTTTTGAGATCTCACTACCAGTAGCATTGTGGTAGGGGACAACAGCATTGCCCTGCCCAACTGGTGGGTACTATGGCAGGGAGCAACAGACACCCAAGAGTGTCCCTTGCAAGGTGGGTGGGACTTTTAAGAGCAGAGAAGCCCAGGTAGAGTCAGGCCCTGGGGCAAGACTACTAGTGAAAGATGTGAGGCCAGTCCCAAGGTCTCATAGGAAGGCTAGTGGAAGGATGGACCTGCACTGAGTGCCAGGTCAGGTTTAAAAGACTTGGGGGAGAAGGCCAGTGAAGAGGTCTTGGCCTTTGTCTCCTGAGCACAATGAGCAAGGCTGAGTAGGGAAGAGAAATGTTTGAGTACTGCCAAACCTACTCCCTCCCCATTCTGAGGCCCACAGAGGATGGACAAGGGACATTAACCTACAGAAAGAAATGGAGCAGCCCCACCCTCTCACACCCATTCCCTCTCGTATCTATAACCTACCGCCAGGTCCCAATCATAACTGGAAACCAAGCAACCATCTACTTTTAGAGAATTCTTTACATCATTGTTTCCTAGGCAGGGTTCCCATCCCTGTCCCTTGAAAGATACAGGATAGCAACAGAGGGGGAATGTTACAAGAAGTGATTGTGATCCCACAAAGCATACTAAAACGGAAGGAATAAATCATTTTGGCTATTGAGTGAGAAAATGGGATGGTGGAGAAAGGGTGCAGGATAATGTAAGAGCTCTACCACGGGTGAAGTAGCACAGAAGGGAGAAAAAGGGGTACAGATCTGGCAGCTGTGCCCAATCATGTTTCTAACTGGGCAGAGAGATGGATAATTTCATGTATTCTGAGGGGGGGGGACTGTCATGGAAGCCAAATGCTTGACTGCTATTCTTCCCCCATCCACTATTCACTGGAATTATTACATAGAATATATGCATAACGTTGTCCACATATTGTTTTAATACCAGTTCTCAAGAATCTTCTACAGACATCAGCATATTTAGCCTCTAACCACTCCAATGAAGCTGCTATTATGATAATTAGGAAATGGCATCATGTCATCAATATGCATTTTAGGTAGCGTGTGGGTAAGACATAATTAACTGGAAATTTAATTAAAGCTTCTTTCCCTGCTAAGAAGACAGGTAAATATAATCACAACTGGGGCATAAATTAATAAAACAACTGTCTTTTGCTCAAGATTACTCAACTGTGGACATGCGCCCAAAGCACAGCATAGGAAAGGATCGGAGTGGGGGGGATCTAATAGAGTCTTCTGAAAGAACGGCGTATGTGAATCTATGTTTTTGTACATTTATATTAATTCAGGCGCTAAAGATTGCTGTCACCTGAATCCATGTTAATTGACAATAATTTATTTAACTCGTTTAAATAAATAAGTATTTGGTGTGGTCTGATCAGGTCTATTGTGGGTGTGCATGATATGGGGAAATGAGGTACTGAAGCCTGGAACATTGTTTTAGAATTCAGAACTGAAACTGAAGAGTGTTGTGCTGTGCTACCTTCACTTTCGCCCCATGACACATTTACAAGATACTCTGCTCACTGAACATTCCTTTAATTGATATCCCGTGGCTTTAGGAGTACTCTCTCAGCACATTTGTGTTCTCTCGCCATTAGCAGTATTTATTTCTTAAAGAATAAGAATGATATAAAGAATAAGAATGATATAACATGAATAAGGTACAAGATTGTAAATGAGGATTCATTGGCATTGTTTCTATACCCATGTTTGGTGTGCAGAAAAGTGCTTTAAAAAGTCCATTTTATTATTGTAATGGAGTAGGGATTTGTAGCTTGCTTTACCATAACAAGTACCAAAAACCACTTCATAGCCAACACACCACAGTTACCGATGATTCTATGGACTTGCTCACTGAAACGCCTTTGCATACTTTTAAAGAACCATCACTGCGTCTTGCTGTGTCACTCCAATTTTTTTAATTCCTCTGAACATATTTGAACCCCTTTGATGTCAAAACAATGTATTGCCGTATGGAATATTTTTATTCTTTGGATGTTTGGAACAGTTCCATCACCAAAAAATCATAATACATGCTGTAACGGCTGGGTCAGTGTTTGGGTCTGTAAGCTGTAAACAGCCAAATTGGTCCATGTAAAATCCAGAAACAACAAAATCCATGTAATACCATTACTGGGACTAACAAATTCGACAAAAAATTGTGGGAAGTAATGCTTACCAAAAAACAGTATAAAGAATAGTGGCAAATCTGCATTTGTTGGAATTAAACTGAATTTCTGAGAAAAGTGATACTCATGCAAATAACCATAGGCAGGTATTTTTTTAAGTGCACACAATATTTTAACAGGATTTTCTTTTTGGTAATATACCTGCAGGAATACCTGGCGAAGGCCACTTTCCAACTGTTAAAGTAAGTTGCTTTAAGGTAATGAAGTAAATTAGGCCACAGTTAGACATTTGCAGAAGGTGTGGAAACTGGTAAATTTCAAGCAGATTGAAGAGAGCTGCATGGTCAATTAGAATTCAATTCAGTGCATGAGCCATTCGTGTGTCTGAATGTTTAAACAAGCTACCAACATAGTTTGGATACAGTGGGAAGACCAGGAAAAAGCACAGCACAGGTATAAACTGTTTTAATAGTCATTCCCCTTTCCCAAGCGATTCATAATGAGTACATGTTTATCTGTCTTCACAGTTGAGAAAAGTAGAGTGGAACATCCAAAATTAAAGAATTGGGCAGTTTGGGTCAGCTCAAGAAACAAGCCAGTGCCAAACAGCTGCCATCTTCCCAGTACAGCAACAACCAGTTTCCATAATCCCAACGCTACAGAAAGAAGAACTCAATTTTAAGCCCTCCTGGTGCTGCACTGGGTTGTTGTTTTTAATATAGATTTTAAAATTTTATTTATTTTATTCACAGCCCGCCTTCCTCACTGACGATTCAAGGTGGATTATAGAACATCAAACATTGCAATCAGATACCATAAAATAAACAATGAACGATGCAATAAATCTAGGATTAAAAAACAATGCAAATAACAAAATGTGTAAGGCAAGGTTATACTATAAACAGCGTAGCAAGTGGAATTGAAAAGTTGGAATGCTATAAAAGCAAGATGATACCTACAATATGAGACTACAAACCTATTCCATTTAAAGGCACCCTTCTGACCTGTTCCATCAAACTACAGTTCTAATCCCTTTATGAAAGTGCCCTCCTAAACGTTTCAGTTTTGCACATCCAGTGGAATGATAGAAGAATGCACAGGAATGGACAGTTGCTAATCTTGCCTATTTACAAGATGGCACCTTCAGAAAGTTTTGCTTGGATGAGCAAAGCTGTCACAGTGGAGCAGAGCACAAGAGGCTTTGTAGGCAATAACCATTACCTTGGAGTGAATGCTTTCATTACTGTGCCCAGGCTGAAGAACAGCCTTAAAAACAATTCTGACAATCAAAGAGTGAAAAAGAAGGGTCTATTGATATTATGAATGAGCCTGACTACACATAGGAGACTGGGAGAAAGCTCTGCAACACCACACTTTACAGGCCATGATCTTCAGACTTCACTTAGGAATATTAAGGGCACTTTCACACAGTCCAAATAATGCACTTTGATTCACTTTCATTTCACCTTAACGATAGTTTGCAAGTCGATTTACCAGTTCACACAATAAAATCCACCTTCAAAGTGCATTGAAAGTGGATTGAAAGTGCATTATTTGGGCTGTGTGAAAGTGCCCCATGAAACAAATTTATGTAGATATACACCAGAAGCTTCAACTAGGACTACCTGCAATACACAAACATAAAAACATGCAAGCTTCAGGTCTAGTAGCAATTTAAAGACCAACACAATGTCTAGGGTATATGCTTTCAAGAGTCAAAGCCTTCTTCATCAGATACTGATGGAAAGAACTTTTACTCTCGAAAGCTTATTCCCTGGGCATCTTGTTGATCTTTAAGGTGCTAATGGTCTTGAATCTTGTTGTTGGACTGCAGACCAACACGGCCACCCAGCTGAAACTATAAAAACCTGGAGCACCCCATTGTTGTAGCCATCAGCACAATCATGGTAGGAATTTCTGCAGACATGTATATTTTAGGCCCTAGTATTCATAGCAGCATGCAAAACACTATAGGTTTCCTGAGGAAAATACACTGTCAACCAGCTTCCAGAAGTACCATCCTGGCCACAATGGATGTTGAGGCACTGTATACCGACATCCCTCACAAAGACAGATCACAAGCCATCAGGGTCCCTGTCCCTGTTAAAGCTACAACGCTCCTTGGCCCTTTCTCTGCACCCATAATTAATTCACATTTGGACGCAGCTTGCCAATATCCATGACTCACTTGGAGCAGCACTTCTTCAACTCTGACCTCAAACACCTTTACTGTATTTGAGATTCATCATAAGAAAAAGTCAATGGAAACCTTAAAAGGATGATTGGAAGGCAATAAAAGCATGATGAAAGCTAAGGACAGTTTGACAATGGCAAGACATTTTACCTGGCCCATTCATAGGGGAACTATGTCCTCTGCTTAAGGCTTTAAGAATGCAAACGTAAGACACTGTTTTTTTATGATAATGTCACAGCAGGCACACCAACACTGTGTGTGGTTAATAAATGCAAATAGATTCTAGACTTACCACTGCAGGCTGTACATTTATCCTATGTCTCAGGCCAAGTTGAGTCATCTTTTTTGCTTCAACAAATCCACCCACGCCACAAGCAACAAAGAGAAGACATACATAGTCAAGAATGAACTTGTATCATTGGATGGGAAGGAAATGCACCGTGTTTTTAAAGACTGGCCTATGAAAGATTTCATTAAACAGTTCACACACCCACACACTACCACCTTCGCTCTCGGCCTTTAAAGAAGGAATATGTAAGCAAGCAGGAGGAATAGTTTACTTTTGCTAAACAATAGCCTTTTTATTAATAAATGTCATAAGATTATTTTATTTTATTTTTAATATCCTACTTTATTTCATAAGAACATAAGAAAGGCCCTGCTAGATCAGACCAAGGCCCATCAAGTCCAGCAGTCTGTTCACACAGTGGCCAACCAGGTGCCTCCAGGAAGCCACAAACAAGACGACTGCAGCAGCACCATCCTGCCTGTGTTCCACTGCACCCAAAATAATAGGCATGCTCCTCTGATACTAGAGAGAATAGGTATGCAGCATGACTAGTATCCATTCTAACTAATAATCCATTCTAATTTCCTTAAACTCAAGGCAGCTAAGAAAGCAAAAAAAGTTGCCAGGGCACAAAGATATAAGCATTCCTACTAATTAAAATAAATAAAAACACACAGATTAAAAAGTAGCGAAATCTGCCCTAATGGTTTACCTACCACCACCACATGCCCTTGAAATAGAACTGCCTTGCAAGCCTACATACAGTAAATGCAGCCAGTGAAGGCACCTTGTGCACCCACTCTGGTAGGTCATTCCTGAGGGCTAAACCTACCATAGAGGAAGCTAGCTGTTGCCCAGGGTTGCCAGCTGACAACCTTGAGGGAGATGCTGGGTGGCAAGGACAGTCACACCAGCGTCGGCATAGTATGTGATGTCCCTTCTGGTGCAAAAATGGTACTGATGTCATAGCAACACTCCGATATTCTAGGATTCACCCAAAACTGTATGGTAAAACCATAGTATTTGGGGAGAGTGTTGGCCTGACACAATGATGTTACATCCAGTTTTGTGTCAGAAGTTACATTGCATGTTGGGCCAATGCTGGAGAGCCCCCTGTTTTCCCCCTGCCCACTTATTAAGCAGTGGGGAACAGGATGGTGGTGATGCTGGGAGGTCTCCTGCTATAGCCATAAGAACATAAGAAAGGCCCTGCTGGATAAGACCAAAGCCCATCAAGTCCAGCAGTCTGTTCACACAGTGGCCAGCCAGGTGCCTTTAGGAAGCCACAAACAAGACGACTGCAGCAGCACCATCCTGCCTGTGTTCCACCGCACCCAAAATAATAGGCATGCTCCTCTGATACTAGAGAGAATAGGTATGCAGCATGACCAGTATCCATTCTAGCTAATAGCCATGAATAGCCAGACAATCCTAAGAGAGAGCACCACATGGAGAAAGCTGTCTGAGAAACTTAACTGCTACATTGGAGTAATCCAAGACATGCAGTTTGATAAGCTTCCCAAGGTTTCATCAGCACTTAAAAATCATTTTGAAATATTTGTCTTCAGAAACTTTTTGAAGTAGTCCCATTGATTTCAATGGTCTGTATTTTGGTGTTTCTGTGCTTAGGATCACAGCAGTCTCACAACTTGGAAATCCTTTGTGAAATCCTAGACTCTTGTGCTTATTTATTTGTTTATTTAAAACATTTAAATGCTTGTGTGAAACCTGAGGGACTGGGCCCCATTCTGCAGGGATGGGCCATGTTCTTCTCTCAGTGACACCAGAAATGGAACTGTTGCAGTTAAATTGCTTGGCTCCTTTGTAGTGCAAGTTCCAGTGGTTAACCACCTTCTCATCATCTTCACCTGTTCACACCTAGGTGTTAGGGCTGCTTTCGCAGACTAAGTCCTTTTCCCAGCGGACCAGGAATGTTGCCTTCCGAGTCTCCAGGAGACTTGGTATTCGCTAGCCTGCAAAGACTCCAAGCCTGACTGCCCCCAGCTCTTTCCCAGCTGTCCCCTTCCCTCCTTCACCTGGGGCCCTTTGTCCCTCTTTCCTGGTCACTCCCAATTCCAGCTTCCCTCCTCCTCCTACTGAGCAGGTACTTTCCTTCAAGGAGTCCTTTACCCTAGATGAGAACTTTACTCCACAGGGAGTTACTACTGGTTGACCTTCCTCCAGTCTGCTACTCCCTGGCTCTTGTTGGCCCAAATGGCTCTTCCCTTGTCTCTGCAACCCAGCTGTTACCCTCTTGCGAACTGTGGTCTGACCCCATCACTTCTCCCCACAAGTTCCAGTGTCCAGAAGTGTGACAGCCTGCCTTTCTCCTGAGCAACTCATGCACAGAAGCATTAGCAGCTCTTCTTCTTTCCTACCTCTCTGCCATCCGCTCTGTTTTTCTGATTCACTGATCAGCTTCCTCACTTAGAAGCCTCTTCATTTTTTTCAGTAAACACTAACCTTTTCATGAAATTATTATCTGAAGTCTATATTACACTGTGTTCCAAATTCAGACTTTTTAATGTTTGCAGAGTATTACCTGTAAACTTGAATGGGCAGAGAGAAAAGGTGCTCATGAGGAGCTGCAGAGTGAATTATTTATAATAATTTAAAATAATCACGCAGAGTATACACTCTTGGGCTATATGAACCAATAGTCTGACTCATTATAAAACAGCTTCATGTCCCACATTTGGATCAAGCAGATTTATCATTTGGAGAATTGCAAACTCCCATTCAAACCCGCTGACATTTGCTAACTTGTAGGGAAGCTAAACACGTATTATGGTCATTTCCACATTCATATATAGTTGAAAAAATCAAGTAGCAAGTTCTATATTGAAATGAAATATACAGCACTGCCCTGAAGGAAATATACAGCACTGCCCTGAAGGGAATCAGGAGTGCCCCATGAATCCGTAACTTGCTCAGAGATTTGCAGAACATGCACCGCCTCTTATTGGCTACAATATGCATTTTTTTGTGATGTGCATGGCAGCCAAGCTATGCTGCAGATCCAGCTCCATTTTTTGCCAGATCTGATCCAGAATTCCAGTGATTTGTTATATCTTTCAGTCCCCCTCCTCTTAGCACAAGGGTGTAGCCACAAAGCAGGAAAAGCTTTAGGCTGCTTCTGATCAAGCCTTGTTTATTTCTCTAGCTATTATCTCAGCTAGAGCATTCCAGCCTATTAGTAATCAGACTGATTAAAACAACATTTTTTCAACGGCACTCTTATTTAGATTTGAAGGGCCCAGAGCATTCAAGTGCCTTCTATTATATTCACCACCAAGAAAAATGAAACAAAATTCCATTTTTAAAAGTTTAATCCTTTTTTTTTTAATTTTACTGCCTTTGGTCTTTTGGTAAGAGTAAAAGCAGAGCAAAGAGAATGGAGTGTCAGAATGTGGTTGGACGCAAAGAGATGCAGTTATACAAATGGAATCTTTCTTTAAATGCTTAGAAACCCCTGATATAAATCTAAGTATATGGCATGGTCTCTTTTCACAAGCTGTGTGGCAGCTTTGGAGTGAAGTTTGTGCTTGGAACCATCACAATGCTCTAGGGTTGCCAACCTTCAGGTACTAGCTGGAAATCACCTACTATTACAACTGATCTCCAGCCAATAGAGATCCGATCCGAAGCCTTTATTGGCATTAAAAAATAGAGCATACAAAAGCAAATACATAGGACCAGACTATACAAGGTACCTCAGATCTCCATGGTTTTTACAGTAAAATCGATTTAAGTGGATTACTTAGTTTCACAGTTCTTAGCCAGCCTTATCTGATACACAATAGCTCACATTCTTGGATTGCACACTGTAGAAACCTTGCCACCAGTTCAATTTTTATTGGGTCCTGAGTGGTCAGCCAATAGAGACCAGTTAACCTGGAGAAAATGGCTGCTTTGGCAACTGGACTCTATGGCATTGAAGTCCCTCCCCTCCCCAAACCCCACCCTCTTCAGGCTCCACCCCAAAAACCTCCCGCCGGTAGCGAAGAGGGACCCGGCAACCCTACGATGCTCCCTGGACTATTTATTTATTAATTTAAATATGTATATTCTGTCTTTCCCTTTGGTTCAAGGAGACTTAAAATTCCAAAATGTACAACATACAATAAAATCCTATTAATTCCTATCCCGAAGAAAAAGCCTACAGTGCAAATCACATACTAATGATGTCTTCCCAGGTACCAGAGTGCCCCTGACAGGCTGCACAGTTGTTGTTCCTTGTCTTAGTTTGGCCATAAAAGGTTGTAGGTCAGACATGTGACTTTTGCCTGGCTTATATACCTATCAATTATATGAGGATTTGCATCATTTTCTGCCGGCCCACCTTCCCTCTTGTTGGATTCTCCTCAAGTCCCAGTCCTTTAGACTCATTCCTTCTATGGTCCAGAACAGAGTTATGCAAGAAATACATCTGGCTTTGCCTAGTGTTCTGTCTATATCAGGCAAGATCCAAAATTCTGCACCATGGATTATCACTTTGTGATGAGGATTATTTAAGCGAACTAGTCTAGAGGAAGATGCCTTACAAGTGCTCCCTTGCCAATGCTGACCTAAGCAGAGTTACACCATTCTAAGTCATAAGAATATAAGAACATAAAGGCCATGCTGGATCAGACCAAGGTCCATCAAGTCCAATAGTCTGTTCACACAGCGGCCAACCAGGTGCCTCTAGGCAAGACGACTGCAGCAGCACCATCCTGCCTGTGTTCCAAAGCACCTAAATCCATGGAAGTTAATGGTCTTAGAAGGGTATAACTCTTTTTAGGAATTCACTACACTCAACTTCGCTTATTTTTTATAATTAATATCTTGCTTTTCTCCCTGACTGGGACCCAAAGCACATTTTCACATCATTCTCCCCTCCTCTACTCTAGCTTCTCAACAACAATCTTGTGAGGTAGGTTAGGCATAGAGATTGTGATAGGCCCATGGTCATTCAATGGGGTTCCATGGCAGAGTGAGGATTCAAGCCTGGTGGTCCCAGGTCCTAGTCTAACTACTATGCCATGTCACTGTGCCACTAGGTGCTAGACTTTATCAATGTTGTCCAGCTCTTCTTACTACCGGATGGGCCTGGAGCTTCAGACAAGCAAAGTATTCACTTAAGCCTTGGCATACATGCAGTGACTCCTTTTGATCCACACTGAGCTCATCGTTTGCTATACCGCTGTCCAATCTATTGAAAAAACAGCTAAAAGAAAAAGTTATGCTGCAACTTTAAAAACATAATTGAGACTGAAAATAGGCATGAGATTGATAGTTGCAACAATGTCATCTAAGACAATGTTTTCAAACTTTTTTACTAAATAAGATGCACTAAAAAAGGTAAAGGTCCCCTGTGGAAGCACTGGGTCATTCCTGACCCATGGGGTGATGTCACATCCCTACATTTTCTAGGCAGACTTTGTTTATGGGGTGGTTTGCCAGTGCTTTCCCCAGTCATCTTCCCTTTACCCCCAGCAAGCTGGGTACTCATTTGACTGACCTCGGAAGGATGGAAGGCTGAGTCAACCTTGAGCCGGCTACCTGAAACCAACTTTCGTTGGGATCGAACTCAGGTTGTGAGCAGAGCTTTTGACTGCAGTACTGCAGCTTACCACTCTGAGCCACGGGGCTCCCTAAGATGCACTAAGTACCCTCTTTATCCTCAATACCATAAGCACCAGTACACATAACCTGTATTTCAGGAACTCATCCACAATAACTCATAATGAATGGGACAGTTCTGACTACATTTGGATACTACTACCAATGAACACAGTTGCAAAAGAAGGGACAATCTTCATTAAAATTAAATAACAACTCTCTGTCCTCTGGATGTATTGCCTGAAATTGAAATAGACTCTATATCTAGCATTTATGGTAAGCAAATCGTTTGCTTGGCTACATGTAATGATATTTATGTTTTCTCTGTTGATTGCAAATAAAAATGCTCCTTGAAGCTCAAAGGAAATAAAGGCAAGTCTGTTTTAGCAATAAACACTGTAAATCAAGAAGAACAAGAAGAAGCAGAGCATTGTTCTTGAAGAGCAGGTGTGTGTATGCGTGTATGTACCTACTTGTATGTAAGCCCCTCTGATTACCAAAAAGAGTGCATGTGAAAGGAAACGGAATTGACTTTCTTTCCTTATAGGAATGGGATGTGTTATGAATTCATCTCTGCTGTGCATATATTAACATAGCCCATTTTGATCAATGCTTCAAGACCAATGAGAGCTTTACAAGATATAACTGTTGGTCTAAGAGTTCGCAGCTGTGTATTGCCTAGTGGAAGCAAAGACTCAGAGCTTGATCCACCAGTGTGTTTCCATGGATGGATTTCCATCTGTAGAGCATGGCTTTTTTTATCTCCCTTTTCCCACTATAGCCTAAATGCCCTGTGAAATGCTGTTTCTGGGGTCCCAGGGGATCCAGGACAGACAACCTCTGTAGTGATTTCCTTTTCCCATGATGTACCAAAAGTGATTAGAAAGTGAGACAGTCAACACTGAAAGTTGAAAAATTGCATGCCATACATAGTTGGACTCTGTCACTAGAGTAGAGTAGATATTTGTGTGCTGGGAGGGGGGAGAGGATGTAACAAATGTATGCTTTGGGAATCTCAATTCAGCAGGGCTGTAGCTGAAATATTCTACATTTCCCCCCAAATTTGCAGTTTCCGTGGTCTATGTATCATCTCCAGATAACGTTTAAAACTGGAGGATCATTCTCGAACAACCTGCTTCTGTTAAGCTTAAGTCTGTAAAGATTTTCAAAGACTCTTAAAAATGACAGCCAGGAGACTAATGAAATCGCTATATGTTGCCTTTGGACATCGCAGCAGCAGTAATCCTTAAGAACAAACTATTAAGGATGCTGCATTTCACACTTTAATATCTATTGCTTTTAAAGCACAACAATCCTGCCCCTGCCATTTTCTAGAAGCCCAGTGATCTCCCGTCCTTCAGAATGAAAAGACCATCTGTGCGCTTTATGTGCTGAACTCTCCCAGTTGCTAATTGCGTAGCCTGGCATGTGGCATTGCACCCACATCCACTGAGCTGGGTCATTGCAATTAATTGCCTTCGCAAAGTTGTTTCCAGAATGCTGTTATAAATAATGAATGTGTAAAACTGGAGTAGGTTAGCAAACTCTGGGGATGCCGGTGTTGTTACCTTCCAACAGCTGTGCTAAATCTTCCAGATTGTGTAGCAGAAATGAGGCCATTTCTATACAGTACCTAATGCACTGTTGGCAACAAATTGCTAAGTAGTAGTCACAGGCGCTGTTGTATTAATTGATATTCGCTGGATGCTCTTAAAAACATACATGGTGGCTCACTTGGTTCTGCCTATATGCAATCATTTTTATGACTTGTCAAAGTCCATTGTAGCTTACAGTTCGGATGTCTTCTGTACCATATTTCTACAACTACTGTTAAGCATTCACAATTAACCAACCCATGATCTTCACATCAGAAAACAGAAACAGCAGTGCCATCCTACACAGAGTTATACCCTTCTAAACTGATTGACTTAAATGGACTTAAAGGCTGCTTAGGATGGCACTGTTCATGACTTCCGGGTCGGAGCGGATCCATCACGGGAAATGCGACGCGTCGCACACCGGCTTGAAGCTGCCGGGGGGCAAGAAATTTGCCCCCTACCACCTGGCAAGCAGCACTCCTCGGCGTAAGAGGAGATGCTGAATCGGGCACGGGCAGGCGGCTCATCATTGCAGCGATAGCCGCCGAGAAATCGGCGGCGGTCGCTCTGACGGGCTCAGCCACTGAGCGGGCGCCATCTTTAAAACGGCAGCCGGGAGACGCAGTGGAGAGACTCCGATTATAAAACAGCAAGTTTTACTTTACATTTGTTTCTACCTTCACTAAAGCCAAAACTGAGGTGTTTGACAGTCTTATTTTCATAGAAGAAAGCACTCGAGCTGACTATAATTTCATTACGTGACTCTGAAACGAAACCTGGCTTTTCGCCAGCCTTCTGTGACGCAGTTTAAAAATCTTTCTGTCAGTTGCTGAAGATCAGTTTAAAATCTAAGACGGAAAAACTACTGGCATGAAATATTAACAGTAATGAAGCTGATGTGAGAGTCTTCTCTCTAAGCTCAGACTTTAAACTGAATTGTTTTCTATCTTCTATTCTATCTTCTAATATTCCCAAGCTGATGGTTTAAGCAAAAAATGTTACCCCCCCTCTCTGTGGATTACAAATTTGTTGTTATTCAGCCTCCTAGGATCAATGGGAGAGAAAAACGAGAAACATTCCAGGGAATTCCTCAAAGACTCAAACCAGCTCCAGGTACAGCAAATCTCTCAGCAATGCCTCTAACATAACGATAGCACCAGCCATTTCACCCTCTTCAGGCATACCTGTTGCTGCAAAGATGACTCCTAAACCAAAGCCAGAAGTGACACTCAATTCCTTGCATGAACTCTTAACTAAAACATACCAGGAGGTCACAGAAATGAAGCAAGAATTGAGTCAAAACACTGCTGCCATCTCTCAAAACTCAATGACTATCTCACAAAATACAGCTGCAATATCAGCCTTGCAAGATTCAATCATGTCCTTGACTGTGCGACAGGGTAAGGTGGAGACCAAGCTTTTAAACAATGCACAGGAGAATAAGGATATTAAAAAGAGGGTGGACACCTCGGAAATGTCACTGGAAGCATCCCAGGAGAGAGATGAAAAACGAGATGACCAAATGGCAATGATTGAACTGAAGATCAAGGAAAATTCCATTCGCATTCGTGGTTTTAAGGAAAAATTAGAAGGAAGAGATTTAAAAGGATATCTAAAAGTACTTTTAGCAGATTTTTTGCAAGAAGAGGAAGAAGTTGTTGAAGGGATGATTATAATGGCCTACAGCAGTGGTCGGCAAACTCATTAGTCAACAGAGCCAAATATCAACAGTACAATGATTGAGATTTCTTTTGAGAGCCAAATTTATTAAACTTAAACTATATAGGTAGGTACGCTGTTTATTAACTTAATAAACTTTAATTAAAGTTTTAAGTCTTAATTAAACTATAGGTACACTGAATAAAACTTGATATCATACTTAATAATGATCTTATTTATTGATAAAAATTAAATTGTAAGTAAGGTATCCATAAAATTAAATCATGACAATGACTGACAAACACTTAATGTGAACAATGGCCTTTCATCTCCCCGACCCCCACTGACCTCTCAGCGGCCGCTCTGGTGCATCCCGGCCGCCTCGGCCTCCTGCGCTCGCCTCTCAGCCTCCTCCTCCTCCTCCTCGCCGCCGCCGCCTGGGCTCTTTCCTTCCTTCCCTCCCCGGCCGGCCTGCCATCCGCCCACCCACCCGGCGCCCCTCTTCAGCGCCTCGGCCTCTGAGGAGGAGGAGGAAGAAGAGGAGGAGGAAGGCAGAGGGGTGTCCTCCCCCCTCCCCTCTCGCTGGCATTCTCCAGCGGCAAAAGAGAAGGGCAGGCCACAAGGGTGACGCGCTGGAGCTTGCAGGTGAGGAAGGTGGGGGAGGGTGTGTGTGTGCTGGATTGGGGCCTCCCTCCCTCTCCCCAGTGCTTGGGCCAGCACGTTGCAAAGATCCGCCCCCCCCAGGTGTGGCTGCAGCGGTGGCTCTGGTCTGGCGGAAAGGCGGAGAACTTTTGCGGGACTTCTGCGTGTGCGCAGAGCCCGGCCGGGGCAGGGAACGGATGCCAGGCTCTCCTCCGCTGCGACGTGCAGCCCCGATCCTCCGCTGAAAGAAGCCAGCCCCCCCGCACCCTCCGCACCCGGGGAAGGTGGCTTCTCTCGGGTGGGCGGCTGCAATCCTGCAGCCCAGAGCCACACTCAAAGGGCCAAAGAGCCGCATGCAGCTCTCAAGCCACAGTTTGCCTACCCCTGGCCTACAGGATTAATTCTTCTTTTGCAACCAAAAATAAAGTACCAAGAGACTGTCTAGTTCAGCTTTTTTCCAGGAGTCATCGTGACCTTATTCTCAGTAACCACTACAAAACTCCACTCACAATAGAGGGTACCCCTCTGAGATTGATGAAGGAAGTTCCAGAAAGATTGCTTAGAAAAAGAAAAGATTTCTCAGAGATTGTAAAGCGACTGAAGTTCAACGGGATTCAATTCAGATGGGAATTCCCACAAGGCATCTCTTTTCTTTTCAAGGCTAAAAGATTTAAAATTACAGATACCAGCAAGGCTGAACAATTCTTAAGAAGATATGAGTCAGAGCTTTTTAAACCAGCTAAACAGTCTCCTGCCAAAGAACTTACTGAAGAGAAAAAGGCCTCAGAAGCAAGCGGTGGGGTTCTGCCAACTGAGGCAGCAGAGGATTCCCTGTCAGATGATAAGGATGGCTGAGCAGATATGAACTGAACTTAATGGGAACAGGGGGGGAGGGAGGGGGTATGGGATAGAAGATGAATAAATAAATAAATAAATATGGATAACATCTTTGTGATTAAAAAATGTAAAATTTAAAATGGGTCTAATTGAATTTCAATAAGTTACAGGTATTGTCATGGAACATCAATGGTTTGAATTCTCCTAGTAAGAGGAAGAAAGTATTTTATCACCTACAAAAATCTAAAGCTAACATTGTTTGTTTACAGGAAATGCACATCTCACAGAAGGATATTTTTAGATTGGAAAAACCAAGGTTAGGTAAACTCTTCACATCTTGTAACAAGAAGAAAAAAACTAATGGTATAGCTATGTATCTACCTGTGATATTAGAACCTAAAATTATTTTTCAAGCTAAAGAAGGAAGAATTTTGATGGTAGAAATAACTTGTGGTTTTCAAAAGATTCTGTTGGTGGGAATTTACGCACCTAATACAAATCAAAAAATGTTTTATAATACAATTTTGGCTGAACATGCTTTAGAAAAAATGATTTGGATGGGGGACTTTAATGGGGTAATAGAACCCAAGATAGATAGGTCTGCAAAGAAAAAAAAAGGGAAAATGTGAGGGTAAGCTACCGGGTATTTTTAATGCTCTTACAGATCGATGGGATATGTTTGATGTTTGGAGATTGGTTTATGGCAACAAAAAGGGATATACATTTTTTTCATCTAGACATCTTACATATTCTAGAATAGATATGTTATGGCTCTCTAAAGGGTTGATAAATGTCTCAGAGAAACCAGAGATTTTACCCAGGGAATTGTCAGACCATAATGCTGTATCAATAAGTGTTAAAATAGGAGACAGGAGAAACAAGCCTTGGGTATTAAATGAATTTTTATTAAAAAAATAAAAAGATAGTGGATAAATTAAAGGTAGATATACAAAATTATTTTGCTGAAAACACAGATAAGGGTACTCGGGAAGATGTAGTATGGGATGCCGGTAAAGCAGTAATTAGAGGATTGCTAATACAACAAAATACAAGATGGTTCAAAGAGAGAGAGGCACAGAAGAAAAATATTTTAGAGGAAATTAGACAAGGAGAAAGACAGCTTAGAACATTACAAGATAAATCACTGAAACAGGAACAGCTTAACAATGTGAAAACATGTCAACATCAATATGAATTAATATCTGATTAAATTGAAAAGAAAATTATTTTTAATAGACAAAGATTCTTTCAACACGCCAATAAACCAGGCAAAATGTTAGCATGGCAGCTTAAATTTAAAGAGAAAAAATTACCAATATTAAAAATTAAAAGGAAGGGTAAGATAACAAGTGATAAACAAAAAATTATGGAAACATTTGTTGAATATTATACAAATGTATACAGGAAGAATTTAGTATCAGAGAAAGAAATGGATGTATATCTCAGTCAATTTGACTGGGAAAATTGTCACAAGAAAATAGGGATTCATTGTATTCTCTAATAACTAGGGAAGAACTAAAGGAGGCTAAAGGGAAAAGTAAATTAAACAAATCACCTGGGGCGGATGGGCTCCCAGCATTTTATTATAAAACATTTCAAGAACAATTAGCCCCTTATATTGTCGAAGGCTTTCACGGTCAGAGTTCATTGGTTCTTGTAGGTTATCCGGGCTGTGTAACCGTGGTCTTGGAATTTTCTTTCCTGACGTTTCGCCAGCAACTGTGGCAGGCATCTTCAGAGGATTAACACTGAAGGACAGTGTCTCTCAGTGTCAAGGGTGTAGGAAGAGTAATATATAGTCAGAAAGGGGTTGGGTTTGAGCTGAGTATTGTCCTGCAAAAGTAATGTGCTAATCATTGTCCTGTAAGTATCAAGATAATGTGCTAATGATGGTATGGTATGTTAATATGGAACCATTATATCTTGAAGTGATCTGTTAAAGTGTGTAATCCAAAACTAATCTGCATGGCTATTGTTGAATGTTGTCTTTGTTAGTCTGGAGGTTTTTTAGAACAGGAAGCCAAGCCTTATTCATTCTTAAACTCTCCTCTTTTAAAAGAACATGAAAGATACTGCAGACTTGGCCAACCTGAGAAATCAGCAGTGGCTGAACATGGACTGACACAAACAGGACACAGGGTCTTATTCCAAGACACTGAAAGACTGGACAATTCTACCAACTATTTTGTCAGATTGCACAGAGAAGCCATTGAAATTCATAAACATAAGCACAACTTTAACAGAAAAGAGGAGAGTTTAAGAATGAATAAGGCTTGGCTTCCTGTTCTAAAAAACCTCCAGACTAACAAAGACAACATTCAACAATAGCCATGCAGATTAGCTTTGGATTACACACATTAACAGATCACTTCAAGATACAATGGTTCCATATTAACATACAATACCATCATTAGCACATTATCTTGATACTTACAGGACAATGATTAGCACATTACTTTTGCAGGACAATACTCAGCTCAAACCCAACCCCTTTCTGACTATATATTACTCTTCCTACACCCTTGACACTGAGAGACACTGTCCTTCAGTGTTAATCCTCTGAAGATGCCTGCCACAGTTGCTGGCGAAACGTCAGGAAAGAAAATTCCAAGACCACAGTTACACAGCCCGGATAACCTACAAGAACCAATTAGCCCCTTATTTATTAGGTGTGATAAATTCCTGTTTGCAAAATGGACCTATCCCTCAAACCTGGAAACAAGCGAATATAGTATTAATACCAAAAGCGAATTCAGATTTATTGGAAGTAAAAAACTTTAGACCTATTTCATTATTGAATAATGATTATAAATTATTTATTGCAATCTTAGCAACTAGATTAAAAAGGGTATTAAACCAAACTATACATAAAGATCAAGTAGGATTTCTACCAGGAAGATTGATTAGCCAAAATGTAAGAGTGGTAATAGATCTTTTAGAATATGCTGAACAGACTACAACCCCGGTAGCATTTGACAATGTGAATTCGAAGTTTATGAAAAAAATATTAGAATGTATGGGTTTTGGAGTGAATTTTAAGACAGCTAGAGAAAATGTATATACTTATCAGACGGCTAGTTTGTTGATAAATGGAATATTATCATCACAATTTGAAATTCAAAAGGGAACGAGACAAGGTTGTCCTCTTTCCCCTTTGTTGTTTATTTTAGTATTAGAAGTGCTATTAAAAAAGATTAGACAATCTACTGAATTAATTGGATTTCGAATTGGCTGAAATCACTATAAAATTAAAGCATATGCAGATGACCTTGTATGTTTTTTGACGGATCCTACTGAGCAAATTGATAATTGGAATAGAATTTTGGAGGTTTATGGAAAGCTTGCAGGCTTTAAAATAAATAAAAATAAAACTAAGCTATTGGTTAAAAATATGACTCTCTCACAACAAGTATTAACCAAAAAGACAGGGTTTAATATTGAACATAAAGTAAAATATTTGGGTATATGGTTATCACCGAATAATCTTAATTTATTTCAGAATAATTATATTAAACAATGGCAACAGATAGTAATAGATCTCAAAAACTGGGGAAAAATACCATTATCACTATGGGGTAGAATTTCAGTTATTAAAATGATGGTATTGCCTAAGATGCTTTTTTTTTATTTCAGAGCCTTATTTCAGAACCTACCAATTTTGAAAGGAGCACAGATATTTAAAAGTTGGAAGAAAGATATTTTAATTTTTTTATGGGGTAAGGAAAGACACAGGATAGCATATAATAACTTAGTTGAATTAAAAGAAACAGGAGGCCTGGGATTACCAGATTTGAGAATGTATTATCAAGCAGCTTGTTTTACCTGGCTAAAAAATTGGATTCTATTAGAGAATCCTAAAATATTAGAATTAGAGGGGTTTAATTTACGCTTCGGGTGGCATGCATATTTATGGTATGAAAAGGAGAAAGTAAACAAATAATTTAATTCCCATATTATTAGAGTTGGTCTACTTCAAACTTGGAAGAAATATAAAGGATTTTTGGAATGTAAAACCCCTGGCTGGATTAACCCTGTAGAAGCTTTTATGAAGAGAGGTGTACAACTAAATCTGGATATTGATATTTATAGAGAAATTACGGAATGTAAAGAAGGGGTTTGGATGTTGAAGAGTAGAGAAGAGCTTAAAATTAAAGACTGGTTTATGTATTATAAATTAAAGGATATATTTAATAAAGATAAGTTGAGAGGATTTAATCAAAATAAATCTAAACTAGAAATTATATTAACTAAGGGAAATAAAGGACTGATAGGAAGAATTTATAAGTTATTAATTGAAGTGAATTTAGAACAAGAAAGGATTAAACCAGTGATGGTGAAATGGATGAAGGAGTTAGGCTATAATATTGATTTGGAAATATGGGAAAACTTGTGGAAGAGGGAATACAAATTTACAATCACTAATGAAATAAGAGAAAACTTATATAAGATGTTTTATAGATGGTACATAACCCCGGCACTGCTAAGTAAAATGAAGAAAGACGATATGGGTTTATGTTGGAAGTGTGGAACTGAAAAAGGCACGTTTATGCATGTATGGTGGTTTTGTAAAAAAAAAATTAAGAGATTTTGGAGACTAATATTAAAGGAAAGTAATAATTTTATTAATATAAAAGTAAAAAAAGATCCTGCTTTTTGTTTATTGGGAATCCCTAAAGACAATATGGATAGATGTGACAGAGTTATATGTCAATACAGTTTTGCGGCAGCAAGAATTATAATAGCAAAAAACTGGAAGCAAGTAAATAAATCTTCAATTAAGGACTGGAGAGAGAAATTGTGGATGTATATGCGGATGACCAAACTTACAGATTCTTTACACGGTAAAGATATGGAAGAGTTTAAAAAAACATGGTTAAAGGCCGTCGCATTTTGGGATAAACTGGCGAAAATGAATTTTACAATATAGTTAATGAATTATAGATAAAATGTAATGTTTTTAAAATAATAGTAGTATAAGGTAATTTTAAATACTGTCAAAACACTTGTCCGGAAGTCTATTGGTGATGGGACACACTGTTAAGGTGGGTGGTGGGTATTAGAGCACCGTGTATTTTACAATTTATATTATATGGTGTAATTTTGACTGTTGTATAAGTGCTCTTTTTGTATTTTTGTATCTTTTATGTTTTTTTCTGTTTTCTTTTTTATGATTTTTATAATTTGTTTTGTTTTGTTTTTCTTATTATAAAAATAATAAAAAATTCTCTCTCTCTCTCTCTCTCTCTCTCTCTCTCTCTCTCTCTCTCTCTCTCTCTCTCTATATATATATATATATATATATATATATATATATATATATATATAAAGGATGGCACTGTTCACCAGCCTCCTTAACAACAACAACAACAAAACCTGGCCACAATGTTTATCTTTCTAATCCACCATTACCATCAATTCAGGTCTACGCAATGTTTTCAAAATATATGATACACTTTAAAAAACTGTATCTGCAAGAAAAATGCATATAAGAATTTCAGCTTAAAAATAAATTCCCATGCTTATCTCTGACCATGAAATGGCTACTTACATTTTGGAAAATAGTCTTACACCCCATCCACAAAATGCTGAGATTCTGAAAATCTTTCCAGACACTTAAGCTCAAGAACTGGGGAGTGCCAGTTCATGTTTCTCCACAGTTCTTATCTGAAGTATAGAATGTTCTATACATTCTCAGCTAAATGCAGTGTGTACACATATATATGACTCAAGCTATTTAGAGCTTCATACCTCAAAAGGCACAATCTTGAATTGTTCCCAAAGACAATAGAGAGCCAATGCGGACTCTGGAACAAAGTCCACGCAGTGAGTACTTTTGTAATTAAAGCTTATTGCTTTACCACTGCAATGAGTTCAAAACGCATGACTTAAGATACGTATGGAGCACATCTCTCTAGTATCATGACACGAGAGGTGGGGAGCCTCAAATTTCATTGTGGAAACACAAATACTGTTTTTCACATATAGTCGCCTAAGCAATTAAACAAAGCCCAAGGGCTCTATGATTCGGCTTGTGCAGGACATTAGTCAGGTGTATATGTGTATGTTCATGTACCCAAAAGCTGTGTTACAAGTTTCATTGAAGGGCCTATAAGCAAATAATCATGTTTGGGGAGTCTTCAAAGGACATGACCTACAAATATCACAGAGGTAGAGGAAAGTGTTGCTGGGTTCCTGGACTTCCACAGAGAGACACAGTACATTTAGATTGAAATAGTGGCCTTCGTAATGTTTGAGAAATAGCACCTTAGGCAACAGGACAAAAAAAAGTTCAGATTTCGAAATCAGGTTCACGTTTATTGCATATGACCAAAGGCCATTACAAGAACGCGTGTGTACATGCACTTAACGCTGGCGGCCGGTCCCACTGGCCGCAGAGTGCCACAGGACCGCACCTCCCCCCTCCGCCGGCGTGGCCTCTCCGTGGCGCTGGCAACGGCGTGGAGAGGCCACGCTGGCGCAGGGGGGCGTTCCAGGGGTGGGGCAGGGGAGGAGTAGCCGGCTCCCTATCCCCTTTTGGCCACTTCCACTGGCGCCGGGAATGGCGGTGCTGCACCTGCTTTTTAGCAGGCGCACCCTCACTATTCCCTATGGGGCGAAAGGCCCTGGTTAAACAAAAAAGCCGCGAAAGGGCTTTTTTTTTTTTGTTTAACGGCGTACGGGGATCTGCTTAGGAAGAGGTGCCGCTGCGCCTCTGATATTCTTCCTCACTCTAGGATTCCGAATGCGCTGGCATTTACAAAGGACAATCATGCAACGTAAAGTGAACATGAAATGCTAGTAAACCTGCCAGGAATATAATGCAAAGTAAGGCATTAGCATAAACACTCTTTAAAAATGTGATAGTTGTATCATGACTTCAGAGTGTGTACAGTCGAATGAGAATTGATTTTCCATTTACAATGTTTTATAGTACAATAAACAAAATGCAGCCAGAATGTGTTTTGTTAACCTTACTTTGACTAGTATATTAAAAACAATTTCTGAGTGCTTTAAAATGAGCTCACTCAAGAAGAAATAGTATCTACTTTATAGATGTCCATTGACAGAGGTGCAGAAATTCTGTATGGACTGGCATTTCAACTGCCCAATAAACATGATAAATGAGACCAGATCCAAGGAGCAACTGGGGGTAAACTAGCATGAAAAATTGCAGTCCACCAGTGGAATCTACCCTCTTTGTATATTGTTCTTATGCACAGTTGCAGACATTTAAGATTCTGAACTTCAATATATACAAACATGACGAAGAGTTTTAAAATGTATACTAAAATATTTCTAGGCCTGAATCACCATGTCCTATAATTCTAGAATGACACTGCTTAAACCCAGTTATATTTAGCACCAATCCAGGGTCCTTAAGATTAGTTGCAATGAAAGTACTGACAGTAGGCTGTAGTTTTCTGTATAATTAGTAAACCCTGTGGCGTAGAGTGGTAAGCTGCAGTACTGCTGTCAAAGCTCTACTCCCAACCTGAGTTCCATCCTGATGGAAGTCGGTTTCAGGTAGCCGGCTCAAGGTTGACTCATCCTTCCAAGGTCAGTAAAATGAGTACCCAGATTGCTGGGGGTAAAGTGTAGACAACTGGGGAACGCAATGGCAAACCACCCCATAAAGATAGGCCATTTATGCAGGACTGTTTCCCCGCGGCCACCTTGCTAAATGCTTTGGGGCTTCCTTTTTATTATACATGCTTTTCCCGACTATCGGAGTTCACCCCGCACTCCCTGCACATTTCCATGAGTTTTGCCTGCATTTTCTGGATTCTGATTAAAACAGCATCCAGAAAACACGGGCAAAACCCATGGAAATGCACGGGGAGAGCGAGGTGACCTCTGACAGTCGGGAAAGGCATGCTTAATCACAAGGAAGCCCCAAAGCATTTGGCAGGGTAACTGCAAGGGGGAAAGCCCGGCATAAATGGTCTTCCTAGTAAACGTTGTGATGGGATGTCACCCTATGGGTCAGTAATTGGGTTGCCAGCTCTGGGTAGGGAAATACCTGGATATTTTTAGGGCGGAGCCTGAGAAGAGCGGGGTTTTGGGAGGGGACTTCAGTGCCATAGAGTCCAATTGCCAAAGTGGCCATTTTCTCAAGGTGAATTGATCTCTATCGGCTGGGGATCAGTTTCTTCCCTGTGGGCACGTGCTCAAGCAGAGTGGGTCAGAGTGGGGGATTCCCTGCCCCTTGCCGCTCATAGCAATGCTAACTGCAAGACTGAGCAAAAAGCTGAAGCAACCTTCCTTCCATTATATCTAGGAGAGGCAGTGGCTTTCTTTCTCTTTGCCCTTCCTGACCAATTACAGTCAGGCCCATCTTTGCCGTTTCTACGTGTGCCTGTAGCCCCAGCTCTAATGAGGTTTGGACCCAATGGCCCTCATCACACAGTCCCATCAAGAATTTTTCATACATGGGGCACAGAACCAAGAAAGGACAAATCAATAAAAATTGTCCCCTCCCACCAGTGGTGAAGAGGGACCTGGCAACCCTAAAAATAACTAGGGTTACAAACCTCAAGGTGGGGCCAGGAGTTTTCCTAGAATTCCAACTGATCTCCAGACTACAGAGATCAGTTCCCTGGAGGAAATGGCAGCTGTGGAGAGCCAGTCTCACAGACATACGGCATCACACCCCTGCTGAGCTCTCTCTTCCAGACACTCTTCTATCCCCAGGTACTTCTCTCCCCAAGCCAGCGTTGGCAACCATACACGTGACATATTGTTCTGGAAGTTCCTGCAGACCTCAGCAACACGTTTGTGAAGGAAGGTGTAGGAAATTTCTGGAATGAAGAGATGGTACAAAAGAAGAGAAGGTACAAAAGGTACCAAAACTGTGAAAACAATTCTGTGTAATAGTAATATGCTGTGTAATATGCTGCCAGCAAAAGACTCACAGGATGACAGATGATAAATACATTTACTTGAAGTCTTTTTTAAAAAAAATTTGCCTGAACAGCACATGTGCATATTGCTTCTTTCATGTTACTGGCTATAAAGTAATTTAAATTTTTTAACAATATAAATAATTCGCATTTTTGTGGCACCAGGCATCCAAACGTATGCATGTCACACCGCCTCCACAAAACTTTTGGCCCAATTCTCAGGAATGGGCTTTCAGTATACCAAAGTTTGCCTTTCTGGAATAACAGCGTAAAAAGCTATATCACCAAATCTTCCAGCTCCATGGTTTTTTCCTAGATTTTTATGTGGCAGGACTTGAAGATCAAAACAAAGATGGAGTTACTATGCCAATGCCACTGGATACCAAAATAACTGCATAATAGAAGTTGAGGGACAATTAAAAAAAAACCTTGGTTTTTAACATACATATCGTTGCTTATGCATAAATATTATGAATATGATCCAAATTAAAGTTAGGAAGGCCTTAATGTTAGATATATCCACAAGAGAATGTTCATTTAAATGAAATCTAGAATTCTACCCTTCAGAGACAGAACTTTTCTATCATTGTACATCACCTCATATTCAATGCTTTTCAACAGAATGAGTTCACATTCATTTGCCTGCCTTGAAGTGTTCAGCAACCAAATGAGAAGCAGGAGCATGTGATCTTGAGTCTAGTATTTTACTATTAATTTGCAAGAATAGAAGGTGTTATTGGGTGCAGTCTCCTTATCCACCAACATTACTCATCTTAAATCCAGGCCTATTGTTGAAAAAGGCCTCTTCAATGAACTTGGACTTGAAGATCATGTTGAACAGCTCCCCAAACAAGTTAGAGATGGTTACACTGTAGGTGTAACTGTCAAATGCCATTGGAAAGAGGTTACGATGAACATTCCTGGTGGTGGGCGATACAAAAATGGTTTGTGCAGCCTAGATAGGGTTGCCAAGTCCCTCATCTCAACCAGCGGGAGATTTTGGGGTGGAGCCTGAAGAGGGCGGGGTTTAGGGAGGGGAGGGACTTCAATGCCATAGAGTTGAATTGCCAAAATGGCCATTTTTCTCCAGGTGATCTGATCTCTATCGGCTGGAGATCAGTTGAATTAGCAGGAGATCTCCTGCTACTACCTGGCAGTTGGCAACCCTAAGCATAGAAGAAATGCATTTGGACCTGTGCTATGCACTACAGTAACAATGTACAGCAGACTTCATTAAGAGGTCATTTTAAGAAGCCCCCAAGTTTGCAGTATACACATTCAACAAACCAACTCTCAATGGAGTAAGCCAAGTAATCCGTCCTGCAGCCTACTGGAAATTAAAAAACTCATAGCATTAGCAACCAATCGGTATATTTGTCTGCCTTATGCTGAGTCAGACCATTGGTCCATCTACTCTGGAAAGCTCCATTCCCATTGATGGCTCTATGATGATAATGATCCAGTGGGGTTTGGTTCAAACAAAAGCAGCTGTGTTCGGTCTCTCTGACAGAAGTCTTTTTTCGCAGTTCTGATACCTGAACTCCTTTTGTCTGGAGCTGCAGGACTGAGCTTGAGATGTCCTGCAAGCAAAGCAGATTTACTAGAAGTGAGTTCTGTGATCTGAGCAGGAAATCTTTCCTGACTGAACTGTAACAATCACTTGGCCTCTGAGTATGAAACCAAATCCTCCTATGCACACAAGTCTAGACCCAAGGCTGGTAACAAAGATAAAAAATACTATAGCATTATACATTTTTAAAAAGAGCAAAAAATCTAAACAAATTCAGCAAATCAGTGAATAAAGTAATCATCACTTTAATCACTTAAAACAAAGCAAACGTTTTAATCATAAACGGGTCTAATATAAAAGTGAGAACCAAATTCCAGACCTTTTGAGGGAACTGACGTTTGGTTTGGGGTTCATCTAAAAACATGGCAAAGCTGCCTAGTGTAATAAAGGTCACGCACTTTGGAGCTGCCTCTAAAATAGTTCCTTCTTAAGACCTAACATGCAGTATCACCCTTAGGAATGCATTTGGTTCATTTCACACAGTTAGCCTTAGTTGTGATTTCCCATATGAATGTGAATATTATGGTTTGATCCCAACTTGGTCTCTGACAGACCTCTTGTTGCAATGCAGGCTGGGGTATCAGCTGTGTCTCTTCTGGAGAGATGGAGGAAAGAGTAATGCTGATGAAACTAGCATTTGTCCAAGAAAATCAGGATTTGAATGCTTGACTGTGAGTTGAATCTTGGCTTCACATTCAAGCCACACAAATGATATATCTGAACTGAGAAACTCTGACTCCAGAAGTCTTCCTCTAAGGCTTTTATAAGTCCCGAGCAGTGGAGTAGAACAAACGACCAACGTATGCAAAGTATGCAACCCTAGAGCAGATGCTGGAGCTGAAATGACTGACTGGCACACCCATGCAACACAAGTTCTATAATGAGGCTATCTGAGGCAGCAGATTTTGGGTGGTGGCATCCCGCCTACTGTCAGTCAGCCATCAGCCCTCTTGCCAGTGCCACCCCTGCCCTGGTGCCAGGAGGAGGGCTGGGGTGGGGACATGAGGGCTGGGCATGATGCCGCTAACCCGGAAGTGACAAAGGGTAGATTCCAGGACATCGCTATGTCCCTTCCAGATGCAGCCCAGAAGTGACAAAGGGTAGCTTCCAGGGCGTTGCTATATCCCTTCTGGGTACAACCCGGAAATGACAAAGGGTAGCACTAGAAATCTCCTGAAACTGTATGGTTGTACCTGGAAGTGATGTAGTGATGTCAGTTATGTCTGTTTTTTTTTTTTTCCCCGCTGATCTGAGCAGTGGTGGGAGGACTAGCCAGAGGTGATAACCCTCCTCATCTCCTTATATACCCAGTCTTCTTTAAAAGCAGCATAACAAAATGTCCACCCCAGTTCCCAAACTTGTGTGCCTTCCTTCTTCTCATGAGAGTTCAGCCAAGTTTCTGGTTGTTTATTTCCAGGGCAGCCAATGAGGTGGTCAGACTCTGATGAGAGGTAGTGATCTTGAGATAATTCAGAAGGCTGTGTGGTATGCTCACTTCCTTAACTATTTTTAAAGAGACCTGAGACAATGAAGAGGTAAGGAACGTTATCTCCTCTAACTCCTAAGAAGGCAATGGCAGAAGTGGTAAAACACAGGGAGGAGTGGGTGGCTACTGCTTCAGCTACCACTTCAGGTGGCAAAACACCTTGAGCCACAACAGCATTACCTGTTGACAATTCATTTACATGGAAACAGTTCACACATTATGCACCTGTAAGTGATCCATTTCTTTGGAGAGACCTGTACATGTCTCAGAGAGTACTGCTTATGCAGTCACCCTAATTGTGCCAGCACTATTCTTAAGAACATAAGAACATAGAAAAGTCCATGCTGGATCAGACCAAGGCCCATCAAGTCCAGCAGTCTGTTCACACAGCGGCCAACCAAGTGCCTCTAGGAAGCCCACAAACAAGATGATGGCAGCAGCATTATCCTGCCTGTGTTCCACAGCACCCAAGATAATAGGAATGCATGCTCCTTTGGTACTGGAGAGAATAGGTATGCATTCTTGACTGGGCATTGTAGGTTTTAATCACCACCTATAAAAATAGTGCTTTCCAGCACAATGCCTCATCAGTATTGATGTGATACTAATTTGCTACCGAAGGGCGAACAAAAAAAGATAGCGAGCTCTGGTTAAGATCCATGATAATTATACTAAAATCATTGCAGTAATGCTTAGGTGAGTTCTTGTGCCTGGAAGGGAACAATTAATTTAGTAAAACATTCAATTTCCCAGTGATTGTGAGACAGGCTTGGCTAGATTATATGGGTGGCAACCCTAATAGCGTTACAGAGCTTTTTACACCATCGGTCTTCCTAAGTAAGCAATTCTTTGGTGTATTTCAGTGCATAATTCAAGACTATCAGTCACCACAGCCAGGGGTTATTTGGCGTTGAAAGCAAGAGAAGGGATTTAAGGCTCACATGTGTTTTATCTCCAGAGAAAAAATGGCAATGGCTATAAAATTACTAATATGGTTGATGTAGAGTGAAGTTCATGGACAACTACTTCCCTCCCATATTACCAAGGCAGGATCAGTCCCTTACCTTTATACAGTATTAAATGTACAGCTGCCACCCAACAGAAATCTTAATTCTTACAAATAAATATTAGAATCATAGAGTTGGAAGGGACCACCAGGGCCATCAAGTCCAACCCCCTGCACAATGCAGGAAATTCACAACTACCTCCCCCCCACACCCCCAGTGACCAGAAGATGGCCAAGATGCCCTCCATCTCATCATCTGCCTAAGGTCACAGAATCAGCATTGCTGACAGATGGTCGTCTAACCTCTTCTTAAAAACCTCCAGGGAAGGAGAGCTTACCACCTCCCGAGGAAGCTTGTTCCACTGAGGAACCGCTCTAACTGTTAGAAAATTCTTCCTAATGTCTAGACGGAAACTCTTTTGATTTAATTTCAACCCGTTGGTTCTGGTCCGGCCTTCTTGGGCAACAGAAAACAACTCAGCACCATCCTCTACATGACAGCCCTTCCAGTTCTTGAAGATGGTTATCATATCCCCTCTCAGTCTTCTCCTCTTCAGGCTAAACATACCCAGCTCCTTCAACCTTTCCTCATAGGACTTGGTCTCCAGACCCCTCACCATCTTAGTTGATTAATCATATTAGTTGATTAATCAAATACATTTTAATCAACCATCAAATGAATGTATATAAAATTGTATATGAATAAAAGTAGTGTTTCAGAAAACACTCATACAGTAACCTCTCACCATTCTCAGGGGATGCATTCTTAGGATAACCATGAATGGCAAAATCCATTAATACTGGGAAGAAGAGGTCAGCTGCCTCCAAGTAGCAACACTACCAAATTTCCTGCATTTTGTTTCCTTTTTACAATTATTTAAATAATTACAAAAATCAAGAAATGCCACCAATTAAGTCCTTGTTTCCTGCAAAATTTAACGATGTAATGATGATGATGATGATGATGGCATGATGGAAGTAAAAACAAGCTGGAGACCTCAGCACAGTGAATGGCAAATTTTTGAAAGAGAGAGTCAGGAATCCACAAATGGTAAAGGTCTACTGGACATTCTTCGCTTTTAAGTATATATATGTGTGTGTTAAGGATCAACTGAGAAAAGGCTTTTCATTTGTGACAGCAGAAAATGCCTCTTCTAAGATGTCCATATGTATTTGTATTAAGATAAATTTTAATGTATTGCTTGTTGGAATGTTTTGATAGTTTTGGCAGGCATTAAATATACACTTGATGTCAAATGATAAATATAATATGTGTTGCCTACTAGATAGTGTTACGTACAAATTCCTCATAATTGTTATACTAAATACCACTGTGTATCAGCTACTAAAATATTACTTATAATTGCCTCAGTAAAAAAAGAACTGTAAAAAAAGAAATTAGCATTACAAGTCAGTTTTTCAATACTTCAACTTTAAAAATGTGAAAATGAAATGTCAAAAATAAAAATGTTAAAGGTTCCATTTTGAAAATATTCAGATTTCCTGAAAATATTGGGCAAATATTTGACATTAAAACTCACAAAGGGAGATTTTGAATAAAATTGCAGGGAATAAATTCATTTGTGCTCTAGAAAATCCTGGCCCAGAGAACAGGTGGGCTCTTAAAAACCGAAGAGGTACAGAATATTGGCCAGTGTTGGGTATATGTGCATAGGGTGTAAATTGTTTCACAAAACCTTGAAGATTGGCTTGCAGTAGCTCTACTGTATTCTTCAGAGACCATATCGAGGTGGCCTGAAGCAACCAAAATGATCAGAGGACTAGAGCAACTGCCCTGTGAGGAGCGGTTAAAATGCTCAGGGCTGTTTAGCTTGGAAAGAAGGTAGTTAAGGGGAGACATGATAGAGGCCTAGATAGAGAGAAGCTTTTCTCTCTATCTCAGAATACTAAAATGCGGGGTCATCTGCTGAAGCTGGAGGGTGAGCAATTCAAAAAGATAAAAGGAACACGATGCATAGTTAAATTATGGAATTCCCTGCTCCGGGATGTGGTGATGGCTACATATACAAAATTATTTTTCCAATTATTCTTTCAACTAAAAACATCAAACGTTTCTCCACCATGCCTTCATTCTTATTCTTCTACCCTTCAAACCCACAAATCATTAATTCATTTTTTCTGTATTACGCAAAAAATCAATAAATGGTTTCAATTTTTTTTACAAACTTAGATAAGTTATTTTCTCTAATCAGAGCAGTCAGTTTGGCCATTTCTGCTAATTCCTACATCTTGACAAGCCATTCTTCTATATTTTTTCCTAGTTAGTTCAGAAGGGTGTGGCATGCATACTTTTGGGGACTGATCTCTGTAGTTTGGAGATCAGTTGGAATTCTAGGAAAACTCCTGGCCCCACCTTGAGGTTTGTAACCCTAGTTATTTTTAGGGTTGCCAGGTCCCTCTTCACCACTGGCGGGAGGTTTTGGGGTGGAGCCTGAGGAGTGCGGGGGTTGGGGAGGGGAGGGACTTCAACGCCATAGAGTCCAATTGCCAAAACAGCCATCAGGTGAACTGATCTCTATCTGCTGGAGATCAGTTGTAATGGCAGCTCTCCCGCTAGTACCTGGAGGTTGGCAACCCTAGTTATGTTGCATGGGGGCTGCAGCAAGAGCAGCCAACATTGTATATAGGAATGAGGGGACAATTTTTATTGATTTGTCCTTTCTTGGTTCTGTGCCCCATGTATGAAAAATTCTTGATGGGACTGTGTGATGAGGGCCGTTGGGTCCAAACCTCATTAGAGCTGGGGCTACAGGCACACGTAGAAACGGCAAAGATGGGCCTGACTGTAATTGGTCAGGAAGGGCAAAGAGAAAGAAAGCCACTGCCTCTCCTAGTTATAATGGAAGGAAGGTTGCTTCAGCTTTTTGCTCAGTCTTGCAGTTAGCATTGCTATGAGCGGCAAGGGGCAGGGAATCCCCCACTCTGACACACACACCCCACTCTGACCGGGGGCTTGGACAGCCCTACATGTGAACTATTGCGTACATCAACTCACCAAACAGATTGAACCTCTCCCCATGGCGAGTGTCCACACGGTCACAACACTTTTATGGGGGTAGCTGGCAGGGGCATGGAGACGAGGGGTTGGCAATAAGCAGCCTAGTGAAATGTTAATCATAAAATAGCTACGAGCTATTTTATTTTATGTGAGGCAGCCACATTTTGCAAAGGAGGCAATTCCAAGCAACTTTCAGTTACTGACTTTGCCATGACATGAAATCTTAAAATGATGCTTGGGGGAAGGGGAATGCAAGAAAGTACAATCACCAGGGAAATTTCCTTTCCACTAAATCCAGAGCTCGCTGTCTTCACTCCATTTCTAATTGTATATTTTCACTTCTATGAGTCCCTTAGGAAGTTATCATCAGACTGGGCCTTTATATTTCACTGGGGCGAATCATAATACAGTAGCCAACTTGAAATATTGCACATTAATAGGAGAATAATAATTTCTAGTGCCAGTATTTGAGTGATATTATTTAATCATCCTTTTTTTTTTTTGCAATCTGTTCTCTAACCTTAAGCACAAGGATCAAATAGTGTTCTGAATTATCAATAGCTAGGACCGCTGCTTCGTTACTTTCCTCTTTCCTTTCTGCATTACCTTTTCCTACAAAATACTACTTGGGTTTGTCAAACAAGATTTACTCTTCGTACAGCCATGATGACTAGGCTTCTGTCAGCTCATATTTCTCCAGATGTTTCGTGATCTCATGCCTTATTAATGTCTCAGGGAACTTGCCTACCACTAAGGCCAAGGCTAACTGGCCTATAATTTGTTGTCTCTTGCCACTCTAAATGGCTCCCTGGCTGACAAGCTGGCCCCAGCAGCAAGTTCAGCTAGAGTGAACTATTCATATATAAGTAAATATTCCAATAGCTGCTCACAAGTTGCATTCAGGGGGATCTGTTTTCCTGCAACAGCCGAAACGGTCTATGTGGTCCAATGGTCCTGTGCAAACTGCACCCAAGCATCAGCTCTGAAGAACTGGCATAAATACTCAAACTCTGGTGCAAGGAAACCTCCTTTCTCGGGCACTGGGCCTCAACTCTGTGTGTGCGGGTAACGTGCCGTCAAGTCGCAGCCGACTTATGGCGACCCCTTTTGGGGGGGTTTCATGGCAAGAGACTAACAGAGAGGTGGTTTGCCAGTGCCTTCCACTGCACAGCAACCCTGGTATTCCTTGGTGGTCTTCCATCCAAATACTAACCAGGGCTGACCCTGCTTAGCTTCTGAGATCTGACGACGAGATCAGGCTAGCCTGGGCAATCCAGGTCAGGGCGGGCCTCAACTCTACAGCTGGCATAAGAGCTGATCCTTGCAGAGCTCAACTGAACGTTTGCCTTGGCTAGTCAATCTCTGTTGTACCATGACAACAGGGACCAAGACAGGACAAGCATCCCGTGGGTTTGACTGGCACATGTCCATAATAAAGGCTGAAGAAAAAGGAGGGGGCACACCAATGCAAGACGAAGGCGAAGAACCCATTGGTGCAAGGGAAATGATTCTTTAATGTTTTATAATCACAACGTGTTTCGCATAAAGCTTCTTCAGGGGGAACCTTTTAGATTCTACTTCAAATCGTCCTGTGCAAGCAGTAAAACAAATAAAGCATAATAAAGGCTGGCCAGTAAACGTATAGTCTGGTGCAGGGGTGGGGAACGTCAGGCCCGGGAGCCGTTTAAGGCCCGCAAAATCATTTGGTCTGGCCCTTCATGGGTCCTGGCAGATCTCTAGCTCAGAAGGATCAAAGACTGGTGATCTGCCCCTTCTCGCAGATAGAAATAGCCTCTATTCAAGGTGGTTGTGAGTTTGTTTTACCAAGAAAGGAACCTTTCCCCCCCCTTGCAGAAGAGTCGTTAGCTATGGAGCTGCTAGGACTGCCCAAGAAACTGTATTAACCCTTTCCCACCCAGGCCTGCACCGGGGGGGGAGGTCATCTGGGGCAGCTGTCTGCTTGGGGCTTGTTCAGCTAATTTTTAAGTTGATAATTTTGTATGGCCCGTGAATGATGTTATAAATATCCAAATGGCCCTGGCAGAAAAAAGGTTCCCCACCCCTGGTCTAGTGAGTATAGAGTCACAATGCAGGCACAGTGGCACATGCTTGCTGGTGCTTCTTCCTTTTATATTGCCACATAGGATCTGTGGCTAAGCACACCGCCCTGAAGTACATTCCATTGAAACAAATGGAGCTTGTGCGTATGTATGTATGTAAAGTGCCATCAAATCACAGCTGACTTATGGCGACCCAGTAGGGTTTTCAAGGCAAGAGACTAGAGGCCTTTTGCCATTGCCTTTCTCTGCATAGCAGCCCTGGTATTCCTTGGAGGTCCCCCATCGAAACACTAATCAGGGCTGACCCTGCTTAGCTTCCAAGATCTGACCAGATCAGGCTATACCATGTTGCCTTCTGTCCCCAAACGGAGCTTACTTGTACAATAATCTGTTTAGTCAGACAGGACAGTGCTGCATTAAGTACAAAGCCCACGTCAGAGGAATAAACAATAATTGTCCTGCAGCAATAATTTTTATCCTAAATTTTAATAATATTGAAAAAAATGCTTTTCAAAATCTATTTAACATTTCTAAATGGGTATTTAGTATATTTGCTAATGTTTGCTTTTATAAAGTAAGTTCAGCAAGTCCGAGTCTTGCTACATCTTAGCTGCAGGCTAAGCAAGCCTGCAATTTATATATGCAGAAGCAGAGATCTATGTATCCAGCTTTCAATCTTGTATTCAGTTTTAAACCATGAAGTATGAAGTGTGTTAATATGTTTGCTTTTAACTTTCACTTAGTAATATTTGCACAATGAATGAAATAATCAAAACAACAAAAGTAATTGTATTCGGCTTTTAACCCATAAGCTGTCTTTTTAAAGTCACTTGGAAGATATCTGCACAAATCTCTGGCAAGTTCTACTGACGTGAATGGAAACCATGCAAAGATACAGTTGCATTCTTCCAGTTTCCCTTCTTTTTGTTAGGCCTACGCATGAGAAGTTAACAAAAGATCCATCCAGACAATTTATTTAATTTATTTAAAATATTAATTTTTCCCATTGATTTACATGCCCTGACCTGGATGGCCCAGGCTAGCCTGATTTCAGCAAATCTTAGAAACTGAGCAGGGTTGGCCCTGGTTAGTACTTGGATGGAAGACCACCAAGGTTGCTCCGTAGAGGCAGACAATGGCAAACCACATCTGTAAATCTCTTGCCTTGAAAACCCTATGGGGTAGCCATAAGTCGGCTGCAGCTTGACATCTCCTCCATTTTATCCTCCCAACAACCCTGTGATGTGGGTCAGGCTGAGAGAGTGTGACTAGCCATGTGCCTCTAAAGGTGAAGAAGGGAGTGCACGAGGATAGTGCTGGAGAATAAACCAGGATTCAGCCAGGATGTCTGCATTTGTAGTTCCAACAACATCGTACTTATGGTTAATAAACCAAGTTCAACGCAGCTTCTTATTCTGGTTTGGTGGACCCTACCTAATCATAGTTAGTGCAAGGGGCTGTGTTTAGATAATCATGCTAAGCATATGACATGACCCCCACTGACCAGCTCAGTGACTCAGACTTGAAGTTCTCAGAGGAAGAGCTAGAGGAGCCAAGGCCACCAGTCAAGGAGGATCAGCAAGACTAGAGGGAGCCTAACATGGCTGAGGCACCTGCTGACAGGGGTCGAGCAGCACCAGAAGCCATCCTGGGCTGACCTGCAGAGCACAGGACAGCAGAGTTAGTTTAATTAAACTATGGTTTTGCATTATGTTGAAATGAAGTTTCCATGTTGGAATCTTGGGAGAAACAATATTATAACATTTACATAGCATTTGGAAATCCATAATGAAATACATAAGACTTTGCTCCCAGACCACAGAAACTAACTATGCCTGTTAATAATTTTGCCTATCATCATATAAAATCTCGACCCTTGCCCCTACAGATGCACGTAATAATGCCAATATCTACTGCTCACTAAAAAAAATCATATCAAATCTGGCCTTTATTAGCTAACAAATATGCTGTCTGGAAAAATGCACTGTCAAATATTTCACTTGGATGAACAATGGGTGATTTTAAAAAAGATTTTTGTGTCACCCAAAAGAAATATTAATTTAGGACCTACATTTTATAAAGCTGCTATTCTGAACTCTGGACTTTGAGACGAAAGGTCACCACTAGTTCAGAATATCTTATGGAATGAGGAATCTGTTTTCTGACCAGCTCTGCACTATATTCTTTGGAATGAGCTGCAATTTGAACACAACAAAATTAATATAAAATCACAGGTATCCAGAAAGTAAGTGGGAAACCAATCCTTCTTGTAACAGTGATCAGTAAAACCAGATGTAGCATTATTGAAAGCTCAGAGTTGGCAACACTGTTAGAAAATTAAGCCACATCTTTTCCTCCAATCTTGTATTAATCAGTGGACGCAATCCAGTTCCCACTTAAGTAATGCAAGAGAGCTGTCTACAATAAGCCTGGAGAATCGCTATGGCTGGCCTGCAGTTCTCAGGCTAACTTGGAAATGCATCTCATTGAATTTGGTGGAATTTAATAGAGTAATTATACATAGAATCAGTCTTAAAGTCTACTGTACTCTTTTAAATATGCAGCAACCATCCAAACATATAATGGGGCAATCAGAAAACTTCTTGTTCATTCCACTGCCAGTAATAAACTCTTTGAATGTCCGTAAAACTGCTTGGAGAGATAATCTAGAGATTTGAGGAGAGCTGTCATCAATATACTGGTTAACACTAATTTTGTCACGTCTCTCCATCTAATTCCAGGAAAACAATGGAAGTGCTAAACCAGTGACTAGCACTGGTTAAAAAAATGGATGAAAGTGAGCAAACTGAAACTTAACCAAGGCAAAATGGAAGCACTGTGGATTAGGAGTAAAGTTTACACAACATGTAACACTACTTCTAGGGGACGGCCTGTGGCTCCGTGCTAGAGCATCTGCTTGGCATGCAGAAGGTCCCAGGTTCAATCCCTGGCATCTCCAGTTAAAGAGACTAGGCAGGTAGGTGATGTGAAAGACCCCTGCCTGAGACCCTGGAGAGCTGCTGCTGGTCTGAGTAGACAATACTGACTTTGATGGACCAAGGGTCTGATTCAGTATAAGGCAGCTTCATGCGTACCTCTGAAAGAGGAAGTTTTACAGTTTGAGGGTACTTTGATTCATTTCTGTCCCTAGCTAACAGGTGATGGATATAACTAGTAAGGATTTTCACCATCCTAGGCTGGCTTATCAGATGCAGCCATTCCTGGAAAAATCAGACCTGGCCCCCAAACTGTGGCACTCCCTCACTTGCAAGTAGGGATGCCAGCCTCCAGGTGAGACCTGGGGATCCCCCCCCCCCAAATTACAGCTCATCTCCAAACTACAGAGACCAGTTCCCCTGGAGAAAATCGATGCTTTGGAGGGTGGACTCTATGGCATTGTGCCCCACTGAGGTCTTTGTCCTCCCCGGCACCACCCCAAATCTTACCCCTTTCCCCCTACTACACCTAATCAAATCCAACCATATTAATATAAACTTAGACACCAAGAATGAATAGAAGTTGGTGCACATCCCTGTGTTAGATCGGCTTTCTGTACACAAATATAAATTTTTGATAGCTTATACTGTTAAAGAACAAACATTATGGAAATATTTTCTAAGTATAGAAATGTTATTTAAGTAACTGTTCCTGAATGTATCGTATCACCTGCATGTATTTTAATGTTTTGTAGCTTATAGAGATATTTACCTGCCTCCAGTTCATACAGTTTTCAGGAGAGTAATAAGAGCCAGCATGAAAACAGCGCTGCTGTTTTGCACATGCCTTCATGCGCTGGTTGCATTTTTAATTTAACACAACGCACTGCTCTCCTTTTGATAATCCATTACCACTATGTTATCTATTCCTTACACAGAGTAAGAGTTTAATAGATTTGTTTTTGTTATTCTGCTTATACTTTGAATTTTTATTAGTAATACAGAGCGCATAAAATGTGCTATAGGAAGCAGTCTGAGACATTGGATGTCCTTGATACAAAGCGTATCAGTACTCACAGCTTTAAAAATGTTTCCTATCCACAAGGCCAGATGAATTGAAAGTGAGTGGCTGCAATAACTTAATTTAAATTATTTACTTCTTATGCCCTTTAACCAGACCATTATACTCAAAAACCAACGATCAACACATGCTTAAAGTCTAGATTCTACTCAACTTTAGTACTGAATATAGAGCCAAGGGGTAGTAATTATTTCAGATATTTTTCATGATTATTCTATATAAAGCAAATGTAAACAACTGTTGCAAACAATAATAATAACAGGATTAATTCCATGACTTCTACCTATCATTAACACAGTGACCCTTTCTTAAAGATGAAAATCAATTCTCATTGGGTCAGATGCTATAAAACTAGTAATGGAGTAAGAAGAGATTTTTGCTGCCTTCCCATATTGTTGAAGTCCTTTATGCTACCTAAAAGTTTACTGCAGAGAGTTCGCAGACACTCAACAATTAACACACATTCTAGGATACCTTATGGAGGGCTCTAGTTGGAAGGGGGAAATTGTTAGAAACTTCTTATTTATTTATTTTCTAACCCGCCTTTCTCCCCAGTGGGGACCTGAAGCGGCTATACATTGTTCCCCTAGTCTCCATTTTATTCTCCCAACAACCCTGCGATGTGGGGCAGGCTGACTGGCCCAAGGTCACCCAGCAAGCTTGATCTGTTCTGCCATGGGCATATATACCCATGGGGGTGTGGAGGGGGGAGGTAGTTGTGAATTCCCTGCATTGTGCAGGGGGTTGGACTTGATGGCCCTGGTGGTCCCTTCCAACTCTATGATTCTATGATTCTATATATACCATTTATACATGATTTTTGAGAATAGGAGCTCTTGGTTCTTGACAGAAAAGAAAGTTGTAAGGTTAGGTTACACGTAAACCCTGTTTAAATCAGTTGATAATTTCGTAGCAGCAGAAAACTGCACAATAGGTATGCTGCATACCCTCTTTTTAAAAATACCCGAAAGTTCAGCAACGTAAATGATAGGTGAAAGTTTTTTAATTAACCTAATACTATTATTGGGAGGGAAGGCAGCATGGTATAGCCCGATCTCATCACATCTTGGAAGCTAAGAATGGTTGGTACTTGGATGGGAGACCACCAAGGAAGACTCTGCAGAGAAAGGCAATGGCAAACCCCCCCTGCTTCTTACTTGCCTTGAAAGCCCCTTGCTGGGGGCACCATAAGATGGTTGTGAGTTCGCAGCACTGACTTACATAATATTGTTATTGTTAAATATTTTCTTATTACCAATCACAATAGTTATTTCAAGTTACTTTTTAAGGGATATTCACTAAAATGTATTTTTAAATAATCACAGTCAAGGACAGATCACAGTCTTATGTCCAATAAATCGCAAAAAAAGATTTTGATCAGGAAGACCTGCTCAAAATGTAGAATCCAGTGATAAGCAAATATGAGGAACGATGCACTCGCCTACTGCCCTTAAGTAATCAGAGGATCCTCTCACTAAACCATCCACTACCAGTACATTCATCTATGTTCAAGTGGTTGGTAGACTGTGGAAAGGAAGTCTGGATGCCGACTCACTAAAAGCCCATCTGGGGGCCTGAGGGTATGAGGCATAAGGGCCCATTCAAGTCCACCTGCGTCTTGGGGGATAACCACCCCCCCAAGAGTCATTTGCCCAGGGAACTGAGGGAGCAGATTTGAGACGATTATTATATAGACATCTTTTCCCTCATAAAACCGGAAGCTTCAGAAGGTAGACGGGCTAAGTCTAGTAAGCAGGAACCCAAGAAAGCTAGATCGGATCCCAGAGACAGGACTTTTGACAACTGGATGCTGGGGTATGATGTGTATGTGGGGGGGGGGGTGGCATCAGCATATCCCAAGCGAGCCTGGCACGTACTTAATTATCACAGTTGCATGCTTCAGGCTTGGGCCTTAGTGGGGGACGCGACAGCCCTAGAATATGATTAAGAATTTTGCAAGTGGGTGTCCCATAACTTACGGTGGCGTTGGGATCTAATCGATAACCACTTATGGTCGATGCTAGTAAACCCGCATGTTAAAGGGCAGGCCCAACCTTAACAAGTCAGGCAAGTGGGGGCACCACCGTGACCCTTTATGGAGAGTATGCTGGGAATTTGGGCAGGGACAATGTAATCACTCGCAGTGCAAGTTCGAGCATATATGCGAAATTTGTTCCAGGGGTCACCCCAAATCTAATTGCAATGAGAACGTCAATACTCAGTAGGCCTTTTGGCAGCAAGGATGGAGGTGCCGGGAGCACAACAACAAGCAGCAAACGATGCATGGTTTGTCTGGGTCCAGGATCAGGGCTATTGGGCAGTGGCGGTCAAGCTTATAAAACTTACATCAGGCCATGGGATGCCCCCCAGTAACTGTTATTTAAGTTACAGCATGGCGGAAATCTCTCGTCTGGATTCGCGGGCACAGCATCGTGCATTGAGCTGGGGTTTACGCAGTGAGTTCCGGTTGGGGGAAGAACCTGGGGTTGGACGACTGGATGCTGATCTCCTGGTTTGGCATACGTGGTGTAGCACAGAGTGCCTTGGTGGCACAGCTGGGTGAGAACGACCTGGGCGTAATGAAGGACTGCAAATTGCAGGCAGCGGTGGCAGACCTGGGGGGCTTTGGCGGAGGGTTCCTGGCTGTCTCTTATGGCAGTTTTTGGCATGGGGCCTGATCCAGTTCAGGGAAAAGGCTGGCCTATGCACCCCCTTTCCCCCACACTGGGGACCCTAATAAGGGGTTTGGGGGGAAGCCTTGTCTGGTGCAAGCCCAGCTCAGGGGCTGCGGGGGGTTGGCCTCCTCCCAAAGTGGCAACGAACCACACAGTAGGCTTCTGTCCAAGTGAGTCCCTCACACTGTGATCCCAGGCTATACCCAGCAGGCAGGCTGGGTTGTAGGAGGTCTTCAGTTGACAGGCGGATCAGCTGATGCCTGGATCCTTCCCCATGTTATGCCAATGCCTAATGATGTAATCAATAAAGCTATGGCCAGTTTTCCTCCAACAAGAGACTCTGTGTTTTTTGCTTTGCTGCTGACAGACCATGGACTTGGAGGGAGGGGAGGGAGGCAAGCAGGAGCATTTTTAGGGGTGGGGTCAACTTTTGCTGAACCCAGCTACCTATTTAGCACTGGTCCCTCAATAACCATATGTCAGAGGAATAGCCTGTCCATTACTTGTAAAGTCAGAACTTTCTGCACATTAAACATTTCACCAGCAAATTCTAACATTCTTCACCTTGATTTATAACTGACAGACTCAGCTGGTAATCTTGGCTAATTCAAACCATTCTGCAATCAGAAGCTCAGTGTAAATAATGGCTTTACAATTGTTTAAACTAATAATTTCAAAGCATGAAAAATAGTTTCTGGTCTTGCTTCACCAATATAACTTTTTAAGCAGAGCAGAGCAGGGTCAGCCGCCACAAGTATGTTTGCTTTAAAGGAGGAAATTCCAGATTAGAGCTACATAACTCACAGGACCATATTTCATGTGATAGGATTCATCAATTAGCACATTCCCGTATGCGCAAATACATTAGTTGGCTAATATAATAGTATGCACATTTTGTAAAATATGATCGACAATTCAAACATGTGGTTTCATAATTGTTGCTGCATGGAAATAAAGGTAGCATTTTAACTAATAAGCAAAGCTGCTGGTGGTATTCAGTTTGCATCTAGGGAGTGGAAGCTATTGCAAAGCCCTAGTTCTTATGTAACATAGAGCCTTCTTGTGATCATGGAAAAGTGCACCCTCTCTCCTCTGTCATGAACAGCAGTTATGATCCAGGTGTTTCTTGAGATCCAGGGCCCAGGCACAACTTCTTGATAACTGAAGGAGCAGGAAGATGCAACAACAGGGCATTATGTGATTGGTTATTAACATGGAGGCTCCAATTAGATGTTATGCTATCTTCATGGGTAAGGCAAGAGCCATACCACTTCCCCACCTGGGAATGCCTCAGGTGATGAATAAACTAGTGTTAAAACAGTAATTTAGGAATGGGCTGGATTCACACAAGAATCACATTTCCATGAAAAATACTGTAATTTCAAACCTTCCCAACCAGGGCTAAATTAAAGGACAAAGCGTTCTTACGCTGGGCTAAATTCCTACAATTCTCTAACTTATAAATTATGCCTTTCCCTTTGCAGTATTCATACATAAAGGCATATCTTCTGTTAAACTTATTCTCCTAATCCTCTCCTGTCTCTTAAATCCTCTTCTCAACAACATTCTGTTCCGCCTGCTAGTCAGGGTACAGTTATTCTTATTTTCTCACCAGCTCTCTTCTCTCTAGCATAAGCATAGATTCTTCCCATAGTCTCAAGTGGAGATGACCTACTAAAGGCCAAGATGCAGGATGGGTAGAATCTTCATTCTGTGAGGAATACTTACACCGTGGCAATTGCCCTTTTTCCTATGTATGCAATACTCTGAAGCTTATTCTATAGGATTTATCTGGGATCACAAAGGTTTTCCTGTCATGGTATGAGACATTGCCAGATCCAAACAAGAAGGCCTTGGCCACCACCGGCTACCATTACTAATTAGATACCCTGCCTTTATTGCAACGTCTATGAGCATGCATAGCCATTTTCCTGTGGGTCTCTCTGTGTGTAAATTGGGTTGTTCCAACCAGCTTTTCTACTCAGTCTTACCCAGTTCCCCTCCTTACTGCAGCCCCTGCACCTCACGACGTTTTCCCGATGCAGGTCCCATGATCCCCAGCATCGTCTCTTTTTTTTCTTTTTTCTTTTTCCTCCTTTTTTTCTTTTTTTCCTGATCAAAGGAGACCCTTTTTTCCTATTTCGGCAGTAGAAAAGCTCTTTGGAGTCAACTCATTATGAAAGAAGAATGTGACAATAAATTCAGTTATGTGTCAATAAGGAAACAAATATTACTTAACCCCAATATTAGTATTCTTAGGAGGCTAAATCCCACAATAACAGCAGACTACAAGTATTTGCAAGTCTTAACTTGTTAAAGGTTCTTTATAAATATCCACTTGTCTGACCAGCATGGTGTAGTGGGTATGATTGGCGGACTCTAATGTGGAGAACTGGGTTTGATTCCCCACTCCTTCACATGAAGCCTGCTGGGTGACCTTGAGCCAGTCACAGTTCTCTCAGAACTCTCTCAGCCTCACCTACCTAACAAGGTGTCTGTTGTGGAGAGGAGAAGGGAAGGTGATTATAAGCCACTTTGAGACTCCTTAAAGGTAGAGAAGAGTGGGGTGTAAAAACCAACTCTTCTTCTGATCACCTATGGTATATATGTTTTACCTCTAGTCAACCAGGCAGGATAACTTTCTAGATTGGGGGGGGGGGCTTTTAGATCACAAATGACTGACAAGACATGTGTGGCATGCAAACTAGGGACAACACTGGTGTCCTAGTGAGCCTTGTAGCGTAATGGACAAAAGCTTTGATTTTATGACCCTGACAATGCAGTCCAGTGTCTAGCAGCATTGCCGGGAAGTGATGTAACCCATTCTGTTACTAAATGTGAATCCAAAGTTGATGATTGCGCCTATATTAATCTGTTGCTCTAAGAGAAAATTAGCTACCATCACATATTCTGCAATTCCATTTAGATGATTTATGTGGCTAATGTCCTGGCATCCACCCCAAGCATAAATCAGCCAATGTATAAAAATCCTTGGCAAGAGGAAATGTAAGATTTATGTACAGCTCTGCTCACTAGTCACACAGCCTTTTAACAGTAGAAGATGTTCTCTAATCCATTTCAGAGACATCAGCTTTCTCCTTTCGGGGTTTTAAAAATATAGCTCCATATATTAAAACTCTATTCTCATTAATCTTCTAAGTGTGCCTCAGAAATGCTCCACAACGTACGCGTTGCCAAACAATGCTAAAACAACAGCACCATTCAAATACAGCCAAACATAAATGTGGTTTTCAAAGCATAAAAAGTAGTTAACACATATTTGTTTGATGATATCTGCTTCAGGCCAGTAACGAATTCTGAAAAGAGAATATGGATCAATTGCACAAGGATAACTGTTGCTAATTTTATATCTGTGTTTATATACTGGGGCCATTAACGCATGGCTGTGTGCGAATTTATTTATACCTGTAATGTTGCACAATTTCCCCCAAAATCTGAACGCATGGGGAAAAGGAGCACCTGGCAAGAGCTGCCGTAGCTCCGCTGTCCTCCACCCCTCCATCCCATCAGAGGTGAGGGGGAGCTGGTGGCAGGGAGGCGGGTGGGGGCGGCAGCATGGCTCCGCGTGCCTCCAATGCGCCATCCCACCATCGGGCAGCAGGACTGTAAAGCAACAGTGGCTCCTTCCTGGGAGAGGTGGGGGAAGCCGGCGCCGGTTGGAGGGGGGGAGTCGGGGCGTTGACCCGTAAGCTTACGCTCCGGCAAGCTCTCATGTTTGAGCAAGACTTGCCTTAAAGTCGGAATAACAGAGCAACTTGCAAACTCGGGGAAGCTTCGGGATGGGCCGGGCTGAACACGCAGGCCATGCGTGTTTACAGGGTTAATTCGCACCATGCCTGGGAGATTTCCGGACTAAATGGCCATGCGTTAATGGCCATTGTCTTCTTGTGAATGGTGAGGATAAAGACCTACTGCTGCAGTCCTGAGCACTCTTACTTGAGAGTAACTCTGAAGCCTCAAAATTGGGAGCAAACATTCACAGGACCAATTTGTAAGACATGTCATAAAGCTATGCAACGTGGGCATTGGACTACTTGTTTTGTGGTGTTTCCTGCTTTTGAACAAGATGTACTGTTTTGATTTTATACTTTGCTCTCTTCTGTCAGTTTGAAAGCACAAAATCCCTGCCTGGTGATAGAAAGGGCAGGTCTCATGAACGTGGATTATGCATTGGATTTCCGCTCACAGGGGATGTGGCAGGAACTGGAGTTATTTGAAATTGGGTACTGTCGTGTGAAATGGCCCGCCATTTTGCCCCCAGGGTACAGGATAATGTGCTCCTTGCTCTTGTGTTCAAGAGTTGCAGGATTAACTTCAGCCCACTTGTATGCTTGTCTTAATGTAGATCAAAAACCCACACAGAGTTGCGCATATATATTTTTTCTTAGGTGGATTCTGCTAGTCTCACTGTGTGTAAATGTCATTGTGCTTTTTATAATAAGAGACGGTTTCATGGCCCTAGCTGGTGGTTTTATCTTTCACAAGGGAAATAACACAAGAATGATGATAAATTGTGTAATAATTGCTCTTGTAGAAGTTCACAAGCTGAGCAGAATGGACATTTTTAAATTGGAAAATGGAGTTGGGGATTAATGGGCAGAGGGGCTGTATTTTTGGAAGAGACTGTCTGGAATGTTAATACTAGTTTCCTCCTTTCAAGCAAGTTACCAAATGGTGAGAATATTTACAGTGTAACCATATTGCACTGTGAAGACTTTTGCTGCAGCTAAGATCTGCAATTACTTTTGTTATAATATAGGGTAGTGCTAAGCTCTCTGTAGATGCTACGCTCATGCAAAGTGAGAGCTTGCCAACAATGCATATCACGAGCACACAGTCCTCATGATGCACCTGATACATGCAATAGGTATATCGTGTGTATTGGGCAATGCATGGATTTTCCATTCAGGTACTGCCTGCATTCACACAAACCAGTACCCTAGAAAATCAGTGCAATCCTCTACAGTGGAACCAGCAATCTAAGCCTACTGAAGTCAATGTTAAAAAGTTAGCCGTTCAAAAATGTTCTTTGCATTCCAGTCTTCCTTTGCTACTGGATACAGTTGCTAGGACTGAGAAGCTGAGCAGAAAAGGAGCTGTCGTCATGAACCAGAACACAGACTTGTTCTCATCAGACAAAGAGATGAGATGAGGTGGTGACAGAGAACCTGACACCACCACAGAACCACAAAAGGAGACAGCAGAGACATCTCCAGAAACTCTTTCTGATTTGCAAGTGGAGCTCCAGGAGGCTGAGTCAACTCTCTCACCATGGGATACAGCCCTGCCTTTTGACTCAGACTAGGACCCTGAACCCTATACCCCAGAGCTGACTCCAGCACCTGAACTGTCTCCCCAGTAGACCCCTCAGGCCTCAGAAAGCCAAGAACCATCCCTACCCTGTCAGAGTACTCACTGCTGTAACCAGAATTGCACCACTTACGAAATACTAGCCTATTCCTTTCATCTCCACCTCCTTGCAGGAGTATTTAAGGCCCAAGTTCACAGTCAACCTTTGCTTGAAGAACATTTAAGCAATAGTACCCTGGGTTCCAGCGCCTCGACCAGGACAGATGTGTGAAAAGGAGATGTTTCTCTAAAATTGGAAGAACAAGAATACATCCATGAAAACTCACTATCTTAAAGCAGTAGTCAGTCATCTCGTCCTTTAAGGGCATAAAATCACTGTACATATGGTAGCATGTAAAAATATAAATATTTGAGATATAACCTTACAAAATGGTTAAAAGGCACTTGCATAAGATAGTGTTGTGAGCTAACTCATCCATGTATTTAAATAATTTGCGGCATTCTATAGCAATCTTTAAAAGTTGTGCTACCTTCTTCAGAACATAGGGTGAACAATTATTCAATAGAAAGGGAGCATCACAGGAATCGGAGGCATTCAGTCTACATGTCTGCAAAGGGCTTAGTAGTTCATTACGAATTTCTGAATAGAAACTACAATAAAATAAAACATGGACAACTGTTTCAACACACTGACTGCCACAGGGACAAATTCTGTCTGACTGAGCTGCTTACAGTAATCAGAAGACCAAGGGAACACACAGAAACCCAAAATGGAGCCCGCATACTGTTTCAGCCTTGCATTCAGCAAACGCACATGACCTGCATATAAACACTTGAAAGATTTGGAAGAATGTGAAAGCACTGTGGTGTCCCCTGGCTGGTATTATTTTGTAATTAAAACATTTTATTAAATTTGTAGAGGACTCCATTTGTAGAGAGCCTTTCTGCTTGCTCTCCTCAAGCTCCTCTGCCTGATAACCACAAACCTCCCCTTTGTCTCTGTTTGGTCATTCCTTCTCTCCCATCTCTTAGGAACCTTATCCTCACATCTTCCCTGTTTCCCACCATACCTAACAATAACAAATCATGGGAAGAAAATGATGTACAAATTAAGCATGATTTTTTTTAAAGGTATTTCAACAGTGTTTTATCACTGCCTTGTTGATCTTCTTTGGACTTGTTCACTCCATGAGTGACTTTTAAGCTTTTGCTTACAGGAGCATCTTGTTCCACTTGTGGAGCCCGTGCATTTTGAACAAGTTGGTGTGGCCTAGCATCACATTCTTCCTTGTTTCTTTGGGAAGAATTGCAGGTGCTATCCATTCCTTCTGTACAGTTGCCTTTCCAATGTTGCTACAAGGTATGATCTTGGAGATTCTTCCTTAACAACTGTTGCTGCCTTTGTCTGTGCTACAACATCATGAATGAACACTAAGTCATCTGGCTGTAAGTCCTTTGAACTCTTTTCATAATAGTATTTTTGCTTCCTTTTCCTCTGTTCTTTCCATTTATGTATTTCTGAGTGTCCGGCGTCTTCAGTTTATAGTAAACAGGGTGTTCTTGTTCAAAATGCCCTTCCAAATAACAGCTCAGCTGGAGCTTTTCCATGCACCAATGGAGATGCCCTATAATTTAACAAAGCCAAATGTGGATCAGTACCAGTATCCTGTGCTTTATTGAGTAATGTCTTAACAATTTATACTCCATTTTCAAATATACTTTGGATATCTGAGGCTTGAGGTGATGTGTTGAAACTCATACATTCTGCAAAGTTCTTGAAGTCATGACATGCACATTGGGGGGCATGATCAGTCCTAACAATATTAGGTATGCCATATAAGGCAAACATGGACTTCACTATTCCCAGTGACATGGGAGGCTGTGGTATCTGTATCAGGAGTCCCCAACTTTTTTGAGCCTGTGGGCACCTTTGGAACACTGACATAGTGTAGTGGGCGCAACCACAAAATGGCCACTTTGGTACTGAATGGAGTACATTCTTTTGATTAGACCCAATGCTTCATATGTTTTAAGACCTAATATAGGTCTTTATTATCAGGTACAATAGCAAACTAAACATTTTCAATCTTTTCCCATTTGACCTGCAATTCATAAGTTCCCTAGTTGGAATTGTGTGTCATTGTGTCCCCCCCCCCCCACAATATGTTCTCGGTTTTGCTTTCCTTTCATCTCTATAACTAGGTTAACTTATTGAAATGGGAGAATACCGGATCCCTGTCCCAGTGAAGGGTTCACAGGAACCACGTTAGTCCATCAGAAGTTCTTTTGAGTCCAGTGACAAGAGACACAGCTCTGGGGAGATCGGGACAAACGATTTCTACTGATCTCGATGAGTTATTTATTGTGCTACCTGGACTCTATTTTGGACACTTTTGGAAGCACTGTTGGCTCATTGCATATAACGTATGCTGTATGCTATGTATTTACACTTATGTAATAGAATATTTTGAAACGTATGTACAGTGACTTTTTTGTAATTACCTTAGTATTTACTGTGAGCCCTTTAGTCAAAACTGCTGCTCCTTGGTGTGCCTGTAATACAGCCACCACACTTTCAATAATAATATTTGTTTGTGCTCCAGAGGCCAATTTAAAATTCACTGCACTGCTATTTGTTTCTAATGTTATATTACAGTCCTTTGATGTGACTGATTGCTGAAGTGTATTGATGTAGAATTCGCCTTCACTGGAAGTAGAGATGACTAATCCCTGTAACACAGCATGCACATTGCATAGCTTTCTCTTTGCACTCTGCTTCTGTCTGCAAACTCTAGCAAAGTAGCCCATCTTTCGACATTTGTTTTTCTAAACGGCCTATATTGCTGTGGTGCATGCACACACCCACACTTCCTGCAGATTTTTTTTCTTGCAGATTTTTGTTTTCAGAGCAAAGTTGGATTTTGACAGGGTTCCCCCTTGCATTTTGCTATGGCTTACTGAAGACACAGTTCCGTCTATAGACTCAGCAGACCTTTTTTTCCTTCTGGCAAATCTACTCTTTTCTGAGTGACTTCTGCAGCTAGGCATGCTTCAATTGCCTTTGCTAATGTAAGACCTTTCATTTCTCGAAATATTTCTCTCCTTTTTAGAGTTGTGCATATCAATATACCCAAACCAAAAATAAACCCAAAATTTGCTGTTTCAGTAATTTTCGGGTTTTGGGTTTACCCAACGGCAAAACCTGGGGGGGGGGGGTGTCTGCCTGAAGCCAAATAGGCGATTCCCAAAAAAGCTGAATAAATATTTTTTCTGATTTGGCTATTCACCTTTGCTCGGATGAACAGCTCTGTGCTTTCTCCCATTTTTCTATCTCTTTTTTTTTTACTGGTATTGTTAGGGGCCCATAGTTGGAGCCCTTTTGAGGTAGGGGTCGTGTAATTGGTGCCAACTTGGTCTGACCAACCATCCAACCACACAACTATCCATCCATCACCATTCAGTGGGTTAATTTGGATAAAGCATAAGGGTTATTTAAAAGACAGTGCTCACCAGTCCCAGCTTCAACCAGTCCCAGCTTCACCAAATGCCAACTTCAACAGCTGCTCATACCACCAGGCTTCTGAAGAAGACTTCCTCATCCACGTGGATGAGCAATCTTCTTCAGACAGCCCCCGTGGTTGAGACTTTGGCTGGCACCACCATCCCATGAAAACCTGCTGTCAAACTGAAGGTCGCACCGAGTAGAGGCTTCATTTCTCTACACCATGACCATCTCTTAAAATCAGATTTTTCATTACCATAATAAAGGATTATTCACAGGATGCCATTTGCCACCAAAAGAAATGTTGTCTATGCCTTATTTTTCTTGCATTTAAGCTTTTTTCTTCAGTTTGGAAGCTAATTTGCATGGATATCATGCTATGTGCCCCAGATACGAAGGGAGCCCCCAGACTTTGAGGCACCAGCCTGCCAATTGCAAATGCCTAGAGGATGAGGCAACCTCTTTGTGGGCCCATTAAAATGGATCCCCTGTCCCAAAGTTCACCAAACTTTGGAGACTGTCTAAGGAGAGTCCCTTGCAGCCTACTTTTAAAAATGCTTTTAAAAATGCCCCCACAGGAGCTTCGACTATAGACTATAATGGACCCAAATAATGGACTATTATGGACTATAGACTTTAATGGACCCAATTTTTTCAGTAAATAAGCCAAATACTGATATTTACCGGTATGGGTATTTGGCTTATTCCGTGTTTACAAAGAAAATTGGGGCCCATAAACCCAAAATTTACCAAAAAAATTTTTTGCGCAACCCTACTCCTTTTGCAAACAAGTACACTTACAACAATTTGATCCCTTATCAATGAGTCAGCAAGCTCTCCAAAGTTACATGTTGGACTACATTTTCTCAAATTAACCACAAAGCTCTGAAAGGTCTATGCCATGCTTTGCTTTCTTGTATAAAAAATCTCCCTCTCAAAAGCCTCGTTAGTTGGCATCCGATTCTCCTCCAATTTATTTATCACAGTATCATGTTTACACTTCTCATGTGCAGTTAGTGAAAAGGTATTAAACAAGTCAACAACTTGTGGCCCAGCAAAGTTCAGAAATAGGGCTCCCTTCCTCTTATCTGGCTTCTCTAGAGCGCTGCCGGCTTCCATGAACAAGTCAAACTGCTGGTTGAATCTTCTACAGTTGTCTGGCACCATGACTTAGAGATCCAGCATATCTGGAACTCAGCTCTATCCTGATTTTAGTTCACTCTTTCCAACTTCACAACCATTTTGTAAATATGCGCCCCACTCCTCGTGCCATGCGGTGTTTTCCAGCGGGTAAACGATGCAGGATTCTTTATTCTCTGATTAACAATTCTTTATTAACATTACCGAGAGGACTCGATTTGGGGAAAGCCTTTCCGCTTGCTCTTCCGACCATCTCTTAAAGGAACCTTATCCTCATAAGCACCAGTGTAGTTTATTGAAATATTAACCCACAGACAAAGCAGGAGGAAAACTGTAAACCCAGATTGTCACAGATGACTGAAATGATTGATATTCTAGAGGCCAATCCACGAAGATGAATTACAATAAACAGTGACGAATCAAGGAATCCATTTAGAATGGGTAAAAAAGCTCCAAAATGCATCTGCAGAGCTGAAGATTACTTCTTTCCTCTTTCATACTTTGCCGCTTTAACCAGCCTTTGTCATCTAGCTAATTATAAGACAGACTTTTTTAAAAAAAATTAAAGCTGAAATTTCTCCGTTTGTAATCAGGATGGAATGCCAGGTGTTCAGAATGGCGAGATTTACTACAGAAAAGGGAGAAGAATGGACAGCGATGATTTAGTTTACTTTAACACCTTTGTGCTGCCCAGGAATATATTTCCTCTCACGTACTTTTACGAGTAGAAGGAAGGAGCCCCCAACACCCCCCTGCTCTTTCCCACCACTCTCATCTTCCGTTGCCTAAAAATCAGAGCCACAGTAATGGTTCACACAGGTGGCAAGATTGTATTTCAAGATTTTTTAAATAAGGAGAGAATAGGCATCACCACACAGAATTTCCATTTGTGCTATAGAAGACTTGATTTATTTTTATTTATTTTTTTGAAAAAAAAAGTATTCGGTTTTGGGGGTACAGAATAAAACAGGAAGAGGGAAGGGAGGGGAAAGTAAAAATGAACATGTATTTCTGTGACATACCACCACATCTAATACCTGACGCATTAATACATTGTGTTTCTAAATCTAAACTATAATTAGAATGTTCATTACAATTCTGTTCTAAAATCAGTATTCTTATTAACTTCCACAATTTCTGTTTATCTCTATTAATCTTTGTGTTGATCCTTATCTCTATTACAAAATTTTATGATACTATGTTTTATACTATATTCAGATTTCATTAAATTTCATTATTAACCATTAGATATCTTATTCATTCAGTATAGTTAACTCATTTTTTTAAAAAAAGCTCTATGTTATATCACAAAGTATGATGTTAAATTGACTACAGATTGTTTCTCTATCCGGGTTTATCATAAAAGGGTTGCCACTTGTTCCAAAAATCTTCCAAGGGTCGTTTTTTAATTAAACAAGTTAGTTTTGACATTGTAGCAAAAGTTTCTGAATAGCAGACTTGATTTATCACTGAAAAGTATGTAGGCCTCTACTGCACTCCCATATATTGTACAGTAACCCCTAGTGCATTTGCATCTAGAAATATTTTTACCGTATTTCCATTTTTAATTTCCCATGAAAAACATGCTGTGTGCCATGGGGCAGTCCCTGGGGAATGGGTCCTCCTCAGAGGAGGAACTCTACCAGGAAGGTTCAGCCTCACTGGAGCTGCCTCTGACCTCGCAGCCTGAAGCGGGGTCTGACTCAGCGGCACAGCCTTGCGAGAAGGTTGACAGCCCTGAAGCTGGTGGCTCTCCAGAGCAGGCACAGGACTTGCAGTCAGAAGTTGTGGCAGAATCACCCCCGCCATGCTCAGAGCCTGGAGCCAGTGGTCCAGCTGTGAGCCCTCAAGCTACTGAGGCAGCATCAAGAGCTGACAGGTGGAGGCAACAGCAGAGAAAGGCACTGGTGGCTAAAAGACATAGTGCCCGGCTGCAAGCCGGCAGGTGTTGGCTGGAACAGCAGCAGAACAGTGAGTTCTCGCAGGAGGAGGATTGACATGGAATCAGTATGCCAGAAAAGCAGCAGCTGAACAACCCAGAGACAAGGAAGCAACGCGTACCTGAACAACTCTCCATGCCTTTAGACCTTGGACTGGCTGTTTGGACCTCTGACTCTCTGTGACCCTTGACTGGCTACCTGGACTATGAACTGTAACTCTGATTTGGCAAGTACTGGACTCTGATTTCTGGCTTTGAGAAATGAACTTGTTCTTTGGATGCTGCTTTACCCTCTTCCTGCTGTTGCCAACTACCTGGAGCAGTATCTCAGAGACACTGTAAGCGGAGACTTGAACATTGGCAGCTAGCCAGCACACTGTGTTTACCTCAGTGTACAGCCATGGGTGGGATTGTGCCTCTCACCTAGGGTTGCCAGGTCCCTCTTTGCCACCAGTGGGAGGTTTTTGGGGTGGAGCCTGAGGAGGGCGGGGTTTGGGGAGGGGAGACTTCAGTGTCATAGAGTCCAATTACCGAAGTGGCCATTTTCTCCAGGTGAACTGATCTCTATCGGCTGGAGATCCATTGTAATAGCAGGAGATCTCCCGCTAGTACCTGGAGGTTGGCAACCCTACTCATACCCTAAATGGCAGGGCTGTAACTGGGGAGGAAGGAGGGTAGTTACCCTCCGTGTGGCATGCAGAGAGGGCGGCAGAACTGCCTCTCCCGTAAGCACCTCTGTGCCGGGTAGGAGAGGTGGTTCTGCTACCCTCTCTGCATGCCATAGGGGCAGCGGCAGCAGCTCCCCCCCCCCCATTTATGGCCCTGCTAAATGGCTCAGGGCATGTCACTTAAGGAACTGCCTGTTCCCCTATGCCTGTCCTGCCAACTGAGATAATCTATTAGGTTCCTGTTCAAAATGCTGCTGCTATCAAAAGTTAAATAGATTTTTATAAAAAAGTAACAATTTTTGCTGTTGTGCTGCTCTGGCTCTAGAAAGCTCTCCTCCCAGCTATCTGCCTGGGGATGAATCTGGTAAGCTGAGTCACCCGGGAAATAGAAACACTTTTTTCATTCTTTAATGATGGGACTCTTGCTCTGTCCTGTTGTAATGTACTGATCCTTTATTAATGTTTTAGATAATCTATTTACTTGTTTTAATTACCTTGCTGCAAAGTAGTGATTTTACTGATTTGTGCTGCTCTAGGGCTTTTAAAAATTGGTTTTAGGTAAATATTGTTAATTGGCTTTTGAGATCAGCTTGCTTGCTTTGTTATTTCTGTATTGATGAAGTAGGGTAGAACCTGGAGAGCTCCTGAAATTACAACTGATCTCCAGACAACAGAGATCAGTTCCCTTGGAGAAAATGGCTAGTTGGGAGGGTGGATTCTATGACATGATACCCCACTGAGGTCCCTTCCCTCTCTAAACCCCACCCTCACAAGGCTCTGCCCAGATTTCTAGGAATTTCCTTACCTGGGCCTAGCAACCCTATGTTTAATAAATTCTGTTAGCCACCTCATGAATTGACAAGACTGAGTACAAGGGGGAAAACTTTGAAACAAAGAAAGTTGTGACTGAGTCCAGGAATGTAGACAAGGTGGGGTGGGGGCTAGCCGCCAAGACAGGGAACAGGAATTTGTAGCATGTCACAATTTCAGGAAAAGAATCATAGAGGGGCATAGCGAAAAAACAGCAAAGTCCCATGGACAAGGTCTAGGGCTGTCAACTTTTAGGTACTAGCTGGAGATCTCCTGCTATTATATCTGATCTCCAGCAGATAGAGATCAGTTCCCCTGGAGAAAATGGCCGCTTTGGCAATTGGACACTATGGCATCGAAGGGCGAAAACGCACGGTCGCTTCAGCCTCCTTTATTCCCTGTTTCAGCCAGGATTTAGCCAGGATCGAATGCAGTTCAGCGAAAACGCATGCGTTCGATCCTGGCTGAATCCTGGCTGAAACCGGGAGTAAAGGAGGTTAAAGTGACCGTGCATTTTCGCCCGAAGTCTCTCCCTTCCCCAAACCCTGCCCTCCTCAGGCTCCGCAACAAAACCTCCCGCTGGTGGCGAAGAGGGACCTGGCAACCCTAACAAGGCCAGGTGCAGAGAGACTGGGCTCTGTGTATTGTTCTGAGGCCAGGTTGCCCCAAAGCCTACCAGCAGTCTGTTGAAGCTACCTTTTGCGAGGAGGATATGTGTCCCCCAGGAGGAAAAAGTAACTTTAGTTGCTTCCACCTTTACTTTGCTGGAAGATCAGCACTGTGGGGGCTACAGTCATAAGCAGGCTTACTAGAGTGCACTGAACTCAATAAGATTTGCTTTTGAATATACATGTCTTATCTTCTAGTCCCATTGCTTTATTTGTACAATTAGGGTTGCAAATGTCTATGGAACAGATACCAGGTGCCTTAAACAGCTGCACAGCAATCAGAAACCAAGTGTTTCCTTGCACAGAAATACAATACATTGATTTATGCCCTAATGAGGGTATTAAAGAAACAAAGCATTTGTCCACCCTAGAGGTTGTACCCCTTTATCCAGACTATAATTCTTTTCTTTGCTTTTGTAAAATTGGCTATTTTGTTGGAAGGTAGTGATGGACCTTAGTCACAACTGACAGTGGTGAAAATCTGTGCTTCGTGCTGCTATTAAATTATAACTGTCAGAAATATCATGCTACGCACAGGTGCTAGACATTGCAACTCTATTACCGGATAATGTTTCCATGGTATGTGCTGATAGCCATTTGCACTGAAAAAGCTTTATACTGAGATTCTGAAACAAAGAAGAATTCAGAAGCTGTAAATGTTCTTCAAACTCTGGGAAATGTGGGGCCAAGTTCATTGTGAACAAATGGGTATTGTTGTGGTAATTGTAACTCACTGACTGACACAACTTGGCAAGGGTCACAGCAAGGGAAACAGAAGAAAACTCTTCGCCTGTCTTATGATGGACCAATAAAATATTGATTCATACTCATTCATAATCTTTGAAATCACTTTAAATGAATAGGCCTACTCATTTCTTAGAAAGTAATTTGCTGGTTTAAAAAATGTGCTAATTTTTTAAGTTGCTATTTTTCTTAGTATGTTATAAGTAAACATGTTTCCATATCATTATGAAAAGAGTAATTACATTTGGATGTTTGTGTATGATATAGGAAAGGTTTCTTCGCTGATGACATTCCTTGTGGTATCTGCATAAAGTGGTCTCTAAGGATTAGGAGCCCCGTGGGGCAGAGTGGTAAACTGCAGTACTGCAGTCCAAGCTCTGCTCACAACCTGAGTTCGAGCCTAACGGAAGTTGGTTTCAGGTAGCCAGCTCAAGGTTGACTCAGCCTTCCATCCTTCCGGGGAAGGCACTGGCAAACCAACCCATAAACAAAGTCTGCCTAGTAAACGTTGGGATGTGACATCACCCCATTGGTCAGGAATGACCCGGTGTTTGTACAGGGTTTACCTTTTTAAGGATTATCATGCATTGAGATTTCTGACCATCATCTCTTATCTCAGCTTTTGGAGCCATTTAACACCTGTTCCTCCCCATACATAAACTCACAATACGAGGCAGTTTAGGAGATGTCGACAGAAGATACTATGACACGCTTGAATGGACTTCTCCAGTGTAAATTATAATCTGGATTAAAATTTAGCCATGAAAAAACACACATAGGTAGCACTTTTTAATTTAGAGTGTTATTTGAAGATTGTTGTTAAAGTGCAACAATTGAACTTTAAGGCTGCTCAATACAACCAGTGCTATCTGGTCAGTAACTATGAAGGATATTTATCGTCAGTGTGACATTGAAAATATATTTATGGCATCCATTCCCTGTTTTGTTGACATTACTACACTGGTTTATGTCAAATCCCCATCACAGACGTGGAAGTTTTTCTAGCACACATACACTTCCAGTAATTTCATTGAGTTTCTATTCCCTTCATACATCAATGAATGTTTTCTTGCAAGTGAACCCAACCTTGGATACTTTTTCATTTTCTTTCCAATTTCTAACCTGCTTCCTCAATGAAATCTGAGGTATAATGATAGAAGTTCACTTCCCTCTTCTCTAAGAAGTTCTGTACAGTATTGCTTTGATGTCTTCCAATTACAAATGCTTCTCGGTTTCTTTCCACACACTGATCTTCAAACTACTCTGATACGAAAGAGTGAACATGTGCATGCAGGTAAAATAATTACTGTAGAGGCTGACATCAATAATACCTGTAATTGGTCTCTTTTTTTTTTTAAGTCTTCTGGAATTGACATAATTAAATTCGTAACCTGGAATTAATAATAAGGGAAATGATATCTCAAATGGAACCCCTCGTATCTGATAATTGACAAGATGCAAGTGGACTTCTGGACTTTTTCCCTTGCTTCCCAGATGTATAACTTTCGAACTGGGGGGAAAAAATCAACCATTTTAAAAAGAAAGAAAACATAAAATTCAGGGATGCATACTCTCTGATAAACTTTCAGCACAGTGTCTCTAGTTTAGCGATTGGTCCTCTCTAGTCTTTTAATTGAGAACTTCTATTTCACAATGTCAAAATTTTAAAGAGATACATGATGTCTGTAAGAATCTATGGCCGAAGGTCAGTGTAAAACTGTTTCCATGGCAATGGTTCAGATAACAGTAATAGTCTATCTAGCCTGGGGCAGAGGTGAATGAAACTAAGATGTGTGTGTACAAAATAAATGCCTTTACAGACTTTTTTTAAAAAAAAGTTGGGGTATGCACATATAAATTTAGGTGCTGCCTCAATATTGCAGATATTATAAATTATAATACTCAGTGGGGAATAGCATTCAACAGTGTAGAAGGGAAATTAGGAGTGGGGAAACAGTTAACAGAACAAACCTTGGATAATGGTTTGTTGGGAGGTCACACGTTTCAAGCAAGAAAGCTTCTTCAGCTGTTCAAGTAAATTCATCCATGGAAGCAGTCATTCGGAGCAAATAATCTGTTGTACTCTTTGTTCAGAATCCCATTTTACAGATGAAACAAATAACATATTTATATTTCGTAAAGATTACGCATTTGAAAAATTGCTAGAAAAAGCCACAACCGCCCCCCCCTATGATGATAGGGGGGCTTCAAAGGCATGGAAATGTTTCCTTTGAAATGCTACGAGGGAAAAAATTTCATTGACCACCTTCAGTGTTGTCAACTCCAGTTTGGGGTGAAGATTAGGGATTGGTGCCTGGGGTAAAATTCACCATATAGCTAACTAAAGCCAGCACATGATAATACATAATTTTCTGTCTCATGAGTGGTGTGTATCCAACCATCCTCAGAGTTTGCAGAATGGGACTTTCCCACTCCCCTCTGCTGCTGCAGCCCATTGAGCTTTCCAAAATGTTGTTCTGGTGGGTCAATGGACTCTCAGAAACAACGTGGAGCTCTAACATGGAAGGGGGGGGGGATGAGTGGCAATTGCCCTCCATTATTCCCCGAATGGAAATACTGTCCTGTCAGATGAAATGTGAGTTGGACACATACCAGTGTCTAGAACAGGCATTGAGCTGCAGCCTGCATCAGCATGGATTGAGGTGGAGCAGTTGCTGGGGCCTGGGCTTCTGGCAGGGCCTACTGTCACTGATTCCTCAATCATGCACCTCCCTGTCACCTGTCCACGTACCCTTCCCTATCTATTCACTTGCAAGTGCCCATGGTCCCAGATTCCCATTGATGACTCCTGGTAGCCACAGCAGCAGCACTACCTGATGCTCTCCCCTGCCAGTGCTCTCAGGGAAAAGGCATGAATGTGGTACAGGCAACTGTGAGCACAGGCAATGGGAGGGCTTGTGAGAGAGGGAAGGATGCTAAGTCGTGGGGGGGGGCACATGAGTGGGTAGAAAGGGAGGCATGAGGGACACCTGGTGGTCAGCAAAAGGGGCCCCCTAGGTACTGTGTGCCCAGGACCCTCCAAAACCTGGAACCAGCACTCCAGGAAACGTATCAGTGGGGGAACCATTGTGCCCGTGAGCTCCACAATGGGTGTAATGGGTCGAGTACACTGTAAGCAGTCAATATAATTATTATTAAAAGAGGTTAGATATTTATTTGCGAAATCTAATCTAATGTATCTTGAGAAACTTGAAAAGTAGAAGCCAGACAAACATGAGTATAAAATGCTCTATTTATGAAGCCATTGTAAATTATCTGTCTTTGGCCTTAAGCTTTTAGCCCTCCTACCTGCCTCCTGCCCAGGATATTCACCCGCCCTCAGGCCTGAGTTCCTGATACATCCAAGCATGAGAACAAAGTCTGTAAAATGTTTAGTAGTATTGCATAGGAAAAATTCAAGGCGTTGGCAGAGACTAAATAATTATAAAAGTTTGTGTTGTGAGTTATTCTTCTTATGTGCATACCTAAACATTTTGTATTCTTTTCACCACCTCCTGTCACTGACTTCTTGTTATGATACCGAAGGAATGGCCACCAGCCGCACTTTCCTCTACAGGCATCTCAGAAAAATGCTTTGAGGCAGTCATCATATACTTCTGGGACATCTGACAGAGCAGTAGCACAACAAAATAATGTAGCAAAAGGCAAACTAGCTGAAATTGTAATGAAATAAAACCAGAAAGGAACAGAAAAGGGTCACGGTAATAATGTGGAAACAATAGACCAGGCTCATTTTGGCCTAGTCTAAAGATGGTAGGATTCCCCCCCCCCCCCGAACTGTGCCACTTTAGGCTACAAGTGGAGAATTGCATAATGAAATCCTTTCCATGGGAAAAAATACTGAATGTACAAAACTAACACATCAGTGAGAAACCCAGCTTTTCTCTTATCAGTATATCTAATTCTTAACATGGCCCCATCTGTAGGGTTGCCAACCTCCAGGTACTAACTGGAGATCTCCTGCTATTACAACTGATCTCTAGCCGATAAGAGATCAGTCCACCTGGAGAAAATGGCCTCTTTGGCAATTGGACTTTATGGCATTGAAGTCCCTCCCCTCCCCAAACCCCGGCCTCCTCAGGCTCTGCCCCCAAAACCTCCCGCCGGTAGTGAAGAGGGACCTGGCAACCCTATCCATCTGTGGATACTTAAATCCAGAGACTGGGGCCATGTACAGTCAAGACAGATCTTTCTACAAACCTCAGAAAAACTCCAGATTTGCAGAAAAATCTGAAATCTAAAAATTTAAAAAAACAGAGATAAAAACTGAATGAAAGACAAAGACGTTGGTTTTCTGCCAATTTCACTGACTAGAGATATCCATTTGGTATATATTTGCATAGTAAGGCAAGTACAGTTTGAGGAGTAACAAGGCAGTGAGCTGGTGGCCAGAACAAAGAACAAAAACCACCTCAGTGGCCTTTTCTGGGCAGTGGAGAAAAGCTGCCTATTATGGACTGAAGTGGAGGAAGAGTAGAGTGGAATACAGGAAAGTGGACTATGTGGTTCAGACCTGTCCTTCGCAGCACCTGTATAAGGGGGGTGAAGTGTGCTGAGAGAGAGAGAGAGTTTTGTGTGTATATGCATTAGAGAACATACGGATGCCTCTACATTAGGGCTGTCCAGCCCACAGTGGTGGAAGAGGTTCCTCCATCCCCAGTTGCTGTTGCCTGCCGCTGCTGGCAGGATAATTTTTTTTTTTAATGGCAGCATTGCATATGTCACTGGAGGTCTCCTTTTGTTGGGGGAAATAGAGAGGTCTCCTTTTGTTGGGGGAAATTAGCTAGGAGACCGGTAGAGCTTTGAGAGAGGGTTAGCATCAGGAATCTTTCAGACCTATTTTTACAGGGATGAGCACATCAGTGGAAATGTTCCCAATAACAAAGCTTTTATTAATTTTAAGGGTTTTATTGAAAATAATCAAATTTGTATACACACTCACAGGAAAAACACAAATCCCGATACATTCAAGAACTAGGATATAAAAGGCAAGAGAGGGTAGATACAAGGATGAGAGGTTCCCAGGGGAAATTATAGTTACCAATCAGAGGTGCGACTTCCAGAGAGGAAGCTGCGGGAAACAAGGAAAGGCCAGAGTTTCTCGTAAGGAAAGCGATAGGAATTGTACATGCAAGTACAGGGTGCACATGTTTTGGATCCAAGAAAATGGTCACAATTTGCCATGGCAAAAGGGAAGATATTTATACCTGAAATGTATCCTGGGTCAGTATGAAGTCACCAGTACCCAAGCATTACTGCTGGACAAAGGCTTGATTGCTCTTTTATTAGCTTAGGAGTTTTCGTGAGAAAAGACAGATGGGAACAATACCTAGGTTCTTCTTGATTAAGTTCTGCTATAGATGATGTGTTGGAGATGTGCTATAGATGGTGTTGGAGGAGAGTGTTACGGATACCCTGGACTGCCAAAAAAACAAATCAGTGGGTTATAGATCAAATCAAGCCTGAACTGACCCTAGAAGCTAAAATGACTAAACTGAGGCTATCGTATTTTGGTCACGTCATGAGACGACAAGAGTCACTGGAAAAGACAGTCATGCTAGGAAAAGTTGAGGGCAGCAAGAAAAGAGGAAGACCCAACAAGAGATGGATTGACTCAATAAAGGAAGCCACAGCCTTCAATTTGCAAGATCTGAGCAAGGCTGTCAAAGATAGGACATTTTGGAGGACTTTCATTCATAGGGTCGCCATGAGTCGGAAGCGACTTGACGGCACTTAACACACACACACATAGATGATTCAGAGGGGTTTGGTTCCTGGCTATTTGGCAACTTGATGGGTTTATTTTGGACATCTGGTTATGCTGAGTAAGGAATCTAGGTTCCCTGAATGGGGTTTAATTATTGAGGAGATTACTGGGGGTTTCCTTATCGGCTGCAGGAGAAAGCTAAACATATGCTGAAGAAGGTGTGTTTCTGTCTTATTGGTCCACGTTGCACCTGGTTTAAGCCTGAGGGGAGGCAGACAGAAAAGCCTGGGATTGGCCAGTTGGCTCTGGAGTCTGTCACAAAGATGGACGCCCAAAAAGTTCCATTTTGTCTCTGGCTACACAGCAGTGCCCTCTCCTTGTGTGTTCACTCCAGTCCTGTACACCTCACTGGGCATACCTGGTAGCCTAGGACGCCTTGGTAGGGTAACAACGTAACACCACAGCCAGCATCACATATGCCTGTTTCCATGCCCACAACCTCCCACTGGTTGCCTGACCACCCTACTGTGCATGGCAAAGGAGACAATATGGTAGCTTCTGCCACTAGCTACAGCCCAATGGGGATAGCCAGGCAGAGGGTTGAGTGGGCAAACGCTGGAGTCTGAGTTTCACTCTGGCAGCCTGCTCTGCCTAAATAAAGGGGCTTACCTGATGGGAGATTCAGTTGTCTCCAGCTTTGTTCAGTTGTCTCCCTCCCTTTTCTTGGGTTTGTTCATCATTTTTTGTCATGATTTAGGCAGCGTAAGCATGAGGCTGGATTGGTTTTGGGGGAAAGCGGCCTGTGTCCCCCTTTCCCTCCCATGGTGGACCCCACTCAAATATTATGGGAGAGGCTTTGGGATGGCCATTCCTAGCTCGGGGGGATGTCCAGGCAGCCTCCTCTCAAGTGGTGGAGGAACACGAAGTGGCTCATGCCGAGGAGAATTCCCAGTACTGCCATTCCTGCTACTCACAGCGGGCTCACTGAGGGTACGATGTGCACATCGGCCGCATGGGATCGGGCGATGTTCCTGATCCAGCCCGCATGCTGCGCCAATGCAATTTCAGCAATTGCCAATTTAAGTTGTGGCCATTTAATTCCAATAAAATGTTTTATCTTATTATGTTGGCAAGTAGCATGGCTATTGTTGAGTTCTCTGCCTCATCCTACAATTTAGCCCTGGGTCAGCAATCCTATACACGTTTCTTGGGAATAAGCACTAATAAACACAATGGGATTTACTCATGAGGCATTATAGACAGGATCAGATTACACCATATTTCTTTTTCTATGTTGTAAAATGGGAAAAGATAGTCGAATGTTAATTCTATGGCAAACGATGGAGGTTACTGAAGTAATGGAAGAAGCTGTTAAGTCATTAAGTTCAGAGTCTAAAATTACCTAACTGGACTACTAGTTTATGTCCTCACAGGAGAGCCATGATTGAATCTGGTTAGCTTTATGCTTGACCATAGGAAGATCTTTATGCAGTAAAGGACACAAGAATCAACCCTCTGATGTACAAGATGAAACAGGTATAGTAAGGCCTAATCAGCTTTGCCAGTTCTTACAGTAGCTGCCTTAGATGTTTATTTTTTCCCCTTTTTTCCCCAATCGAAAGATCAACCAGATCCTGAATCAGGAAAACTTTAGTTTTCTGTTCTCTTGCAAAAACCACAGGGGGTTGAAAAAACATCACCTGGCACAATTTGTTCACTGTAATCCCAAGCCAGGAGGAAGCAGAGCCTACATAAGCATCATGTAAGGACATTGCTGATGCTGCTTAATAACTGCAAAGGGAATCTGGTGGCAGGGGTCTTGCGCTCCGCCATGCTACTAAAGTTATACCCATGCTTAGAGAAACAAAGTCTTTTTTTCTTTTTGGTCTTTTTCTTTGTCTGGCCACAACTGAAGTTACAACTCAGAAAAGCAGATTTTATTCAAATAAATGCAGACGTCTTTGGTGCCCTACTCCACTGGAAGTTTTATTCACTTTAATGACAAAAGTATATATTCATCCATTGCTTCCTTTTCCAAATTAATTTCTTTATAGTCATGACTTCAGATTCAGGCTGAAATGTCCTCAGGGTAAGGAATGTCTGTCATTCTCCCTCCCTTTCCTTGAACTGTGCTGGACACATTGTTCTGTCCGCACCTTGCAGCAATTACTGTATTGCTAATAAAGGAATGTTCTATGACAGAAATATAATATTACATTAAAGCTCACTTCTATCTATCATTCCCAGTAGCTAACTGAAATGAGCAAAGAAAGACATAATGTTAAATGTATGTCAGAAAACAGCATCTACCTGTTAACAATTCTAATAGCCTGGAGTGCTCTTTTAATGGACAAGGTGTGCCAGCAAACCATTTAGGCAACAATCCTGCCAAGAGTTACATTGCTTCAATTCCACTGAAGTCAACAGGAGTCTGTGCATTGCAGCAGTCTTTATATAACTTCCTTGTGGTGTTTCCAGGTCTTTCTTAAGGACCCAATTAAGGAGATTTTGCTATTATATCCATCTTAGAGTTGCCAACTTGTTGCCACCAAAATTTAAGTGAAAAATATAAAGATTTGAGCTATATGAGTGATGGAGGTGGATGAAGGAACGGATATTGAGTTATGCAGCTTGAATTTTCACTGCGGTAATCAACAACGGAAATTGAGGGAAGAATTACAATAGAATGGGAGGGAGGCAAAGGACTCTTCGGTCTTTTATGCACGGCCACTTTGACTTGCTTTCTCCGCTGGTGTGACTTGGATTTTCGTTGGGGTTATGCATGAGTTTTCCGTCCTTAGAGATGACCTCGCAATGTCTGGGTCTTCCCAATCCTGTTGTAATGCAATTCTTCAGTCACCCCTGAGATCGGCCCCGGTCAAATCATCCTGATTTCCATGCATAAGCCAAGACCTATATTGCTTTGGCATTCTTCCTTCCCTGACAAATTCTCACTTTTGTCTGCCCGTTTTTTATTGGCAAGGGACATTCCCCTTCATTGTGGAAAGGTTCCTTGGAGAGGACTGGGACCACAGTACACATGTCTTTAGATCTGTCAAGGAGTGTCAAGATCCCAGTTTCACCTCCCCTCAGAGGGTGACCTTTTTTGGGTGCTAATCTTAGATTAAAAGCAAACAAACAATGGCTTTATCTTGCAATTTTATTTGCACTGAGCACATGATATTGACCTGTGTGTGGGTAAAGTGCCGTCAAGTCGCAGCTGACTTATGGCGACCCCTTTTTGGGGTTTTCATGGCAAGAGACTAACAGAGGTGGTTTGCCAGTGCCTTTCTCTGCACAACAACCCTGGTATTCCTTGGTGGTCTCCCATCCAAATACTAACCAGGGCTGACACTGCTTAGCTTCTGAGATCTGACGAGATCAGGCTAGCCTGGGCCAACCAGGTCAGGGCTGATATTGACCTAGGATGAGCCAAATATAGGGGTCAATAAAATGACAATGGCACAATTGGATAATCCATTGATAATTAATCCAGAAAAATAAACCAGTCTAAGAACAGTAATTGCCACTGTGGTGTAGAAGTTAAGGGCAGCGGACTCTAATCTGGAGAACCAGGTTTGTTTCCCCACATGAAGCCTGCTGGGTGACCTTGGGCCAGTCACAGTTCTCTCTGAACTCTCTCAGCCCCACCTACCTCACAAGGTGCCTGTTGTCAGGAGAAGAAGGGATTGTGATCGTAAACTGCTTTGAGACTCCTTAAAAGTAGAGAAAAGCGGGGTAAAAGACCCTACTCTTCTTCTTTCATTTTAAGTTTTTTAAATTATATTTATTTTGAGATTTGCTTAATCAACCCTTTTTGGCAATTTGAATTGTTTTCAGGGTTGAGTTCCCACCACCACCACTACCACCCTTTTCTTTTTGATCCTATTTCATTGTCTGGCTTTCCCAATCTCTTACCTTGAGCAGAACTAATGATGCCATATTATACTTCCAATGTGTTTGCTGCATATATTTCAGTACAGTGGTGAAGCTGAGCTCATACACAGAATGCTGTTCATGCAAATTCTCTCTTTCTCTCTTCTTATCACACCCCATGATACAGGGCCATGCATTAAAAAGTGAAGGGCTCCTATGGAGGGGGGATGGATTCCCCTCGACTCTGCCATGTAATTAAATCATAAATGGGATTAAATGAAATTCCATGGGAAACTCACACACTCTCTGTGGGAGCATTTCGTTTTCTTGCAGCCCGCACTGTATGCATGTCGCTCTTTATTAGTAAATGCTGCTCCATTCCAGACACCATGCATACATATCCCTTGTCACTGTTTTTATGTGTCACTTTTCTAATCTGGTGCCATGCTTTTATGCATTCAGACTTCACAGTGCATTTATTTTGGACAAATTGTTGCCAGATGCCTATGCAAATGAAACTGCAAAGTACAACGTTTGTGTGTGTTTGAAATAGGTTTTAAGAAAACAATTGATAGGCATTAACATTAACGTACCTTTTTATAAACAGGATGACACTTAAGACTCAGCGTGCCATGGCTTCCTGCGGTTATCAGACTGGATGTTATGAAGTTATATTGGCTGCCAACAAGAACTGTGATCTTGGCCAATTTAGTACATGTTCTCTCTCTCCCTCTCTCTTAGGGTTGCCAACCTCCAGGTATTAGCTGGAGATCTCCTGCTATTACAACTGATCTCCAGCCAATAGAGATCAGTTCACCTGGAGAAAATGGCCTCTTTGGCAATTGGACTCTATGGCCTTGAAGTCCCTCCCCTCCCCAAAATCTGCCCTCCTCAGGCTCCGCCCCTAAAACCTCCCGCCGGTGACCAAGAGGGACCTGGCAACGCATCTCTCTCTGTCTCTCTTCTCTCTCTCTCTCTTCTCTCTCATTACACAAGGAATGTAGTAGTAGGATGTGTGTGTGTTTTCTTCTGAGGGTCAGATATCATTGCACCATTTGTGTGTGCGTTTTGTATCAGGGAAGTTGCACAGGGGAAAGGATTAAATTATCCTCCCTTCCATGTCACAACCTCAATAAAAACTGGGGTAACCCGTAGCTGCTGGTAACGAACAAGCACCCTGTGTGACATAATTTGACCTTCAGAAGAACCATTATTACTATTTATACAGTGCTCTTAATATATATAAGAGCCCCGTGGCGCAGAGTGGTAAGCTGCAGGACTGCAGTCCAAGTTCTGCTCACGACCTGAGTTCGATCCCGACAGAAGACGGTTTCAGGTAGCCGGCTCAAGGTTGACTCAGCCTTCCATCCTTCCGAGGTCGGTCAAATGAGTACCCAGCTTGCTGGGGGTAAAGGGAAGACGACTGGGGAAGGCACTGGCAAACCACCTTGTAAACGAAGTCTGCCTAGTAAATGTTGAGGTGTGACGTCACCCCATGGGTCAGGAATGACCCGGTGCTTGCACAGGGGACCTTTACCTTTACCTTAAATAAGGTGCTTTACTGTGTCATAGACAGAAAAGATAGATAAAATATGCAATAAATGTGTTCTAGTCATGTCATTCCATGCGGATTGGAAGGCTTCAGTGCATACATTAAGCTCCCCCCATTTGCAAGGGGTTTCCCACTCGCTATAGCAGAGGTAGCAACTCCTGATGAAAAAATGGATAGAACTGTGATAATTTTCCTATTCTGTAGTGATCAAAAAACCCTGCGGATGCAGAAACCCCATATGATCCTCACAGCACACAGGGATCTCTTGAATGGGGAGGGAGATATTTTATTTGTCCCTGAGGCTGGAAATATGGTAAACCTAGATCTTCTGTTGGGCTGGTATCCTGATATTAGAAAGTCTTCCTAAATGTTGTAAAGGCGAAGAACTCAACATGGGGCTTCCATTCAGTTTCTTGTAATATATGTACGGTAAGTCCGCCATCATAAGCAATTAAACTATATGTATCTATAGATTCAGATTCATTTATTAATACGGCAAATGCCATTAAAATTCATATCAGTTACAGAATTAAAACTAGAGAATATACAGTAACTAAAACTATAGGGTAAACAATTCATAGTCGGTTTATATATCTATATACCTCTTTGGGACTGATTAGGATTTATGTTTGTTTTTGTAAAGGAGAGACTTGTGGCTATTTGAAGTAACTGTTGGGAAAGACAGTGGCACTGTCATTCAAAAGTCTTTGAGCTTTCCATATTTAGGACAGTCTGTACACTCTGTTCCAACACACATTATTGGGGGCAGTGGAAGCATTTCAAAGAGATTTAGGGCTATATAATGTTCTTTGATTTTGGTCTGCAGCCCATGATCTAGAACAATTAAAACTTTTTATTTCAGTAGGCTTTGACTGCCCACATGCCTGTGCACCAACAAACAATGTGTTTGCTCAGGTACAAATAAAATATCATGGCAAGTGCTAGGCTTTTGAGTAGTTGTTTCAATTCTGAATCCATACTTTGAATGTATATTCTTTAACCCAGGGTTCTAGAGGTCAGTTGTTAGACTTGGCATTTGGTTAAGTATTAAAGCTTGGGAGTTTGTGCAGAAACAAAGGTAAAGCTTGAGCCTGACTTTACTTGCACAAGCTAATGTACCATTGGCCAGAGAAGGCCAAGCTCCAAGCCTACTATGGAAGGGTCATAGTGACCTAGGGTTGCCAACCTCCAGGTAATAGCTGGAGATCGCATGCTATTACAACTGATCCCCAGCCAATAAAAATCAGATCGCCTGGAGAAAATGGCCGCTTTGGCAATTCGACTTTATGGCATTGAAGTCCCTCCCCTCCCCAAACCCTGTCCTCCTCAGGCTCCACCCCAAAAACCTCCCTTTGATGGCAAAGAGGGAACTGGCAACCCTATAGTGACTGTCACCTTTGTTCCCCTCTGTTCCTAGACTGAGGCCCAGCGTACACCATCTCAAGTAGTTTTCAGGCCGTCAGAATCCTATAGTTTCTTTCAAAGACTGTATCTCCCATTGCCTACTTGATATCTAGAATGGACCATCTATTATTTATATTGTAATATAACTGACAGAGCTGACATCCTGGCAACTCTTCAGTGCTAGGACATCAACGTAAGGGTATAGAAAGAAAGCTTTCTTAAGGGAGAAGCTGAATGATCCAGTTAATATAATACTGAAGGCAATGGATGGAAAGGATACACAGGAATATATTTTTCTGGATGATACTGAAGAATTGATAGACTGGGGAAGGGTTTGCAGAGGCAACAGAGGATAGGAGGCAAAGATGAGTATGAGGCTGTCATGTTTGAGAGTAAAGAAACATGGAAGCTTATCTTCTGAGAAGATGGTAGTAATGTCTAACTTCCTGCAAAAGGAATATCAGAGACTCCCTTCTAATAAGTGTATCCATTTCATTTTTCCGCAGCTTCTACATGCAGACAATGAAGCCACAAAAGTGAAGGAGAGGTCTCTGTGTACTCACAGGGGAAAACTGAAATAACCTCCCACCTTCAACATTTCCCTCATACCACCAGAGAAGGCAGTGTGCAGTCATTGTACTCTCAGCCTACCAAGAAAGAGAGTTGGGCTTGGACAAAGCAAACCCATTACCACCCTTGGTTGAAAACATATTCGTTCTCCCTCTGCCTTTAAACGCCTTGAGGATAGAGGGGACTGAGCAAGATAAGCCTTCCTCTGCCACCAAAACAATAGTGGATGGAAAAAGATTTGGCCTGGATAAAGTACACAGTTTGTCCAAGCCAAATCATTTCCCTCCTCTCAACTTGGATGTTTTGGAGGCTCAGCAGAATTAGCCTCCCTCCACTATCAAAAACAATCACAGAAATATTTTCCCTCTTTCTTCTGCCCGCGATTTTTGGGTACAGATTTCACTTATTACTTTGAATTGGTAACAGGTGTAGGTATAAGCCAGCTGCTATTAGTCATCCTTTGTGACCCACATTCAGGTGAACTGGTTCACAGTAAAATAGATAGTGCCTATCAACCAATCATCCTCATTAACTTTGATAGGCTCTAAATAGCCTACCGTAATCCATTTCCAGGTCAGCTGAATGCAATGCTGTTCTCTCTGAGCCAACCTGGGTGAGTTCTGGGTGAAAAAAGCAATAAACCATTCTGGTTTCACTACCTGTGACCTTGTGAAAACACACTAGGAGACAATCCGTATTCCAGGACAAGTTGGTATAAGAAGTATATATTGCTTGAGATGCACTTGCCAATAACATAGTAGTGAAAAATGTTAGCTGCATGCACGGAAAGCTCTTTTTCACATCTTACCTAAGGCACAAGCTTGGTAGGTGGCCTAAGGTAAGTCACTAACTTGTCTACCTGAAATCCTCTAATCAACAGTGCAGAGAAAATTAGGCAACCTTACAGTACAGTTGTAAACATCCCTGTAATATTGAGATTACTGTCAGCAGGAGACATAACTGACTGACTATTAGTTGATCTTCTGACATTGGCCAGTATTACAGTGTCCCTCAAGATGCAGATTCAACGTTTATGAGTGATCTTGGATTTGGAGCTGTATTCAGATATCCGATAGAAGTTAGCAGGAGTACTGTTAACAAGCTGTGAAAGATATACCAGCTGCACCTTTTCCTTAACAAGCTCGATCTAGCCATAGTTATTCATGCTGTGGTGACATCAGTTTGGACAGCTGCATGCAATTTATGTAGGGTTACCTTTTAAAAAGTGTTTGGAAATGATAGTTGGTCCAAATGTAGCTGCCAAGTTGGCAACAGATTTCAGCCTTGTATTACACCAGTTCCTAAACATCTATGTTAACTCCAAGTTGCTTTCCTGGCCCACTTCTAAGAAATAGGGCTGACCTTTAGTCCTACATTTCATGAGCATGGCTTATCTCAAGGACTCTCTCTTCCCATATGAGGGACCCTGTTCCTGGATCATATTCAGGTCCTTTGCTACATGCAATTCCACTATATGAGTGCGTCAATGTGGTTCTGGTCAAATAGACACTCTTCAACATTCTCTATTCAATTGTGGCCTGCTGATTGTGGCAAGAGATAGATGGATAAAACCTTTTATTCAGGACTCTAGGTGTGAATTGAATCTGAGGTTTCTGAAATCGTAGGTTTCTTTTAGCAGGGGTGGATTTTAATATTACTCTGGCAGTTGCCCAGTTGATTAAGATTAAAAAGTATTAATTTGGGATTGTTAATACTGAGATATATGTATATAAATATTTCCTTTTTCTTTTAGTCATGCAGCCCATTCCTGAAGAGGGGGCCAAATGCCCATAGGAGCCAGCGTGACCCCTACACCGGCGCCCACGCCACTTGCACCGTGCAAACTGGCATGGACGCTGGCATAGGGCAACTGACACCTGCCCCCGGACCCCAGCGGCAGTTCCTGGGGCAGAAATGCCTGTAGGCAGCTTCCTAAGCCCTTCCAGGCTGGGAGTGAACCATGATTTTTGCAGGCATAAATGAATGCCTGCAACTGTATGCCTGCAAAAATCATGACATAGCCCCATGGAACTCTATGGGGAGTTCCATGGGGCTTTTAAAAAAAACATATTTTTAAAAACCTTTTTCAGCTTGCTGATCTAGCAGCAAACCACTCTGGAGGCAGTGTAGCTGTCCCGTCTCTGGCTGTCGCGGAACCCACCTACCCCACTCAGGATTGCACGGTTAGTCTTCGGCCATTTTTGCATGGTCAATTTTGATGCTCGCTTTTTAAAAATGCAACTTTAAAAATGCCTATTCACGGTCCCGACGCAAAAGGAGAAATTCCACCACCCTCCTCGCCTGCTCCTTTGTTCCTGTTTGCATAGCCATTAGCATGTGCATAGCTAAAGCACCTCTGTTGTTTTGCATAGTTCCTTGAGGGGGATTCTTTGTGGCAAACATCAAAGGTCTTAAATAGGCTCTTTACTAATGCAAAGCAGATACGCACTGGCTTCGCAGTCACTTCCAGAATGACGGTTCGGTGTGCAAAATTAAAAAAAAATTGTGGCGCCATTCCACCTGGAATGTGCTGCTAATTACCATGCAAAAATGGCCTTAGTGTGACACTGATCAGAGCCGAATTGGCTGCATGAACAGAATCATTACAGTGAGACTGATAGCCACCTTGAAATATCAATAAGATGGGTGAGTGGGGGATATTTTAATAAATAATGTATGCAAAGTGCTTAAAAATACTAAGATTATGGTTATATTGAACCTTAATATTAAAATTTGATAAGCAGGATTTCTATAGACATCAGTAGTAGTTTGGTTCTTTTATCAAATGGCTTGAATTTGTTCTTCGGCTGTTGATTCATGTGAGCAGTGTCAAATAGGAACAGAGTACTCCTGGAGGATACAATGTCAGTAATTTCCATGTACATGTCAGTACTTGGGATGTAGAAATCCCTGATGACAAATGTTTTTTGCTACTGCTTACATGACTACTCCACTACCAAATTGTACTGCTCATACTAACACAAGCAGATGGCAGAACAGTGTTCTAAGCTGTATTCAAACAAATCTGGATAATTTCATATAGTTGGAATGTGCCTTATTCTCACTAAAGACAGAGAAGTTAACACAGGCTTCTGAAGGTACTTAATCATGTTTCAAGGTTGTTTGTATCTTTTGGGATGAGTATCAACTCTTCCATCAGCAGAAGAGTCTGGAAGGAGTAACTGCTGATATATCTTGCTGATTTAGCCAACGTTCTCAATCATTCAAAATTACGAGCATATTAAAAGTAGTATGGGAAGAAGGCCAGATGCAAACTTACTGATCCCCTCAGATCCTATCAGCAAGTACCCCCAGGCCCTTGCAGATGGTCTAGCTCTTTGCAATAGTTGCCTGCATCTGAATATTATAACACTTCTTGCTAAGCTGTAGTTCAGAGGCAAAACAATTTTTATAACTTCATCAGCTCACTTTTAAGGATATTCATTAGAGACCCATTCCCATCCTTCTAGTTTTAGTTACTCTGCAGGTTCCATACAGCACAGCATATGAAGCCCTTCCAAGTCCCGGGGGGTTTCAAATGCCACCGTGTGTTGTTCTTTTCCATGTCATTGTGGAAACAATGAAGGCCTGCCCAAGTCCATTGAAGTAAAGAGTGTGAGGATGCCTACATCCTGAGAGCCAGCATCGTGTAGTGGTTAAGAGCGGTGGTTTGGAGCAGTGGAGTCTGATCTGGAGACCCGGTTCGATTCCCCACTCCTGCACACAAGCAGCGGAGGCTAATCTGGTCAACTGGATTTGTTTCCCCCACTACTACACATGAAGCCTGTGGGTGACCTTGGGCAAGTCACAGCTCTGTTAGAGCTCTCTTGGCTCTACCTACTTCACAGGGTGTCTGTTGTGGGGAGGGGAAGGGAAGGTGATTGTAAGGCGGTTGAGTCTCCCTTAAGTGGGAGAGAAAGTCGGCATATAAAAACCAACTCTTCTTCTTTTCGTCGTTGTCGTCGTCTTCTTCATATCTGCTTTGATTTCCCTTCATGAAGAAGTTCATGGTAGAAATGGTGCCAGTCTTTTCTGCCAACCAGCCATGCCAACCGTCACACCTCTAACTGAGAATCCTTTACCAGTATGAATTGCTGGAAAAATGAAAGGTTGTATGTGGTTGCTACTAAATCCCATGGGGAACAGTAGGAAAAAAGGCAGTTGAGGCAAATAAAGTGAAGCTACAGAAAGGAATTAAAAAAAGGAGAACTGGGGCATGGAGGTAGCTGAGTGGCCTATGATGATAAAGAGAAAAGATTAAATGAAGAGAGAAAAGAGGAGATGCAGACACGTGGGCTAAGCAAACAGAAAATGGGGGCATAATTAAAAAATTGTGGCATGAAGAAAGAGAACAGGGGGGATTAACTGAGTTTTTAGAAGTTTAGAAAGACCTGTGAAGGTTCAAAGAATGCACATGCTATGGGTTTCAGACACTGCAGCAAGTGAGGCTGGGCACTCAGTGGTTCCCCAGCTAAGTAGTGGGGGGGGGCAGGGCAAAGCCCTGCACTCCCCAACCACTTGGCCCTCTGCCTGCCATCAGCCCACACTCAAGGCAAGCACCGGCCTGGCCCTTGCGTGCTGAGCCTACCCCTCATACACACACACCAGCTGGACCTCACCACCGACACCCTCCATCCAGAACAGCTTCCTCCCACTCACCCCTGGCACTGTGCCACAACGGCAGCTCCAAGTAAGGCTGGGAGGCAGGGGCTCACTATGGGTTTCAGAGACAAAGTATAATGAGGAGCCCCGTGGCGCAGAGTGGTAAGTTGCAGTACAGCAGTCAAAAGCTCTGCACACGACCTGAGTTCAATTCTGACAGAAGTCAAGTTTCAGATAGCTGGCTTAAGGTTGACTCAGCCTTCCATCCTTCCGAGGTCGGTAAAATGAGTACCCAGCTTCCTGGGGGTAAAAGGAAGATGACTGGGGAAGGCAATGGCAAGCCACCCATAAACATAGTCTACCTAGTAAATGTCAGGATGTGATGTCACCCTATGGGTCAGGAATGACCCGGTGCTTGCACAGGGGACTACCTTTGCCTTTAAAAAGAAAGCAAAAAATTGAAACAAAAATGCTTTTATATAGTCCATATGGTGATCTGGTTTTCCTCAGTTAATAAAAATGTAGAACTAGCCCTCAGAGCGACTTGAATGATGAACACCTATTGTAGACTGGAGAGTAGCACTGTTTAAGACGGCATACTTGCCAGCAGGTTGTTGCCATCACACCTCCATTTCTCTTGAACTTTCTCTCTACCCCTTCATCTGAGTGCTGACCAGGTTTCCTTGACCAGCCATATGAGTTCCCCAGGATGAGTTTCAGTCAATTTCCAAGACAAGGCCATGTAGCCTTTCTGATGTTGAGGGAGCAGCTACAACACAGGACCTTCCCATAATCAAAAGTCTTAGAGTCATATGGGAAGAACCCATGCTGTTGTGACTCCAACCCATATTGGAATTACCCCACCCAGAATCTGGAACAACGCGAGCAGGAAGAGAAGTCATAACGTAGTTTCACACCCATGGACTGGGGCTTCTGGTATTATCTTCATGGCACCAGGGCTTCATTTGTGCCAAAGTTTATCAAGGTTCACAGGGCTCCTCTCTAGAGCATATGAATTAAGAAAAGATTAAGTAAATACTGAGCAGTTGTAGTGTGCATGTCTTTCACCTGCTAAGTGCATATACATATGACTTTAGAGGAAAGTGCCTCCAGACCAGATGATTAGGGTTGCCAGGTCCCTCTTCGCCACCGGCAGGAGGTTTTAGGGGCGGAGCCTGAGGAGGGCGGGGTTTGGGGAGCAGCTTCAATGCCATAGAGTCCAATTGCCAAAGTGGCCATTTTCTCCAGGTGAACTGATCTCTACCTGCTGGAGATCAGTTGTAGTAGCAGAAGATCTCCAGCTAGTACCTGGAGTTTGGCAACCCTACAGATGATGTTTTCAGCCAATCTTCAAGCTTGGTATATCTTTCCCTGCAAACTGAGCGAGGAAAGCCGTGGCATGGCAGCTGCTTCTAAGCTACAAAAGTGGCATGAGAAAGAACAGTTTAGCTTCATCCTTATAGAAACCAGGGCTCTGCTATATATTCAGGCCTCAAATTTTACTACTTCTTACAGCTGTACGGAGATATCTAACTGCTGCTTTGCCGGAGCCCATTTTGCCTGTAATACACTTCTATCCATTTTAATGCATTAGTGACTCGCAGCTGAAGTTAGAGAGCTCTGCAGTAAGTGATAAAGAGTACAGAATAAAATATTCCTAGACAAATCCCCTGCAATTTCCCACAAAAGCCATCAGTATTTGGCACCAATGTAGCAATTTTACAGGAATTTCATCCTCACTCACACCCCTCTGTGCCTCTGTGAAATTGGGATAATGATACTTATCTTTCTTATCAGAGATCGGGGGTAACATTATGAACATTATTGGAAAGTTTTACACTGCAGGGGGAGGAGAAACTCATTAAAACTTTTCAGCATGTAACAAGGGCAGAAAGAGACACAAGTCCAGACCTCGCACTAGATTTATGCTCTTAACTCCAGATAAAGAGTATGATGTTCCTACATTTCTCCAGTGTCAGATAATATAGGGCGAAAACGCATGGTTGCTTTAGCCTCCTTTATTCCCTGATTCAGCCAGGATCGAACGCATGCGTTTCGCCGAACGTGCGTTGGATCCTGTCTGAATCCTGCCATCAGCCCACACTCAAGTCAAGCACTGGCCTGGCCCTTGCATGCTGAGCCCACCCCCCATACACACACCTGGTCGAGGAAACCTGATCGGCACTCAGATGAAGGGGTAGAGAGAAAGTTCAAGAGAAATGGAGGTGTGATGGCAACAACCTGCTGGCAAGTGTGCCGTCTTAAACAGTGCTACTCTCCAGTCTACAATAGGGGTCATCATTCAAGTCACTCTGAGGGCTAGTTTTACATTTTTATTAACTGAAGAAGAAGCATTAAGCTGATCTGCCCCCTGTGGCGGGAGCAGTGCGGGAAAAGGTGGTTTCATGATTATGGTACAACTCTGGTGAGCACCCTGAGGCATCAGTTTGGAAGATGAAGGAGTAACCCTCAGACCAGGACTGGGGCCTCGATGCCTGGCAGGGACCTGGGACAGGAACTCCTTGAGGGGTGCCACTGCCACTATCCTTTACCTATAGACCATGCGGCTAGGGTGGATTGGACGTGGCACACCTCACTCGAGCACTAAAAAGGCTTGGCAAGGAAGAGCAGGAGCCGTACCACACGTGACGGCTCAGAGCCAGGGTGGGTCTCGCCCTAAGAAAGGGGATGCAAAAAACAAGAGAAGGCCTGACTCTTCAGCATCCCCGCAGTGGCCCGCACTGCAGTCAGTTATTGGGGATGTTTTGGTTGTGTGCGCTGCAGATCCCTCTTGAACAATAAAAATAAAGTTGGCCCTTTTGATTATCCTAGCTCTGGTGTCAGCTCTCTTTATTACGCATCCGCGGACAAAATATTGGGCGAAAACGCATGGTCACTTTAGCCTCCTTTATTCTCTGATTCAGCCAGGATCGAACGCATGCGTTTTGCCGAACGTGCATTGGATCCTGTCTGAATCCTGCCATCAGCCCACACTCAAGGCAAGCACCGGCCTGGCCCTTGTATGCTGAGCCCACCCCCCATATACACACCTGGTCGAGGAAACCTGGTCGGCACTCAGATGAAGGGGTAGAGAGAAAGTTCAAGAGAAATGGAGGTGTGATGGCAACCATTTGCTGGCAAGTGTGCCGTCTTAAACAGTGCTACTCTCCAGTCTACAATAGGGGTTTATCATTCAAGTAGTGCAGTGCAGTGCAGTCCATCTCTTCAACAGTTCACTGCCAGTGTGGTGCAGTGGTTAAGAGCGGTGGTTTGGAGCGGTGGACTCTGATCTGGAGAACCGGGTTTTATTCCCCACTCCTCCATGTGAGCAGCGGAGGCCAATCTGGTGAACTGGATTTGTTTCCCCACTCCTAGGCATGAACCCAGCTGGGTGACCTTGGGCTAGTCATAGTTCTCTTAGAGCTCTCTCAGCCCCACCTACCTCACAGGGTGTCTGTTGTGGGGAGGGGAAGGGAAGGTGATTGTAAGCCGGTTTGATTCTTCCTTAAGTGGTAGAGAAAGTCGGCATATAAAAGCCAACTCTTCTTCTTCTTCCTCTTCTTCTTCTCTTAGAGTTTATGTAACGTGTCCAGGAATGACTTGAAACGTCCTTATCAAATGGAGTGAACTTTTTAAAAAAATTGTGCCCATTGACATATTCAAGGCCAACAAAAACAAAATACTGCTTCACAAAGGCAACGTTTTGTAGAAGAAGCATATTTCAAAATATTAACGAATACAGATTCATTGTCTGTGCTGAGCTGGAACATATTTGCAGGGGATGAAAGTAGAAACAAGCTCAGGAGGGCTCCTCCGGGGGATGGAATCAGACTTTGAAATAGATACAAACTCTCCTATAAGCCAAAATGATAGTTATCTTTTTAAAAGATGAATTCAATCTGCCTTTACATGCATAGAACTGCCTGGGAACAATGGGAAGTAAGCAAAACTGTTTCAGTGGGTACATTATAAGCAATTTATAATATCCCGTGAAAGGATTTCCTCTTCAAGGTGGAAAGTAAATATATAAGCAAACCCATATGTAAACTTTGCACCATTAAAGTTTGGCTGTAATTTGACAATTGTCAAGAAATCCATGGTTATAATAAACACATGCTGCAGTCCTCCTTGCCATTAGAATTGTGTTTTTTTAACAACTGAATGAGAATTTGAGAACTCATCTGCTTGTTACCCTGCAACTGTGGGTAATGAAGGCCCATGAGAGCACCGGCATGGTGTAGTGGTCATGAAAGCTTGCTGGGTGACCTTGGGCTAGGGTTGCCAGACCCCCGCCAGGGGCAGGGAACCCCCCACTTTGGGCCCCCTCTCCCCACGCCATCCAGCTGGCTGGCAGGGGTCTTACCAGGTCTAAAGGAGGCCTAGGCCTGGATGTTGCTGCTATGATGACATCATGTCAAAATGTGACATAATCACACAGGAGTCGACAGGGGAGATGTTTTGGTATCTGGGCAAAACTCTATAGTAAAAACAGCTTCTACCATAGAGTTTTGCAGAGTGTCTCCTTCATTGTTGGCAATGTGATGATGTCATTTCTGGAAGTGATGTCATCACACAGACGACTTCAAGATAGGGTTGCCAACTGCCAAGTACTAGCTGGAGATCTCCTGCTATTACAACTGTTCTCCAGCCGACAGAGATCAGTTCACCTGGAGAAAATGGGGGGGACCGGGCAACCTTCTTTGGGCCAGTCATGTGCTCTCAGCGTAACCTAATTTACATGGTAGTTTTTGAGGACAAAATGGAGGAGAGGAGAACGAGTGTAAGCCACTTTGGCTCCCCATTGTGGAGAAAGGTGGTATATAAATGAAGTAAATAAAAAAAAAATTTTTAATCAGCCTTCTTTTTTAATGAAGTATCTGCATGAATGGATGCTTTGAAGTTTCCTGTCTGTTTTCCTTTGAAATCCCTTCTACTCTAGCAGCATTTACAGCTGCATTGTTCCAAACTCTGTTTTGTGAAGTAAATCTGGATCCAGAACACTGACGGGGGTTTGAAAGGAGGCAAATGGCTAAATACATCCTTCCTTCCCATACCTTCCCCCTGGGGCATTTAGAAAGGGGGCTGTGTGAGGGCTTCTTTATACGTCTTGTTTGCTGTTCCCTTGTGCCAAAGCCTTTCCAGTCTCCTACACTAATGAGTGTTCTTCTGTGATAGCCTTATACTTGAACCTGCAGCAGAAAAAGTAGAGGCAAACTGGACAATCCATGAATTTCCACCCTGGGTGAAAGAACTAATTGGACCCTGCTGTGGAACCATCCATATTAGCTCCCCAATGCTGAAGTCCTCTAGAGAGGGGGAGCAAGAGCATCGTTGAGCTCTAGATCTGGCAGCACGGTCTTAGAGCGCTCTTCTGTTTTCATTTTAAGTTTGGACACAGGCAAACACATAAGTATCTTTCACACTCCTGGGCAGCGGGTGTGTTTTCAGGCATTGTTACACTAGACCATCATGAATCTGCCACCATTTTTTTCTTCTAAAGTAGCCATTATATGAGAGTGTGCAGACTATATAGCCTGCATATTGCATACCTTGCCAAGAAAAGTTAGGATAAGGAAAGGGGTCTGTATGCTGTGTGCCATGCCACCCAGAACATATGATGAAAATCTGCTCTTGGTTGACACTTACAGAACTTGAGAAAGAGGATTGATTGGTCACTTGGAATTATACACAGTGTCAATCATAAGGAAACTAGTGCAAATACTCTTTCTCTTATCAAGGGTTATAAGAATTGGGAGGGATGAACTGAGATTATAGATTCATCACTGAAAACTCTTGAGGGTCAAGAGAATACTATCCAGAGATAGTTATCATATCTAACCAATTTTACTCAGGCCCTGGAAGATGCAATTAGTTCTAAAACAATATTTCGGTGAAGCTACCCTTGGCAAATTGATTGAGTAACCCGAGCTTCACATTTAACATTACTTACAGCATTCATTGTTGCTTACTGCTTCTCCCCCTTCATCCAGAGCATGATACATGTCTGAAGGTTGAAACATACCATTATAAATACAGAGACAGAGACATATAGATTCCCTCTATATGTTCACTGCCTGTTTACAGGTGCACATACTCTTAAAACATGATAATAAATGGTGTTGCTACATAGTATGTACACAGTACATAGAATGTCATAAATCAGGTAACGTGTGAGCCCTAAACCAGATTAGATGCTCTGTAAAAATTAATGGCAGATCCCCTGTATCTACAACTCTGCTTTGTATGTTTGAGGGTTATAACTTTTATTTCCTACTTACTTTCCAAAACACAGGAAGATAGGGCTGCATTTTATTAAAGATGATAGCCAAAAGGGGAAATGTTAAACAGTCACCCTGTGACCTTTTAAGAGCTTCCCATATCTGATACGGGATTAGGAAAATACTTGGCAGGTTTTAGAGATCACTGTATTGCTTCTCTTTTTATGACTGGGACAAGGGAGTAATGAAGTCATGGTGAAGTCATTCGGCAGGTTTAACTCCGCACAGCTGCATCTGTAGGCTATTAACTGGACTTCACTCCATATCATTTTCTCAGCATACCATTTGGTGAGTCTTCCTTGAGCACAAAGAGCCAGGTTTAGATTAGTTTGGAATGCTTCCTGTTTAGACTATAGCACATTAAAAAGGCACTAGAGTCCTGTTTCATAGATCCTTTTCTTTTGATGGACACCAGCTTTGTTCCTAGGACTCATCTCCTGTTACCTCACCATAGCAGATTCCAAACGGTATACGTAGACTATTGAGAAGAAAGGGAGGACTGTCATTTATTGTGTACGGAAATGTGTGAATTTATATTGTCATTTTGAAAATTCTTTCCATAGACTCTTTAGATTTAAGGTTGGTAGGCATTTGTTTGGATTTTTTTTAATCTGAAGCTTCGAGCCTATACAATAAAATTGATCTATACAATAAAATACTGATAAACTGTTTTCAGTGTCAATTTTCTTCAGAGATAACTGTATTCTAAAGGGACATATGCTCTGACCTGGATGGCCCAGGCTAGCCTGATCTCATCAGATCTCAGAAGCTAAGCAGGGTTGGTCCTGGCTAGTACTTGGATGGGAAACCCTCAAGGAATACCAGGGTCATTATGCAGAGGAAGGCAATAGCAAACCACCCCTGTTAGTCTCTTGCCTTGAAAATCCTTCTGGGTTGCTATAAATTAGCTGTGACTTGACAGCACTTTACACATAAAAAGGGACACATACCAAAATTTACAAGCATGTGCATGTTATACTTCTTGTATTTGGTACCCTGGAGTGATTAAAAAAGGTAAAGGTCCCCTTTGCAAGCACCGGGTCATTCCTGACCCATGGGGTGACGTCACATCCCGATGTTTCCAAGGCAGACTTTGTTTGCGGGTTGGTTTGCCAGTGCCTTCCTGTCAGCTAAGGCTCTCTGGCTTTCTGCCTCTGCCCTTCCCACCCACCCCCCGGCATCTGCACCACAATGGAGACCCACCCAAGTAATTGCTAGTATGATTCCCGGTCCTGCAGAACAATGCCTGGGAGCCCTGGAGATCGTCTAGCTATTGCACACGTTAAATTCTTGTATGCGTTTTCTTAAGTAGTTACTGGCAGTTTACTTCTGTATTGTCTCCTTGTATCTGAACTATCAAGACAACTCTGCCGTTACTTGTCCTTTTGTATTGTACCCTGAACATAATCAACCCCATTGTATGTACTCTATAAATGTACCAGTATTTCCCCATGTCTGTATTCTAGCCTTAAGTTTCTATGACTTGCTGAACTCGCTGGCTTTCTTAATAAAACTTTAAACTTGCGACTACGTCTGGAGTGAAGTTCCCTATGCAAGAAACGCGACTAGGTGCTGAGGTCTGACAGCTGAGGTCTGACACTTCCCCAGTCATCTTCCCTTTACCCCCAGCAAGCTGGGTACTCATTTCACCGACCTTGGAAGGATGGAAGGCTGAGTCAACCTTGAGTCAACCTTGAGCCGGCTACCTGAAACCGACTTCCGTCGGGATCGAACTCAGGTCGTGAGCAGAGCTTTCGATTGCAGTACTACAGCTTAACACTCTGCGCCACGGGGCTCCTACCCATGTACAAACTGTACTGTGTGAAGCTGCAATTAGTTAGCGGACAAGGAGAGGATCTGATCGTGAGGTTTGCTTCAAATAGAAGAGGAACTGATAATTCATCTTCTATTGTATTTGAAAGGCAATGGGAGATATACATCTTTGTTACTGGTTTGTTTCCTGATGCTTATTTTGCCATTTAAGCCCTCGGTAGTCTGGCACCAGGGATCTCAAGGACCACTTGCTTCCATATGAGGCTGCCTGGGTTTTAAAATAATCTGTTTTGGGTTATCACTGTATGCCCATATTCTGAAGTGATGTGGATCACCTTCAGGGACAGGGCCTTCTAAAGTTGTGGTGTTCAGACTGTGGAACCCCATCCCCAGGATATCTGTTTGGCACTTACTTTATCGGTGTTTTGGTTTCAAGTAAAGCCTTTTTAATTGATTCAAGCTTTTGGTAGTTTGTAACTCCCTTCAGTTCTCTGTTGCCTATATTTGGATTTCCCCCCTGTTGTTTCCTTTTTTAAAAACGTTGGTTTCCCCCCCTGTTTTTTATTATGGTTGTTTTAATCATGATTGCAATATACCTTGAGGGCTTGAAATAATAAGAAGGAGGGTTAAATATGTTCTACGTTATTAGCATTGCAATTCTATGCAGAATTACTCCAGGGCTTAGAGCGGAAAGCATCGCAAGCTCAGACCATCATGGATGGGGAATGTCTCCCACTGGAAAATCTTCTATGTATAATGTGGCACAACAAGATGACCGAGGTGTGGGAAGACAGCTAAATGTGGAAAGATGAAGAATAATGAAAGCTATTCCATCTGCTACCTATAGGCTTGCCAACCTCCAGGTACTAGCTGGAGATCTCCTGCTATTACGTCTGATCTCCAGCCATTAGAGATCCGTTCTCCTGGAGAAAATGGCCACTTGGGCACTTGGACTCTATGGCATTGAAGTCCCTCCCCTTTCCAAACCCCATCCTGCTCAGGCTCTGGCCCCAAAACCTCCCACCAGTGGCAAAGAGGGACCTGGCAACCCTAGCTACCTATCATGCCAGAACACCAAATGCAGTTCTTTCATGTCTCTTGAAACTAAGGCGGACACCCATTGGTTGGCTCAGTTTGAGACAAACATTATGACATTACAATTCAGTCAAGCAAGTGCCAGGAAGGTGACAGCTCCCCCAACTGCAAGGGTGTATTGATGTCAGCGGGATCCATTTTTCTCAGCAAAAGTATAGAGTTGCAGCTAGCATGCATGGAGCATATCTAGGACACTACTCTCATAGGGTAGCCCCGTGGCGCAGAGTGGTAAAGCTGCAGTACTGCAGTCCAATCTCTGCTCACGACCTGAGTTCGATCCCAACGGAAGTTGGTTTCAGGTAGCCAGCTCAAGGTTGACTCAGCCTTCCATCCTTCGAGGTCAGTAAAATGAGGACCCAGTTTGCTGGGGGTAAAGGGAAGATGACTGGGGAAGGCACTGGCAAACCACCCTATCAACACAGTCTGCCTAGTAAACGTCGGGATGTGACGTCACCCCATGGGTCAGTAATGTTCCAGTGCTTGCACAGGGGACTACCTTTACCTTTTTTTACTCTCATAGGTATTTCAGCAAAGAGTTCAACAACTAACAAAAAGAGAGCTGTTTGATAGATTGCTGTCATCTACTTTTCCCATGTTGTGTTATAGTCAGGGCTTAGATGCAGTACCTGCTTGGGTGAAAGTAGGTATAGCACTAGATGCTGTTCAAACTGGAAATTTACTGCCATCTGGTGGCACTTCATAATCAGCATGTCTGACCTGAATTTCCCTCTATAAATTTTTAAAAGTCTTGTTCTCTTCTAAAATATGTATGTCTCAGTATTTTACAGCATTAAATTAATTCTGTTGAATCTGCAAAATAATGCAGTTATAATTCACTACTTGGAATAATCCACTAATAGGGCACAACTCTGCAGTAAATTTTCAACAAGGCTTTAAAAGTTACCATACATGCACAATTTTGGCTAGCAAGGTTAGCATTTCATTTTTAAAAGTGCTGCAGTATTTGAGAAAAATCTCATATTTCACAATATAGACAAATAACTAGCACACAGATACAGACACACATGCAACCCAATTCACACCGAAAACATAATGTGTAGTTTGGCCTTTTAGCATGATCAATTTGTATTGCGATTGGCAGAGTGTTGATGTGGTAGAATGGACTGTCCCACTTGACACCACAGGTAAACAATTTCATTTTTTGAAATCTTCCTGTATTAATAATTCCCAGTAAGTGGAAAACATGTGCAGACGGCTTAAAGCAACCATTTCCAGGCTAAAATAGTGTTTAAAAATCAAGCCTTTAATGAAAAGCCTGGGTGATCAGAAATGTTTTTGTGTGGCACCTAAAAGAAAGCAATGTAGGAACCAGACAAGCTTCAAGAGGAACAGCATTCCACAAGCAAGGTGCCACTACGGAAAAAGCCATGTTTCTGGTTGCAACCCATCTCATTCTCTGAAGGTGAGGGCACAGACAGCAGGGCTTTTGAGGCCGACCTTCACTAGTAGGCTGGCCAATATGGAAAGAGACGGTCTTTCAGGTACTCTGGCCCTAAGCCATTTAGGGCTTTAAAGATAAGAACCAGCACTTTGAACTCTGCCAAGAAACAAATGGGTAGCCAGTGCAGATTACTGGGGTAATACTATCCCTGTATCCCACCCCAGACAAGAGCCTTGCTGTTGCATTTTGGACAAGCTGAAGTTTCCAGATTATTTTCAAAGGCAGTCCCACATAAATGACTTTACTGTAATATAAAAGTTAAAGGTAGTTCCTTGTGCAAGCACCGGGTCATTACTGACCCATAGGGTGATGTCACATCATGACGTTTACTAGGCTGACTATGCTTATGGGGTAGTTTGCCATTGCCTTCCCCCGTCATCTGCACTTTACCCCCACCAAGCTGGGTACTCATTTTACTGACTTCAGAAGGATGGAAGGCTAACGTAGATGTAATTAGAGCATGAGTCACTGTGGCCAGATCACACTTTTCGAGGAACAGCCATAGCTGGCATATTAGCCAAAGCTGATAAAAGGCCATGGAGAAGACAAGAGCCTCCAACTGTTGGCCAGGATCCACCAGTACCCCCAAGCTATGAACCTGTTCCTTCAGGGGGAGTACAATCCCCTCCAGGACAGGATGACTCATCAGTCCTAAGCAGCTTTGTCATTTACCAGCAGCACCTCAGTCTTGTCTGGATTGAGCTTCAGTTTGTTGGCCCTCATCCATCCTGTAACCTTCTCCAGGCACCTGTTCAGGACTTCCACAGACCCATCTGACTCATCTGTTAAGGAGAGGAAGAGCTGGATGTCACCCACATATCTACATGTCAACAATTAATCATCTTTGTCAAGTCTTCATTTAGATTAGAAACTACATTGGCCATTATATTACATTAGCAGATACTGTGTTCTGCCCCGGCTTTTATGTAGATGATGGACTGAAGTCAGTACCTACCCCAGAGGAGGCCATAGATTTACTGAAGAGGACTCAGATGATGCTGGCTGTAACCAACCTTAAGCTGCATAAAATTGCATCCAATAATAAGCAGGTATTGGGTGCGTTCAATCCAGAAGAACATGCAATCGGCCTGAAAGATCTAGAATTAGGCAGTGACAAACCATTTATTCAGCGTAGCCTTGGTTTGAGTTGGGATCTAAAAGGAGATACCTTTACCTTCCGAACACCAGCACCAGAAAGAGAGTTCACGAAATGAGGTGTCTTGGTGACAGTAAATAGCCTGTTCGATCCTTTGGGGTTTGCGGCGCCAGTCACTATCCAAGGGAAATATCTTCTGCGCAATCTCACCTCATACACCAAGGATTGGGATGAACCTCTCCCCCTTGATCGGAAACAGGAATGGGAAGCGCGGAGGAATTCTCTTAACAGCCTGTTTTTAACTTTGTTTTTAACTTGAGGATAAGAGATATGAAACTAGTGTCTTTTTACCACAACCTCTCTAAGAATACTCATGAATAAACAGATACCTTTTTTCATTGGACGTCTGAGCTGTGAGTGTTTTCAATTATCCCATGGGAAGATAGCCTTCTTGTGGGTGTTACTGGAGAGGGGCGCGTTAGAGCTGCCGTCAAGAGATTAAACTCTCAGGATTCTCAAGATGTGATATACTGATTTATAACTGCATAGCAAAAAGAGGAGATATGTAAGCAGGGATGCTGGTAATCTGGACTGTGGTCCTCTTTGAGGCTTTATTTCTGAGCAAAACACGGTGTCCTGACTTCCTGAGATGCCAAGAGAGGCTCCTTCACAGAATAGTTTTAGTTATTGTAACATTTTGTTTAGTGTTTATCTTGCTTTTTCATTGTGTTAGTTTTTTATCGCCATCACTAGACGTTTTGTGTATTTGCAAGGTCATTGAAGAATAGAGTTGCCAACCTCCAAATACTAGCTGGAGATTTCCCACTATTACAACTGATCTCCAGCCAATCAGTTCTCTCGGAGAAAATGGCCACTCTGGCAATTGGACTCTATGGCATTGAAGTCCTTCCCCTCCCCAAACCTCACCTTCCTCAGGCTCTGCCCCAAAAATCTCCAGCCACTTCCCAACCTGGAGCTGGCAATCCTATTGAAGAAGCTGCTGAATTGGAATTCAGATGCAGATTTGATACTATCAGACATGAACTCAATCGAGACTTGAGACGGTTAGTTCCTACAAAAAAGTTGTTCCTTCTTAAAGGTATATGGACACTGTTCAGATGCATCCTATTTGCCAGTTCATCAACACAAGGAAGTGGTCCACCCATGCTCTGAGTGAATACATTATTTTGGCGACATAACAGGTATCTTATATTCCAATAGCAAAGTAGACCAAATCTTTGGATACTTAACTCCAGTGACTGGAGCTGTGAGCAGGCAAGACAGATCTTTCTACAAACCTAAGAAATGCCCTGGTTTGAAAAAAAAAAGTGAAATCTAAATATATATATATAGAGAGAGAGTGTTTAAACAGCCCTAAAATGATAAAAGCAGTGCCTGTAGCTTTAAGTAATGAATTCCCTTAGTGGCTGTTGCTAGGCAACCACAGCATTCCAGGCTTCCATTTCTGTGAGGAAACTGCAGGGGGAGGGTCCTTTCCAAGCCTATGTTGGCCTTTGGGGGAGGACTCATTAGGACCAGGCCTGACTAGGGTTACGAGATCCAGGTTGGGAAATTCCTGGACATTTTGTCGTGTGGTCGAGCTGGGTTTGGGGAGGGAAGAGGCCTCACCAGGGTATAATGCCATAGAGTCCACCCTCCAAAGCAGCCATTTTCTCCAGGGGGACAGATCTCTGTTGTCTGGAATTCAGTTGTAATTCCAGGGGATCTCCAGGTCCCACCTGGAGGTTGATAACCCTAGGCCTGGAAGCAACTTCTGCGTTACTGGATATCACCTGACTTGCATGACTCAACTAGACCTGGCTGCTTGCTACTGTTAAACAACAGCCACCCTATGAAAGCCAGTGTGGTGTCATTGTTAGAGCTTCAGAGTAGGGTCTGACCCAGGTGCCAATCCCCATCTTGCAGAGGAAGCTCATTGGGTGATTTTGGACCAGTCATATACTTTCAGCCTAACATAGCTCACAGGGTTGTGTGGATAAAAAGGAGGAGAGGAGACTACTGAAAGCTGCTTTGGTCCCCAGTGTAAAAACTGTAGTTTTTCAAGGTAGAGCCTGTTGGGTGGGAAGGAAATAGGGTTGTCAGCTCCAGGTTGGGGAATTCCTGGAGAAGTAAAGAGCGGAGCCTGGGGAGGGTGGGGTTTGAGGAGGGAAGCAACCTCAGAAGATGCCATAGATTCCACCCTCCAAAGCAGCTAATTCCTCCAGGGGAGCTAGGATTGCCAACCTCCAGGTGAGGGCTGGCGATCACCTGGAATTACAACTGATCCAGATGACAGAGATCAGTTCCCCTGTAGAAAATGGCCGCTTTGGGAGGTGGAGTCTATGGCAATATACCCTGCTGAGGTCACTACCCTCCCAAGGGCCCCCCCCCCAAAGCTCCAGCATCCTGGAGCTGGCAACACTAGGTAATTTATCTCTGTAGTTAGGAGATCCATTGTGATTGTGGGGGAGCCCCTGCCGCCACTGCTGTTGAGGGAGAGGAGGCAGGTGGGAGACTGGGAGGGTGATGGAGGGCAGAAAGAGAGGTGGGGTGGGGGCAGAAGGAGAAGGAAAGTGGCAGGCATGGAGGAGAGAGAGAGTAAGAAAAGGGGTAGCAGGAGGGAGAAAGAGTAAGAGACTGACAGAAGTAGGGGAAGAGGGGAGGAAGCAAAGGTGGGGGGAAGGGTCCCCACTTTTTATCCTGTTGTGAATTTTCCCCCTTTTGAAGTTTATTGAGCCCCTCTTATCTAGAATGGGACCTGACAGGGCAGGAGAAAAAATTGAGACGCTCCTACAAGGGGATAATCCCTCAGTCACTTTTCAGGTTGCGAAATTTTGCATGGCAGCAATGAAAATTCGACGCCATAGAACAGCCTCTTAGCTCAATTGACAGATGTGTCTCGGTTGTAATTTTCTTTTTAAGTGTTATAAGACTCAGACTGTAATTCTTTGCTTGTAAGAAGTTATTAGTCCATGTTTCCTCTTTCCTGTTTTATCTTGTTTTATCTGGCTAAGGGCCGTAAATAAATTATCTATCAGTCTATTGATCTATCTATCCATCCGTTCTGTTGTGAATTTGCATGATATGCCCCAGGTTTTCCAAAACTGTATAACTTTTACTTCAGTTGGTTTAATTATTCTAGAGCTGAATCTGTATCCTATCATGTACTGAATGTGTTTTGACCAAAGGGCCCTGAAACAACCCTAGCATTTTATTAAATTTGTTTTATTTCCCTTCCAATAATTTGGTGACTTGCTTTGGTGGCTTTAATGGAACTCTGATTCAATAAAACACTGAAGGTGACAGGAGGGTTATACTGCTGTCCATTATCTGAAGTCTTGGGGTCCTTGCTACCTATGAACAAGATCATCAAGTGTATAGGCTCAAGTTAATTCGTACTACAGAGGAAGCCTAGCAAAGGGACTCTGTTTAGAGTAGCACCAGCTGTATCCCACAGTTATTCTAACTCAGCCCATTACTTGGTGGCATTACAGATTTTGGGGAATTGTTCAGCTTGCTTGAAAGCTGTCACCATGACATCTTACATGACAAGCATGACTGGTCGTAAGCAAAATGATATAACTAGGATTCGTCTGCCGTTTCCAGACCAAAAGCCCAAGCAGCTGTCTTAGTGTCTATTGTGGTATTAAACTTGAAAAGGGCATGTGAGGGGTGGAAAGGGAGACTGTGGTTACAAAGCTGGCATTTGTTTTTGCTCATCTCACAAAAGGAGCCAAAGCCTCTTGAGACCCAGCTGATTGCTCCTCCTCCCTTTTTCTCTAGCTCAACTGTGGGAGGAATTTGCCATAATAGCAATAGATTACAGTGCCTTTTGTAATAGTCTCTTGAATTTTGTAAACATAAAAGAGTCTTAAATATAAATCCATAAGGAAATAAGACCATTAACTATTAGAAGACAAGGCAAGTTGGGGCTCTGAGAATCATATGGGGAGAATAATTCGGAAATCCCACTCCCAAGTATTGCCCTCCAAGATTCTATCAACTCTCCAAGGATTGACAAGGCTGATTTCCCTTCTCTCTTTTTTTTTATTTAACCAATTCTGAATAGACAATGTTTCCTGAAGCATATTCATTCCCATTAGGGCCTGTGGGGTTTTTATCCTGTTGTTTGATTAATTTACAAAGTGGTATTGTTTCCCATAACCTGGGAATACCTCAAACTCTACCTTGTCCGTGGCTGACTTTGTTTTCTTGCTTTCATGATGGGTATGATGGTCATCTATTGTTGGATGCAATGTTTGTCATTGTTCTCTATTTTTCTGAAGACTTTGTCTGCTGGCTGACCTCAGCTTTCATGCCTTTTGACCTGCTTTATTTAAATATTAAAAACAAACTGTCTAAAATTTTCTGCATTTTTTTCCATTGTATAGTTCTGTAGCTTAAAAAACAATAATAAATGAAAGATCTCCCCCAATCTTAAACTGAGGGGAATGTGAACTTGGGTGTTGCTATTTCCAGTCCAATATTGTTCTTTCTTTGGTATTTCCAGTTCTATGGGCTTGGATTGCGATTACTCTGGATGTGGCTTTCCAACATGACAAACCATGTGCATGTGTCTTAGGTCAATCCCACACAAGATGGTTTTTCCATGGTGGTCAGGTTACTGGAGCAATTGTTGGTCAATTTGCACTTGCAACAGAGATTCCACATGGCACAGGGTAATCTGGTTTCCCCTTCATTAGCCATAGTTTCCCTTTCACACCAGGTGTAAATTGCATCACCCCCTGCTGTTGTCATGTCTCTAGTAACTCTTTTTGTAAAAAAAACAACGACATATGTGTAGTGCTCCTTAAGAACAATGCAATACTTGGTAATGCTAATTGCTAGAAGAGAGTGAGTGTTCCAATGCAGTCAACTATACTGAAAAGACTAGTTGGCCTCCTACTACTTAGAGGAACAGGAGAAAGCACTTCAAAAACTTTTTAAATTGCTTGTTCAAATGTTAATGGAGAAAGAAGACAAAAATACTTACTCCTTTCCACCATCCATCCCTTTAGTGAAAACCGCTTACTTTCCTGAAGTGTTATTCCCGTTACCTAAATTTTGCCCCACAGCTAAAGGGCAGCAGGACAGGAATCTCACTTTGGTGGGCAGAAGGAGCAGTTTAATGAATTTATTCATCCCTATGTTTTGGTTGCCCTGACCTGGATGGCCCAGGCTAGCCTGATCTCGTCAGATCTCAGAAGCTAAGCAGGGTCAGCCCTGGTTAGTATTTGGACGGGAGACCACCAAGGAATACCAGGGTTGCTGTGCAGAAGAAGGCACTGGCAAACCACCTCTGTTAGTCTCCTGCCGTGTAAACCCCAAAAAGGGGTCGCCATAAGTCGGCTGCGACTTGAAGGCACTTTACACACACACACGTTTTGGTTCCATTTCAGTGCTGAGAAAGACACTGATGCTGATTCCTTCCAGTCCTCCCCACCCCTGAATCTCCCCGGGTAATGGATTTGTTCCATTCTATACAGCCCCTACCTTGCCCTGAATAGCCCAGGCTAGCCTGATCTCATCAGATCTCAGAAGCTAATCAGAAGTTTAAGTATTTGGACGGGAGACCTCCAAGGAATACCAGGGGCATGATGCAGAGGCAGGCAATGGCAAACCACCTCTGAACATCTCTTGCCTTGAAAACCCCACCTGCAGTTGCCAGAGGTCAGGTGTGACTTAACAGTTAAAAAAAATACAGTCCTCTTCTCCTGCAGCTGCAAGTGAAAAAATCCCCAACATTGAATGAACACATTGATACAATGAACACATTGATAAATATATGGCAAAATATGCATTAAAGCCTGGTGAGAGGCATACCCACAAAAATCCAGACAGGGTTGCAATGCTTGTTTATCTAAAAAGTGTGTGTGTGTGTGTGTTTTTTGTTTTTTGTTTTGAGGTGTTATAATCTAGTAACAGCATTACAATGTTGTGCTGACCAAGTTTTTCCCCCAAATCTCAATTTTGTTGCAGTGACTAGAGTTGCTGGGGGGAAATCTTGGGGCAGAATCAGCCATAATGTAGCCACTTTGGTGGCCCCAATGAGGGCAGAAAGAAATGTTGTAAAATATGTGTTGTAAAATAAAAAAATACATGCTGTAAAATTAAAATAAATGATGTACATATCTCCATAGTATGATAAGTGATAGGTAATAGCTCTGGCCAAGTGTTAATCCGGGCTTAGAAGAGGGAGGGGACAGGTGTGTGTCTGTATGGAAAGAAAGTGTAGTTCAGTTGCTGGAAGAAACAAAGAAAAGTGGACAGCCATGTCCTAGCCAAACTGGATCTCCCATATACTCCCTGTGACAGTTATGTTGCTCAGAAGCCTACTCCTTGGTGTCTTCTTTTATTACTGTCTGTACAATAGGGTTCCCAAGTGCCTGGTGAGAGCAGGCAATTGCCCGCCAACTCTCTGGGCTGCTTGCTGCCCCTCAGATGGCCTGTGGGTGCAAGTAGGCCAACTGGGGGCGGGATCCGTGTGAGCTGTGTGGGCGCTGCACCACCGGCACTTCCAGGTTACCCTGGAAGTGCCCGCAACGCTCTAGCAATCTCCCCCAAAACTCTATGATTTCCATACAGTTTTTAGAGGGGAATTGCTAGAGCTTTGCACTGTTGCACATGCAGCCCTTTTGGAGTAAAGCTGGAAGTGAGGGAATTGCATCGCATGCATGAATCTCTGCCCCTCGTTGACATAGAGGCTAGGTAGGACCTGCCAACCGTACTATACAACTGCTAACAGGTAGGCGGTAGGCTTTCATTGTGGTTGGTCCAGTCCTCTGGAATGGCCTTTCAGAGTGGGTCACAATGTGTAAGACAGTTCTAGTGCAGAGGGCATTTGGAGGAGAGTTGCCTGTTCTAGCAGATTTAATTCTGTGTTTTACAGCCAGTGTGGCGTTGTGGTTAAATCCAAGGAAATAAGGTAGTATACAAATGTTTTAAACTAATTAATTTGTAGAAGTTATCTAAACACTATGATAGGGTGGCCATCTTGTAAGTAACTTGTGTGAATGTCTGTTTGCCTCCCGCTTTTTGTAAATAAAGCAAGCACTGCAAAATGCCATTAGTCTCCAGTGTCCAATGAACAGAACCAACCCACGTAAGTGCTACTGCTGTAACTTCACACTGTTTGTGGGAGTGGTGCTTATCTTTGCTTCAGAATAAACATCCAAAATGGAAAAGTGAAAATTAAATATTGTGTACAGGTTTTGCTACGTTGGCAATAGGGGCGAGCGTCCTTTGATGAGACAGCCTGATTGGAACCCACGTGCTCCTCATCAACGGAGGAATTATATGAACCAGGAGACAATTTCAGCTCTGTTGCACTGTGCGACATTGCTACTGGCAGTCACCATGTGGTGAATCGCCACGGATGACTGCCTCTTTATGTACTCCGGTCAGGCTTCCATTTGGCAATCTATTTCTGAAAGAAAAAAAAAGATAAGAGGCAATAATCTATGGTTACTAAATGTCAGCTAGGCTCTCTGTCGACCCCGGATAAAAACAAGATGGTTCCCCGCACAAACAAAATGGAGTTTTTTGTGCACTCCGTCCCTCCCCGTTTGCACCCGGTCCCCCGCCCGGCATCTGCACCTCAATGGGGACCCGCCCGAGTAATCACTGATCTGATACCAGGTCCCGCGGAACAATGCCGGGAAGATCAGCCAGTAATTACACGCGTTAAATTTCTTTTTGTGTTGTCTTAAGTCTTTACCGGTAGTTAACTTCTGTATTGTCTCTTTGTTTCTAAAACCTAATCAATCCCATTGTGTTTACCGTATATATGTACCGACATTTCCCCATTCCTGTATTCTAGCCTTAAGTTTCTATGACCTGCTGAACTCGCTGTCTTTCTGAATAAAACTTTTTAACTCGCTGCAACGTCTGGAGTGAAGACCCTTTGCAAGAAACGCAACGTGTTGCTGAGGCCTGACACTAAACTTGTGGGTAACTTTGGCCGAAGCAATCAGCGTTGCCTCCCGGTGATGTTGTCAAGTGACGATTGCAGTGACCATAAAACCAACAGGTCTTGCGAATTCAGCCTGAGAAGCCCATAACAATCCCTGTGCTTTTTTTTTTTTTTTGTCCATTTCAGGAACTTTGCTTTTAGCCGCCTCATAAGCATGTACTCACATGGGGAGCAAGTAATAAAGTAGTCCCATGTGGAAAATGCATTTCAAAAAGTCATCTAGTAGAGCTGGCAGGTGACTGAGTGATTGTGTCCTCTGCCACATCCTAATGCACAAACACCTCACTGGACTTAGACACAGGAGTAGACAGGTAATTAAATAGACTGATCGTTTCTCAGAGAACAAAGGTATTCGCCAAGACATTAACTCAGAGAAATTGGATTCCATTCCCACATCCCGGCAATAAGAACACTGAGGCGCAGAGGCCTCTGGATGAAATTTTATTTGTGAAGCTTTGGCATGAAAAGCAACTCCTTTTAAACCAGGTGTCAGCAAGCTGAAATCAATGGGTATCTAGATAAAAAGTACCATCAGGATAAACTTCACAGTGAAGTAATTTCAGGTTCTTGATCCCCAGCAATTTTGGATGCTGCCAAGGAAAATCGGCGAAAACAGAACTCAAGAAGTCACTAAGGGTTTTACTTGGAGCAAAGCTAGTGGGAGTGGGGGGGGGGGAAGCTGCAGCATGTATCCCTAACACTATGCACTGAATACAGAGTTTTCCTGCATCCCTCTCTGTTCCTGCAGCCCCTTTCAACAGCCGGAATGATCATTCCTAGAGTCTCAGGACCCACATTGAGGAGCAGCCACATGGGTTGCAGGGGCTGGAGTGAGGAAGGATGAAACTGCTTCTCTTTTCTCTTCCACAAGTGTAGCTTCACTGAGGGAAGGAGTCACTTCCATCTCCTTTTCCCTCCTCACTAGGGTTGCCAACCTCCAGGTACTGCTGAGATAAAGATGCACGGGTACTAAAGTAGTCGTGAACCTGTACTATCAATTTCTCAACCTCCAGGTACTAGCTGGAGATCTCTTGCTATTACAACTCATCTCCAGCCGATAAAGATCAGTTCACCTGAAGAAAATGGCCACTTTGGCAATTGGACTCTATGGCATTGAAGTCCCTCCCCTACCCAAACCCCTCCCTCCTCAGGCTCCACCCCAAAAGCCTCCCACCGGTGGCGAAGAGGGACCTGGCAACCCTACTCCTTGCTCCCACCAACTGACCTGTATGACTGTTCCTGCACATTGAAGGTATGAAAATGTCAGAGTAACTGGTTGTCCACTGTGTGAGACAGGATGCTGGAGCAGATGGGTCTGATCCAGCAGGGCTCTTCTTATGTTCTTGTGTGTGTGTGTGTTCGCAGCCGACTTACGGCGACCCCTTTTGGGGTTTTCATGGCAAGAGACTAACAGAGGTGGTTTGCCAGTGCCTTCCTCTGCACAGCAACCCTGGTATTCCTTGATGGTCTCCCATCCAAATACTAACCAGGGCTGACCCTGCTTAGCCTCCGAGAGGTGACGAGATCGGGCTAACCTACAGGGTTCAAAGGGCTGTACAAGGGGGGGGGGTTCCCTCCTGTAGTGTAACTTCATCCTATGCTCACATAGGCATATAATTTATCTGTCACAACAAAAAGCTAATTTATCATAATTTGCCAGGTGATGAGTATGTCTACCTTGCTGGGTTTTACCTTAGAAGTTTAAAGACATTCTGTAAAGCAATCAGCAGATGGAAGCACTTCCCAGTTAGAATATTCCAAAGCTTGCAGGTAATATATTATAAATGGTATATACAGAGATAATGGCTATATCAAAATCAAAACTTTTATTGGCATAAAAGAAATGAATACATATTAGGATAAAAGGAGGTTTTAAAACTTGAGTAAGACTCTTCCTTAGAATCAAACACGTGGTTTAGAGTAGTTTAAAAATATGTCCCAGGAAGTTGGCAACTCCTGCAGTAACCTGAGAGTGACTATCACTTAGGAGAAATCTGACTAGCTCCTTCTCGGTGCCGCCAAGGCAATCTTTCAGGAGGGGTTCGATGGTCTGTTCTCGAAAGGGTGAGCCGTGCTCACAGTGTAGCAAAACGTGGGCCACTGTTTCGGCTTGGCCGGTGGCACAAGAGCATAGCCTTTTAACATAAGGGACCTTGGCATATCTGCCCTGGTCCAGGCTGTGGGAAGGATATTTAGGCGGGCTTGCATGAAAAGGTGTCTGAGGGAAGGGGAGATCAGAGTGCAGAAGTAACATAATAATAATGGTTATATATGAGTTAGAGTAAAGGGCATGGGAGGGGGAGTGAGAGAGCGTGGGACTTTGCACTGAATTAACAATTGTTCAAAACACTGAAATATCTAAAGAAGGTGACTATACTGCATAAGCGTACATGATCAAGTAAACATTATAGAATTACCGCAAGTGCCAGTCAGATTTATTAATACGGCAAAGCCATTAAAATAGTCACATCAATTACAGGATAGAATTAAAAGATACAGTATCTAAAACTATAGGATGTATAGTTCTTAAATAAATAAATAAATTAGCTAAAAACCTCAGATTAATATAACATTTTCCATTTTAGGTTAGATTGCCAAGCCCCCGCTTTGTCTGATGAATCTTGTATATCGCAGCACAGAATTTAGCTCCGTGTTTCATCGTCTGGGGCTGGGCTGACCCTTCCCATAGGAGATTCCTCAAGCTCCCTCCCTCAGAGCTGTTACAGCAAGTAATTTACATCAGTAAATTTAACAGTAAAGACAGTAAACATAATGTGCATCATGACAATTTCAAAGAACTGCTCATGACAATTGCAATTCATCATCATTACGTAAGTAAGAGCAATGCTTTATGACAATTTTTCTATGCAACAAAAGGGAGAGGTTAAAACTCTGGTTTTGATGAGTTACTGAAGTCTGTCATCACAACATTTACTCTTACTGTGCATATGAAATGTTTAACAAAAAATGATGGCTCAGGAGTGTCTGAAGAACACACATACACTGGAATCCCCCCCTCCCCGGGTTGCAAATCCTTGATAGTGTATGAAAACTAAACCAACTTTCAAGTGTACAAATATTCATTTGGGCAAGGTGTGCCCCCAGCATGGCTAAGAGTTTCAGCAGTGGACGAAAAGGAGACAGATGTTGAAAAGCAAGAAGTACTGAGTGATTATTTGCATATTGGTGGAAACGGAAAGAGACCACATGCATGAGATCAGAACATTGTGTTTATGGGGGAGTTAAACAACAGATGGAGAGAGGGGGATAGGGTTGCCAGCTCTGGGTTGGGAAATACCTGGAGATTTTTGGGGCAGAGCCCAAAGAGGGTGGGGTTTGGGGAGGGGAGGGACTTGAATGCCATAGAGTCCTATTGCCAAAGCGGCCATTTTCTCCAGGTGAACTGATCTCTGCCGGCTGGAGATCAGTTGTAATAGCGGGAGATCTCTAGCTAGTACCTGGAGGTTGGCAACCCTAGCGGGGGAAGGACCCAGGACGTCAGGGTATCAGGCCTAAGCTGGGAGCCAAAGGTGAGGTAAAAACAGGTAGTGGTCTGGTTTTCTGATGAGTAAGTCTGATGAGTAAGAGGCAAGAAGTATGATCATGGGCAGGCCGGATACAATATGCAAGGGAGAAATAGACAGTACAGGCAGAGGCAGGCTTCTTAAGCTCAGCTTGACAAGTTGTTTAGACTGAAGAGGTAGTGTGTAAGCCAGGGCTTTATCAACCCAGAAGTATCCCAGTTAGTCCCAGATGTTATGAGCTGGGTAGGGGGTAAAAAGAAGGTATACTGGGTAGGTAGGGTTGCCAAACTCCAGGTACTAGCTGGAGATCTCCTGCTATTACAACTGATCTCCAGCCGGCAGAGATCAGTTCACCTGGAGAAAATGGCCGCTTTGGCAATCTTCTCCCCTTGATGGGTAACTATCTGGTAGTTTTCTTCTCTCCTCTATGGCACTGAAGTCACTCCATGGCATTGAAGTCACTCCCCTCCCCAAACACCACCCTCCTCAGGCTCCATTCTGAAAACCTCCTACTGGTGGCAAAGAGGGACCTGGCAACCCTATGGGTAGGAAGGTATAACCTGACTGGGATAGCCTTAGGCTACCCTGACCTCATCAGATCTCAGAAGTTAAGCAAGGTTGGCTTTGGTTAGTATTTGGATGGGCAACCTCCAGAGAATACCAGGGTTGTGACACAGAGGCAGGCAATGGCAAACCACCTCCGAAAGTCTCTTGCCTTGAAAACCCTATGGGGTTGCTATAAGTCAGCTGTGACTTGACATCACACACACACACAATACTGGGTAGGAGAGAAGATCCCAAGGTAGATTATTCACCTCCTGATGATGTAGCATAGAAAAAGCATATGATCAGTTGCTTCCATTCTTAAAGATAAAGGATCTTCAATCATGATTGAAATAAACATCAAGGCACCTTTGTTTACACTAGGAGTGGAATTTTTCAGCAAAAGGAACCCCAGATATGAGCTGCAATCGATCAGTCCCAAGTAACTATCTGGTAGTTTTCTTCTCCCCTTGATTTATTGTAGGTAGGTATTCTAGTGTTTGGCTGTGTACACGGATTCCTTTGTTTGCATAGTAATGTGGTGCTAGGCTGGACCACACCCTTGTGAAGAGCCTCAAATCAGGAGGTTAAAAACAGGATACAGCAAAGTTTTAAAATCTTTTTTATTTGCCTCCACTGTCTCTCAGGAGGCAACACCTCACGTACCATAGAAAATCAGGGATGCCACAGTTTAACCAATGCTGGCATTGCTTCTTTTCTGGTTTTCGTTCTTTCTTTTGCTTATGGACAGGGTTCCCATTTGCCTGCTTATGGCAGGAGACTTGCCAGTAATTGGGGCCCCGGCCTATTGATGCTCACTTGATTGGCAGGTGGAAACTAGAGCCCAGGATGGGGAGGAGAGAAAATTATCCTGGGGAGAAAAAATTAAAAAGAAAAATAAGTCCTTGTGACTATAGAGTCCTTGGTGAGTCTTAGAACTACCCTTGACATTTCCAGGTAGCTCTAGGAATCCCCAGGAATTGTAAGGTCAGAGCTTCCTGTAAGTAAATGCCTTATTTTAATTATTAATATTTCTCCTGAAACACTGCCCCCCCACACCCCTACTGCCAGTTGCCAGGCACTGTCTGGCAACTCTAGTTTATGGAACTTGGCAATGGCACCCTAAACAGAGTTGCATCTTTCTAAGCTCATTGATTTCAGCGGACCTAGAAGGGCGTAACTCTGTTTCAGAAGACAGTGTTACGCTATTACATTTAAGCACTGATCCATTTAACTATTTGAGAAATGAGAGGATCAGAGACTCCCTGTTTGTCTGTTTGGGTCATGAGCTACACTCTTTCTGCAGCATCAAAATTCTTGCTTCCAATGGGATCCTAAGGAAACAGGGTGGTCCAGAAGGCATGCAAGCGATACCCCCCAACCCTCAGATTCCAGAGCAGTGGCTAACTGGGAGTTGCTTCCTCTGTCACTATGCCTTGTATTCTATGCACAGACATGCAGGGACTGGCTGTAGTTACTGAGTGGTAAGGGGAAAGCATCATACAGAGCCTCAGGGTCATTTCCCTCTTTCGCAGTCTAATTTAAATTAAACTGAACTCACAGAATGAGCATAAAACGCTATGCTACACGTCCCAGCAAATGAGAGAGGTCACTGAGCCTTTTACCTCACCGTTTTTATACATTGTGGAGCTTCCAAACAATATTTTTTTTAAAACCCTCTGAAGCAATGTGAACTTAATGCTCCATTAACAACAGAGAACTTGTATTTAAGAGACAAACGTATGTGTATTTTCTCTCTTTAAACCTGGCAGCCAGAGACTTAAAATCCATGGATGTATTCATTTTCCATTGCTTATGAATGAAGGGACCTAGGTTGACAATATTTTATATTACATAGCTAGCCACTAGAGGTCAGCACAAGCATGCCTCTATATCACTTTAGCATTTTTAAGGAAGCAAACATACACTGCCAATATTTTAGAAGCTAATTGGCCTAATAAAGTAAAAGTGTGTGTCATAGGACTTCCAAGTTTATTCAGATGATCAGACAAAGCTTACCTCATCAACATCCTGTGTTCTTTCTTTCTTATTGTTATGGTCTTTAACCAATAAAATTCATATTCACATATATAAAACATTCAAGTGAGGGGGGGGGAAACCATTTTCGATAGGGCAACACCAGAAGACTAATTCGTGATAATAGTAAGACCGTTTTACCAATTGTATAATTCCAATGACAATGGAGTCATTTTAAATTCCAAGGCTCCTGCTCGCCAGAGGCTGCATTTTGATTCAGCTGAGCTGAGCTGGGGACTGCAGGCAGGGGTGAGTTTAAACTTTGCCTTTCTTAAAACACTGGGAAGCCTAACTAAACGGAGAATGTAATTGAGGTTTGCTGGGAGAGGGCTGTGATTGTTGTGCCAGTGGGTGATTAAGGTTGATTGCTGCCTGAAAGCTTGATTGTTATCTTGTTAAGTGGGGTGGTTGTGATTGGAGCTTGTGTGTGAAAGGTGGGGGCTGTGAGCATTTAAATCCCAAGGCTCTTGCCCTGCGGCTCTTAGCCTGTGGATCGTGACTGGGGATCTGCAGGGTGAGTATAAAATATTGCTATCTTGGCAGAGTAATTCTCTCCATCCAGTTGGAGTGTCGAACAACTTGCATATGTATGTGAATGAGCAGCAGATAGCTGTAGGGCAAGGAACTTCGGCACTCGGTTCTTATTTGGTACAGGAAGAGTGCAAGAGAATAAAGGGCAGGGTTACAACACCAAAGAATAATGTAATAATTAAATAAATAAATAAATAAATACCAGTTATGAAGGTAGAAAGCCAGCAGGGGTTGGGGGGGTTATCCAGTGTGCTGCATGGAGTGTCACATGTATGATTATCTGCCTGCTGGACAGAAGTCGTGGGTGTGTGCTCGGTGCAGGGAGCTCCTGGCTCTCAGGAAGCGAGTTCACTTCCTTGAGGCCAAGGTAGTTCAACTGGATGAGCTGAGGCAGGCAGAGAGAGAGGACTAAGGATTCCGGGGATGAAATAGTCACATCCCAGTCCCAAGGTGATGGCAACATGCCAGTCACAGATGATGGCGCCCTTGGGGAAGGAGGCCATCTCACTGAGGTAGGGGGATGTGGTACCTTAGACGGGACCTCTTCCTTGGTGGATGAACAGATATCCTCTCGTACCGAGGATATGCCTCAGAGGGGAGGGGGGCTTCTTGTAGTGGGGGATTCAATCCTTAGGAATGTAGATAGCTGGGTTTCTGGCGGGTGCATGGACCGCATGGTGACTTGCCTGCCTGGTGCGAAGGTTGCGGACATTACCTGTCATATAGGTAGCCTGGTAGATAGTGCTGAGGAGGAGCCAGTGGTTGTGGTGCATGTTGGCACCAACGACGTGGGGAAATGTAGTCCGGAGGTCTTGGAATCCAAATTTAGGTTGCTAGGCAGGAAACTAAAAGCCAGGACCTCCAAGGTAGCTTTCTCAGAAATGCTACCTGTTTCACATGCAGGACCAGCTAGGCAGGCATAGTTGGTAAGTCTCAATGCGTGGATGAGACGGTGGTGCAGGGAAGAGGGCTTTAGATTTGTAAGGAACTGGGCAACATTATGGGACAAGCCGGGCCTATACAAAAGGGATGGGCTCCACTTGAACCAGGATGGAACCAGACTGCTGGCGCGTAACATAAAAAAGGTGGCAGAGCAGCTTTTAAACTGAACCTGGGGGGAAAGCCGACAGGAGCTGAGAAGCATCTTGTTCGGGCAAACTCAGTGCACACGGACAAAGGGAAAATTGCTTTAGATTGCCCATATAGGAATTACTTGGACATGAAAGGGAATGGGGAAAAAATGATGGATAGCCACTTAAAGATGCCCAAAGGCACATGCCAGGCAAGTCGAAAGAGAGAAACAGTGTGGAGGTGTTTCTATGCTAATTCTAGAAGCCTCCAAGCAAAAATGGGGGAATTAGAGTGCATGGTTTTAAGAGAAAACATAGATATAGTGAGCATTACAGAAATCTGGTGGAGGGGAGAGAACCAGGGGGATACAGTCATCCCTGGTTACAAACTGTATAGAAATGACAGGGAAGGGCATATTGGAGGGGGTGTTGCTATGTATATCAAGGAAGGCATAGTGTCTAATAAGCTAGAGACCATAAAAAGGGCAGACTCGCCAAAGAATCCTTATGGGTGACAATTCCAGGCCCCAAAGGAGATTTAGTACTGGGGACGTTTTATTCTTTAAATATATTAGGGGTAGGAAACCAGCTAGGGAAGCGGTTGGACCATTGGATGACAATGGGAGTAAAGAAACTCTAAGGGAGGATAAAGCGATTGCTGAAAAACTGAATGAATTCTTCTCATCTGTGTTCACTGTTGAAGATACAGGACAGATTCCTTCTCCTGAACAGAGATTTTGGAGAGGGGAAAATGAGGAACTGAGGCAAATAGTGGTAACAAGGCAGGAGGTCCTAGAACGTCTAGACAAACTGCAAACTAACAAGTCACAGGGACCAGACAGTATTCATCCTAGAGTTCTTCAAGAACTCAAATGGGAATTGCTGAACTTCTAACAAAGATATGTAATATGTCCCTTCGATCAGCCTCTATACCAGAGGACTGGAGAATGGCCAATGTAACACCCATTTATAAAAAAAGGTTCCAGGGGGGACCCAGGAAATTACAGGCTAGTTAGCTTAACGTCTGTTCCGGGCAAATTAGTGGAAAGCATTATTAAAAATAGAATTGTCAAGCTTATAGAAGGGCAAGGTCTGCTGGGCAAAACCCAATATGGCTTCTGTAAGGGTAGGTCCTGCCTCACTAACCTATTAGAGTGTTTTGAAAGCGTCAATAAGCATGTGGACAGGAATGAGCCTGTGGATATTGTGTATTTGGATTTCCAAAAAGCTTTAGACAAAGTCCCCCACCAAAGACTTCTAAGCAAACTTCATAGTCATGGGATAAGAGGACAAGTCCTCTTGTGGATTGAGAGCTGGTTGAAAAATAGGAAGCAGAGAGTAGGAATCAATGGTCAGTTCTCACAATGGCGGGATGTGAGCAGTGGGGTGCCTCAGGGATATGTGTTGGGACCGTTGCTTTTCAACCTGTTCATCAGTGACCTGGAGTTGGGGTTAAACAGTGAAGTAGCCAAGTTTGCAGATGACACCAAATTATTTAGGATCTCTACATACTGGAAGAATAGGCATTAAAATGGCAAATGAGATTCAATGTGAGTAAGTTTAAAGCGATGCATATTGGGACAAAAAATCCCAACTTCACATATACACTGATGGGATCTGTGCTGGCAGCGACAGACCAAGAAAGGGATCTTGGGGTGGTAGTGGATAGCTCAATGAGGATTTCAACCCAGTGTGCAGCTGCTGTAAAAAAGGCAAATTCCATGCTAGCCATAATTAGACGAGGAATAGAGAATAAAATGCTGATATCATACTGCCCTTGTACAAATCTATGGTGAGACCACACTTGGAATACTGTGTACAGTTCTGGTCACCACACCTAAAAAAGGATATTACAGAGCTTGAGAAGGTGCAGAAAAGAGCAACCAAAATGATTAGGGGACTAGAGCAACTGTCCTATGGGGAGCGGTTAAGACGCTTAGGGCTGTTTAGCTTGGAAAGAAGGCGGCTGAGGGGAGACATGATAGAGGTCTATAAAATTATGCATGGTTTGGAGAGAGTGGACAGGGAGACGTTTTTCTCCCTCTCCCATAATACTAGAACGCAGGGTCATCTGCTAAAGCTGGAGGGTGAGAGATTCAAAACAAATAAAAGGAAGTATTTTTTCACACAACGCATAGTTAAATTGTGGAACTCCCTGCCCCAGGATGTGGTGATGACTGCCAGCTTGGAGGGCTTTAAGAGGGGAGTGGACATATTCATGGAGGAGAGGGGTATTCATGGCTATTAGTTAGAATGGATACTAGTCATGCTGCATACCTATTCTCTCTAGTATCAGAGGAACATGCCTATTATTTTGGGTGCTGTGGAACATAGGCAGGATGGTGTTGCTGCAGTTGTCTTGTTTGTGGCTTCCCAGAGGCATCTGGTTGGCCACTGTGTGAACAGACTGCTGGACTTGATGGGCCTTGGTCTGATCCAGCAGGGCCGTTCTTATGAGTTTATAAATAAATCTTTGAAAGCTAAAATAAAAATAAATAAAAATTAAATGCAGTAAAAATATGAATATCAAATTTGAGATTTAAATTCAGTTAACATTTTTTCCATTGTACTTGTAGTGAATATCCTGTGGTTGAATCAGTCCTGATTCAAAAGGTAATGTAATAATGACCATTCCTTGAAGACCCTGATCAGGTGGAAAGCGGCATTAAAATGTTTTAAATAAAATAAAATAAATTCCATAGTTAACACCTGAGCATGAAGCTTTACTGCAGGGGGTAGCCTTACTATGGGGGAAACTGTACTTACTGTTGTTTCTTAAGTATTTATTAATGCTCAATTTAATCGTACTTATTGAAGGGAGCTATACTGAGCCTTGAAATGGAGCTGTAGCCCATCTTCCTCACTAGATGGCGCTAGTACATTAGCAGGCTGGTCTTCAGACAGACCAATGGGAAATCAATTATTTCATGATAACCATCATAAACTTTTAAAAATTCAGTTGCCACATTTTATGAATATGACACTAATAAAAAACTAACCAACAAAATTGGTTCTTGTAGGTTATCCGGGCTGTGTAACCGTGGTCTTGGAATTTTCTTTCCTGACGTTTCGCCAGCAACTGTGGCCGGCATCTTCAGAGGAGTAACACTGAAGGACAGGGTCTCTCAGTGTCAAGGGTGTAGGAATCACTCTTCCTACACCCTTGACACTGAGAGACACTGTCCTTCAGTGTTACTCCTCTGAAGATGCCGGCCACAGTTGCTGGCGAAACGTCAGGAAAGAAAATTCCAAGACCACGGTTACACAGCCCGGATAACCTACAAGAACCAATGAACTCTGACAGTGAAAGCCTTCGACAATATTTTTAACCAACAAAATGTTTGAAATAACATAAAAGAAAGGCATGATCAAAAGCTGCTCAGATATAATAATAATAAGATAGGCAATGGTGCAATACCCCTGACAATCTCCAGATGAAGGTCATTCACCATGGCAACCAAGGCCATTTCCATGCCATGTCCAGGCCAGAAGGTAATGCACCATCCAGGAATGCCTAGACATATGCTGCCTCCCCCCAGAAAAGAAGTTTGAGTGCTTGTCTAAAACTGGCCATATTTTCTTTGTATAAAAAATTATTTACTAACAAGAGGGTGGATCACTGTCTCCTTGACTGAGCACCAAACGGTCCACATTTTCTAGTGAAGTGTATATTATTTTGTCCAGAAACCCTCCAAGTTGATTGGTGACATGAGGGACTGAAGGTCTGAAACGGCAAGTGGTGAGCTTCAAGCAGTCTGTCAACATTCTCATGGAAGACAAAAATAAAATGAAGCAATCATGGCAAGTCTGTAGGTGACACGCTTTCCCTGCATACTCAGTTCAAACTAGAACTTCCAAGTTGGAGCAGAGTGGATGATTTTAATGAGCAAAGAAGTGAGCAAAAGTGACATAGTGCACAGAGGGTTCTTCTGGGAGCACAGATTTAGGTCCTTCACCACCCAGAAGAGCCAGATGCAATCCAGCTGATCGGTGGTGACGAGAAGAAAGACTTCTTACAGCCATTTTCACACACACACATCCCCACAGTCTTGCAAATGGGCTCAATCAGATGTGGCCTTCCACCACCATTCAAACCATCTCTCAACCCATTTAATTTAAATTAGGTCGTATGCATGATTTCCAACATTGTTTGAGAATGCTTGTCCTTGTCCTGGGATTCCATTGCACTTAAAAAAAAAAACCCTAAAGGTTGATTTGATCCATGTGGGATTGAAGCAGACGTTCCAAGCCATGGCTGTCATCTTTGTTACTATGTTGAAAGGCATCTTTTAAAGAGTGAAGAGGTGGTGCAAGCAAACCATGTTCTAAATAGTATTCTTTAAAGATCCCCACTTATAATAATAATACAGCTTTTTCGGATTCATCTGCCTCGCCATGCTGCAATGCAGGTCAAAACAATCCAATATTTTAGAGGGTGGGTAGAGGTAGCCAGCTTGCTCAAACACAGTATTCTCACTTCAAAGGAGAGCATCCATTACATACCCACATTAGTCCTAAAGCATATCCCACAGCTGGATTCTGGTTTGACCTATTTTACTGCTATAGATATTTTAAAAACATGAAGACATCATTTTAGCATTAGAGACTGACAGCAAACATGAAGGTTATTTTAAGAACCATTTCTAAACCATTTAAAATGTTTTGGCTGCAATCTAACGGGGCAAACATACCATTCCTCTACATTTTCATTTTCTTCTAATGTTTCTGCCAGTAGTTGTTCAAGATATTGATCATAGGTACACTGCCAAAAGCATAGCATGCTTTTTTTCCTCCAGTGAATGTTATCTAATGCTGAACATCATAAAAAGCTTTTCATTAAAACTGATAATTCTTAAATATTTTTGTTGGCCTCCTACTAGGACCATGTATTTATTTAAAACAGTTCTAGCCTATTTTATCTCCTTGGACTCAAGGGGCTAATAATGCAGCAATCAGAAGAATAAGAATAGAATTGTTTTTTATATGCCGACTTTCTCTACCACTTAAGGAAGAATCAAACCGCTTACAATCACCTTTCCTTCCCCTCCCCACAACAGACACCCTGTGAGGTTGGTGGGGCTGAGAGAGCTGTGACTAGCCCAAGGTCACCCAGCTGGCTTCATGTGTAAAAGTGGGGAAACCAACCTAGTTCACCAGATTAGAGTCAGCCGCTCATGTGGAGGAGTGGGGAATCAAACCCAGTTCTCCAGATTAGAGTCTACCACTCCTAACCACCGCTCTTAGCCACTACACCATGCTGGCTCTCAGGTCACAAGGACACAAATTAGAAATAAACCAATTTGCATTATTAAAACACTGATTGAAAAACACAAATTAAAAATTAAAAGCACAAACAAATTAAAACAACTCAATTAAAAATACACAGGATTAGAACTAGCACAGCCAAATCTGCTGAAATAATTTACCTTCTGCCAAATATGACTGTTTTCCATGCCTTCCTAAATGTGGCTAGTGAAGTTGCCTGGTGTACCCACTCTGGGTCCAGTTCCAAAGGACCGTGCCTCCCTTTAAAGGCTGTAACCATATGGACAACCGTACAGGAGGGGACTTTAAGGAAAAGTGTGTTTGAAGATCTTAACTGTCTTAGGGGAATATACTGGGATATATGGTTCAGTAGGTATAAGGGGCCTAGGCCACGAAGGGCTTTACAGGTAATAATTAGTATTTTTAACATGAAGCCAGAGCTATTGTCCCAGCACTAGAGTTATATGGCCTGACTAACTGACCCCAGAAAGGATCCTTGCTGCTGCATTTTGTACCAATTGGAGCTTGCAAATGCTCTTCAAAGGCAGCCCTACAGAGAAAACATTTAATAGTCCAATGTGGAGGTCACAGTAGCACGGATCACCATAGCTTAGGAAGTTCTCCTGCTCTCATAGTGGGAGAAAATGGCGGGGGGGGGGGAGAGAAAATGTCATGGAACTTCCTCCATTTCTTTGGTGTTTAACATAAAGACTGGGGAATTTTTTTCAGTGTCACACAACTCAATGATGTCACGTCTGGTTCTTCCTCTGGAAATGACATCACCACTTCGCATGATGCTCCTTTCCCCCATGCCCTACTTCCAAAAGCTCCCAGGAATGGCCTGAACAATCCTGGCAACCCTGGCAAAGCTTGGTCATCGAAGTCTAACTAGAGGGCCAGCTTACAGGCTAGATGCAGTGTAAGGAAGATGTTCCTAACAACATCAATAACTTGTTCACCCATTAACAAGACTGGGTCCAGGTTTACTATGGAATGATAAAACCAATCTGAGCCTGGGAGATCAATACCAGCCAAAAATGTTGCCACCAGCATCTCCATCTTCTCTAAATAAAGTTTTTTGTATTTATTTACAACACTTATTAGCCGCCTTTCTACCTAGTGGCACTCAAGGCAGCTTACAATATATATTTAAAAAGTTCTAAAAGTCAAAAGTTTAAAATCTCAATTAGGACTGCCAATAAATAAAAACTACATTAGTCAAATGCAGTCCTAAGTAAAATTGTCTTCAGCTCCCTCCTGAAGGTTGAAAGTGAGGGGCCCAGGTGCACCTCCCTGGTGAGGTTGTTGTATAACTGTGGGGCTGCCACTGAGAAGGCCCTCTCTCATGTGCCCACCAAATGAGCTTCTGTGATTGGTGGGATGGACAGAAGGGCCTCTGCCTGTGATCTTAATTCCCAGGCAGGAATACATGAGAAAAGACAGTCCTTCAGATATCCAGGTCCCAAGCTATGTAGGGCAAACCAACACTTTGAATTGGGCTGGGAGCAGATCAGTAGCCAGTGTAATTGCTGTAGTAATAGGATCACATGTTCCCAATAGTTAGCCCCGACCAGCAGTCTAGCCACAGCATTCTGCACTAGCTGCAGCTTCCAAACACTCTTCAAGGGTAGTCTCAAGCAGAGCACATTACAATAGTCCAGTCTAGATGTAACTAAAGCATGGATTACTGTGGCTAGATCTGACTGACCCAGGAACAGATGTAGCTGACACACTCGCCACCTGGTTTTCTAAGGTGACCACTGCAAGCTAGCACAGCCACCTGGTTTTCTAAAGTGATTGCTGGGTCAAGCAGGAATCCCAAGCTGCGAACCTGGCTTTTCAAGGGAAGTATGACCTCATCCAAGACAGGAGAGAACTTAAGTCCCAGGTCTGCCTTTCTTCTAACCCAGAGAACCTCTGTCTTGTCAGGACTAAGTTTCAGCTTGTTCACCCTCATCCAGCCCATTACTTGACTCCAAGCACTGGTTCAGATCATCAATAGCATCCCCAGAATTAGGTGGAAAAGAAAGGTAGAGCTGGGTCTCATCCACATATTGGTGACACCACAGCCAATACCTCCTGACAACCTCTCCCAGTGGCTTCCTATAGATATTAAATAGCATGGAGGATAAGATGGAAACCTGTGGAATTCCACAGATCAATGACCATGAGGCAGACCAGGAATCCCACAACACCACCTTCTGAGAGAAACCCAGTGCCCCTTAGGTCCAGTGCTGAGAGACGGCTCAGTAGGATACGATGATCAGTAGTATCAGAGAAATCCAGCATAACTAGCGAGGTCACATTCCCCCTGTCTAGTTCTCGATTAAGGTCATCAGCTAAGGTGACCAAAGAAGTCTCTGTTCCAAATCCCAGCCAGAAGCCAGTTTGTTTACCCTCCACCTCCAGACATTGTCCCAGGACCTTCCTAGCTGCCTCCAGAGGCTTGGATAATGAGATATAAGACTGGTTGTCTAATTTTGCTGGCCTTTGACCATAATAAATTATTCTGTTCTGCTCTGATACAAGGCTGGTGACAACCCACTCCAAAGCTTTTGATCTCAGCTAAAGGTTTTTAATAGAGATTAAAGGGCATTGGGATTAAATGGACCCATGGGGCATCCCGCAGATCAGATGCCAACTAGTTGACTCTGCACCGTCTGTAGTATATGAAGTGTAATTAATGCCATATGCAGTACAGGTAGAGCTCCTAAAGTATTTTTATTTTGTTTGACTTGAATTTTACTATAGAAGAAAAAAAATTATGACGGTGTACAGAGACGGAAAGAGAGTCATATAACACTGGTATTTGTGTTATGTTATTCATGGTTCTCAATCTAGAGACCCTCAAATGCAACAACGGACTGCTGAATGCAGGGATCTTTGCCCAAACAAATGGTTCACATTGGCCCCTTTGACAGTGCTAATCATCTGTCAAGGAGAAAAGGATAAGTTCTGGGAGTACTTCAAGAACAGCGGATCAATGGTGTCATAGGTGACGCCACCAATCATCTGCTCGACAATGCAGGCACACTTTGTGCACTCACAGGTCTCTCTGTGTCTCTCTCTCTCACACACACACAGAGAGAAAGAGGGAAAGAGAGAAAGAGAAAGAGAGGAGCATATTTTTCTATGCAAAGGAAAGCCAAGAGAGTTAGCACCCCAAATTGAAGGCATAGCTCTCTAATCTAGTATAATGATACAACTATTCCCAGTTGGTAGTCTTGGAATCCTGTTGCTCTGAGTTAAAGAAGTAATTTAGCAAGGAATGGCAAATTCTGATCCAATGTATGTCTTGGGACAAGTAGTAAAGCTGAAATAAGTATTCAGTTTTCATCTGAAGTCCCACTCATACCTTGTGGAGCCAGGATATAAAAATCTCTCACGGCACCATCCAGATCAACAACAGAATGTGGCAGTGCAGGCTGATCTTAACTATTACATTTTAAGAAGGGTAAATATTATTATTTCTTCCTCCAAGTAGGATTTAGCTAGTAGCAACGTCTCTGCACAGATGACATGTCTAGGCAGAAGCCAGTGCATGCAAGGGGAGATCAGGAATGAGTGCTCTGGCTACACCCACTGCTTATGTTTGATCACCAGAACACAGGTATGGCACCTATGCGTGGGCAGTCTGTAGGCACATAGGTGCCATGCCCACATTCCAGCTGTGTGGGTTGAGGCCAGCATGTTCAGTCATGAGAATTTCCCCTATTCACAGACTGATTTATCCCTGGCATATGGCATCTGTACAGTGTGTGGCAATATTGAAGATTCAATGGATAGTTCATATACAAGATTAGCATATGAAAATATCATGCCATCTTTATGTGCCACTATTGTTGCTTGCCATAAGGCAAAACCAGCTTCCAACAGCTGAAGGTGGAACCAAAACTGGTTCAGGTTTTTTTTAGAAATCATTTCCCATATGATAAATACAGAATGGTAATTAACTGAGATAGGTAAAGTAAGTCCCCTATGCAAGCACCGGGTCATTCCTGACCCATGGGGTGACATCACATCCCGACGTTTACTAGGCAGACTTTGTTTACGGGGTGGTTTGCCAATGCCTTCCCCAGTCATCTTCCCTTTACCCCCAGCAAGCTGGGTACTCATTTTACCGACCTTGGAAGGATGGAAGGCTGAGTCAACCTTGAGCCAGCTACCTGAAACCAACTTCCACTGGGATTGAACTCAGGTCGTGAGCAGAGCTTGGACTGCAGTACTGCAGTTTACCACTCTGCGCCACGGGGCTCCCTAATTAACTGAATACTGAAGTCTTTTTATGTTTCAGCACATTATGTATAGTACAAAAGCTGTAAATCCAGCATAGTTAAACACAGAGTAGTACATCATTGTTCACAGGACTAGCAAGTGCCTTAGCACAAACTCTACTGACTCGTCTTTTTATCCCCCGTTTGTCTGCAGCATTACTGTGTGCAATAGCTAGCAGGGTGGGAGTACATGCACGAGAAAGACAGTGGCCTGTCATATACTCCAACTCCCCTCTAGAGCTGCTTCCGTACTAGAAGCAAAGGAACCTCTAAGGACGTACGGCTCATACAGATAACAGCCATGTGAATCAGTGGGCTGCAGTGAAGAAGGAGAAAGGGGCAAAACTACCCTTCTTGTCACTTTTGTTGACAGAGTTCCTCTGAGGGAAGAGAGAAGAGGAAGAGATTTTGCACCTTCTCCCACCTCACTGCAGCCCACCAACTTGCATAGCTATTGCCACACATGGGTCCCATCTCCCTTGAATCAACTTTCCAGGGTTGGTAGGAACTGCTGGGTGAAGGAAAAACAAAGATACGTGATCCTGGGATTAAGATCTGTGATCCGTACATGGGAGATTGGTGGATCCAACTGTTCAAATGCGCTCCACGTGTGGGGGAAAGAGAAGGGAATGTGCAAGCATGGCAACAAGCCGTGTTCATCCCCAACACAGATAAACCTCTGTTGCTTCCAGCAAATTCAGTCTTTCTTAGGGGCATCAATCTGCTCTAAGAGACATTTCTTAAGAAGTTTCATTTTCCAGAGCAGCAATTTAACAATTTAACCATTAAAGTGTATAATTTATAGCTAGTACTGCTGTCTTGCAATGAACCGAAGGCATCTTAGCCTCCATCCTAATGGTGCATAAGGATGTTCCATAAGATTACTGTGGGCTAATTCTACAGAATCGACTTCCCCAAAATTCTGCACAATTTAACATTTGGGGTTATACCTTCTCTGAAAATTATCCACAGAGGTAGCAGGATTCCATGTCTCCCTAAATATGTATAGTATCCTTTTATCGAGATCCACTGAAAACCCAACAATATGATTTTTAAAAAAATCTTTCCTTTAAAAAAAACCCCTTCAAAAAAGAACAAGGGGAAATACTTAAAATCCAGCAACTAAATAAGATTTTTTTTAAAGAAAGAAAGAAAAGATATACATGAAGTACAGACACAAATATAACAACAGTGTTTGTGGATCTACACATAAGTTTCTATAAATAGTTTCTAAATACCTAAAAATAAGTCCATACGTAATTGCTGTCTACATGCCATGCATTCAAATATTTGTCAGTTCTAAGGTCTTCAATCCATTGATTCACCAGAGGTAGACTTTTATCTGTCCAGTGTTGCAATACAGGTAGTAGTAGTAACTGTAGTAAGGGCACACACAGTCCATTTTCGTTGACCATTGGTTAGTCTCCAACAGATGGGCAGGTAGTTTTAAAATACATAAGCATCCTGAAAAATCAATGAACATTCTAATACAAAAATGATATAACTTCTTCCCGGAAAAACCAAATAACTGGATATTCCCAAAGCATATGTTTAAGGAACGCATCCTGTGAGTGACAATGGCAACAATTAGACATTTCACTTAATCCTTTGCTAAAAAGTCACTGTGGTGTCCAGTGTATCCTAAACATATTTTTTTGCTGAATGTCTCAACTTAAGCTCCATGGAGAGAGCAGGTATAAACTTTAAGGCCATATCCCATTGTTTGGCAAAATAGGGTGATCTAGCTCCTTATTCCATTCATTCCTGAGACTCTGCATATAATATTAGTCAACATCAAATATTTATAAACAAATATTGTAGGTTTCATTTTATGCCTTGTTTCAATTAGAGTTTTCAGGAGCTAATGGGACTCTGAGACACTTAATGCCACAGGGCCATATTTAGATTCCAACAAATGTTGTAATTGTAAATATTGCAATTCTACAGAACATGACAAATCATATCTAGACCTCAGTTGAGAAAATGAAAAAAACTCATCATGATAATCTATCAATTGGTCCAATGTAAAAATCCCCCTGTTGGTCTAAGCCTTTCAATGTGATATGTAGGAGATCTGTGAACAGGCTATCCCATTGGTTTATTAAAAGTTAAAATAATCTGTAAGGCAAAGCTACAAATTGGATTAGGGTCCCTGTTTGGGGGGGGGAGTTCAACTCTCTCCCTGAACAATTTTCCTGATTTAAATTCCCTCTCTCCAAAGCTGCAATTTAATTTGCATTATCTAGATCAGCAGTTCCAAAACTGTGCTCCACAAAACATCTCCTAGTGCTCCGTGAAGAGATTGGGGGGAAAAATACTATTGTCATTTGGTTGAGTATATAGGTGCTAGGTGAAAATTAGTGTTCTGTGACAAATTTCTTACCTGAAAAGTGCTCCTTGACTCAAAATGTTTGGGAACCACTGATCTAGGGCAGTGGTGGCGAACCTGTGGCATGCGTGCCAGAGGGGGCACACAGAGTCCTCTCTGTGGGCACGCATGCCGTCGCCCCAGCACATCTAGAGAGTTGCAAATCCAAGGCAAAACCACCCGTGCGTTTTGGCAATTTGGTCCCTCCCCTCACCCGCTGGCCACGCTAAGACCCTGCAGGATCCGCCCGGGTCTGCCTCCCACCTTCCTTTCCCCCCTGCTTCCCGGAGCCTCCCGATGGGCCTCCGAGCGGCTGAGCGGCTCCAGAACAGCAGCAGGCGGCGGCGGGGCGGGCATAGAGTGGCAAAGCCAGGGGCTGCTGCTGCCGCTGCTGCTGGCTGCCTTGGCCGGCATGCAGTACGAGAAGTACAGCTTCCATGGCTTCCCGGCGGCCGAGCTGCTGCTGCTGCAGCACGCCTATGCGCTGGAGCAGTACAAGGGCAAGGGCTGGAAGGAGAGCATCTGCACCCTGGAGGCCAGCCTGCACCTCCATCGCCTGCTGCACGACAGCGAGGAGCACTGCCACCAGGAGTGCGGCGGCAAGGCACCGGGAAAGCCCTGGCGCCACACCAGACGAGGGGCTGGCTGAGCTGGAGCTCTTCGGGCTCGTCCCGTGGCGCGCCTCCTACCTGAGGCGCTGCAAGCGTGGCCTGCCCATCTTCCAGCTCCGCTTCCTGCCGGCCGAGACCCTGTGCGACTTCCAGCTACGCACCCCTTACCTGTACCTGCACTACCCGCTCTATAAGGTGAGAGGCACACCCCCTGGAGATCGTCCGGCCGCGCGATCCTGTGCAGAGCGACTTCACTAGCATGGGATGAAGAGGGGATGTTAATGTATGAGTTGTTTTTTCTAAACTAAAACCTCAGTATTCAGGTTAAATTGCCGTGTTGGCACTTTGCAATAAATAAGTGGGTTTTGGGTTGCAGTTTGGGCACTCGGTCTCTAAAAGGTTTGCCATCACTGATCTAGGGTCTTTTATGCATGGGTTGGATCTCCCTGCTTGGACTTGGGTTAATCGCACGTTAAAGTAACCCGGGTTGGGGAAAACTGTATGCATTGGGGCTTGAATGATCAGGGATGAAATTGTGTGCTAATCGAACCATGAATACAGAAAAACAGTTTCCCAAGCTCAAATCAAGTCCCACCCCTTTAAATGCTGCTCTGTAATTGGCTTACCGTGAGAGATTTCCTTCCCCCCAAACCCAACTGCCGCATAAAAAAGCATTTTAAGAACAAAAAATAAAAAACAGAGCAATCTAAAAGAAGGGGGGGGAGAGAAAGCCAAGCCTCGTTTTAAAAAAAACCTTTCTTTTGCTCAGAAAGAGTTCCAAGGTAGCAGGAAGCAGGAAGCACTTGAATCCTCGCCTCTTTACACACTGCTTTGTAATTGGCTGTGAGAGAAGCCAGTCTTCTGTTTTCCCCTGCATGCTGCTTTGAGGAGGGGGTTGGAAAAGGGTGCGGCATGATGGTGTGGGGAAGCTCAACCCAAGAACGGAGTATGCATTATTTTGACTCCAGAATAAGCCAGGATGAACGGTTTAATTCGGGCCAGAAGAGGAATGGGAAAAGCCGGGATTGTTTCGCATCGAAACAGCGTTGAGATTCCAAGGAATGAGATATCGTGCATACTGAAAAATTTGATCCTGGCTGAAACGGGGAATAAAGGAGGTTAAAGCGACCATGCATAAAACACCTAGATGTCTTTGAGAACAGCATTCAGAATACAAAATAAGAAGTAATAAGGTGACCCATGATCTGGTCCACAGCCTCTTGAGTAGACTTGCACTGATAACCTTTGGTAAAATTTCTTCCAGGGAAAAAGGAGTCTGTTTTGATACATAAAAGTTTAACAACAAATGACTGAAAAATTGCCACCATGAGAAAATTCCTTCCGCAAATTAATTAATAATGGCAGCAGCTAACAGTGAAGCCTTTGTGCAGACCAATTTCCCATTGCGGATCAATGGGTGTCAGCCATGAGACTACAGAAGAATGAACAATACGTTTTTAAAAGGCAGTTAATTATGAAATAATTGCAACCTCGTCGCATTTTTCAGTCTAGACAAAACAGCGACAACAGAAAAGACAAGAAGCAGTAGGGAGGCTTGTGCTAGTCAAAGATAATAGTTTAATTATATAAGATAGCTGCTGTTTATCTCATTTGGAATGTATAGCAAAAACCAAAAAAATAAATAAATGCTGCCTTGATCCCAAGCGGACATACTTTGAAACTAGTTCTATTGAAGTAAAATGGTGCTTATTTTAAATTAAATGTATCTAGATTCAAGCTAGAAGAATAAAAGCTATAAATTATCCCCTTCAAAGCGGAGCAGGTGTATTTTAGGAGTACAGGCTTAAGTCAGTAATTTTTCATCTGCTTTCAAGTACAAGGCTTGTTTTAGTTTGTTGTATTAGTCTCATTTTGAATTTGAATCTAAAAAGGTAAATTTGCCAGCTGGCCTGGGGGAGAAAAATCAACCTGGCTTGATCTCATGTCCTCAGCAGAAGTTTGATCTTCTGGCATAAGCAAGTGAAGCTTTTCACAGCATGGAGATAAATTCTATCACTTGCTAAATGTCAACAGCCAATAGCAAAGGTTGGTCACCAAAAAGCAAAGCTACAGTGTGGTTTGATTCAACCACTGAATCTTGACCACAAAAATGCTTCAAATGACCATTAGGGTTACCAACTTTGGCTTTCTAAGAAATTCCTGGTGATTTGGAGACAGAACCTGGGGAGGATGAAGGTTGGGAAGGGGATGTAATTCCATAAAGTCTACCCTCAGAATCTGCCATTTCCTCCAGAGGTACTGATTTCTGTAGTCTGGAGATCACCTGTAATTCCAGGAGAACTCCAGGCACGACCTGAAGGACGACAACCCTAATGGTCATTGTAATTCTTGTTGCCATAAGATTAAGGTCCAATGATACCTTCTTAGATGTTTGATTGCCAAGCTAGAGATCTAAACTTCAGATGTGTGAAACTGCGACATTTTAGAGGAATATCTTGCAGGTCATCTTTCTGCTTTGTCAGCTCATGGATATTTTGAAAAATAAATTGTTTGGTAGCTTATTGCTCAGCATCTGCAAGGACTCTGGGACTTTTGACTGTGATTGAAAAAGCCCTTTCTCCAGCCATTCCTCTAGCAGGTGTCAGTAATAAAACAATATCTACAGGCGTTCACAGACTTCACTCATGTAAAAGATGAGGTTGTTTTTAAAAGCATTTCCTGTCAGAGGTCTGGCCAGAGTCTTTTAACTCAGCATTCAAACACAGATGACAAGCTCTAATATATCATTTAGAAGGCACCCAAAGTATATTCATGGAATGACCAACACCATCGGAAAAAGCAGCCTTTAAAAAAAAATAAGTCCAAACATTTTTAAAAATGTACCCTTTTGGAAAATCTGAATGTCAAACTGAAATAACACAGCTCAAAGGAAAGAGCAAGAGTCCAGTAGCACCTTAAAGACTAACAAAAATATTTTCTGGCAGGGCATGAGCTTTCGTGAGCTGCAGCTCACTTCTTCAGATACAGCTAGAATGTGAATCCATCTGTCTTTAAGTACAATATCAGCAGGATATTGTAGTTGCAAAAATGTTTGCTGTAGGTCTCTCAAGTGTGCATCTCTGTCTGAAGGATTGGAGCAGATGCGACTATAGAGTAGGGCTTGGCTATAGACAATGGATTGTCTGATATGGTTGGGGTGGTGGCTGGATGCATGTAGATACGTTTGCCGATCCGTCGGTTTCCGGTACAATGTGGTGCTTGTATGTCCCCCATGGATCCGTACTGTGGTGTCTAGGAAGCTGATTTCTTGTTCGGAGTAATTCATAGTTAGATTGATGGTGGGGAGGAAGTCGTTGAAAGCCTGGTGAAATCTTTCAAGGGCTTCTTTGCCATGAGTCCAGACAAAGAAAATGTCATCAATGAATCTCAAGTAAAGGAGAGGTGCCAGTGGGTATGAGTTCAGAAAACGTTCTAAATCTGCCATGAAAATGTTGGCATATTGTGGAGCCATGCAAGTGCCCATGGCAGTGCCATTGATTTGAAGGTATAAGTCCTTACCAAACCGGAAGTAGTTGTGAGTGAGAACAAACCTGCAGAGTTGTGTAGCCAGATCTGCTGTGTTGTTGTCAGGGATGGTATTTCTAATGGCTTGTAGCCCGTCGTCATGGGGGATATTGGTGTATAGAGACTCCACATCCATGGTGACTAGAATGCTGTTTTCTGGGAGACGGTTGATGGACTGTAGTTTCCTTAGGAAGTCTGTGGTGTCTCGGACATAGCTGGGGGTATTAATGACATATGGTCTCAGAAGGGAGTCCATATATCCTGATACTCCTACAGTGATGGTTCCAATAGGGCTGTCGATTCGGTTCGGCGCGAACCGAAAAACAGCCGAATTTCCCCTGATTCGGCGGTTTTTAGTTCAGGACAAACCGAACTCAAAAATGGTGGGAAAACGGGGGAGCCGAATTCAGCGAGTTCGGGAGTTCATGAATAAATTTGGCAAATTCAGGGCGCAGCAGCATAACTATCAGTAAGCAGCATTCTCCCCCGGCCAATCGGTGGCCAAGCTGGGTCGTCTTCTGGCCAATCAGTCAGGATTGAGTACTGGAGGAATCAGCTGCTGCGCGGCCCGGCCGGGGAGAGAAAGAGAGAGAAATCCTCGTTGGGGGGGGGGTGCTTGTGCACATTTTCTCCTTTCCGTGGATGCAGGGGGCACATTTTTGGGGGTAGAGACCCCAAACTTTCAGCGGAGCTTCAGACAAGCCTTCTTAAGAGACCCCCAAGTTTTGTAAACATTGGGTCAGGGGGTCCCAAGATATGGGCTCCACCCCTTTTTCCTCCCCCCTTTTCCATTTCCATGGCTGCAGGGGGTGCTTTTTGGGGGGTGCAGCCCCCAAACTTTTAGCATAGCTTCAGACGAGCCTTCTTAAGAGACCCCCCAAGTTTTGTAAATATGGGTTCAGTGGGGGCAGAAATATGGGCTCCCCCCTTTTCTCTTTCCGTGGCTGCAGGGGGTGCATTTTTGGGGGTGCAGCCCTCAAACATTCAGCATAGCTTCAGACGAGCCTTCTTAAGACACCCCCCAAGTTTTGTAAACATTGGGTCAGGGGGTCCCGAGATATGGGCTTTCCCCTTTTCCCTATTGGGATGAATGGATCACCTGATCCTGTATGCATCTCCAGAGCGGCAAATCCAAGGCAAAACCTCCCGTGCTTAAATAGAATCGTATTGGATTACCCAGTCCTCCCAGCCCCTCCTGATGGAACAGAAGACAGCCACAGTAAGACCCCTTTGGGGGCTTTAATCTATAATTTTTCTCCTGTGTGTGTGTGTGTGTGGGGGAAGCAGAGTCTGTGTGTGGGGGGGGAGGGAGCAGTTTCTGTGGGGGGGGGAAGCCAAAGGGGGCTTTCGCCCATTCTGCCTGGGGTGTGTGTGCCCCCTCGAGTCTCTCTCTCCCTGGTTTGAGGGAGGGCTTCAGTTGTGTGTCCTCAGGTTTTCCCTCATTGATAAGATCGGTTAGGTCTATTTTGATGCTTGCTCAAAACTGGTTTTCAAATGGTGACTTAAAGAATTCATTTGCCTGGTCCCAGTCAGATGCAGAAGGGGAAATGCCACCCCCTCCTGCTCATTATGCATAGCTAGCTGCCTCTGTCCCTTTCCATGGTTTGCAAACTCCCAGGTGTCAGGTGTTGCTTTGCATGGTTGTGTTGCTTTGCAGTTGTGTTGCTTTGCAAACTTCTTCACACCTGCCCCGCCCTTGCTCCCCGCAGCTCAGCTATTTGTTGGGGCTGGGAGCTTTGTGCGTGGGCGGCAAGCTCTGCTCAGAGATGCACATTAAGGGTGGGGGGACCCTTTTGGGGCCCATATCTCAGCCCCCCTGACCCAATCTTTACAAAACTTGGGGGGTCTTGCAAAAAGGGTCCTTTGAAGCTCCGCTGAAAGTTTGGGACCTCTACCCCCAAAAATGCCCCCCCCCCGAGCCGTGGAAAGGCGCGGTTGTGTTTTTAATGGCTTTATTCGGCCAAATTTTTCCCCGAACTTTGAATTCGCGCCAAATTGCATGGACCTGAAGTGGGGGAGTTCGGACTTCGGCATATCCCGAATCCAGATGGGCTGAATTCGTCCAAATCCAAACTATACCGAATTTTTTTTTCCAACAGCCCTAGGTTCCAATGCTCGAAACAATGGGGCGTCCAGGGTTGCCACGTTTATGTATCTTAGGCAGGTGGTAGAAAGTGCCTGGTCGAAGTTCTTGAGGTGAATCCATATCAATTAGTTCCTGTATGTGTTTTGGTAATTTCTTCATGATTTTGTTGAGTTCTCGCTGGTATTCCTGAGTGGGGTCTGTGGAAAGCAGCCTGTAGAAACTGGTGTTTGAGAGCTGTCATTCAGCTTCTTGTATATATTTAGTCTTGTCCATTATGACAATGGCTCCTCCCTTGTCAGCTTGTTTTATTATAATATTTGGATTGTTTCTCAGCCTGCTTATGGCATTCTTCTCTGTACAGCTGAGATTGGATCTTGAGTGGTGTTTTCTGTTGAAACAGCTCAAAGGAGTTCCTGTTTTAATTTGGACAGGAACCTAGTTCATTGAAGGTTCATTCCTACACGTTGCTAACAACCTTCAGACGCCAAGCGAATAACCCTCAGAATGCCGATACACTGGAATAAAGAGATGTGTAAGAATTTTAATCAGATCTGACTTTTCAGTTCTTGTTCAGTGGCTGCAGACCCAGTAAAAATCCACTGAAGTACACTGGCTGCAATTGAGGTTTTATCATAAAAGCCGCTTCATACAATGTGAACTTCCCACATCAATAAAGTATTTGACAATTGTCTAAAGTACCTTGCCCTTTCCTGAAGCCTGTTTGGTGGGGATGTAAACTCTGATTTTCAGTAACCTAGTCCTCTAGCTTCCATGAAAGTTATTTTCCGTATATTTTTGATGCTGTGTCTAAAAGACTAATTGGGCGATAGTTATTGGGATCTGCTTTGTCACCTTTTTTATGAATTGGGACTACTATACGGGTCTTCCATCCATCTGGGAATGCACCCAGATTGTTTATCTGAGTGAACAGTTTGGCTAGAATTGGGACCCACCACCTTGGAAAAGCTTTATACATATCTATAGGGATCAAATCCTCCCCAGGTGCTTTGCCTGAGGCTAATGATGATATAAGATTTTGAATCTCAGTTTCTGTTACTGGGGGCCATTCAAGTAACATTTTGAGATTAGCAGCAAAATTCTGTTTCCTTATTCCCATAGTTATCAATGAGGATGGGGTAGACTCATAGAGTCTTGACTGGAGTGAATGGGTAGATTCTTATGGAACAGGTCCTTAAGGTATGTTGGTCTCAGGCCATACAGGGCTTTAAAAGTCAATACCAGCACCTTGAATTGAGCCCAGAAGCATATTGGAAGCCACCGTAGATAGAACATGACTGGAGTGATATGGTCCCTCAGTCCTGAAAGGAAGAGTGGTGCAGGAAGTTAAATACACCCAAAGTCCAGAACTGAGCCCTACCACATTCATATTGAGGAATGTGTGCTGATAAAGCAATTCACAGGGTTACTCACCTGTGTAAGGTTTAGCAATATGAGGACTTTCCCCTACAATATCAGTAGTATCCATACATTTCATGTAGTTTTTAATGATCACATGCCACAATAATTGCATGTATTTATTTTCAGTGTTCAAAATTCCACACACTATTGCATTGTGATCCTTACCCTGTAAGGAAGGCTAGCGTTGTTATCCTAAGAGGCAGAATTCATTTGCCTATAGTCACCTTGTGAGATCATGTCAGAGGTGAGATTCAGACCAAAAGGTACCTGATTTCTGTCTCTTGCGATGCAACCCTGGGAGTAAGAGAACCATTGAATAAAATGGGACTTACTTACAAGTAGAAATGCTTAGGATTAGTGTTTGAACCAATATGTGATACCAGAATAAACACATATGTGTTCAGGGAGGGGGAGACCCTTTTGCATACTTGAGTCACTCTCCCATTACAAACATATCTAATCCTCAGCCAGGCCCCATCTCCAGACACTTAAATCCATGGATTGGTGGAGAGAAGGGAGACTTTCGTGCAAACTTGGGTGAACCCAGGTTTGCAAAAAAACTAAAATTTACCCAAATTGGATGGGAAGGAACTAATCCCCAGAACAAACCTCTCAGGATTTGCACGGAAGCACTACTGCCAGCCTCACGTCTCCTCACCATCCTGTCAGGTGGTTGTGCTGTGGGTGGGGGAGGAAGAAGTCCCACAGTGAACCCCACCAACCATCGCTGCCTTTCCTCAGCAGCCCCTGAAGCAGTGAGGTGGCACTGCTGTTGGTGGGGTGCTCAGAAGGGGGAGGAAGAACTGCTGCTGTAAGCCCTGCCGCTGCAAGCTCTGCTTCTCCCACCATACCCCTTTTGCCATATCCCTTCTCCTGCAGCTGCGTAGTGTAATGAAGCATAGGTAAATGATGGGAGGGGAGAGAGAGAAAGAAAGAGAGACTAATGGGATAGGGGAGGGGGAGAGGGAGAAAGACAGAGGGAGAGTGATAGTAGGCATGGGGAAAGGGAGAAATAAAGAGATAGACAGGAGTAAGTATGGGGAGAGAGAAGGACTGACGGTATGCATGCGGAAAGGGCGGGAGAAGGAGTGACAGTAGGTGTAGGGGAAGAGAAAGTCAGAGAGAGAATGTAAGAGGAGGGATGGGGAGGTAGAAAGTGAGCCAGAGATTGAGAGAAGGGGTGGGGGAGAGGGGAGGAAGCAAAGGTGTACTGAATGAGATGACCACTCTGACAATTTCCTTGAGGATCCCCACTTGTTTATTCTCTCAACCCAGCCAAATCTGAGAATACTGAAATCTGGAGATTGGAGTCATGGACAAGACAGCTCTTCCTACAAACCTGAAAAATGTCCCACATCTGCAGAAAATTCTGAAACAAACAAAAACTTTAAAAAATACATTAGGGGGTTTAAAAACTCCCCAAAAGGACTGTCCGTAGCTTTAAGAAAAATGCTCTCAGTGGTCATTGGTAGGCAACCACAACCGTTTTGCCAGCATTCCAGGCTTGGTTTCTGTCAGTAAAAGGCAGGGGAAGGGGGCAGGGCCCTTTCCAGTCTGTATTGGCCCTTGAGGGGAAGACTTACCATGCCCAGGCTGGCAGCAACCACCAAACAACTTGCTACCATCTGACTTGCTAGGCCTGGCTGCTTGCTGTTGTTCAACAGCAACTACCCTATGAAAGCCAATGTATAGGTATAGAGATTACAGCTTCAGACCATGGCCTGGAAAACCCAGGTTCAGTCAGTCATTTATTAATACGGCACATAGCCAGTCATATACAGAAGAAGAGAATAGTCAACAGTTGTCTAAAATCCCATCGATATTAAAACCAGAAAGTCCAAATATACAAGTATAAAACACATAAAATCTTAAGAGGACGCTACTATGTACATAGATTGTAAGACAGGTCATCCCAACAATTTGCACCTAATTTTGGATGCAGCAGTACAAAATTTAGCAGTGTCAACAATAACCCTTGTATTTTCATCCAAGAGCAGCTTCTTTGCCCTCTCCACCTCTGATTTATCAGAGAGCCTGTTAGTCCAAGGCCGGAAAAATTTGCCGCAGATCTCTGCATAGTGAAACCCAGGTTCAAATCAACAGTCTGTCTTGAAAACTCACTAGGTGATCTTGGGCCAGTCAAATACTTTCAGCCTAAGGGATCTCACAGGGTTCTTGCGAGGATATAAAGGAGGAAAGTAGAATAATGAAAATTGCTTTGGTTCCCATTGTGGAGAGAAGCAGGGTATAAATCAGGGGTGGAGAACGTCAGGCCCGGGGGCTGTATAAGGCCCGCGAAATCATTTGGTCTGGCCCTTCATGGGTCCTGGTAGATTCCTAGCTCAGAAGGATGCTGCCCTGCCTGAATCTCTTGGGCCCAGCTGGGGACAGCAGAGCTCAAAAACCAGTCGCTCTATGTGGCAGACACTCGGAGCCGTCTCCGGTCGTGCCTCTTGGCTAAATGTTTGACCAAATATAGCAGGCTAATTTTTAAGTTGATAATTTTGTATGGCCCCCAAATAATGTTATAAATATCCAAATGGCCCTTGGCAGAAAAAAGGTTCCCCATTCCTGGTATAAATGAAGTAAATAAATAATAAATGTAGCTGAAGATGGGAGGCAGAGAAATTAGTAGGATGGTGAACAGCCAAGAAGGAGAGAATGAGGCAGGAAAAGGGAGGAAGGATATGGAGGTTGCCAGGAGAAGGGAAAGAGGAAATAGACCAGGGGGGAGGGAGGTGCCCCTCGAAGTCCTTGCTTGCTACTTACCACGCAAGTGAGTCTGGCCCAGCAGCCGCCACCATACAAGTGAGCAATAGTTTTCAAAGGCTGCTGGTGGGGGGGAGCAGAAGATGGGGGCAGATAAAGGTAGGTTGGCTGTTGGGTAGGAAAGAGAAAGAAGCAGGAAAAGGGGAGAAGCTATGGGGGCTTTTGGGGAAGGGAAAGAGAAAATAGTGTAGGAGGGGCAAGTGAGATACTCCCACACACACACACACACAAACACAAGTCCTTGTGGGTCCCCTTCTTGTAAAGTTATTTTTATATTTGTAAGTGCAAACATTTAGACTAGGGCTGTTTGTGTCACTTAATAGCTTTTAAGAGTAGCTTTCTTTCAAGTAATAATTTTTTTGCAAAAATAGTGTACATGCCACTGTAGAGAGCAGATGGTGCTACATGACAGGCTTGCCTATTTATGTTTTTTTTTTTTTACTAAGGATAATAGCCACATCACCCACACGCCTGATGAAAATGGCTTGAAGCTGCAATGCAATTGATCAAAAGCAAAGAAAAGCAAAATGCATGCCTCTATTTTCCTCTCCTTCAACTTTCTCTGAGGTTAAGTGGAAATTGCAAGACTGGGTCATTCAATCAATCCAGCAGTCAATCACATTGTGGAATAGCATGCAGAGAACGGCTTCCCACGGATCTGATAGATGCAATATATTCCTGACTCAGCAGCTAAGACTTCAGCAGATCACTGTAATTTGAAACCAGACACACACAGATACACACACAATTCATGTTGTAGTTTGAGGGAAAGGGACAGCTCATCAGCTTCTGTAGCTGCATCTCAGTTAACAGATTTCAGCAGTCTCAGGGAAGGAGTCAGGGCAAAAACGCATGGTCGCTTTAGCCTCCTTTATTCCCTGTTACAGCCAGGATTTAGCATGCGTTCGATCCTAGCTGAATCCTGACTGAAACAGGGAATAAAGGAGGCTAAAGCGACCATGCGTTTTCGCCCTAGTCTCACTTTATTAATTACTGCTGGTTCAGGTGACTGTTTCACAGAGCTTAGCCTTGTGATCGTTACCTGGAGAAGTAGCTTAGTTACTTAGGAGCTTTCAATGGGATCAAGGATACAAATTTCCATTCCCTTTTATGAAATTACCAAGTTTCTCAATTTTGCCGGCATGCCCTGTCATTATTCTCATGGGTGAAGGTTCAGATTTCCCATAGATTTGTATGGCACACATTAGCACATTTCTCAAGGCAACTAACATGCCATAGGATTCCTCTTGGGGTTGATTCCAGATTAAATGGGAGAAAGAAATGAACCCCTTCTTGTTCTCACCTGCCCTTGATGCAGGAAAAAAGCATTAATAATTTGAAAGGAGCATTGGTTCTTTATTGATACAGATGTAGCCCCATTAAAGTTCATGTGGGCTACAGCAGTGTAAATTGGCAGTGAATCACCGTGTTAATTTTATTTAACAAAAATAAGAGAAGGGTTCATTTTTCACTTCACACCTAATGCTTTTCTGTTCTTGGGTTTAATGCTGGCAAAGCACTTTGAGATCGTGGGCCAAAAAAGAGTGCCATTTTAAGCAAAATTTATGAATCCTAGTAATTCTAATATATTTCAAAGCACAGTCCAAATAGAAAGGTGCTTTCACGTAGTGAGTTATTAATGATCTTGAACAAAGGATCCAGCACTTCCTTGTTTGATCTTTATTAGCCAATAACTGTCTGGAAAGATTCTACTAATAATAGTAATAGTAGATCTGGTTCATACTACCTAGAACTAGAATTTTATTAACATATTTATAGTCTGCCTTTCCCCTCACAGTGGTGCTTTACAGAAGTAAGCTTACACACACGGCAATTAAAACCATAAAGCTGTAGAGCCTACATCACCATCAATAAAGTAGCTTCCCGGGACTTCCGGTGGTGCTGCTGGGGAGAGCACTCCATTTCCCCAGGCTGTCCTGGGAGAAATCCAAGTTTGCGTTATTTCTGGGGTACATAGATACCCCAATCCGACCCTTGCAAGTGGGTTGGAAAGCAGGAATTCCCTGCAGCCCGCAAACGCGGTTTGACCTCCTAGGTACTCTGAGGGGGCTTTTTAAGCCCCTCGGAGTCCTGGACGCCGGTCCTGCGAGGGCACTAGGGAAGGACATCGCCAAAATGCAACTTAGGCATCAAGCTCCACCCTCCACCACCTTAATACCAACATAAGGACTACATAAAGAAAAGAACCTCACCTCTTGACACCCAAGTGAGTACAAAAGAACTCTTCGTCTACTTACTGGAAACTTGAACAGACGGGGGGCTGATAAGAATATTTCTGGGACCCCCATTCCTCCTTAATCTGAACTGAAAAAGTTTGATCTGAGTTAGCCATCGGGATTAGCGACAGGAGCCTTATCAATCCGATCAGCCTAAACCATAATAAAGAGTCGGAAGGATACCTTTTGATTGACAAGAACTATCACCAATGGGTCCAAGGGAAGGGGAGGGTGATTTTTCTTCCTGATTTTCCGGCGAAGAATATCCTGCCACGTTTGCAGTAAGGGAGCGCCTGGAACGGAAGACCCTCTATAACAACCTATCTATCATCGGAACTAAAATAACAGGAAGTAGTTGTAGGACCGATTACGCGTCGCACTCGAGTTACTTGGAAATCATTCCTGAAGGAACAACCATCGAGAAGAGGCGGTAGAAGGTCCACGGCACTAGCAACTTCCTGTATACTTCCTGATCAGCCCGACCTAGAGCGACCGAAAAAAACTCACTGGTATTTCAAAACTTTAAAACGCAATTCTAGAGCCAATTTCGACTCTTTTCAACCCGAAAAAATTATAAGGCTGATGTTTGAATTATTATCTTTTAATTAGAACTTTAAAGGCCCTGTCTGTGCACATGTATTTTACCAGCTTCTTTTGGCTTAATACATAGCCCTGCTCCTATGAAATCAAAGGGAATTTTACAGAATTCAAACATGGAAAAAAAAATACAGGACATGCTTGCTAAACATTCTGAGGCGACAATTAAACAATTAAAACAGATTTCAACACAGATGGCTCAACTGATTTCAATGATGACGACTCTTGACCAATCATCACAGGTAGGCAATCAGAAGTTGGATCTGGTTATAGAAGACATAAAAGTCTTGAAAATTCAAACGATGACCACAAATACAGACATACAAGCAATGGACTCTTCTGCCCAAAAAGTCATGGAAGAATACAAGGATACAAAGAAGAAGACAGATGTTCAAGAAAGCAACCAGCCGGCGATAAAGAGATCAGACATACAAGAAATAGACTTTTCATTTAAAAAAGTCATGGAACGACGTCTGGATATAAGGAAGAAGAGAGCAGGTCAAGGAATACAGATTGAAGCCACGATGGAGATGAAGCCCAGAAAGAGTTATTTTTGGATACGTATCCTGTCTGAGGAAATGAGAGAGAACAAAGAAATCCTGTTCCCATACCTGACTGGCCTATTTCAGTTACAGAAGGAAGTATTAGACCATGGTTAAAGGATTGATTTAAACAAGATTGCTGGATCCAAAGGCTTTGATAGTGTGGACGGGTGGCATGGCTATTAATGATGTAGTGGAATTAAGATTAAGACATTATTTTGGGAATAAAGGGCTAGAAATTCTTGAGAAAAAAGACTGGATTGTTAAAATGTTTGAAGTGGCAGAAATGGCAAAACTCACAGCTATTCTAAATGAAGAAAATGACGTTCGGTTTCTGGGGGAATGGGAGGTGTGGATGCATTATTGTGAATATGAGTTAAAATTGGGAAGAATGGAAGAATACTTTCTAATCTGATCCAGAGGATTATTTTTGGGTTTTTTTATAATGAATAAGCATAATTATATTTACTAACAGATTATGGTTTTTTTTATACAGGATATTGATAGTTTATTAAGATTAGATTAACTACGACGAGATGAACTTTTTATTAAGAGGAAGATAGAGGTGAAGGGGAAGTCAAAATTTTTCATTTCTTTTTTTTTCTTTTTTTTCTTTATTATATGTTATGGAACTATAACAACTTTAGGTTAGAATTGAAATTTTATATTGTCATAGATGTTGTTTAATGCAATGGAAATTTTTAGTATAAAATCCAATAAAATCTATATATATAAAATAAAGTAGCTTCCCATATCTACATTTATATTCTGTACAAATGGCAATAAAATCAACACCTCAGTCAGCACAAAGCCCTTCAAAATAAAACAGTCCATTTATACCCCCACCTTTTCCCCAATGGGGGTCCATTGCTCTCTTCTCCTGTATTTTACCCTCACAACAACCCTGCAAGGTAAGTTAGGCTGAGAGTATGTTATTGGCCCAGGGTCACTCAAGCTTCCGTGGCAGAGCAGGCAAAACCTAAATCTCCCCAAACCTAGTCCAACCAAAAGGAACCTGCAAGGATTTGTGGGAGGCATCTCATTTCCCATTCCCATCCCATTTCCTCTTTTATTTTCCTGAAAGCTCCCATAGGCAGAGAGCAACTATCCACCAAGCTTATATATTTTTGCCGTAACCCTTAAATTATAAGTTCTCCTGGTTCTATGTTCAGGAGACACACTCCATTGTTCCATATAGTTCCTCCAAAGTTCCATGTGGGCTGACTGGCTGTTACCTCTTCCTCACATACGCCAACCAGGCATAAAGGATACGGTTGCATATAGAAAGGGGCAAGACATCTGCCATTCGTCACAACTTTGTGTGTACATTCTCCCGTACAGCCCTTTGGTTTTTTCAAATGGCTATCATTTGCTGGCACATGCTCATTATCAACTGTCCCTATTTACCAGTCATCCCAATCTAACTTATAATTGAATCCTCCTGATCCAGACGATAGGCATCCTGCAGAGGTTCATAGCAGTCCTTTTAAAAAGTCAATTGCTCTTTTAGTTTTAAGGCCGCCTTGCAAAACAGAAGATGTGGGAAATTTGGGTTATATATGTCATGCATTCTTTCTTTTTTTGCTCCCATCTACCCCCCGCGGCCATCTCCCCACCTCTCAGGCAGGCTTGGCGGGCCCTGTCAGGCTGTCACAGGGTCTGTCCGGGGAAAGACGGCCTGTGTGCCCTACTTCCCGCTCTGGGGACCCTAATAAGGGGTTTTGGGGGGAGGCCAGGATTTGTTAAGCCTGTCTCGGGGGCTGCGGTTTGGCAGTGGACCACACAGTTGGCTTTCGTCCACGTGGGACCAGGCATATTGCCATCTCAGGCTGCGCCCAGCAGGCAGGTTGGGCGCAGGGTGCTATCAGCCGACAGACGGGTCGGCTGATCCCTGGATCCTGCCCTTCATGCTTGCCAATGCCTAACGCTGTAATCAATAAAGTTGTGGCCTTTTTCACTCCAGCTCAATGTACTAGTCGTTCTTGGATAGGACCATGCAGGTCATTCACCGGAGTATGGGTTTTCCCCTTAGGGTGGCAGGCGCCCCCCCCCCCGTAGGGCTGGGGCCACAAGCATCGGATCCAGCTGGAGATTTGGGTTTGTGGACCCGCAAGGGGGGAACGGGGAGGGGGGGCAGGAGACTGGGGGTCCCGGCTTAGCGGCTGCCTTGGCGGTTCTGGGAGCAGTGGGGCGGTGGCTCGGGCGGCCCCGGGTCCTGGCCGGCCCCCTCGGGGGAGCGGGCCAGGGCCCTACGTGTAGCAGCAAGAAAGAGCGATGGCGGTCGCCTGCTCCCATCCACCCCCTGCAGCCGTCTCCCCGCCCCCCAGGCGGGCTTGGCGGGCCCTGTCGGGCTGTCACGGGGTCTGCCTGGCGCCAATGGGATCGGTGCCACTCCAGCTTGGTGTACTAGTCGTTCTTGGATAGGACCATGCAGGTCATTCACCGGAGTATGGGTTTTCCCCTTAAGGTGGCAGGCGACCCCCTCCCCCCTGTAGGGCTGGGGCCACAATACAGAAGCCATGCCATTGACTATTTTTAACAATAGCACTCCCTTTACAGAGTACTGATTTACCTCTTCGGCTTTCACCTGTTTTCTCAATCATCTTGATTTGAGGACTGGTAGAAAATCAATAAGAAGTGCTGCTAAGTCTTATTGAATGTAATCACTTTCATATAAAGTATAAATATTGATTCTGAGCTTTTCAGCTTCTTTGAAAAGAGAAGAATCTTTAGCTGTTCTGAATGACTACAGAAATTCTGATAACCTATGGCTATAGCAGTTACGGAGAAGCATCCTGTGCTGGAAGAATGCCAGGCCTTCATCTCCTAATTCTGATTATTGATCTTCTTGTTTCCCCATTCAAACCTGCAGTCAGGAGGACTCTGAACAATGGAAGAAGTAACTTAGCAATCATAGGATACTTGGTTGCTGAAACATCAGAGATGTATTTTGTCAGAAACGCCAATCACAATTGCCAAACACTCTTATCCAATTTATGTACAGAGATAGAGAAAACTGGACTCAGAGACAACTGTTCTTAAAAAAGTATTTATTTGCTAATAAAGGAGTTAGCTTCAACAGCCAAGCCAACTCAACTCATTCAGTGGCCAGTCCACTCTTTTATACCCTTAGCCACGCCCACAATTCCCTCACCCCATTTGATAGGGGGAGGAATTCACAGTCTTTCCCGACCATCCTATTGGATAAAACATACAATTTACATCATTTTACACCATTCCCAACCCACACCCCTTAGTTTTTATTGGTTACATTAGATTACGATTCATAAGTTCTTTGCACATGCGTCATTTAGGTTGTTTATTGGCTACCCTCTCCTCGAACTTCCAGCCAGGTGCTTTCATGTACTGTCTTGTCTGCATATAGTCAGCATTTGCTGGATTTGCCACATTCCTTTGTAGATTAGGAATTTCCTGCTTGTCCTTGACTGTCTGCCTGCATGTAGTCAGGATGTACTAAACTTGCCAGTTTCTAAACTAAGAACTTTAACTAACCTTCTCTTGAACTGTCTCTGTTTGATCACAGAATACTTTACTAATGGTCTTTTTGTGCCAAGTGTGCTAGAATGGAGACAAAGGATTCCAAGGGGACCCTGGAGATTATTGTACCAGAGTTTGTCTCTTTTGGGAATGGTTGTTGCTTTAAACCTGAGGGCTTCTTTCACCTTGGTCTCAGACCTGGTGATGCTATATAGGTGCTGGATAGCATGTTTCCTCTTGCATGTGGCTAACAACATCTGGAAGAGCCCCTTCACTTTGAGAGAGCCAGGAGATTCCTCCAGTAGCCAAGGAGCTAAGTTGATATGTTTCTGTAACCTTCAGCAGATGTCTTATCTATGTCTTAATTACTTTTGGCTATCCTTGACTGCACATCTGTTTGGCTGAGTTCAAGGTAATGTTTGGCAGACAGTTCGTTTGATCAAAAAAAGTACATTTAATTTACCCTACAATACATATATTAGTGAATGTTATACCCCCCTTCATTTTACTTTTGTTTTGTGCTGGCCTCAGCCCTGACATTTTCCTTATGTTTTAATGTGTACCTTTCCTTTCCTTTCCTTTTATCCCTTTGAAGCTCCTTGATCAATTGATCTTGAGAAGCATATATCTAGTGTTGGAGGGATATAAGGACTGAAACAAATCTTGCCACTGACAATGTAGCCTTGGGGTCCCTATCACTTAGTAAAAAAGGCATTATGTCAGTCACAGAGGCATTGGATTTGTATATTAAAAAGGGGGAAATATAGTGCGATCGAAGTTCCTTGTAAAAGCGGCATTCCAAAAGGGCATGGGCTAATGAGTCAATAGAGCCAGAAGTTTAATGTGTACCAGTAAACTCTAATAAATTAGAGAATTCGGCAGATTTGGTCCCCCCCCCCCGCGCCTTCACAGGGCTTCCATGAAGGCGCGGGGGGGCTTTAAACAGGTCTGCGCCTCCCGGCTCGACAACCCATCCCCCCTTTTCCCGGGACTCCCGGAAAGAGGGGCGGGGCGTCTTTAAACCCCTCTGCTCTGCCTGCACAGGCAGAGCAGAGGGGCTTGTCAACCCATCCCCCCTCTTCCCAGGACTCCCGGGAAGAGGGGCGGGGGTCTTTAAACCCCTCTGCTCTGCCTGCGCAGACAGCGCAGAGGGGCTTGACAACCCATCCCCCCTCTTCCCAGGAGTCCAGGGAAGAGGGTTTTTTTTTTAAACCCTCTGCTCTGCCTGTGCAGGAATAGATTTGTGCCTCCCGGCCAGGGGGCGCAAATCTATTTAAAGCCCCCCCCCCCGCGCCTTCAGGGAAGCCCCCTGAAGGCGCGCGGGGGGCATGGAATAGATCTGTTTAAAGGGCCCCCCGCGTGCCTTTAGGGGGCTGGCGAAACGTCAGGAAAGAAAATACCAAGACCACGGTCACACAGCCCGGACAACCTACAAGAACCAATGAACTCTGACCATGAAAGCCTTCGACAAAAGAGTTCTTGTTACTTACTCAGATTTTAGAAGAGTAGGTATTCTTGCTTATGTATCGTTGCTTAGATGGTAATAGGTAGGGGAGAATTGAGCCTAATTCCAGAGAGACGTTCGCGGCAATGGTTTCCCCTCAGGCCAGACAGGACCTCATCCAGGATTCCGAGAGTCGCCCGATGGCTCTCTCAGCAAAACTGGGGGTCAAACCGCACTTCGTGGGCAGCAGGAGAGATCCTTTTTCCCAATCCACTATTTAGGATCGGGTAGGGGTGCAGGATTACACCCCAGATTCAAACGAATCTTGGTTCCCTTGGGAGCCCCCAAGAGACGTGGTGCTCAGCTCAGCTCCCTAGCGGAAGTCCCAATTTTGTTTGGATTCTGTCCTTATTGTTTAGAATGTCTCCTCTTCCTATACAATAAAATCTAGATTGGAAAATTGTCCTTTTGCTATTGCCTTTTCTGCTGCTTGTTTAGTATGCCCCATCAACCTATACCCTTGAGTTGAGTATTCCGGAAATGAAGGTCTTCCATGAAGGCCTTAAAATTAAGGGTGATCAATGTGAGAAGCCTACTAAAAATGCAGTTCACTGTGTATTCATCTCTTCAATAAGCTGAGCGATCTGGCATGAATTTTTCAAGAGTAAATCTTCATTAAATGGCCACTGAAGATCAGAACTGAACACACATCTATTGGCAGTGATGCAGTCTGGACAGACCATTTGATGAATTATAAAAGCAAACAATGGATTTCTGTAGCAGGATGCTATTTCCTCCTGATAATTGCTCTTTGGAATAGGTTAGGCTAAGAGATAATAATATGCCCAAAGTCTCTCAGTGAGCTTCATGGCTGAATTACATAAATATATTTTATTCAAGCTGTTCTTCCAGGCATCAGATATTATTCTACCATCTTTCTTTGTTGTACTTCACAAGGTTATTGTGAGTTGTTAGCCTCACAACTTTATGATTGACGCAGAATCTGAAACTTTGCCTCTCCACCCCTTGTATAGTTCTCTAACTACTACACTCTGATGTTGTCTGATACACTCTGACTACTGATGTTGTCATTGTATGAAAAAAGCATTTAGCCCCTGGGCCAATATGACAAGCTCATGGGAGGCCCATGGGAGAAGTGCACTTAAGCTTGTTTGAGATACACAGCCTACCAACCAAGTGTGATTTTCTGGAAGCAGTCATGCTGAAAATTTGCTTTTGGCAAAAATTATGTCCTGTTACATGGTAACCTTTCCCACTCTAAAGTTCTGAACCCATAAAAACAAACCTTTTTTTATTCAAAATATTGTGCAATACAGTATTTAAGTACTTCACGACACTGGTGATTTTTTGTTGCCATTTATATTTTGAATAGTATTGTGAATATTTGCTTCTTAGGATTGTCAACTTTTAAACCAGTTCCTCTAACTATCCCTTTAATAACAGTTTGATCTGGAGGCAATATCAGGCCATGCCATGAAAAGTTTAAACTGTCAATTTTCACCCTGTTAAAGGGACAGGGCATTTTTCTCCTGGCCAGTTGGCAACCTTACGGCTGACTAATTCTTATGTGATGCATAGACCACATTTATGACATTATCTTTGTTTTCCCCCTTAATACTTTTTTCCTAAAGCTTTTTTTCATGTTCTACTCAACCAACTATCACCCTTTGTTTTGCGGAGGACTGCGAGTAAGGTTGCCAACTAGCCAAGAGAAAAATGTTCTGTGCCTTTAATAGAAGCTTAATGTGGAAATGTGTACTTAAAGCTTTTCATGGTGTTTGCTGCAAGTCAAACTGATATGAAAAGGACAGCTAGAGGGACCGTTTAAAAGTTGGCAACCCTCAGAAGATGATTCAGAGCTTTCTGTTCAAAATCTTGCATATTTCATATTTTACTCGGCCCTGCACCGTGCAGCCTTCACCAGAGGGATGACTGCAGCAAATAAAGCAGAAAGGACCAGGAGTCTGTGGAGCCCAACTGCCACGTGGGCTGCAATCTCCACTCCAGCTTCAGGAATTGCTACACATGGCAGCTGGGGACAATTAGGAAATCCCTGGTTCTAGAAAGCCCTGGGCTTAAGGCCGCTTCATTCTGGACAACTTGTCTGCTGAGGGCAAAGCTCGGTTAAACTTGCCCCTCCTAAGTTGCTGGACGCAATTTTGGAGTCCTTGGACCGTCTTTTGAGTCATTAGAAACCCGGACCAAGCTTGCTTTTGACCTTGTCTCTGGCTCCTTTAACCCTGGCCTGGACTTCGCCCAGACACCCTGGCAGGAAGTCACTGTAGGCGTGCCCTGATCTGTCCCACAAGGCAAACTGTTCATCTAAAGCACTGGTTCCCAACCAGGGGTCCATGGACCCCCAGGGGTCCGCGAGAACTAAATTAAGGTCCGCGAAACAAAGTTATAAAGCCAAATTAAATTAATATTTTCAATTAAAAGTTCTCTATTATAAAAATATATATTCAAATATTATCCTAAGTTTAATGTTTAACTAACAGTTATGATTAAAGTTTATTTTCAAATTCTCAGAATTTTTATTTTGAACCTTGGGGTCCCTGCACCGAACAAAAAAGTCCTAGTGGTCCCTGGTCAAAAAAAGGTTGGGAACCACTGATCTAAAGCTAGACAAAGATCTACCATTATTTGTCCTGAATCCTAAGAAAAGCGTGAGAAGAAAATTGAAAGGAATTTTGAGAATTAATACATGGGACTTCTATTCAAAGCTTTATTTTTTCACAGTCTCTCCTTGCACATATTTCACAGTGGTTCATTCACCATTGACCTGCTTGTAGCATATTATTGCTTTTCTTTAAATAAACTTTGCTTTGGGTTAAATTATGATGCTTCTTGGTGACAGGTGCCACTTTCAAGTTCAAGGCTGATTTGATGTCCCATCGTAAAAATAAATACTGACACACAAAATACTATCTCACTTTCTGAAGAAGGACAGAAGGCTTCAGAATATGATCAGGAGATCAGGAAGGTGGTATTTCTTCAGTGACATGGTATAAGAATTATTTGGCACATTCAAGGGTTTACCTTTTTTTTCATCTTCTGGGCATATTAATGGCTGTATTATGATTTCACATAAACCATTAGCTTTTTTGGCCTCTTTCCAATAAAGCCTTGCATAATAATTTCTAATCATGTACTCATGGTAACCAAGAAAATGTTTATATTTCTCACTTAACCTGTGTTCTTCCTTATATGCTTCCAGTATCTTGGAGATCTGCACAACTCTGGTAACATTTTAACAATTATTCTTTCATGTAGTTTTTATCTATCACTGATAACGAACTGAACCACCAAAGATTGTCTTACTTCCTCTTCATTTCTTTGCCCCATTTGCAGATAAATGTAGAACCACCTGAAACAGTCATTCAATCCCCTGGAGGGGATTTTCCTTTTATGCCTGCATTTCTAAACTGCAGTATTTTCTAGTCAAATACCCAAGTAGAACATTAAGTGCAGTAATAATCATAGGAGGGCATTGTTTTCCTGTACAGAAAAACCTATGTATTCTCTAATATGAACAAGCAGGTAAAGCAATTAAGTGCAGAAACATGTCTTTCACAAAAGAAAGATATATTTCTGCACTTAATTGCTTTACCTGCTTGGATATATCCTATTCATCTAAAATTACAACAATCCTCAGTTTATTCTTCCCTCCTGAATTGTTTGTGCTGATTTTGTCTGCAGATGGTGATAGCATTGTTTGGATGGGATATTGTAAATTATTGTTAAATAACAGCATAAATTTGTCAAGGGCCTAGAAAGACATAAGTGCAGTGCTAATCATTTTGCTTTCTGTTGATTGAGAAAAGGGGCATAAAAACAGACAAAGAAATATACACAAGACATTAGATTCTGAGTTTGATCTATTCCCCCTTGTTTTCAGTTTTTGGTTGTTTCATTATTCTCTCTCTCTCTCTCTCTCTCTCTCTCTTTCACTCTCTCAAAAAATTGATTTCTACATTCTACAATAGAAACCCAGCTAATTTAAAGCAAATATGATTTTCATGTATTGGTTTTTAAACCCTTTACATTCAAATTAAATTATTTATTTATTAATTTCTATCCTTTTCCCTCTCCCGAACGAGACCCAAAAAGGCAATGGCACATTAAAAAATACAACAGAAACAAACAGGAAAGGGAGCAGCATTCTGAGGGCAGGGAGTGCACTCAGGGTAGGGTTGCGAGGTCCCTCTTCACCACTGGCAGGAGATTTTTATGGTGGAGCCCGAGGAGGGCAGGGTTTGGGGAGGGGAGGGACTTCAATGCCATAGAGTTCAATTGCCAAAGCGGCCATTTTTCTCCAGGTGATCTGATCTCTATCGGCTGGAGATCAGTTGAATTAGCAGGAGATCTCCTGCTACTACCTGGCAGTTGGCAACCCTAACTCAGGCCTTTGAGGTCACCAGGAAAAATCTGGGTTGGCTGATGGCCTGGGGGTAGGGTTGCCAACTTCCAGGTAGTAGCTGGAGATCTCCTGCTATTACAACTTATCTCCAGCTGATAGAGACCAGTTCACCTGGAGAAAATGGCTGCTTTGCCAATTGGACTCTATGACATTGAAGTCCCTCCCTCTCCAAACCCCGTCCTCCTCAGGCTCCAACCTCAAAACCTCCTGCTGGTGGTGAAGAGGGACCTGGCAACCCTACCTGGGGGACTGCCACCTCACCAGGGCCACCCCAGCCTCAAGCGACCCGGCTTATGCAGGGTAACACCATGTGAGGAATGTGAGAGCCACCACAAGCTAGTAGGTGCGAGCTGTTGCTGTCACAAGCCAGGGGCTGTGCCCTACATAAAGAAGGCACAAACCACCATCATCACAAGCAGAGGGCCCCCACTCTGCACTCCTGCAGCTATGAGCTGGCAGCCCCTGCCCTGCAGAAGGTAGGCATGAGCTTGCAGTGGTCCCTGCCCCATGTGAGGCAGGCAGGTGCAAGCCAATGGCCCTTTCTTTCCAACTGCTCTTCTTCCCTCCTTAACCCCCTTTGTTGGGGGGCAGGTCCAGAGGTGGGGTCCTATTCTAGGGCCATTTTGGCCTCCCAGTCTGCCCCTATTTGAGAGCCAAGCAGGTCTTCTATCTCTCTGCTCACTAGTCTTCCACCCAACTCCAGGCTATGACCTCTGGGAACACCCAGGCCTTAAGTACCAACAAACAGAGAGGAGGATAACCTCAGTAAGAAGAAGAAGAGTTGGTTTTTATACACCGACTTTCTCTACCACTTAAGGCAGAATCAAACCGGCTTACAATCGCCTTCTCTTCCCCTCCCCACAACAGACACCCTGTGAGGTGGGTGAAGCTGAGAGTGTGTGACTGGCCCAAGGTCACCCAGTTGGCTTCGTGTGGAGGAGTGGGGAAACAAATCCAGTTCACCAGAATAGCCTCGCCGCTCATGTGGAGGAGTGGGGAATCAAACCCGGTTCTCCAGATCAGACTCCACCGCTCCAAACCACCGCTCTTAACCACTATACCCCTACACCAATAAGACGTTAGTCCACTGCTATTAGCCAACTAACTAGCCGGCTCTTTCCCAGTTCCTCTCCTGTTAATTCTCCCTCCATTAGGAATGATTTATTTCAGTGAACCCATATTCAAACTAGTATCTGCTAATGATAATGAAATCTCCAGAACAAAAGATTATGGGAACCAGATGTTCTGGGAAACACCTACAGGTTCATTGCAGGTTGGGCTACCATGATTTCTCAGGAAACAGGTTTCTGTGGCAGTTTTTTCCATTGTCAGATGACAAATACAAGTAGTAAATATATGTGATAAACATGGACAGGGGCCAACAGCAATCTTGTGCCTCTAGTCTTGTAGGAAAATTTCACTGATTACTGTGGAGTCTGTTTCTTAGTAATATGCATGGGATTATACTGGATGTAATATAAAACCAGGTTGAGGTTTCTACAACCCCATGCTAAGACAAAGCAAAATTCCTTCTGTGGCCTTTTATGCATGGCTGTTTCCCTCGCAATCACCCTTCTGACGACTTGGGGTCTTTGCTTTGATTGTGCATGCTGTTTCTGACCACCAGAGGTCGCCTCTTCCCCCCCCCCCCCGCGTTTCTGTGCGTTTTGCCTGCATTTTCAAATTTGTGATAAAACAGATCCCTGAAAACACGGGCAAAATGCGTGGAAACGCAGGGAGAGAGCAAGGCATCCTCAGAAATGGCAATGATAATCAAAACAAAGACCTGAAGTCATCGGAGGGGTGAATGCAAGAGAAACAGCCGTGCATAAAAGGCCTATACCTATGGCTATGGTCAGTGTAACTAGTGGAAAAATAAGGGTTGCTGGGGAAAATATAGGCAAGAGTCCTACTCCACCAAAATCAAAAGAATCACAAGGTGAAAGCGTTAAGTGACAGCGTTAAATACATCCTTAGCTCTATCTCAGTGATATCAATCATGCCCTAACCACAGTTTCATCTGCCCTACAGCTGAGGAGGGATTACAGCCCAAACCACCCAGGGCCAAATATAATAATATTCTCTGAACTAGGGTATCTATACTGTAAAATAAATTCCAGTTATCATACTGTGTCTGGAGTGTCTCAATTTGATAAGCATAAGTTCGGGAAGAAGTGAATACTTCAATGTATTGAGTAGGAACCATTTATTATATGTGTAACTGTGGAACTATTTCCTGTTCAAGCACAGTATACAACCAGTTTTTGCCATTCTTACTTAGGTTTACCAGGGGTGGGACAGCCTTCTGCAGCAGCTCGATCTGCAGAAATCAATAGATAAAAGTTTCCACAGGATGGGGATAAGTACTATCCCGAGCTAATACCTGCAGATGAAGCTGGTAGCCCTATCTTATTCGGTTGCCACATCCAAAGGAAGGTCTGAAATCAATAGAAGTGGCTCAGAAAGAAAATAGCTTTCACCTGCAAACAATGTTAGATCTTCTTTCTCTCTATTCCTGTTTTCTTATTTTTACAAACTGATGTTTGAGCTTTGCTTTGAAGGATCGTGGGATGCAACTGTTTTTCCATGGCTGATCTTACAGCTACCCATCTCTCTTGCTTGCAATGTAATTCATAGGGGTGTGCTTGGGAAAAAAATTTTGTTTCAGTTGCCTTCTGTAATTTAAGAACGGGAAGGTGTATTAATTTTAAGAATGCTCAGAAATGCTGTTGTCATATCTTGAAGTCTCATCAGGTTCTATTTTCATTAAGATCAGATTGGATGTCTGCCCATTGTTTTCCATGGTAGATTTTCCTGAGCAGATGTATTTTCACCATATGCTATCAAAGTATCAGTGAATCTAGTCCGCCTTCTCTTTTAAAGAATCCCCAGGTTTCAAGTGAATCAGATGTACAGGTCCAATTTTACAGCCCCTTCAATAAGATACCCTAGCCATCTTCTCTGCATGAAAAAAGCATGAAAATGGCCAGTGGGTTTCTGCTGTTGTGTTTTGTTTTTACCAAACTTAGTAACTGTGAGTAAAAGTAGTCTTTCCAGAGAGTCTGTCTAGGGAGGTGCCCTCCTGCCATGCTGAAAGGGAGGAAAGGGAGCATACCTATCCAAACCTAAGCAATGAAAAATGAGACATTACTCCAAATAATTCATTAGTCTGCAGAAAGGTGGAAAACAGGTAACCCACTAACTGAAGCAACCAGAGAAGTCAATAAACCCCCCAAAAAGCCCAATGAAAAATTGAAAACTAACTCCTCAGAAGCACAAAAGGAGAAGCAGTAGATCAAAACAAACCAAATATTAAATCTTCCAGAAACCAAAACAACAAAAAAGATACCTCCCCACCCAGTGACCAAATGTGGTCTCTCCTTAATAAGCCTGCTCACAGGCAGGAAGATAGAGGAAAGACTAGCTAGTAGAAATAATACATTAATCAGACCAGTCTGTCAAGAAGTGTCATCCAGGCAGAATCCATCTGGCCAGGGTTTAGTGTAATCCAAGCAAGATGTCTCTCCCAAGCGCAAGGAGCAGCATCCATGTGCTATAAAATGGCCAACCTAAGACAGATACTGTTTAGAATGTCCCTTCTTTCCAAGAAAGGCTATGTGATTGGACTAAGGAACTATCCTGATTGTCATAATAATAGAGAGAGACGGGTTCATCAGAGGCAATGGTGGGATTTCTCCAGGTTTCCTTAACGGTGTTGCCAATGTACAACTGGCAGTCTCTCCTGAGATCCACTTTCCATCTGATTGTGCTTTCAAAACATTCAACAAAGTTTCATGGGCAGTTTTGTAATGCATTCAAGAGATGGTGTGTAAAAATAGCTAACCCTGAAGTCACAGATACCATTGTCCCTTCTAACATGAACTCACTAAATGGACTCAAGCAAAATTATTAGATTCACCCCTCCCATCTGATAACAAGATGGCCTATCTGGCAAGGATATTGCAGCACTAAGGTTATGGATGTTAACTGCTTAAACATAAAATATGTAAAAAGAGCTAATTATTATTAAATATACCCTTAATTGCCAATCATGCTATTGTGCAGAACTGGTTGGTTATTGCCACAGGGTTCCCCTGCCCCTGGTTCTAGATTCTCACTGCTGGTCCAGTAGTTAGCAGAAGGAAAAAATAAAAATCGCCATTGGTCAACAGTGTGACATCACTTCCACAGAAATTCCAGAAGTGACATTAGTCTGTTCTAGGAATTGTCAGAAAATCATAGAACGTCTGGTAGTTCCTAGAAAGGACTGACATCACTTCTGGATTTTCCCTGGCATGCCGCGAATCAATGTCAATGTCCCAAAGCCATGGAAAGACAAAGACTGAAGAGTAAGTCAACATAAAAACCTTGCATTAGAAGCCTAAATTCTCTCAAATAGTTTTTGAAGAATATCTTAATTATAAAGGATGTACTTTTACCAGAGCCACCAATGGTGATGAATGCTCTTTTGTTGAGAATGTATCGTGAATCTGGGAGAGCAAAAATGTGTAGTTTTATCAACATATGGCTTTTTTTTTTTTTTTTTGAAGACAAGACTGGTGTAGTGCATATTAATTATGGAATGTTCTTTTCCAGGAACTTGATCCATAGTAAGTATAAACCTATTCAACATTCTTTTGAAATGGTAGTGATTGAAACTTGACCAGGCACTTAAGCAAATATGGACAAATTATGCCCATAATAAGTCTAACCTGTTTAATGGATAACATGTTCTCATACTTCATTATGTGCCTGAATAGATTTTGATCAATGACTTCAAATTTTGGGTTGGTTGATACTGGTTGAAATACTACCTCTCCATACTGAAGTTCCTACTGTGGCCATGGATCAAAGAAACATGTAACAACCACCAAGTAATACTAAATTGTACTATAACACATTGTCCTGTATATTCTTTTAGTATCAACATATTTCAGTAAAGGTTTCTTATCACCAGACATTACCATAGAGTGCAATATATATCTGTCAGTAAAAAACAGAATGGCAGGAATACAGATTATGGAGACACTAGTTCTGCTAAGAACTTTGCCTCAAGATTTATGTGTTTTATTGTGAGTTAAAAGCAGCATAATGAAGTTTTGATTTGTGCCATGTGATATCAAATTACAAATTATTTATTAGGTCTATGACCGCAGTCTTGGACCAAGAAAGGAGGGAGGGATAGGGAAACAGAGAAGGGATAAGAAACATAAGGAACATAAAAACATAAAAACAATGCTAGATTAACAATGCTAAAAACCAGGAATCAGCCCGGGGAATAAAATTTCCTAACTAAGCTAGACTGGGGGCGGAGCAAACTGCCTAAAGGTTACCAAAGGTAGGCGTTGAGAATTCTTTCTTCTTAAAAGCAGCAACCTTGGCCAGAAAGCGTGCCACATTCGATGTTACCAGACCATTGTTTGAATCGCCAAGCAAAAATGATAACACCCAGGAATGTGAAGGAAGGTTCAAGTTGGTAAGAATTGGATCAATAAAGGCCTCTCTGTCCTGAGACCAGCGAGGACAACGAAGCATCAAATGGTCCAAGGTTTCAATTTCACCCATATTACATGGGCAGAGACGATCTGAATAGGGTATCCCATTAAACCTACCCAACATAACCATAGAAGGGAAGGCATTCAGGTGGGCCAAGAGAAACACGCAACTGTGTGAAGAAATTGGGATCGTAGTATGAAAGTCTGGAAGCTTCTCTGGTGGAGGTAGCCCCAGCACCAAACCGGAACAAGTACGTCTAGCCCTCGAAACCGTGCTGGCCCAATCTAGTTCCTTCAGTTTCTTCAAAATTACCACTAATTGAGATGACACAAGATTATCAGTGGGAGCGGAAATTGGGAGTCCCAGTGCTTTTAATTTTTGCGCTAGAAGAGTCAGCCAAGGGTTGGGGGCAGGATCCTTGAGAATAAGATGGAGAAACCCCGCTTGGGACGGAAGACTGGCGTCGGACAGCTTAAACCTTAGCTTAATTGCCCTCCTCCACGCACGTGCCTCAAGCGAGGGTTGGACCAATTCCATGCGGAGGGCAGTCCCAGCAACACACCTGGGAGTTCCGGTAATTCTCCTAAGGAAATTATTCAAATAAGAATCCAATTTTTCACCAACACCGGAGATCCAAATGTCTGCTCCGTACAAAATTTGGGAAACCACCTTCACGTTATACACTTCAATGGCGGATGGAATACGCTTGGCCCCCTTAGTTCGAAAAAACTTCACCACCATTGCAGTAGTGGATCTTGATGTCTTCTTCACGTCATGTGATATCATGAGATACCTTCTTCCTTCATGATGAGTCCTTAGAACAGAAACTATTCACTTTTGGAAACAGGATGTATGACTAGAAGGACTTGTTGCCTGATCCAACATCACTACTCTTCCGTTCTTAACCAAGTTTTTATCTGTTCCACCTGACAACAACATTCATCCTTGACAAACTTTCAAAAACTCAGTAATTATGAGGTCCTCAAATTAGTATATCAGTAATGGCAAATTGCCCTGACTTGGGCAAATAGCCCTGCACCTGAAAGCCAGGCTTGTCCAATCTCATCAGATCTTGGAAATTAAGCAGTGTCAGCCATGGTTAGTATTTGGATGGGAGACCACCAAGAAAGTCCATGGTTGCTATGCAGAGGCAGGCAATGGCAAACTACCTCTGTTCATCTCTTACTGTGAAAGCCCTACATGGTCTGAAAGACAAGTTGACCCAACTACAGATCCTTCCCTGCAACGTACAGTTGAGAGCTGATGTGTTCTCTCAGATGTATTCTCATGACACATGGGAACAAGACACTTGGCCTGGGTCCCATGGGAATCTGACTAAATGCTCTAGAAGATGCCTCCAAGAAGATGCCTCTACTATGCGCTAGAGGTGAATATCAAACATTCACTCAGTCCTCAGCAGATAACCTTATCTGGAAAGATTTCCTTGGAGATTGAAAGTCTGAAAACCACTCATGTGCTGCCATCAATCTAGGGTAGGGGGCCCACTCTGAGATTAGCGCTTTTTCTCATTCCTTCTCCACCTGTAAGTTCAATGTACCTATTTATACAGATACATCAAAAGGTTGGAATGCTTTTTCCTCCAAAGAACATAAACTGGGAAGAGACTGCTTTAAACTTTCCACTGATGAGAAAAATGAAGGGAGGGGAGAGGTACAAACACAAGCTTTGTCAAGGGAAGTAATGCAACAGTTCTTACTCTGACACGTGTAGACTGCAGCAACTTTGATATAGGGAAGAGGAAAAGAGAGAAAACATAAGTCCTGGTTATTGTGATTAAATTTCCAAAAACATTAATTTTGAATATTTCTTCAGTGTTTATTTTGTTTACCAGCTTTTTTAAAAAAAGAATAATAGTTTATCCCTTGCATATCAAATGAATAATACTTCAACAATAAAACATGTTAAAGAATCCCTTGCCCTAACCACCTCAAAAGTTACAAACTTTGTGTGAGTGAAAACCAGGTAGAGAAGGTAATCATACATGACAGCTATACACATCAGTTTTACTACATGAACATATGCTATAAAATGAACTGGTAAGTCATTACCATTGATGGCCTTAAACACAGGCAGTCTCCTCATAATGAATATGTGTTTCGGACACTGCTATTCTGTAAACATTCTCCTAGTGGTTTCATTTAAGTATTGAACAGAATTGATGGAAGAATAATGCTATGGTACTCTGCATGTCAGATCTCACATAGATGAGCAGTTGTTAACCAAAGGCAGAGTATAGATAATCCTATTTCAGTTACCACTATTTCACATACTATGCTGAGCTTTCACAAACATTTCTGTTGGTTGGTAATTACAGCCTAAGGTAAATTGAATAACGGAGTGACAGGATAACAGAAAATAACCCGCCCTGTACTCGACTAACACATAATTAGACATCACCAATGAGGGGGTGTAGAATTACAAGTCATGAACATAAGAGTGGCCACCCATCAGTGCAGTCCTAAAGAGTCCTAAATCAATGGATTTAGAAAGGTGTAACTTGTTTTAGAATTGTATTATAAGTTTACAAAAATGGAATGTACATCAAAAAATGTAACTCAGATGAGCACTTTGACATGTGGAAACGTTATTGTGTATTTATACCTTCTGGCATGAGTGAGTATTCTGCAGATACTGAGATACTGGTTATTACTTCACATGTTCTGGGGCTGAGCCCTACTGAACTTTGGCTCACCTAAAACTCCGAGAAGGATCTTTTTCATTTTTTCAAAACATCATTACATTTCTGTGGAAGAGTCAGTTGTCCGAAGCACATGAATCATAGGGGAATTCTTCCGCAGTTGCATATCCTTTGCAGAGAAAGAGATCTGAGGTTTTGGAACAGTAAGAATCCCAAAACGTTTCATCAAGTGATGAGTCTTTCTAAATTACAGTGAGATGCCCACAGAATAATAAAATACCCTGTAATTTACAACTGCAAATTACATACAGCATTATTGGAAATCCATGCATTTAACCAAATGTTCTGTAGCAACCTTTATGTATCTAGCTAATGTGTATCTACTCCGAAAAACAAGTAAATATGTAACTATAGATTCCATTAATGCCTTTATGCACAGCAATGTATCTCCTTTCAATTTGATTTTCTTCTATTTCTTTGGATAGCTACCAAGTATGTTAACATTGTACATTGAGTCCTGCAAATCATGTAATATACACAAATGTATCAGTCTGAGGAGGTTCTGTTATAGATCTATAGTAAAAAAAAAAAAAAACATTTACTTTTGCAATACTCACATCAGGTACGGGATGCAAATCCTGTTGATTTGAATGAAAGTCCTTCACAGTAAATTTGAGGCCATAATGTACTAATTTATTAAAAGCACATTAAGGACAAGAATTACACTGACCACCAGATGTCACCCATCTTCCACTGGTTGACACTATTATGTGTCTTTCTTTTAAAACTGCCCCCAGTGTTCATAACACTGTACCTTTCAAACACACAATATGTTATACTTCAACATTGCATAGCTCAAGCTCTGTAAGTTCCTGTAACTGCCATGTTAAATTATGAATTTCCTAGTTTGGGGCATTTAAATGATTATTATATAATTCTGCCTAATTTTATGGAGTTGTACACCACAGAATTTCTCAGTAATTTGGAAGTCCTTGGATACCGATAGCAAATGTACACATTTTTCTTTTTGTTCCATATTTTATTCATTGTTAACTGTGTTAGTGAGGAGGGAAGAGTATACATAGGAATCAAAAAGGTAGGGTAAATTTTTTATAAAGCTTCCAGATAATGAAAATGAATTAAGAAGTGTTATCCTTCCCTTGAACAGTCCAGGAAAATTAGGCTGCGCAGTGCTATAAAAGGCTCCTTTCATTTCCTCTATGGAATGTTCTTCTAGCCCCAACATCATGTACCTTCCTCGTACTTCTACTCTGCCCTAATAGCTTCTGGTCAAAGTAACTTCAGTCTGACTTTAATGGCATTGGTTCCTGAAATACTGAGGAGAGAGACATGCTGTGTAATGCTTTTTCAAACTGAGTGACATGATTTGCATAAAGTTCAAGTTTGATCATAGAAAACCTTGAGTGTAGCTTAACGTGGTGTATATGTATCTTCTGAGAAAGGGTATGCTAGAGAGTTCAGTTTCTTTCCAGATAATAAAAATAGAGATGCATATGTAGAGATATGTTTTTCTTCTGGGCTTTTGCAAACTAGAATTGAAGCGTGTAATGCTTTTTTAAAAAAAATCTGGTTTAGCAGTTTACTGTTTTATGGTTTTATACAGTCACATACTGAGGTAAAGGAAGACATACATTTACACTGTTCTAAATATGCTGAACTGAATTGCAAAAGAACTGCTGCGGACAAAGATGCATACTGAAACAGTTCCAGCATGTTTGTTTATGTGTTTGTTTTTACAGCTATACTAATTAAATCTATTGATCAAGAACATTTGATTTTATTAATGACATTATGACATAATTATGAGTAATTAATTGTTGTTTACATGTGCAATGCAAGTCTAAGAATACCTCCTTGGGAGTAAGTCCCATTTAGCAGACCTCAGTAGGATTCTGAGTAGACCTGCTTAGGGTTGCTGTTTTAGATATTGACTCTAGCTGTTATTTTGCAATCTGAGTTTATGGTTAGGTTGGGTGTTACAAGGGTTATGGTTTTAAAGAACAAGTGTTGGGTTAGAATCATAGGCCATTGATGCATGGAACGTTTGCGCTGGGTTTGCCACTCTGCAGATGCACTGTTTTCTGATCCAAATTCTCAAAACTCTATGCATGGGGGCTTTTTGCCCTGAAGAAATTCCAGGAGTACCTTGTGATCAGTTATGTATTCCCAGAGAAAATGAGGAGCTTCCGAGTCCCTCCCCTTGAAAACACTGCTTTGTAATTGGCGGTAGTGTATGGTTTTGAAATACGTCACCAGCCCCGCAGCGGGATTCTTCTGAGTTGCCATTTTACAGCCAAAGCAGAGAAAGATTTGGACAACCCGCCCCCCACCAACCAATTTGTTTCTGGCTATCTCATTGCAGGGATCATAAGAAAACTGCTGCTGTGAAACTGAAGGGGGAGGGGGAAATCAGCCCAAGAGAGTAGGAAATCTTGTCCCAGTCAGCCAACACCCCCCTTTTTGTTTTTTTAGTACAATTTTATTGAAAAAATGTAGAAATTGTAAATATAAATAAAGAGCAGCTGAGGGAAAGATGCTATGTTCCCTCGCCCCTCCCTTTGGGCAACTCAGTGGTAAATTGCCCAAATTGGGGGAGGGGGAGGGAACACAGGGTTTTTCTCTTGGCTACTCTTCATTTATATTTTCATTTTTAATGTTTTTTTTACTAATTGCACTAAAAAACAAATGGGGGGAGGGAGCCCTCGGTCACCAGCCCTGCAGTGAGATTCTTTCATTTGATTTGAACCAAGTAACTATTTTATAGCCAAAGTATAGAAGGAACCCCCAAATGTACCAATTTGTTTCTGGCTATCTCAAAGCAGGGTTTGTTCCAAGTGTCCTCTAGATAAACCTGGCCTGACAAACAAACAAATAATCCTGCTGCTGAAAAAGACAAGAGAGAACATGTATAAGGTGAAGGGAGGGGAAACAGCCAGCTCCATTCCCCAGATCTTAAAACACTCGCTGCTGAAATTCAGCAAAATGATTTCTAGGGGAGGGGGTGAATGAGGGAGGGACAAGCAAAAATGGGCATGGGGAGAGAAACCTAAAGTTAAAGCTGTGCACAGAAGTGGCATTGATTTGCAGCAATTTGGACTCAGACTTTAAATTTGTGGCAAAACAGCATCCTGAAACCCCGGAGAAAGTGCGAGGTGGGAGCAAAGTGACTTCTGATGGTCAGAAAAATCATGCATAACTCCAATGAAGCCCCGAAGTAGTCTGGCGGAGAACATGAGGCAAAGTACCCATGCATAAATGGTCATAGAATCATAGAGTTGGAAGGGGCCATACAATGCTGGATCATCCTAGAGCAGGGGTGGGGAACTTCAGGCCCAGGGGCCATTTAAGGCCCACAGAATCATTTGGTCTGGCCCTTTGTGGATCCTGGCAGATCTCTGGCTCAGAAGGATCTAAGACTGGTGATCCGTCCCCTCCTGCGAACAGGAATAGCCTCTATTCAAGGCAGATGTGAGTTTGTTTTGCCGAGAAAAGGAACCTTCTTTTCCCCTTGCAGAAGAGTCATTAGCTATGGAGCTGCTAGGGCCGCCCAAGAAACGGTGTTAACGCTTTCCCACCCAGGCCGTGGAGAAACGTATTCCCTCTGTACTACAAGAGGGCTGGGGGTGGAAGTGGTGACAATGGAGGGGTTAAAGGGGGCAGGGCCAAATGTGCGGGGGGACGATGACGACGTTCTTAGCCAGTGTGTCTTCATTTCACCCCTGCAGACGGAGGTAGCAGGAGCCGGCTGTAGAATCCAGCCCTGACAGTGTGGAGCAGGAGCAACTCCGGCGTGCAGCTGGACAGCTACACCCAGCTGGTGCAACAGACCATCCTGTTCCACCAGGTGGGAAAGTGCGTCACCAGTTGGATGCCTGCCTGCCGCGCCGGGGGGGTCATCTGGGGCAGCTGCCTGCTTGGGGCTTGGTCAGCTAATTTTAAGCTGATAATTTTGTATGGCCCCCGAATGATGTTATAAATATCCAAATGGCCCTTGGCGGAAAAAAGGTTCCCCACCCCTGTCCTAGAGCATTCCTGACTTGTTCATCCAGCCGCTGCTTGAAGACTGCCAGAAAGGGGGAGCTCACCACCTCCCTAGGCAGCCAATTCCACTGCTGAACTACTCTGTTATACATTAAGGGGAGGGTAATCTTGCTTTTTTCAGAGAAATTCCAGGTGGGCACAATCTTGTTCAGTGCACTGGAGTCTATTGATTTAACAACATCTAAGAATTTCACTGTTAGGGCCTGTCATATTCAGGTATTCATATTGCAAATATTGTTTTATGTATGATGTTTTCCTCTTATACCAATATGCTAAGTTTTCCTAGTTGCTTGATTTATTCACATTCATGGTTTAGGGGAATAGATTTACATTGCTTCTGTGCATGTGGTTGACATCTTTGAAAACAAAAAACAATGTGAAAATGGGTAATTAGCAAAGTCTGAGTAGATTACATTCCATTGTCTCCATTCTCCTCTTCAATAATGACTAGAAACTCAATCTCATTCCAGTAGCTGCCAATAAATGCAGCCACAGGTCATCTCCGCTTTCTCTCAGGCAGACTGTTTTTACTTTTATCCATGATACCACAATATAATGAACTCTTGGAAGAACAGCTTAAAAGTCCCACAGGACTTGCACACTCTGAACAAAGCCCTCCTACAGTGACACAATCTAGGTAAAGGGGTCTTAAAAGTAATGTTTCTAATGCTGAAATTTTTACAAAGCACACTAAACCAATGTATTACAGTATCATCATACTCTTTACATAGGCGAAGTAGAAAAATCTCTAACAGAAAGATGCTGAAATGGCTATTTTACATTTTAATAAGTCTGAAATCAGGAGGTATTACTTTGAGACTGGAGACTGCAAAATATAGTGATGTTTTTAGTGTCCTGTCCTTCTCTTCCAGCTGCTGCAATGATAATATTAAGCACAATCCTGCACAATCTTGTTCAGCGCACTGGAGCTTATTGATCTAAACCGATTTAGGCATGTGGAACTCTGCATAAGATTGGGCTACAATAACTATAGTTGTCTTGAAGGAAGGTATTTGTTGAAATGGATCAGTCTTCACTGTAAAGCTGTTCAGCACTTGTGAGCACCGTTATGACAACTTTATGTACTGAATTGTTGCACTCTGGTGTGATGTGACAGTTGGCACACTGAAATTGCTATATACCAAACACTTTCTGCAATTTCTTGTTTAGAGTGCATTATTTTATGCAGCATAAATAAAGCAATGGTAAACTGTATCTTGCCCTGACCTGGATGGCCCAGGCTAGCCTGATCTCGTCAGATCTCAGAAGCTAAGCAGGGTCAGCCCTGGTTAGTATGTGGATGGGAGACCATCAAGGAATACCAGGGTTGCTGTGCAGAGGAAGGCACTGGCAAACCACCTCTGTTAGTCTCTTGCCATGAAAACCCCAAAAAGGGGTCGCCATAAGTCGGCTGCGACTTGACAGCACTTTACACACACACAGGTCAATATCATGTGCTCAGTGCAAATAAAATTGCAAGATAAAGCCATGAAACCCCAAAAAGGGGTCGCCTTAGGTCGGCTGCGACTTGAAGGCACTTTACACACACACAAACTACATCTTGCTTTAGTCCTTTGTACTTTAACGTGCTTTGCTTGTTTAGCTCTCTGAGGTAGTAGTTTTGTTCCCTACAGTAACTATCATTCCTGTCAACCTTTCTAAGAGAAATGAGATTATAAATCCTGAAAAGGAAAGGTAAAATGAATATAAAAGTTAATGTGTGCCCCATAAATGAAACTTTGGAACTCAGCTTATCTCGACTTAATATTGTTTTATGACCTCTTCTACTTCTGACAAGGTAGAGGACATTATGGTTAATGTAATGACCTTAGACAATACCCTTCTCTCTGTAACAGTGTTCCCAAGGACACATACATTTACATATTCACATATGAACAAGGCAATCCTACTGCTGCAGCCCAGAATGGTGCTATCACTATTACAGGAATTACTCCGGGTCATAGTCATGATTGCCTGGTCTCCCCATTAAATTTATGCACAGGGTGCACAAATCCAGATATTTGGTAGCTACTGGTCCTTCAGAAATAGGGCTGGGTGATTGACACACACGTTACTGAAGTGGGTTTCTCCTTGTTTTTTTGCTGCTGCTGTTCATAGGCCCTGGCAGCTGCCTCCTCTTACTTCTTTTGTTGCTAGCTCATTCCTGTAAGAGTGGCAGCAGGAAGATATGCAACACAGCTCTTAGAACACATGCCAGTTATCACAGTACCAGTCTTTATAGAACTCTGATATGGTAGGTCTTGTAAAGCTGTGGAACCAAGGACAGGCTTCAGACGTTAAGACAAATCAAAAGGACAACAATCACAACTAAACATTTCCCCCCTTATACTGAGTTTATGTCATAGAACCCAAAGGTTTGGGTATGGGGTTTTTTACCCTGCTTTTCTCTACCTTAAAGGAGTCTCAAACCGGCTTACAATCACCTTCCCTTCCCCTCCCCACAACAGACACCTTGTGAGGTAGGATGGAGCGGAGAGAGTTCTGAGAGAACTGTGACTATCCCAAGGTCACCCAGCTGGCTTCATGTGGAGGAGTGGGGAAACCAACCTGGTTCATCAGATTAGAGTCCGACGCTCATGTGGAGGAGAGGGGGATCAAACCCGGTTCTCCAGATTACAGTCCGCCACTCTTAACCACTACACCATTCTGGGTGAGAAGCTAGGGTTGCCAGGTCCCTCTTCACCACCGGCGGGAGGTTTTTGGGGTGGAGCCTGAGGAGGGCGGGGTTTGGGGAGGGGAGAGACTTCAATGCCATAAAAAATCCAATTGCCAAAGCAGTCATTTTCTCCAGGTGAACTAATCTCTATCTGCTGGAGATCAGTTGTAATAGATCTCCAGCTAGTACCTGGAGGTTGGCAACCCTATGAGAAGCTCATTGCTTGGGTTAAGAAACTGTTCATGTGTCTCAGTCGTATATGACCCTTAGACCATTAGTTATAAAAAAAGGTAAAGGTCCCCTGTGCAAGCACTGGGTCAGGAATGACCCATGGGGTGATGTTACATTCCAACGTTTACTAGGCAGACTTTGTTTATGGGGTGGTTTGCCAGTGCCTTCCCCAGTCATCTTCCCTTTACCCCCAGCAAGCTGGGAACTCATTTTACCAACCTCGGAAGGCTGGAAGGCTGAGTCAACCTTGAGCCGGCTACCTGAAACTTCTGCCGGGATCGAACTCAGGTCGTGAGCAGAGCTTTTGACTGCAGTACTGCAGTTTACCACTCTACACCACGGGGCTTATTAGCTATAGGGGATAAGTTTTCTAATTTGCAGCTTTTGTTTAAAAAACTCTCAAGGGAGATACAAATGAAAAGGTGCAAGCAGTTATTCATCTGATTGCTTCCCAAGTCAGAACCTTAACACCTCTCAGTTAAGCACCACTTGAAAACAAGGCAGGTGGTCGGGTGGCAAATGTAGATCAGGTTACACCACTGAGAACAGAACTCTTCTTGTCATTAGCATGTACAGGTCTCAACAGCCTCTACAAATTTGGCTCCTAGAAAGTTTTACTAGTTCCTAACTTTTGCACGTGTGCATGCACACACACACACACACAAATCTCCACATACTCATACAACCAGGGAATTTAGAAATACAAGAATGCCTAAACTTGGCTAAGGGATTAAAAACTCAGACGTTACATCTGAGATGGAGAGTTTCTAGCTGCCAGAGGAGGTGCTAAGAAAAGAAGCACTATCTCAGAGCAAGAGGTAATCAATCTAGCCAAAGTGACCAAAACTAGCCAAAGTGTATATGCCAATTTCTCATGGATTGTCCAGGTAGTAAAGTAAAATGTGTGTAGATTAAAATTATTAGAACAGAATGTATAAAAGGAACTGATTGCTTAAAGCAGTGTGCAAGATAATCAGGAGAATTATGGGATGAGAATCATTAGGAGTTGCTAAATCTGGCTTAAGCCCTTTCTTCATGAAAAGGAGCTTGCTTTGAACAGATGTAGCCACACTGAAAGGAGTTGGGCCTATTTCAAGAAGACTGTCAATGGACTATTTGATGATTTAATGAAAGCAATACAAACCATTGCCTTTAAATTTGGACCACTTACCTATGGAAGCACAGAGACCCCAGAGGTGAGAGAAATCACACCTGTCCCAAGAAATCAGGTGTCATTTGTGGACGCTTGTTTCTATGTTCTCTGATGCGGCAGAAGCAAAGCTAGGCTTGATCACGGGTGCTTGCTTCTCTGAGAAAACCCAAACTAATCTTGCCGTCTGTCACTGAAATTAAATGGCTGGCAGGGATGCTTGAACACCTGCCAGTTATTTAATAAAAAATATATATCCTGCCTTTCTACCCTCATCAGGGCCACCAAGGCAGCTAGCAAATTAAAACATACATAATAAAAACATGTCTGAAAAAAATTTAAACTGACAAAAAGCACACCATTAAAACAATTAAAACGAGAGCAAAACTACATACAAAGACACAAAAACAACAATTAAAAATATTGGCCAGGAAGGACGGATCACTGAGGGAATACCAAATTTAAATCTGCTGGCAGAAGGAGACAGACAACTTTCCGGGGGGGGGGTAGTTTCAAAGTTTAGGATCCACAACTAAGAAGGACCCTTTAATCTCAGAAGGCTGGGACACCCACAGTAGGGCCGAGGAAGGCAACCACACTCATCAGGTAGGTTCATAAGGGAGTAGGTGGCCCTTCTGGTATGTTGGTCCCATACCCTGTAGGGCTTTAAAGGCTTGAATTGTGCCCAGAATTTGGGAGCTAATGTTGATGGGCAAAGCCTGGAGTGATATGGTCCCTATGGCCCATTCCAGTCAACATCGTAGCTGCGGTATTCTGCACCAATTAAACTGTCCAAACATTTTAAAAGGGCAGCCTCTCGTAGATCATATTGCAATAATCTAATGTAGATGATAATGAACCACAGTGGCCAGATATTTTCTGTCCAGGAAAGCCTCCGTTAACCAGTCAAAGCTGGTAAAATGCCCTCCTGGCCACAGCTGTCACCTGCTTATCCAGTAGTCGCTCTGGGTTCCAGAGTACCCCCAAACTACGGACCTGTCCTTTAAGGGGAGTGCAACCCCATCCAGAACAGGTGACATCTTAAATCCTTGTTTAGACCTTCTGCTCACCAGTAGCACTTCCATCCTGTCAGGATTAGGCTTCAGTTTATTAGCCCACATCCGCTCCAAAACTGTCTCCAGGCACCAGTTTGGGGTTTCGACAACCTCCCCAGGATCAGCCAGAAGCAGGAGACAGAGCGGAGAGTCATCTGTGTATTGGTGACAACTCCGCCAAAATCTCCCGATGAGATTTGTGACCCAGATGTTAACGAGAACAAGGGACAAGATGGAACCTTGCAGGAACCCACAGGCCAAAGGCCAAGGGGACAATTTGCCTCATCCAGGAAAGCTTGCAGTAATTGTCCAACCACCACCCATGTTAGTGTGTGCTGGGTTAAACACACACACGAATGAACACACATGAAGCTGCCTTATACTGAATCAGACCCTTGGTCCATCGAAGTCAGTATTGTCTACTCAGACCGGCAGCAGCTCCCCAGGGTCTCAGGGTCTTTCACATCACATACTTGCCGAGTCCCTTGAAGTGGAGATGCCGGGGATTGAACCTGGGACCTTCTGCATGCCAAGCAGATTCTCTACCCCGGAGCCACAGCCCCTCCCCTGATCATACCGTGATATGATCTATGAATGGCATTCAGAAATAAAATAGAAAATATTATTTCAGGACTTATAAGGTTGCATTTATGGAATAGGTTTAGGGACTGGATGTGTGACACATGTATCAGGCTCAGAAAAAAAAATTATGTTTGGGCTGTGGTCTGAACTTTGTGGCATTGCTTGTTTGATCTGGTGTATTACTGGCTTGGTTTGGTGTTTCCGGGAGCAGCTCTAAGCAAGCCTACTCATAAGTCGGACCCGTCTCATTCAGGTGGGCCGCACTTACTCTTAGAGAAGCGTTATGAGGATTGCAGCATCTGTCTAATTATCTGCCAAGGTAAGGAAGCCTGCACTGCAGGAACGTTGATTAGATTGAAATATTGTCGAAGGCTTTCATGGTCAGAGATCATTGGTTCTTGCAGGTTATCCGGGCTGTGTAACCGTGGTCTTGGAATTAGATTGGTTTGTGACACTTCTGGCAATGGTGAAATCCTAGGAGAGAGGGGACGGGGAGACGTAAATATGCCGTTGAAAATGGAAAGCCGCCTTGGTTCTAAAATTAGACGATCCCCGGGCGACTCAGTGGGCGAGACTGGGCATTTGCAAACCCCTTTAAAATTTAATGGTGCGACAGGACTCCGGAGCAACCAGACACGAGATCTGCAGCAGATGCTTCCTGCTCCTGCAGTGTTGTTTTACACACAGAGAAAGAGGCTGGGGACGGTGGTTAAAATTTAACCCTCTCCTGCCTCCCCTCCCTTGGGGGGGGGGAAACCTGGCTCCCCGAGACGCACCAATACGGCCGCGATCCAGCAGACGCCCCGCCTCCGCCCGGCCCTCCCCTCCCCTCGGCCGGAGAAAGGGCCGCCACTTTGCAGACGCTCCCTCGCGGCGGCGGCGTGTTTCCGCGCGCTCCTCGCCGGGGCGGGGAGTTTGCAGACGCCCCCCCACCCCACCCTCCCTCCCTCCCTCCCTCCCCCGGCCGTGACGAGGCGAGGCGGCTCCGCACGCTCCCGGCCGGGCTCGTCGGCCAGCACCCCTCCTCCGCACGCAGGGGAAGGCGCCGCGCAGGGCTCGCCCGCCCGCCGCCGCCGCCACGGTCCGGGCTCCGGCCTCCCGCCTCCGCTCGGGGGGCAGGATGGGCGAGGAGGGGGCGGCTCGCCGGCGGCGCGGGAGGAGCTGGTAAGGGGTCCCCCCCTCCCTACAGAAACCAGCATCAGGGCGCCTTGCTGGAAACGCTTGCTGGAAACGCTTGCTGGAAAGGGCCGGGGGAGGGAGGGAGGGAGGGAGGGAGGCGGGGGGGGGCCTGCCGCGGTGTTGCTGGGCGGCAGTGAGTGAGTGAGTGAGGAGGGGGCCGCCGCCCGCCTCCTCCTCCTCCTCTCCTGGACTCGGCGTCCCAGTTAGGCGCTGCTGCTGCTGCTGCTGCTGCTTCCCCTCCTTGCTCCCAGGGCTGCGCGCGCGTAGAGGGAGGGAGGGAGTGTGGGGGGGGGACGAGTGCGGCTCCCTGCCCGCACATGCGCCTCGGGGGTTGCGGGGGGGGGCGCCCGCTCGCGTTCGCCCCTCTCTCGATTTTATAACATTTTTTTTAATTGCTTTTCCTATTCCAGTCGTTTGCATCGCGCGTTAAGGGAAGGGCGCCAGTATTTCTCTCTTCTATATAACTGGTTCATATACTTACGTTGACTTCCCCTCTCTCCCCCTCCTGTCCTTTTGGTAACTTTATTGTCATTTAATTTCTGGTTCGGTACAAAACTTCATCTGGAAACCAGGCTGCAATTCTTAAAAATCTAAATCGTTGATCTTAATAATGTTTCTGCCTTAATGGGTTGGGTTGGAACCAGACGTAGCCTTCAGTACTTCCCAATTTAAATTCATTTTTGGTAATATATTGCCCATGCCTGCCGTTCTCCCACAAATTCTGTATTCTCCTTTTGATTTACTAATGCCGTAAGTTTAGCCATACGTTCGCCCCTCTCTCGAGGCGCATTTCCCCCCCCCTCCGGATGCTCAGGACTCAACGATCACCCCCCCCCCCCACGGGCCGTTTATGCACGGGAGGTGTGGCCTTGGATTTGCCCTTCTTTCGATGCGCGTTTTCCCCATCTCCATCTCGGGGTCAAAACTCAACAACCCCCCCCCCCCCATGCAGAGTTCTGAGACTACGGATGGGGAAAAGGTGCATCTAGAGGGGCAAATTCAAGGCAAAACCTCCCGTGCAGAAATTACAGGCATGGGTTACCGCACTTTGTATTCCCGGCGATGCATTAAGAGTTTGAAAATGTTATTTAAAAACATCGCTTTAAAAGGGGGTTTTGGATACCACGGCTTATAAATGGTTGGAAGACGTCTTCGCAGCTCAAGGGGCCAAACAGTGCGAACAGGATTTTTTTATAACGTTTTCAAACTCTTAATACATCGCTGGGAATACATCGAAAGTGCGAACAGGATTTTTTATAACATTTTCAAACTCTTACTACATCGCTGGGAATGCAAGTGCGGTAACCCCCGGTCGACTGTCCCTTACTGCGCCTTTTGGGTGGGGAGCCTGTTTACGTTTCTCTTCCGTTGCCCGTTTGGGTTCAGGGGGAAGAGCCGAGCTGGTGGGTCTCTGGGTGTAGTGGTTCGGAGCGGTGGTTTGGAGCGGTGGACTCTGATCTGGAGAGCTGGGTTCGCCTCCCCGTGAGCGGCAGAGGCTAATCTGGCGAGCTGCTTTGGTTTCCCCACTCTTACACACGAAGCCAGCTGGGTGACCTTGGGCTAGTCACACTCTCTCAGCCTCACCTACCTCCCAGGGTGTCTGATGTGGGGAGGGGACGGAAAGGGGATTGTGAGCCGGTTTGAGTCTCCCTTAAGCGGGAGAGAAAGTCAGCATATAAAAACCAACTCTTCTTCTTCTTCAATGCATCTTCCACTTTTCTGCCCTCGCCGCCTCTACTCATGTGGGTGGGTGGAGAGACACTTCCCCCCCCCATGTCCCGTACTCTCACCTCCCTTTTATCTTTCTTTCCCGGCCAAGCGTGAATCTTCTGGTTTTCCTACCTACCGCCTTCCTTATCTGCTTCTGTTGGGAGGGGAAGGCGGCTGCGTGCTCCCTTCTCTCGCGTCCCCCTCTTAGATATGCAGTTAAGGTCACGGCTGCTCCATCTCTGCCCTGCTTGGCCAAGGCACACGGGACAGGTTGTCCTGCTTTTTTTTAAATTCTTTCCCCCCTGCTGAGTTTTTGACAAAAAGTGCTTCTTCCCCTCCCCCCAGGGGTCATCTGCTGAAGCTGGAGGGTGAGAGATTCAAAACTAATAAAAGGAAGGATTTCTTCACTCAACAGCATAGTTAAATTGTGGCACTCCCTGCCCAGGGTGAGGTGATGGCTGCCCACTTGGAAGGCTTTAAGAGGGGAGTGGACATGTTCATGGAGGAGAGGGATATTCATGGCTATTAGTTAGAATGGATACTGGTCATGCTGCATACCTATTCTCTCCAGGATCAGAGGAGCATGCCTATAATTTTGGGTGCGGTGGAACACAGGCAGGATGGTGCTGCTGCAGTCGTCTTGTTTGGGGGCTTCCTAGAGGCACCTGGTTGGCCGCTGTGTGAACAGACTGCTGGACTTGATGGGCCTTGGTCTGATCCAGCAGGGCTTTTCTTATGTTCTTAGGGTCCGAGCACTGTTATCCTGATAATTTGCTGCGGGATAACCTTTAGTTTATCTCTTCCGCCTCTGTTGTCACAGTATCATTTCCCTCCCTTTACCTTTCCCTGCCTTGCTTGAGAGGATATAATAATCGAGCATTTATGGAATGCATTGAAAGGATGGGGTGAAGGAGGGAGCAGCAGATCTCCCCTCCCTCTGCTTAGTGCCTATTCTTTTCAGGGCATGGTTTATAATGTGTTTTCCCACAGCCTTTGTCTTTGTAAACAGCTGGTATCTGTTCTCCATGAAGAAGAAACGGTCTCTCTATCTCTCCCCCCCACCCCATGAAGGCTAATTGTTGTTCAGCTTCAGCCCTGTTTCTGTTGGGGAACGGTTATAACCTTTTCCATGCCACTGAACACTTGTTGGCCTTGATTCACCCCCTACTGATTCACACACACACACACACCCCGCACTGAGCTGGCTGCATTTTGCTGCCCTGGCATGGTTGTAGCTCTGCCCACCAGCCTTCTCCCCCCTTCCTGACAGTTGCTGGGGACTGTTTGAAGGTGCCTGCAAAAAGCAAAGCAGCACAATAGTAGCATTTTTGCCTTAGCAGAAGGCATTTCCTTGAGGCTTGACAATGGGATTTATTTTATTTTTTAAAATTGTGTTGCCTTCTTGTTGCTCTAGATGCTTTGCAGTTCAGCTTTTTAAAAATACAATAAAGCCTCATTAATCCCCCCAGCCCATCCCCAGGAAATGCCTGCAGTTTTAACCCAGTTAAAAGCCCTCACAAATCGGTCTTACGGCCCCTCTTAAGATGAAGCTTCCTCCCGCCCTGAGCATATGCCACAAGGTGGGAGCTACTGTAGGAAAGGAACAGGCTGTAGTAGATGATGTAGAGGGCCTCCTTAAGTGGGAGAACTGTTGGAAGGTAGCAACCAGAAGACTGTAGTTGCTGTTATCCTTCATAAATATACACACGTGTCAGGGAATGTTTTATGGCAGGGGTGGGGAATGTCAGGCCCAGGGGCCGTTTAAGGCCCGCAAAATCATTTGGTGTGGTCCTTTGTGGGTCCTGGCAGATCTCCAGCTCAGAAGGATGTAAGACTGGCGATCCGCCCCCTCCCGCAGAAAGGAATAGCCTCTATTCAAGGCGGATGTGAGTTTGTTTTGCCTGCTTGGGGCTTGGTCGGCTAATTTTTAAGTTGATCATTTTGTATGGCCCACGAATGATGTTATAAATATCCAAATGGCTCTTGGCGAAAAAAAGGTTCCCCACCCCTGTTTTTTGGTAACATCCATAGAAATACAAAATCACAAAAGAGCAGCTGTTCCTTATATACCAGACTTCCACAGAAGTTAGAGAGCATCATGATAGTGCATCATGTTTCTGTATTCAGATTAAACAACAGTGCTGCTTTGGGTATTATGTACATACAGACCTGTATATGTGGTGGTGAATAACGTACTAGAAAAAAATCAGCAGAACCTTCAGATTTGACATATAATTATTGCATTGTCCTTCCATTTCACTCTCAAATTCACTTTTTTTTTTGACTGGTTAATATGACAGTAGGCTAATATCTTTGGCATGCTTTTTGGATGTAGAGGCATTTCACGCTAAGTTAGCAGGCAGAGAATATGAAATCTGGGCACTAAAAATCCCAAGCGTTGTATAGCATGCTGTCAGTCTATTTTTTGCCAGAATATATGATAATTTTATACAGAACTGAGAAAAGGAGGAAGATGGGCCCTTCCACAGGCATAACACCTCAACTAGCAGATAATATGTATATATATTTATTTATTGCATTTATCCTATTCTTTTGCCAAGGGCATTGGGGCTCCATACATTTTCCCCCCTGCTCCATTTTTTCTTTGCAGCAACCTTGTTAGGCTACATACCTGGTCACTCAGTAAGCTTAATGGGAAGTAGAAATGTCAACCCAGGTCTCCAGAGTCCACGGCTAACCACTTATACCACATAGCTCTTGTGTATAATGGGAAACTTAATGTTTTATGTGTAATGTGAAACTTAATCGTATTTCAAGAAAATACATGTTAAAAATTAGTTGTGTAGTAATGCATGTTTAGAAGACTAGTGTTACTTGTAACGTTTAGATGTTGTCCTTGAGTACTCAACGCAAAATTGTTTGCAGGCAGAATAGTTTTATTAGACCATACAGCCCATCTATCCCACAATGCCTACATGCGAGACATCACAGACAAAGCCCATGAATTCTGCACTACTCTAGTTCTAGAGCATACTCTGCTTTCAAACCCCATAAAATTTATTCTCTGTTGCCCATAATATGATGATGATTCAAAGAGTAATCCTAAGCATGTCTACTCAGAATCCGACTTCAATGGGGCTTACTCCCAGTAAAGTGTTATTAGGACTGGACTGTTTTGTTTGTTTCTTCCTTTATCAATTTTTAGGAATTTGAAATAATTTTCTAGCTCTGGCTTCTAAGTTTCTACCAGCTTGGATAAATTTAGATGGTTTCTGTTCTTTGGAAATTCAGATTCTGCATGGTGAATGAGTTATATACACATATATTTTTGCTGATTATACATATTCATCTTCCAAAGTGCACTTGGATTCTTTCTTTCTTTGGGTTGGAGTGGTGGAAAAACTTTCATGAGAGAAGGGTTTAGGTCTAGAAGAAATACCAATTAACCTGAAATTATTTCCACAAAAATAAGTTCAGTTGTTCTTTAAAGGGGAATCTTCCCACAAATGTTACCCCAAATGTTACAATAAATTATTGTGAATGGACGACACAAAACTCTGCAAGTTTTTTTCTTACACTGGTCTAGTACAGCTGGCTGAAGCACGGTTTCAGGTCACAGTGGATTGTTGCCTTCATCTTTTGTTGGATTGGTGCAGCCATGCCTGCAGAAATGCCTACAAAGGTGTGGTATATTCAGTATTGTCCACTAAAAATACAAACAACATCAACAATAAAAGCAAACTGAAAGGGGAAGAAGTACATCTGTGTGTTTTTTATACAAAACCAGACCTGTTCATCCAATGAAGTGTCATGACGTAGAGGCCATCAGTTTTTAGACAAAGTTTATTCTGTGGTAGGCTACACTAAAGCCTTTCTCTCTAGGCAACAGAGTTAAATTTGTAGCCTGGCACTGTATTTGTGGCCCCCTGGCAATTGGAAGCAATGGTCATTCTCTCAATCTTTTTGTAAACCCTTCTCTTACAAAACCTGTTTTCCTTACAACATGTATTCCAGAAATCTGCTTTAAAAAGTGAGCCAGCATGGTGTAGTGGTTAAGAGCCGCAGACTCTAATCTGGAGAACCAGGTTTGATTCCCTTGCTCCTCCCCATGAAGCCTGCTGGGTGACCTTGGGCTAGTCACAGTTCTCTCAGAACTCTCTCAGCACCACCTACCGCACAAGTGTCTGATGTGGGGAGGGGAAGGTGATTGTCAGCTGCTTTGAGACTGCTTTGAGTAGAGAAAAGCAGGGTATAAAATCAACTTCTTCATATTCCAAAACTAGTAAGAGACCAGACATGTCGATGTGTGAAATATACAGTTCTAAATTCAACCTTTTAGGCCTATTTTCCTTGTGACGGCAGGTATTCCTTGTTAACTACATTGTTCTACAGTTGCTGCGATTTAGGGGAAGTGTCTTGAGGGCGCAGAATGCAATCATGTCCTCAAGATATTTTATGAAGTCATGAATGCCTGAAGTATATTCTGAAGCCTGAAAGTTTAGATTCTTGGGATTTGTACTTAGCTGTCAAAGTTGTATGGTGTGGTGCAGTGGTTAAGAGGGCGAGTTACAAATCAGGAAGTTCCTGGTACAGATTTTCCCTGTCATGTTCTTAGGCCTTTCTTTTAATCCTCTGACTCTCCTTCTGTAATATGAGTTTAACGATAGTGTGTGAAGTTTCTATAACACTTGAAAATTATATACAGACGCCGAGCAATATTTTTATTTCAGTGAAAACCATTCCGTTGCCCAGGCTGCAAGGTACCTAGTTTGTGATATGTCTGTTTTAACAATCTGTTTTAGAATATTGTCAGTATTCTTGTCAAGATTACATTAAGTTTGATACATTTTTTGAAGAGAAATTAGGAAAGGAGATGTGAGCTGCTTTAGGTCCCCACAGAGGAGAAAACAGCATATAAGTAAAGAAAATAAACCTGTCACCCTCATTTTCAAAACAGCTAATTTTTTTAAAGTAAAATAGAAGTCGATTTATTAAATAATCTATGTATCTAAGAGCGAACATGTGGCCTCATCTCTGGTTATCTAAATCTGTGCAATGGGCCCACAGTGGCAGTAAACAGATGTTTCTGCAAACAGGGACCGCCCCGGTTAAAATAAAAATGATATTGGGGGGGTTAAATCCCCCCAACAACAAAAGCATTGTCTGCGCATGGGCAAAGATGGTGGAAACACTTGTCATAATTGTTTGCTTAAAGCATGGATTTCCTTATCACTGGCAGTGAGAAACCATCACAATGTTCTCTTATAACCATAGTAGGCTCTTTATTCTGCATATCAGGTCATTTTAATAGCTATACATAAAGTCTATGAGGGCAGAATCCTACCTTTCCATACCAAAAAACACCCTGGTTATTACAAAATGAGTTTATTTCTCAAGGAAGCATTGAGGGGATTTAAGGAAAGGTGCATTTAGCAACTATGAAGTATGTTGCTGCCAGCAGTAGCTCTACTTTAGATAACTTGTGTACATTTGTATCCCAATTACGTAGTTAATTCTCCTCTTACCCCCTAACATTTGTGCTACTGTAGCAAGGGGGATGCTATTGGGGGGGAGAATTTTGTCAGCACACACGAACAACAAGCATAACATATGTAACCGATACAGGATGGCAATTCTTTGTGGAGCAGCCCTAAACATCACTATGTGCCAATTCTCTACAGTGCAACAGTGTAACGATGCAAATAAAAGTATATCAAGCCCTAGCTCAGACAGTGTTAAAGCACAACCCTTTGTTTTCTCATGACTATTTCAACACCTACTTAATTATACCCACCATTTCCAATTTTATTGATTTCCAATTTTTTTTTTCATGACCAGAATTTCTGGGAAGTTTACATATATGCCCAAGATATATAATATGGCTTTAATGGATTTGTTAAAAGTAGAGAGTCAAACCGGGTCTGGAAATCACTCCACAAAATTGGTTCAATCCCCTAAACATTTATTATTTGTATAATTCAAGTTCAAAACAGCCAGGAAATTTTAGGCACGGGAAAGTGAAATATCCAGTTCCTTAGCAAAAATCTCCAGTTCTAGTTCATTAACAAAAATCTCAAAGAGCGGAGAGCCAGTTTTCAGGCTAGAGTTCAGGTTTGTTTTGACTCCTCTGTTTCAAGTCAAACTCTTGCTCTTAGCCGTTGTTACCCTTTGGACTCCTGTGGTTAATTGGTTATAATAGAGATTTCAGTGATGTGAAGGCCCATTCTGGCTTTTCTTCCTTTTCTGTTGGCTGTTTTGTTACGCTTTAATGCAGTAGGCTCATTTCTTCTATGCCATATGTGTTACATCTATGCCTACGGACTATGAAAGTCAGATGAAACTAGCCATAATATTCCCTGGGAAGCTTGTTGTGGTATATTAACTTTTTTTTTTTTAAAGCAAACCATCTTCCTCCTTATATGGATGCTCATGGAAGGTTATAAATAGATAGAGCATTTAAGGTATGTCTGGTAAAAGGAGCACTTTTCTGTTTATGGAAAGAGAGAGGAAGGCGTAAATGACTGTGATTTCACACCTAGCAACAGCTAGCGACAAATCTTTATCTGTATAGAGTTTTTGTAGCCCTTGCTTAGAAGATGATTGGTATAGGTTTTGCTAAATTTTTAATACCAGAAATAAGGGAGTGGCCTGAGTACGTGTTCTGATTTTTTACAGATTAGTCTCTGGCTGAACTTACTCCCCTTAGTGAAGGGTTCACGCTAGTGGTATTATTTTCCTTCTGATTTATCTTTCCTCTATTTATCATTCTGTACGTGTTCCCATAAATCCAAAGATTTTAATGTAGGTGGGTTATACAGAAGAGGTGTTGTAGTATTATATCTGTAGCGTGGAAGACTTGGGTTTGGTGAAGGCAGGCTATTTAATTTTGTTCAGCTAAGTAGTGTCTCAGAAGGCACTGCTACCCTTTCATCTCTTAATAAGAGACATATTTTGTTAAAGTAAAGGCTGAGAGTTCAGTGTTCTTTTGAAAGAGAAAGGTGCATGATTCTTGTCCTAGTTTGTTCATAAGAAATTACCAGTATACTGTGCACTCCACTGTAAATAACTGCAGATGTGTCTAGCACCCCCCCCCCAATATTCTAGCTGTGGTTAATTGTACCTATGGTATGTCCACATTTACAGGCTGAAAAAAATGTTTTCAAAAATCTCTCTAGAGGCAGTTTTTATTTGCCACAAGCAGCTGGGCTAGACCCATCTTATGGTCCACTGTGGAGGGGAATGCCTGTTTTACAGCAGAGATTAATTCTGAACATATGAAATTGCTCTATAGTGAGTCAGACCCTTGGTCTTTCAACCTCAGCATTGTCTACTCTGACTGGCAGCGGCTCTCCATTGTCTCAGGCAGAGTTTATTCATATCACTTACTACCTAATACTTTTAAATGGAGTTGCTGGATGTGGGACCTTCTGTATGCAAAGTGGATGCTCTTATCACTCCGCCTGTATGGGTAATGCGGGCTATGGAAAACTTGGGAGTATGGTCTTGGAGGAATAGCTACAATAGAGAGGAATTACCTGCTTCTGAATAGCTCTGAAAAAACAATCCCCTTCAGAGAAAACAGATATTCCCATCCAGCCGCTAACACTGCTATCTTAGTACAGGCCTCACGGATTCATAGACACATGAGGTGGATTAAATAGGCGAGCAAAGAACACTGAGCAGGTGGCAGTTGCTTAGACTTTAACCCAGGGGTGGGGAACCTCTGGCCCACGGGCCGGAAATGGCCCGCGAGCTCATTTTATCCGGCCCGCCTGCTGAGGCCAGGAGTTTCACGGCCCGCCTACCGAGGCCGGGAGCTCTATGGAGCTAGCTGTCGCTAGCCAGGGCCTCCTCTTGGCACTTCGAGCTTTCCTGGGAGGCAGGAGCGCATGCCTGCCCTGAACCTTCTTCCCCCTCCCAGCTTGCCTGTGTCTGTGTGGTGGGGCGATCCCCCGACTGCACCCCTTTGCCACGGACTAATGCTGCTGGGGCCGCCGAGGCTCGTTCCACCAGGGCCTTGCGCTGCCGGCTCGGTGGGCCCCTGTGTGTGTGTGTGTGGGGGGAGAAGCTGGGAAGGTATCCTTTCTGGGAACCTCTGAAATGGACTGAATATACTAGCCTGGTTAGGCAGAAGGATCAGTCTTCTACCCATGGGGAGTTTAAACTTGTGCTTATAAGATAAAAAAAAATACATACCAAGTGAAAAGATTAATGTTGAGGAACTGATGAAGCATGAAACAGCCGTCTTCCTCACCTGTCTGACTTCTGATGATTATATTATTGCTAAAGAAGAAGAAAAAATATTGTTAGAATTATTATATACATGGTGATGTGTTTACTTACCTATATTTATAACCAGGACTATACACTTACCTGTTTGTATGCACCTACTTGTGAACAATACATGTGACTTTGTAATTTATGACCTGTGCTTTGATATGACTTTTGAATTATGGTGGTAATATTGGAATTATATTGAAATTGCTTGGAATATTTGTTTTCTGTGTGAATTTTGGTTTAACTATTATATACATAGAAGTGTCTATTTTTGTACTAACCTCCAGGTGGTGGCTGGAGACCTGGCAACCCTAGCCCCCCCTCCACCGCCGGGAGATTTACGCCTGGTATGGCCCCCAAATGATGTTATAAATATACAAATGGCCCTTGGCAGGAAAAAGGTTCCCCACCCCTGCTTTGACCGATGGCAACATAGATTGCTTTCGAGAGAGTGGGTTTTGACTCTGGAAGCTGCTAGTTCAGACCCTTTGTTAGCAGAACTGATCAGCCTTACCTCATTCTTCACTGGTGGCCATCAGTATTGTGATCAGAGTGTTTGAGACTATTCAAGTTCTGTTGAGAATCAATCTTGGTGTTGGCAGCTGAGACAACCTTGCCCCTTTTACTGGCTGAATAATCAGTGTGATTCTGAAGGAGGACAGGGTACTTGAAAGCCATATATCTGCAATCCGTTGGTACTTACTCAAATAACAGAACCTTGATGCTGATTCTTCAATCAGCTGTGGCTGGCTTCCAATTTTCCTTTTTCTGAAGAAGGTTACTGAACCAGTAAGAACTCTTCACCTTCAATGTTCTTCTTGAACAAACACGGGATTTCTGTGCCCTTGCCAGTCTGAATTTTTGAAGACCAGAGGCAGTGGAAAAAATAAATATAATCACTAAATAAACTGAATTAAAAATGCTTATTCATAAATGGAAAAAACCACACAAATAAATGGTTTTGAGAATCAATTATATAAGTGAAGTATTGCTGTGTATTAGTTGAAAATGGAACACTAAGGTACAGTGTGTTAGCCAAACCTCTTTCAACAATTCAAACAATTTGTTAATAGGGACATGGTATAATACTGAATGGGAACCCCCAGGAGTAGCATGGGGGATTGGAAGTCTCCTTCAAAAAGGGGGAATCTATAGAGAACTCTTGGTATTTTTAAAGAATGCAATCCATCCTCATTTCAATTAATGCATCTCAGCTACAACCACATTGTGGAACTTAAAAATAATTTTTAAGATAACGACACCCTGTGAGGTAGGTGAGGCTGAGAGAGTGTGACTTGCCCAAGGTCACCCAGATGGCTTCATGTGGAGGAGTGGGGAAACGAATCCAGTTTACCAGATTAGCCACCGCTCATGTGGAGGAGTGGGGAATCAAACCCGGTTCTCCAGATCAGACTCCACTGCTCTTAACCACTACACTATGCTGGCTCTTAGATAAGATAAGATCCCGTGAAGGATAAGATAAGATCCTGTAAAGGATCAGGGGGTAGGGAAATAAAGCAACTTGGAAATTTCTAATCTTCTCCATGTTTCTGTTGGCTCTTAGATGCTTGTGTGTGTGTGTGTGTGTGTGTGTAAAGTGCCGTCAAGTCGCAGCCGACTTATGGCGACCCCTTTTTGGGGTTTTCATGGCAAGAGACTAACAGGTGGTTTACCATTGCCTTCCTCTGCACAGCAACCCTGGACTTCCTTGGTGGTCTCCCATCAAAATACTAACCAGGGCTGACCCTGCTTAGCTTCTGAGATCTGACGAGATCAGGCTAGCCTGGGCTATCCAGGTCAGGGCACCTTAGATGCTTAAGTATGTCCATTCACCTCTTCATTGCTTTTATACCTTTTGAATGGATATTCAGTTTTCTGTTTCCCTAGAAGGTTATGAGCATGCTCAGTCTTGTCAGGCTTGGATGGGTGTGTTAAATTTACAAACTAATTTTTCCCCTGGGAATATTCCTAAGAATGCAGAAAAACCATACATTGTTTATGAGTGACCCCATTTTCTGCTGTGCTGATAGGCACTCAGCCATGAACTTTGATATGAAGGAAAACAATATGGCTACAATGGCCTATGAGATGTGTGTGTACACATTTCCTTGTATAGATTTTCTGGGAAGAGGTTTGATTTGTGTAGATTTGAAGAATAGATTGGTGCAAATTTGGGCATATAAGAGAGGGCCTTTTCAGTGGCAGCCCCATGATTGTGGAAAAACCTCCCCAGGGAGGTGTGCATTACTTTTACACTTCAGGAGGAAGTTGAAGACAGATGCAGTCCTAAACAAAACTATTTTTTTATTTATTAATTGAGATTTTAAATTGTGGTATTTTAATCTGTTTTTATTATCATTGTTTTATTTACACTGTAAGCTGCCTTGAGTTCTACAAGGTAGACAGGTGGCTAATTAATTTTAATTAAATAAGTAAATCATGATTATTCAAAAGTTGCCAGTTCTCCAATTCCATATAATTAGGAAAGACTTTAAATAATTTGTCTCATGCTAAGGCAATATGAATATTGTTCATAGAGATCTGCTAACATAATAGAAAATCAGCCAAGTCAGTAAATCAACCAAGTCAGTAAGGTCATTGCAGTGAAAATGATCTAGGTTAGGGTTATGGTTAGGTATTTTATCTTAAGTTCATATTTAATGTAGGAAATGTGAACATGATTTTTTGTAGGGCTAGCTGGTAACAAAGTGGTGAAAACATGTTTTGATGTTGCACAAGTACACTTCTGATGGATTCATGCCCAAACCTCTCATAGTAGAATATAACATTCATACAGTGGTTTCTCACCTTCTGTGTGTGTGTGTTTTTTTTAAAAAAAAAACTCAGAGCAATGCAATTTCTGTATGCCACAAGAGACACAGTTACAGATACACTATAACAAGGGGTTTGCTTTTTAGAAAGTTTACGGTTCTATCACACTGTGACAAGAAGGATTTTGCTTTTTGGAAAGTAGTTGGTGATGCAAGATTTCTAATGGACAATCAGCACCTGTAATTTAGATCTGTATCTAATGTGCCACATTGTTTCAGTGGAGAAAACCCGAGCTTGTTGGTACAGCCCTGAGTAAAGAGAGCTTGTGGGCTCAAAGAACAGTTGCCCTGTATTTGACATCTTAAAAACAATTCTTTTGAACAACCCTCTGCAAAGGTAAGTGGAAGGTCAATTGAAGTATTGAATGTCATTGAAATTAATATGGGAAACACCAAGTGAAGGAACAGGCAAATAAGAGCCATTACAGGTTTGGGGATTGTGGACCTAGTTTGCAACTGCTGTTGGAAAAGCATCTTCAGAATTCTCTCCACTATTTTTACAAAATGCTGTTAGTAGAGTGATTTATAGGGGGGGGGAAAACCCATTTTCATTTTATATTTTCTGATTTCAGGCTGGACAGTGAAATTAATGAATATGTTCAAGCACAATCTGGTCAGTGTCTGTGTTCTTGAAAGTTTCTGATAGGTCATCTCAACTGTGATACTTAAAAAAAAATTCTATCCCGTCTTCCCATGTGAATGGGCTCAAGGAGGCTTACAATCAGTCTAATACAAACAGAATAAAACACACAGTGATGTTTCAAAAATAATCCGCTCAAGCCCTGTTAAAAGGCCTGGTGTATGACACTGCCTTGCATCCCTTTCTAAACATTTGAAGAGAAGGCATCCTTCTCACCTCCCTTCCATAAGGTGGATGCATCAACTGATCTACATGAAAAACAGCACCAAGTAAAGGATTGTCCATGAAAAGAACTGTATGTGTCAGCAGTAATATTAGATTTGAGTCCAGTAGCACCTTAGAGACCCACAAGAGTTTCAGGGTATAGTCAAAGCTCCCTTCCTCAGACCCAGTAGAATAGGAGTGGAGATCTAAGTCTTTTTATCCCAGTCAGAAGGCAGGAGGGAAGTAGTAAAGAATGCTTGTAAAGGATGCAAAGGTACAATCAGGGCTGGTGCCAGTGATTTTTGTGCTCTAGGCAAGGCTAACTACTTGTGCCCCCCTTTGCTAACCAATTTTCAAAAAGAGATGACTTGTAGAAAAATAAAAGCACAAAAACTTTTATAATTAATTATATTCCATAGCATTGTTGTGGTGTGTGTGTATGTTAAATGCCATCAAGTCGCTTCCGACTCATGGCAACCCTATGAATGAAAGTCCTCCAAAATGTCCTATCTTTGACAGCCTTGCTCAGATCTTGCAAATTGAAGGCTGTGGCTTCCTTTATTGAGTCAATCCATCTCTTGTTGGGTCTTCCTCTTTTCCTGCTGCCCTCAAGTTTTCCTAGCATGACTGTATTTTCCAGTGACTCTAGTCTTCTCATAATATGTCCAAAGTACGACAGCCTCAGTTTACTCATTTTAGCTTCTAGGGTCTGTTCAGGCTTGATTTGATCTATTACCCACTGATTTTTTTTTGACAGATTGTTAAGTACCAGATTGTTGTGGTACTTATCTTAAAATAAAAATATAAATTGTCAGTTTCAATTTTTTCAAGAAACGAATTGTTTAAAACTGTGCCCCTCAAGCCAGTTCTGTGCCCCTCTGAGGACTGTGCCCTAGGCGACCGCCTAGTTTCCCTAATGGTAGCACCGGCCCTGGGTACAATGTATATTGTAATCAGCTTGATTAGAGCAGAGGGGAAATGCTTGGGGGAAGAAAATTAGCATGTGTAATGAGATAAAAATCCCATGTCCCTATTCAGCTTTGGGGGGGGGGGAGGTCCATTGTTCTGAACTTGTGAATTAACTCGAGTTGATTCATCCCACCTTCTGACTAGGATAAAAGGACTCAGATCTCCACTTCTATTCTGCTGTGTCTAATTAAAGTTTATACCTTAAACTCTTTTTTGGTCTCGAATGTGCTACTGGACTCAAATCTAACTGACTTCCTGCTGACCATGTAGTGAAAGGAAGTAATTGGATCCAGCTTGTTACGTATTTTTAAATTCTTACTAGAAGAATTTTATATATGGATATGAATTTAGTAATTACATTGCTTGGAATGATTAGCTTCTCAGACTTTCTTAAGCCAAAATAAAGCAGTAAAGAAATTTGGGCAAAGTACTCAGAATCAAAAGTGGATGTCTGTTCTTAGATACAGTGCCAAGTACACTGCTACAGTGAGTTTTCCATTGTGAAAATATAGCAGACTACCACCCTTAGATACCCCTAAGCTAGCCTAAACTTGACAGATCTCAGAAGCAACGCAGGGTCAGCCCTGGTTAGAATTGGATGGGAGACCTCCAAAGAATACCAGGGTCATGACGTGGAGGCAGGCAATGGCAAATCACCTCTGAAGTCTCTTGCCTTGAAAACCCTACGGGGTCGCCATAAGTCAGTTGTGACTTGGCGGCACACACACACAGCAGGTTTCCAAAGATTCAGTGGGCTGCAGTTTTGGCTGTGAGGGTAAAATGTTGCATAGCATAACAACTTTGTTCTAGTTCATTCATTACATGGGATTGGGATTGTTCTTAAATGAAGCTGGAGTGAGATTTCCCACCTGCCCGTACACCACCCTGGTCACCTGTAATGTGAATCTGGCACTGTAAACATTCATTCACATTCATATTGAATCACATGGAGGCCCAGTTTGCATGCCAGGTGAGAGATAAATCAGTAATCCAGTGGAAGATAATGCTGCTCCAGCAGATGCATTAACTAATAACTCTCTTTCATCAAAATAGACGTTTTGTATGGTCGTTCTTTTATCACCCTCACCCCTGCCTAATGCCATCAGTGAAGATATGTAAACTACTAACACAAGGCAATTCCTGCTCCTTCTTCACTTCTTTGTCCCTTCAGAAGCTACTCTGACTGGATTGAGAGGAACATCTTGTTGATCCATTAAATAAGCTACTTTTGCAACCATTGTCATGGCTGAAGGTCTTAATTACACCAAAAACCTGACTACAAAGTGGAAAAATAGTGTAATGTTTTTTTAACAGTTACAAATCTTGGTTAAAGCTTGTATTGTCATTAGCTGAAAACTTTTGAGATGTATTTTTTGTATGTTTCTGTAAATTGTAGAGCATGGCCTTACCGATGAGTTACCGAGGAGAGTGAGTGACTATAAACTGGATAAGGCTGCTTATATGATTTGACTTCCTGAAGTTGTAGATGGTTTTCTCAGCCAGCTGGTTGGAGGTAGTGTCATGTTACAGGTGAATGCTAGGATTGATTGAACTGCTACGGTAGTATCAAAGGATATGTTCTTATGTACCAAGATGTTGGCATGCATGTGGTAGATGGCTAGAGCCATAAAAACAGCCTTTTATTAGGATAAGACAAACAGTGATTGCCTTTTTATAAAAAGGGAACTTGAAAAATATTGCTTTCCTTTAACCTATTTAGTGCTTTTAGAGTCTTTTTTTTAGCTTTGCACCATACCTCAAAGGAAAGACTGTCTTAATTTTACTCCCTAGCCAAGAGGTGAAGTATTTTTCTATCACATTCTCAGAGCTGTAGTTACAACATTTCTTCTTCGGGATAGTCTTGAAACTTTTGTTGTTTAAACACATTCTGTTGAACATTTTGTTGGCTTCAGTCTCATGTTCTATAGGAAAGGGTTCAGATTTTTAGAGCTCCAGCTGGAAACAAGTTATGTGGTATGGGAACAGAAATATATCTGAAAGGCCCTAAGATAGGAAAAATAATAGTGTTATCCTATAGACTGTAGGCAGTCATGTAGAGAAGATAATGGTCATTTCTAGGCAGTCATATAGAGAAGATAAGGGTCATTTCTAGGCAAACTTCATTCTAGGGTGCAAAATATCCTTTGTAGCTAATAAATGTAACATTTCTATATTTCCAGTATACAAAGGAATTCACATACATTCTCTGATAACATGGGTTGCAATAACTGAGTCTCAGTGAGAAAGGTGGACTATAAACAAACAAACAAACAAACAAATCACCATGATTTTCCACTCCTATTTGATGTTTTCCAACTCCTGAGATCTACAGAAGCCATAGTTTTCAAAACATGGATATTGATTGCTCTACCAGTCAGACAGTGTGGACACTCTCTTTCTTAAAGAGAAACTATACTATCAGAGGTTTGGGCAGACCATTCCTGAAGGGAAGGCCCCTTTTAGAAATGTTTTTAAAACTTTAAAAATTTAAAAAAGGGGGAAATGCCCCATAGCAAGCAGCGAGGCTGCACCCCCCAAAAATGGGGGTGCAGCCCCGCTGCTGCTCAAGGGGAAGTTCCTGGGATGAAAGGGCTGTGGAGGCGGCCTAAAGGCAAGCTCCACCCCCAGGAACACCCCCTCCATGCCGGTGCAGCCTTTCCCTTCTGGGAAAGCCGTGCCAGCAAGGCTGCACTGTCAACAGGGGCCGGTGGGGCCAGAAGCTGGCATGTTTGCCCCCCACCAGCGTAGGTGCCACCTTATTCCATGATAAGGTGGCACCTACGCTAGCGTGGGGTCACTCCTGCTCATAAGGAGCTTGCCCCCCTTCAGGAATGGGCTCAAAGTTGTACATTAATATATTTTTAATTGCAACCTGTTAATGTTTACAGACATGCTAGGAAAAGCTGAGGGCAGCAGGAAAAGAGGAAGACACAACAAGAGATGGACTGACTCAATAAAGGAAGCCACAGCCCTCAATTTGCAAGATCTGAGCAAGGCTGTCAAAGATAGGACATTTTGGAGGATTTTCATTCATAGGGTCGCCATGCGTCGGAAGCGACTTGGCAGCACTTAACACACACACACACACACAATATGTTTACAAGAAGTACATGTATTTTAAAAATGGGAATGTTAATTAAATCAGTGCTTTAATTCCTATTATTTAAATTCTGTTGTTTTTTGACAATTTCAATCATATCCTATCATATGGTAGAAAGTTCAATCCTTAAACTGTTATGTCACCATGAATTTTAAATTGGTTTTCCCACATTTATATTTGCTGTGTTTGCACTTAGATTCTGTTCTGTAATGATCATTCATGTACTGAGTGACTCCTATATAAATATTCTTTTGTTTTCTTTGTTGTTGGGATATAAAGGCTTTGTTTTAATAAGAGTAGAATGCTACAGAATGGATCTGTTACCTATTTTTCTGTCCGTGGCCAACTATACATAGGTTAATATTTTAAAGCTGTTGAATCGTTTCACTAGTACTGCATTACCCTATTTGATGTTAATCATTCATGTTAGTGAAAAGAGCTGCAAGAGGTGGATCTTCCTTTAAATAGACTGCCAAGTATTTTTAACTAACATCAAGTTTGAAAGTTATTTAGAGAATGTAGTGGGTGGCAAAGTTTGGTAGTGCAAATGAGCTCATCTCTGAAATGAGAAAACGTTGGTGTTATAAAAGTTTTTGACTTTCCGAAACTAACAATGTGTAGAAACTGAAAATTTTCTAACATAATTTTAGATTGAGCATGTCATTTTCTCGTCAGTATGGAGAACTATCCTGCAGTTTAATTTTAGCCAGAATATATTATAGGATTATAAACTTTCCTCCCCTCCTCAGCAATAGTACTGTTTCTCTGATCCTGTATAGTCAGCTCTATAGTCAGTAGGTGGGGCACCCTATACCGTAATCTAGGCCATAAGATTACGTGATTCCTCCATTTGCATTCAATAAGTGATCTCTGTTACTCTAGATATTCTGATTTGACTCTAAAATGGATCGGTGGCTTGTAGTTGAGCAGTATTGGGTCTAATGATTGGACTCCAGATTTTAAGGGTATTTCAACTAGTTTCAGCTCGTCAGAGCTCAAAAACTAAGCAGGGTCGGCCATGGTTACTGTTTGCATGGTAGACTGCCAAGGAAGACAAGGCTTGCTATGCAGAAGAAGGCAGTAGCAAAGCACCTCTGCTCATCTCTTGCCTTGAAAACCCCATGAGTGGTCACCATGAGTCATTCGCAAGTTGACAGCACTTTATTATTGAACCAGCACGGTGTAGTGGTTAAGAGCGGTGGACTCTGATCTGGAGAACCGGGTTTGATTCCCCACTCCTCCACATGAGCGGCGGACTCTAATCTGGCGAACCCGGTTGGTTTCCCCACTCCTACACATGAAGTCTGCTGGTTAACCTTGGGCCTAGCCACAGTTCTCTCAGAACTCTCTCAGCCCCACCTACCTCACAAGGTGCCTGTTGTGGGGAGAGGAAGGGAAGGTGATTGTAAGCTGGTTTGAGACTCCTTAAAGGTAGAGAAAATCGTGGTATAAAAGCCAACTCTTCTATCATTGCTACCACTGTTTCAAAATTAAGTCTTGTGAACTACTCTGGATGGCTTGGGAATGATGGGTTGTCTTACGCTGTATTGCAGTATATTACAGAATTATGTCTTGCTCCCTCCTGGCAGTATAATTTTTTTCACTAATATGGTAAGCTTCAATAATTATTTGTATCAAACATTTATAAGCATGATCAAATCCACTGAAAATAGCTTTGCCATGGTTTTAACTACAGTGTTTTTCAAAGGTGAATATGCCTTTAGTATTAATCTTTTTACTACTGTTTTGTCTCCTCTGCATTTTAGCTGTGGCCCCAAACAGTTAAAAGGCAAGCAAAATAATCAGTACTGTTTTCCTTGAATGAATGAAGGATTGGGTCGTCCCCCCCCCCCGTCCAATTAAATTTTTCCTGCTAGGACTAAGAAAAAATGTTAACATGTTTTGAAGGGTGTTTGTCCATCTGGAATTCCTTGTGTGCGGTCTTTTTAATCAGATCAGGTGGTTTTCAAGTCTCTATTTAGAATAATTTCCTTCAAACCTTTCTAAACGTTCAAATAATACAATCCGTTGATTCTCTGCCCTTGCCTTTCAGGAAACTGGAGCGTGTGTTGCATGCTTTGAATGAAATGTGAAATGGAAATGTTTATTCAACACTCTAAAGTTTTAAGTTAACTCTTAAGTTCCATTTTGCTAAGTTTTGTATGTGCAGAGCTGTTGTGTTTGAAAATTCTACCACCACACCTAGCTCCACCTGTCATATGTCTTTGCCCTTATCTTTTGTTTTCATGTCTTTCTACCTGTAATAACAGCAATTTAACTTCCTTAAAAAAAAAAATTCATTAATTTCTTAAGTGTTGGAAAACATTTCTGTTATACAGGGTGAGCATGTTTAAGTTTAGAAAACCATTAGTGGAAGAGCATTCCAATCTCTAAAGTCTTCCCTTTTTGAAAAAAGAAATTAATGATGGCGTGGAAGGGTTTTTCTGTGGTAGAATGCCTTCTCAATCTTGTAATTCTGAGATGAGATGGCCATCTCAATTTGAATACTTACTGAGAGATTCTTGTAAATCAAAGCTTCCAGTACCTTCATAAAATGGAGCAGCAGATAGCTGCTTGCTTATTCACTTCAGGCAATTTATGGTGGCCTTCAGTTGAGTGGGTGGGTAGGGAAGTTTCTCCCTTCTTTCCGGAATGTTTGTGCCTCAAGTGGCAATGGGAGCGAATGACTTGGGATACTCTTCATAATGCTGAATAGAATAGAATATTTTATTACTGTCAAAGACCAGCAAAATTAGATATGCTAACAAACAATTCTAAAAGTATATATGTAAGGTACCATTAGGGTTGCCAACTGCCAGGTAGTAGCAGGAGATCCCCTGCTAATTCAACTGATCTCCAGCCGATAGAGATCAGTTCACCTGGAGAAAAATGGCCGCTTTGACAATTGAACTCTATGGCATCGAAGTCCCTCCCTTACCCAAACCCCGTCCTCTTCAGGCTCCACCCCCAAAATCTACCGCCGGTTGCGAAGAGGGACCTGGCAACCCTAGGTACCATGAAAAATACAATAAAAGTATAAAACTAGAGGATGTATACACTAGGGCTGCAATCCTGAAGGGGGGGGGAATGCCTTAGGAGCTGGCACTTATGCCATCCTAGAGGTAAACATCCCAATGCCAGGGAATTCCCAGAAGGGAAAGCCCATACCGATGGGGGAGGGGGTTCCTGGGGCATTCCTGTGGGTAGAGCTTCCTTTTAGGCAGCTTCCTAACCTCTTTGGACACAGGAACACCCCCTCGAGCTGCAGCATGGCTATGCCACCTTTTTTTGGTGGTGTAGCCTCGCTCTTTTCAATGGGGGCTGCCTAACTGCCCCCCCTTCAGGAATGGGCTACCTGACAGCACTGCACCTGGGTATACTCTGGCAGCTGCGTAGAATCTTGCAAATGTGTTCAAGGGATGTTCATTATACTTGTGGATGTGGTATAAGATCTGCCTATGTGTAAAACAGATGAGAGAGACCAAGAGAGAGAAAAGGAAGCATTGTTTTTTCTGAATTTAAAAACAAGGAGAACTGAAAATGCAGTTGGTTGAAACTTAAATACCGCTGTTGCTATTTGCTGTTCTGATGCAAAATCTGTGGTTGGCAGTCTGCTTTCGGAGTCTGCTTGCTTCTAAAGTCCTTCCCTTGTATGTTTTTCAAGTAGTTGTTATGAATAAGACCCCTACAAGTCTCTAGGGCTTTCTTCTTTCCAAAGGAACTGAAATCCCCTTCCTTGGATTTCTGTCTACTGAGGGGCGCATAAAAATATTGATCTGATGTTGCAGTCCTGTTAAAGACTCCAGAGTTACTTTATTATAAGCTGCAGTGAGGTTAGTAGCACATCCAAGTAAACATGGGAAGGGCTGGACCTGGGCTATAAAAGTGAAATTAGGGAGTATTTTTGCACTTAATAAGGAAGAACTAAGCTTTTGCCTTTGCAGCTGGTGTGTGTGTGTGTATGTAGTACAAATCCCATCTCACAGACTGTTGTAAAGGTGAAATGGATTGTGTAAATGTCCTGATCTGCTTTCACAAGGGTGAGATACATATCTATTACCTTATGTGGGAAAATAACAAAAATCTTAATGATAAATAAGAAAAATGCAATGCAAAATTTGCACATAGAGAGAACCAATTGTGCTGACAGCAACCCATGTATGTAATGTTTGGGCTAGGTCTGGGTGGTATGAGTGGTGGCTTTGGGGCTGTGGTGGCTTCTAGCAGTCCTGCTTGCCTTACAGAAACAGAAAATATGAAACCAAACTGCCTATTGATGAGAGCAAGTAAAAGGCTGGATTGATATATTTGATAATAGAACATGTCTGTAGTGGGTATTGGGAACTGTGAAAGATGGCAGATTGGCTGTATGTTGTGTAAGCTGTTTAGGGCTTTATAGATTAAACTAGTATGTCCAGTTGGGCTTGGAAAGTGGTAGTTGGGTACCAGCATTGACTGTATGCCTTTATGGTTATGCTCTTCCCTTCCCATCCAATTGCAGGAAGTGGTGCTGGGGAAGTGTTGCTTGGCTCTGTGGCAATCATGCTGTGGGATTCTGTAGCAGCCACCTTGTCCCCTATGCTATTTAACATCTATTGTGAAACTACTGGGGGAGATCATCTGGGGGTTTGAAACAAGGTGCCTGCAAAAAGCAGATGACACCTAGCTCTACCTCACTCCAACTCCTGAACTGAATGTGCATGTTCTGAGGAGGTAATGAGGTAGATCAGAACCAATAAACTGAAGTTAAATCCAGACAGTAATAAAATGTTGCTAATCAATGCAGATTTTTTTAAATCTTGATTTGGCCACGGTGATCCATACACTGATCTCATCCAGGTTAGATTACTGTAACACACACACTGTGTATGGTACTGCCTTTAAAAACAACCCAGAAACTTCAGCAAATACAATACCTGGTGACCAAGCTATCATGGGGGCTGGAAACAGAGGATGTGTCGTTCTGTGATGAAAAATCTGCATTACTGCCAGTTTATTTCCAGGTGCAAATCACAGTTCTGGTTCTTACCATTTCAGGCTTTAAGTGGCTTGTGCCAAACAATTTGAAGGGCCACCTTTCAAGCCTGCCAGTTAAGAGCCTTCTGTCAAGCCTTGCTTTCTGTACACTCCCCACCCTGCCACTGCAGAGATGAAACAGGCGATGAATAGATACAGGACTTTCTTAGTAGTGGCACCTCACAGTTACAATCTGTTCTCCTGGGGTTCACTTGGTGTGTCCCATACTGTTGTTTAGTTGCCAGGTTAAAACATTTGTCTTTATCCTGGGTTTAATTGACGTTTTCCTATCCTTTTTTGTTTTTATGGCCTGACTTATTGTTTTAAGCTGTTGGTATCTTTGCTATTGATGATGTTTGTTTGTTTATTTATTTGCTTTGTTTATTGTCTGGAACCACCGGAAAGCAATGAAGCATAGCATAAGTATTAACATGACGCATTAAGCGGTACAGAAATTACATAATACAATCCTTTGTACAGTTTTACCTGAGCAGAAAAGCTCTCTTGAATAATTCAGTTTTGCATAGTTTTATGATTTTTATCTTTTTGCTTTTACTTTGAGCTTCTTTCAGCAGGTATCTAGAGAGGTACTCTACAGTATAATTTTATAGATCATGATGGGTAGCCATGTCAGTCTGTCTGTAGCAGTAGAAAAATTATAATTATTATAATTTTATAATAATAACAAATGCAGTATATATAACAATATTGCCTTCTTAATTGAAATACTTGTATGCCCACACTTTAAAATCCTTATTTTTGATTTATTGTCTTTGCACCAATATAGGAGATGTTAGGAGATGTTAAAACTGCATCGTATGAAAACTGCAGAGAGCAAGAAGAAATATATAATGGACAGCCGTCATTAAAAATCTGTTTTAATTTAACAAAGGATCCTGTTTGCAAATCCTTGTCAGTTTCCTTGCAGCTATTTAGCTTTTGTATGATCTTAGCATATCTGCCCAATTGAAAGGTCCCTTTTTTAAGCTTATGAAAAATGGTTTCACTAGTAATAAGCTAAGGTTTCTGAATGTTTCTGCATATTCAAGTACTTTCAGGTTCATGTTTGGGTTATGTTTCGGGCTTATGTGGTACAGCATGATTTTCTATTATGTCACCAGTAGTGGAATTGCTGAATGCTTTGGAGAGCTCTCTTCAGTAGTAAGTAGATTTAAAATAAGGTCAGTTCCCATACTTACTGAGCTCTTGTGTAACCATAGTATATCCTCCCCGATTGAAGGGTTGTAATAAAAGGTTTGGGTTTTTTTCCCTTCATCATCCTGATGTTTTTATTCCTTTGAAGCTACCCATTTTACATGTTATATCAAGGCAATTTAATAGTAGGAGCCAAGTTAGAATTGTGGAGAACTGTAAATACAAATCTCAACTGTTTAAGTGAGAATGAGAACTTAGAAGGGAAAGAAATGTGCATCCACCATCTGGCTCATAATAATTATATAAATTAAAGCTGTGTTTCTATGGTCTGCTTTCAGGCAATTTTTACTAACATAATGCGTACTTGATCCTTCCAGGGAACGTAATCTGGCCTTATTCTGTGGGATGATAACATCACCATATACTGTGCAACATAAGCCATTTGTTAAACAAGAACCACAGGAAACTGTTCTGTTCCCCTGTAGTAAATATTATATAACAGTGTGCCATGCTGAAAAAGTGGGAGTCTCTAGAGCAATGGTTCCTAACCTTTTTTTTAGGCCATGCGCCACCTAAGCATCTCTAAAATCCTGATGCCCCCCGTGACATTGTCACCAGCTGACCTCCGTGCACATTCTGATTTTAATTTTAAAAATGTGTATGTCACAATATATATATACACACACACACATGCAGGATGGTACTGCTGCAGTTTTCTTGTTTGTGGGCTTCCTAAAAGCACCTGGTTGGCCACTGTGTGAACAGACTGCTGGACTGGATGGGCCTTGGTCTGATCCAGCAGGGCCTTTCTTATGTTCTTATGTTTTTATATACTGTATATGAGGCCCCTAGAACCATAAGAAATGCAAAAACTTCACTGTTAATAACTCATTCTCAAATTTCCCCCCTTAAAAATCAAATTGCCCCATGTTGGGAACCACTGCTCTAGAGTTTGTTACATATATTGGCTTCTCTTTGTGGCTATTAGTGGAACAACTTTCTAATTTTCCTTCTGGTTTGTCAGGATCACGCTTTTACTCATCCAGTTCTTCTAAAAGTTAAATTGACTCTCCCCTTGTCTCTGGGTAAGTGGTGTTTGATTATATGAATGTCACTGGTTGTGATTATCCAGAAGGATAATCTTGTAACGAATGCTGTGCAGCAAGTTTTTCTTTGAATCTTTTCCCTGCAACTCACTTATTGCACTGTATCTTTTTATCACATGATTAAAAATAGATTGGGTGAGGAGTGGATGAGAAGGTGAGCAGACTGCTTTCCCCTGGAGAAGGCAGTGTTACTCTCTGCTGTAAGTGATGAAGCGACATCAGCAGGGCTGCTCTTGTGTTCGCCTCTACAGAAAGTGCAGTTGAAGTCCCAAAGTGGAGTGTGGAGACATTCTTTATCAGGCCTAGGTCAGAATCTAAAGAGAGAGAGGTGCATCTTGGTCTTCTCCTTTAGTCCTCTCTTCAGATTGAAACTTGATTCGTGGGAGGTCCAATAAGCTCTCCAAGAAGGGTTCCTGCTTTTGGTTTTTCTCTTCCCACGTCTGTTTTTCCTGGTATTCCCTGGAGACAGTAAGCATGGGTAAATGTTGAAGTCCCACTATCAGTACTTTTGTGAGCCTGGAATTCAGGGATCCTAGGAAAAACAAGAACACCTGTCCTTGTGCTCTACCGAAACCTTTGGCATACAAAGGCTTAGTTCTGAAGGAGGAGTTTTAATTTTTGCTTTTGCAATTCCACTGCCGTGTCGCATGGGAACATAAAAGAGGAATAGAAATCAGTTGGAGGAGGTTTGCTGCCTCAGTGCTCATCCGCCTGGCTGCTTCCCCCAGGAGGAGCCGCTGCCATCAAGACAGTGAAATGGTGGGACAGGCAGCTGGGGGGAGCTGCCGGGCGGGTGAGCACTGAGGCAACAAACCTGCCACTGGCGGGATGCATGGGTGAGTGGCTGGGTTTCCAAGGGAGCCACTGCCATGGTGGCATACCAGCAGGACGGGTGGCTGGTCTGGCAGCCAGGTTGGCAGGGGAGCTGCTGCCATTGAGGCAGCAAAGTGGCCAGGCAGGTCATGGAGCTACTGCGGCCACCACTGTTGACATGGCAAACCAGCGAGGCGGGTGGCTGGCTGAGGCCACCACAGTAACTGAGTAAGAGAAAGGGTGAGAGCAGGGTGGTCATACAGTGAGGGGGGATAGAGGAGCGATGTGGTAGATAGGTGGAGTAGCAATGTTGACCTGAGCAGTGAGGGTGGGGATTAGTAGAGTGCTGGGGATGGGGGGGTAGGTAGACAGAGCAGCAAGGTGACAGTGAGAGGGAAAGGTTGAGACAGGTGGTGGGGAGGGTGGTAGAAGCCAGAGGACTAAGAAGGGACCAGTGTGGGACTTTTCCCATGAGCCTTTTAAGGGTCCCTGCTTGTCATTGTCTAATGGTATAGACTGTCTTACGTAAAATTTTCATGTTGACTTTTCATGTCATTTTGAGTGTGAAAAATCTTGCCTTGAGAAACATTTCACTCGTTTTTTTTTAAGTTTTTTTTTAAAGAAACTATTTAATAGGAGGGTTGGGGTTTTTTTACCCCAGTGGTCCCTAAAACATCTAGATTTCTCCACTGGAAAAACTGAACAAAAGTCCTTGGGGTGGATTCTTTTCTGATTTTTCCTATACTTCACACCTTTATGTGTGTGTGTTTGGGGGGGTCATTAGTAGGTGGAGAAAGTGGAGGCCTCTTTTGTCTTCTACCAACATATAATAAAGTTTGAATCTGGAATGTTGTATTGACACCTGCATAGTTCAAAGTAAAACTGAGCTTGTATAGGTTTTCTGTGACAGAAATTGTCAACAGTTTGGAAACTTCCCACTAAGAGACCAATTATTATACTGATACAATGACACTTGTGCTTAAACATTTGGAAATGCTTGGATTTTCCTATATCTTGTGGAAAATCAGATTATGGAATTGTATGAAGATTTGATTAGTTTAATTATGTTGACCACAGTGCATTCACAAGGAGCAAAATCTACCTGTTGGCACTTCTGTGCTGGACTCCCAGGACCTAGCAATCATTTGTTGCATGACATAAGGGTTAATTTGTTAGCGATATGACATGTTTATAACCCTGAAATCCAGATTGCTAACTTCAAATAGTGATTATGGTGTGTATGCATGTGCGAGTAAATTAAAGGCTTTTCCCTAGGTGCACATGCATGACTTTTCTAGTTGTAAGCCAAAACCTCTGTGTCTATATTAAGTCCCAGGAAGGAGGAGGAAGAGGAGTTGGTTTTTATATGCTGCCTTTTCTACCGCTTAAGGGAGACTCAAACTGGCTTATAATCACCTTCCCTTCCCTTCCCCACAACAGACACCCTGTGAGGGAGGTGGGTCTGAGAGAGCGTGACTACCCCAAGGTCACCCAGCTGGTTTCATGTTTAGGAGTGGGGAAACAACTCCAATTCACTATATTAGCCTCTCCTGCTCATGTGGAGGAGTGGGGAATCAATTACCTGGTTCTCCGGATCAGACTCCACCGCTCCAAACCACTGCTCTTAACCATTTTAAGAGAATTTTGTCACCGACTTAGTGTTAATGGAGGTGCTGTCTTTCGGGCTGTCTCTTTAATGCATAGTATCTTTCAATATTTTTTTGTGAGAAAGTATTTGAAAATAGATCAGACTTGGTACTGGGGGCGGGAACTTTCTGAAATAGCCAGACTACAGAAGGAAGTGTGAATTGGTTCGAAAATATGTTTTCACTTAGCGGAACTGTGGAGTTTTACAGAAGAGTGACCTGAATCCCAGATTTTTGAACTAGAGGACTCTTGTGACTTATTTTTGACTTATAACCTTTTATTACTAATTGAATTGGCATGCTTTCCCCTCCTTCCCCAGCTCCCTCCAGAGGTGGTGCATCTTTTTGTTTTTTTGTTTTGAATAGGAAGACTGATACCAGTGGGAAAAGCTACATTGTGTTTCTACCTTACTTAGCCGCTCTCCAGTGCTTTGAGATCGCCAAACCTCTCTCCCCCGCCCCAGCTGACTTGAATAATTGGAGCCAGGCTTGGACACAAAATCCAGACCACTAGAGTAAGACACAGAAGAGAACAGGGTTTAGGAACCTTTTTTCTGCCAAATGCCATTTGGATATTTATAACATCGTTCGTGGGCCATACACAATTATCAACTTAAAAATTAGCCGACCAAGCCCCAAGCAGGCAGCTGCCCCAGATGATTCCCCTCCCCGCGCGGGCAAGCAGGCATCCAATTGGTGGCGCATTCGCCCACCTAGTGGCACAGGATGGTCTGTTGCACCAGCTGGGCGTAGCTGTCCATCTGCACGCCAGAGTTGCTCCTTCTCCGCATGGTCGGGGCTGGATTCTACAGCAGGCTCCTGCTACTTCCTGCAGGGATGAAATGAGGACACACTGGCTAAGAACTCCCCCCTCCACATGCATTCTGGCCCTGCCCCCTTTAACCCCTCCATTGTTGCCACTTCCGCCCCCAGCCCTCTTGTAGTACAGAGGGAATACATTTCTCCATGGCCCAGGTGGGAAAGGGTTAACACAGTTTCTTGGGCGGTCCTAGCAGCTCCATAGCTAACGACTCTTCTGCAAGAGGGAAAAAGGTTCCTTTTCTCGGCAAAACAAACTCACATCTGCCTTGAATAGAGGCTATTCCTGTTCAAGGGAGGGGGCGGATCACCAGTCTTAGATCCTTCTGAGCTAGAGATCTGCCAGGACCCATGAAGGACGAGACCAAATGATTTCGCGGGCCTTAAACAGCCCCCAGGCCTGATGTTCCCCATCCCTGGTTTAGACATTCTTAATATGTGTACTACAGTTTTGTTTAAAGTAGAACTCCCAGATGCATTTTTTAAATATGTGATCAAGCAGGATTGCTGTCTCTTTGCCACTGCTGGGGCTAATAGCAGCTGCAGCAAGAGTGCAGTGTTATTGGGATGAGGTGAAGCTGATTCATGATTTTTACATGTAATCACGGAAGTTCAGAGAGATCAGGTCCTGTATCAACAGTTCTGAGAGATGATCTGATCCTTCCTCATTACTGTTCTCTTGCATCACATGTTTGTGCTTGCAGGGTTTCAACCTTAGCCTCTTCTTCTTAGCCCCCCCTCCTCTAGCCAGTTAAAACAAAGCATTTCCTGTATTCCCTGCAGAGCATATTGGACAGGTTAGCATTTACTATCTGTCAGGGAGGCAACCCCATAGCCTCTTTGCTTTTATTCTCTTCTACCTGGTTGCCTGTTAGTACAAGCATTTCCTTTGGTCCCTTGTAGGGCATATGGATGGTTAGGCTGAAACTTCATATCGGTAACAGGGAGAGGAGTTGTAGCCGCTGCCTCTTCTGTTTCTCCCTCCCTGCCTTTTTCCTGTATGACTGGCACATGTGCAGCTGCAATTAGCGAAAAACTTGTGCATCAGGGCTCACATGTGTGACTCAGAAACCTTTCCCAAAACCAGTGAGATGGTGCGGTAATTTTCAGGAAATGGAAATGCTGATCATTAAAAAAAACACCAGCAGGGCAGATCCTGTTCCCAGTATCCCTTGTCATATGTGTATCTGTTGTTGCTAAGTCATTCTTGCCCTTTGGCTTTCTTATGTCCATGAAATCAAAATCTGAGAGAGAAGTAATGGGATAGCTGAGAGCAGAGGCGGATCTACTGTGAAACTAATGAAGCTTAAGCTTCAGGGCCCCTAATCCTGGAGGGGGGCCCTGAAGCAACTTTTTTTTAAATGAGTGAATTTCTCAACAAAATCGATGGAGCTTTTTAGTGATAGCCAATCATAAGCCAATAAGCCAAAGTACTTAATATTAACCTTAAAATATGCTCTAATACCCATTTCATATGGCCTCAAAATGTCCCTGTAATTGGTAAAATTTCAAAATTTTCTCGGGGGCTTGCAGTGCCCAAACCCCCAGCTGTAAGGCCTCTCTGAGCTCACCAGAATCTATTCATAGCCTACATTTTGGCAGCTGGATCCTCAAATCCTTTGCTGGTGCATGGCTTAATAGTTCTATAGTTTTATTTCATCATTGTATGGCCCGTTTTCAAGGACTCCACCCCACCACCCTGTTCTCCGCCATTTGGGCCTCAAGGTCCTTACAAGGGCAGCAAAGCCCTTTGGACCTTGTTGGATGTTGCCCTGTTGTTGCTGGTTGTGAAGGGGGCCCCATAACAGTTCAAGCTTCAGGGCCCCAAAATGTAGGTCCGCCACTGGCTGAGAGACCAGAAGGCTGCCACCTGCTCCCTCCCAAATATTAGAAGTAACTTTGTTCAGACTGGAACATCTTCAGTATTTACAAATGGCCATGGTTCAGGTCGAATCTTGATGAGAACATTTCTGGTTGCACACTGCTACTAGGTGCGGTTTGGAATGTGTGGGTTGGCAAAGTCTAAGCAGTGATTAGCAGCAGAATTTGAGAGCTGTGGTTAAGGTTCTCGGCATTCTCTGATGCTCTGTACATCAGATATACCAGAGACCCTTTTCATTATGCAGAATGACGCACTGAATTCTACACGGGGACAGCATTCGAATCTAGATGAAGGTATATGGCTTAATTTTGAATATTTCTGAAAGCAAAAAAATATCCATGCATGTCAGTAAGGCCATGGGAAGGTGTCGTGCAAAATATTTCTCCCTGATGTGCCATTTTAGTATTTTTATTTTTTAAAAAATTGCAAAATGTTCTCAATGTGTTGGCAATCAGGGTAGTGCTCCCTATTATCAGTTCTTTGGCAGTAAAACCACTGCTGCATGGCATAACAAGAGCCCTTGGCCTGGATGTGTATTGGAATGGGTGTCAGAATGCAAATTCAAGCATGTGTTTAAAATCTCCCTGTCTTGCTGCATTGCAAAAGTAGGTAATGAAACTGGTCTTGCAGCAGCAGGAAAAGAGGAGAGCATTGCCAAGTTGCTTCGACAATGTAAGAAATCTCCACCCCACCACGGTGAGAGCAGGGCTCATTTATGGTGTTATATTATTTCACTTATGCGATCCCTCCTTAGCTGGTTGTGCAGTGAAAGAAAATGGTGGTGGAGAAGCAATGAAGTGGGGGAACCAAGTTATTACGACCAGTTATAAAATGAGACATGCCCTTGGAGGCTACTCCAGTAGAGTATTTTGTGTTCTCTGACAAAAAACCTTTTGCCCTGAAGACTTTGCAAATGAAAATTCAGCATGATTTGTACAAATCTGATTTATGTAATAAATTTATGGGCTACTGAGCATGTAATTGTGTTTGCACAGATATTTTCTGTCTTACATAACGTGTGTCGAGATAAAATGATGCAATGATATTATTTTAAAAATACTGCTTTAAAATAGCTTGAATTGGTATATTTTCTTGACTAATTGTTTAGGACTTTTATGGGGTATATGAGATCTTAGAGTTCACTGACTGGTGTTTTTAAACTATAGTTTGATCAGTTTAGTATTGGGGTCTTTTACTACAAAATTCCTGAAGGGCCAGGTGTTTGTTTTGTTTTTTAAATTATAGTGAGGTACAAATACAGATATTTTATCTTAGTCCTGGTTTAATCATGGCTTTTTTACCCCTGGCAGCACCCTCCTGGGCTGCAGGAAGAATTTGTCAAAGTGAACCAGGATTTGAGTGATCCTCTGAAAGACGAATCCTGGTTTCACAAATTAACCACAATTATCTTTTTAAAAGAACATGGTCTATGTATAATGATGTCTGAACTGAGCCTTTAGTGAAAAGGTAAAGGTCCCCTGTGCAAGCACCGGGTCATTCCTGAGCCATGGGGTGACGTCACATCCCGACGTTTCCAAGGCAGACTTAGTTTGCGGGGTGGTTTGCCAGTGCCTTCCCCAGTCATCTTCCCTTTACCCCCAGCAAGCTGGGTCCTCATTTTACCGGCCTCGGAAGGATGGAAGGCTGAGTCAACCTTGAGCCGGCTACCTGAAACCGACTTCCATCGGGATCGAACTCAGGTCATGAGCAGAGCTTTTGACTGCAGTACTGCAGCTTAACACTCTACGCCGAGCCTTTAATAGATTTTTAAAAGATGCACATAGATTTTTGCTTTACATAATTTCACTTTAAGTTATTCAGGTAAGCAAAAGAGGGGACCTCTTTTGTTACTCTGAGGGGATTTCTTCCCGTTAGTGGTTTTGCCTCTTCACAACAACCTAATTTGTGAGGTGGAATCCTATGTGTAATTAATTTGACAAGCTAACAGAACTTACAGGAATAATTAAGCTGGTTATGTTACAAAGGATTTTTGCGTACCCATAATGGGAGAACATCAGACAGGAAATTGGGTGTTGCCATGCCTAGTACTGTAGTCCAGCCTCGACATTAGGTGGAAAATCTGTGGGAGTTAGGTATCTCCTTGGTTTCTGTGGTTGCCAAAAATAATGAACTGAAACGTGAAATGATAGATTACCTGAAGATAATTTCCAACTACAGTTGCTCGCCTGTAAGTTTAGAAAGTATCATACTAGCGTATACATATATTTAAAACTATAACTGCTTGACTTTTTTTTTAACAATGGGTTAGATTCTAATGGTTTTCTGCTGTTGCAGTAGGAAGGAGCCTCTTAAAATCCCTCCTGAAATGGAGATTGTGGGATCTGGTGTGGCCAAAAAGCAATTCAGAACAGGAGCAGCATGGAAGAGTGATATAATGCCCGTTTCCTTTTGTACCAGTGGGAAAGGATTACACCCAGTCTCTGTTTTTTGGATTATGAGAGAGGCTGGTTCTCGACTGGGGTAGAATTGGGTTTACAGAAGGAGGTTCCAAGTAAGCAATAAAAGCAATTACTAAATTGGGGTTCACGAGCAAGTATTTACTACTTTTTTGCTGGGAGACCTGTGAATTTTTATTCTTACTATACTATGCTTGCAAAACATGCTAATGTTGTCTTAACATTGCCATCGCATCTGAACAATTCATACTAGTGCTATATAAATAATTTTTAAAGAGGGGCTGCTTCCTACAGATGGTTGTTAAATAATCAGAGGCTTGTTGGATGGGTTCTCCTATTTCCAGCTGGAATGCTGCTGTTGATGTCGCCATTATGGTCCGGCACTGTAACCTAGGGAGGCTTGTCCATTTGGAAACAATGTTGTCAAAATTAGGAAAAGTTGAAGCATTTTTCAAAAGTGTATAATGAGAAATGGTGTGAGGGTAATTCCTTGCCTTTCCTTTGTCCCTTAGAAGCTCCTTGATCCATTGATCTTGAGCAGTGTAATTTTAAATCTAATGTTTGAGGGTTATAAGGACTGAAATAAATCTTGCTACTGACAATGTGCCCTGACCTGGATGGCCCAGGCTAGCCTGATCTCGTCAGATCTCAGAAGCTAAGCAGGGTCAGCCCTGGTTAGTATTTGGATGGGAGACCACCAAGGAATACCAGGGTTGCTTTGCAGAGGAAGGCACTGGAAAACCACCTCTGTTAGTCTCTTGCCATGAAAACCCCAAAAAGGGGTCGCCATTAGTCGGCTGCGACTTGACTGCACTTTACACACACACTGACAATGAAGCCTTGGGATCCCTGTCACTTAATAAAAAGGCATTATGTACCTCATATATATGTTCCTCTTAAAAGTGGCATTCCAAAAGGGCATGAGCTAATGAATCAGTAGAGCTAGAAGAGCAAGGACAGGTCCTTTCTGGGTGTGGTATGTTCAAAATTCTGCCTTGCATAACCAGAGGGGTTAGCATTCAGTCTAGCTAAACAGAAGGCTCTAGAAAGACGAGGGGTTGTCAAATAATAAGTGGGCAAACCGCGTGGTGGTGGTATTGTGAGGGTAATTCATGGATCACATATTGGTGAGACTTCTGTATTGCTTTCTCTCAAGTACATAATAATTTTAACAGGACAGTGTTCAGTAGTATTTCACCAATGTGCATTCTAAAATAGTCTGTGAAAATGTCTCTCAAACACGACTTAAATGCTTTATCTTACAGGAGGTCATGGAGGGCCAGATACGGATGGGAGAGTTGGCAGTGTGAGCTTGTTAGGCTGTAGAAACTACCCAACAATGTAGATAGCTGGTGATTGAGTCTTCCATTTTAGCATTAGCAAGAGAATGTGTCCCTATAAAATTTCCTTTGGCAAGCTGTACAGTAATGCAATATTTCCCCTATTTGAATTAGAGAAACCAGCGATCATCTGGCTCTCGTTACCTTTGCTCTTAGCATACTGGTTAATTACTCATACACACTATTTATAGAGTGTATTCTGTGCATCTTTAAAGATGAAACAAATGAAACTCCTTCAATTTGGGCTATGTGATCCTTTTTTTCTGTTTAAAAGCTTGGGACGGTCACTAATCTTGTCCCATCAGAGCTATCCCTAATGCTTAAATGCATATACAAACTCATTAACTCACTAAACTCAGCTACCTCGGGGCAGCTAGCTGTTTTAAGTTAGTGTGTATAAAATAGTATCCTTTTGATAACCCCTGCCTGTGTATAAAATAGTATCCTGTGCCTGTGGACAACAGATCGCCGGGGCATTTCAGACCCCACAGATCATTGTGGTACAATTGGTGTCACTCTCAGTTGAAATTCTCTCTTCCCTTACTGTAAATCAATGCTGTTGAGCCATTCAGTCCAGTAGGCATACATCAATTGCTGTATAATTCATCTCAAGATGGAAGCTTGATTAAGATGCTGAATGTCTTTGTAAACACCTGCTGTGTAGCTGAATAAAAATTCCCTAAAAACCTTGAATCATCCTTGAAAAACTTTTGACTCATCTTGTTGCATAAACATGTTTTCTAAAATGTGAAATTTTCTACTGGGGATACTTGTTTGTATTCTTGTTGGTTTACTGTGTGTGTGTGTGTGTGTAAGAGCTAGGAAACCGTTTCTGCACTCGTTGCCCTTCTCCCCTTTCTGGAACTTATCAGACCAGAAAGGCAGCAAACAGGTTTCAGTAACCTTGCTAATTCTTATACCAACATTAATAGATATACAAACATTTTTAGGCCATTCTGCTGTCCTGACACTCATCAGAAAACATATTTATTCAAAATAAGGCAGTATTCAGCTTTGGCAACTTGTTGAAGTTTATTTTCAAATTAAAATGATTCTAACAAAACTACATTGTTTCGAAGTTTACTTTTTGTTGTTGTTTTTAGACTACTTTTTCTGTTGACGTTGTTTTTCTTACGCAAGCAGCTATTATTCGAAAACATATGTTCAATGCACCACAGTTCCATTTTGGGAAGAGAGTCTAAACAATGAGGAAAAGGTTAAACCCATAGCATAATTTTGGCTGTAAGTGGTAGGAGGATGAAGGAACATGTATTCAGTCCAGACTTAGAGAGCAGTTATTCCTTTTCTGAGATGGTCCAGCCCAGGCTAGGCTGATCTTATCAACTCTCAGAAGCTTGGATGGGAGACCACCGAGGAATACCAGCGTCGCTATGCAGAGGAAGGCAATGGCAAACCACCTCTTGCCTTGAAACCCCTACTGGGTTGCCATATGTCAGCTGCGACTTGACTGCACTTTACACACACAATGCTTAAGTAAGGGGTAACTAGGGTGAGACTGGTGCTTATAAAGGAGGAAGGAGTAGGGTGGACAATGCCTAATTAGGATCCTGCTGGGGAGTGGTGAGAGGGAAGAAGATGGCAAGCCCATCTCATTAGCTCCAACTATTGAGCTATGAATACCGCCATTATTTACACATTGTTGCTAGTGATACAGGGTTGGTTAGATGAGAGTAAACCAAAGTGTAAAGCCAAGGGAACACCTCATATGTCGCATAAAGTGAATAGGAGGAAGGAACTTTTGGCGTTTTTGTAGTCTGTATGTCCCCAGTACTTGCTTCTTCTTACCTAGAGGCCACTTCTGACTGCTGTCAGATCACAGCCCACTCTCCCTCCCCTAGCACGGTGACTCAGTACAAAAAATTAAATAGGGAGAAATTTGAAGGGGCTTTATTTGGGCATCTCTTGCTCCCTGACTACTGTTGTCTGTATCTTTCCTGTACTGTTCTCTTGGTTGTATCAGATAGAGAAAACGTTTAGATTGTTGCTTAATAAATTTCCCAGAGAAAATGACATGGGCTTTCCAGTGTTGCTGCTTTATTTCTGTAGTTGGACAGGGTGGAGAGGAGAAGCAGCCTAATATGTTCGTAGTTTCCACAAAGCTGTTTGTTTTGGTGAAGGAGCTTGTCAGTGAAGGAGAACTTGGCTAGCTTTGCTGCTGTGGGCAAATTTGCTGCAGGATGCAGAGAGAGGAAATATATTTTTCCCCTTTAGATTTGTCTTCTAATCTTTTACTTCTTACCTTTGCTGTAACCTGTATTTGTCAGATCCCCTGAGGCTAGCATTGTTAGGGAGTGTGGCGACAGCTGTGCCATGTTAATGAGTCAGGAAAATGGGGCAGTTGTCTGGCTGTTGCAACTCCTGCAGAATATTTATCAGCCTTGTCATATATTTTTAAGGCCACATTTCCTGATGCAGGAGTGCTGGTTTTATTTATTTTTTTGAAGAGAGAGAAGCAAGTGCACAGACTGCAGAAGGAAATTGATTCATTAGCATATTGGATTTTGAGACCTCATCAGTATGTTTGATAAGTTAAGGTGGCATTAGCATGCAATATTATGCTTTTGGCAAGGCACTGTGAGCCCCAGTGGATTCGTTACTGTGGATTTTCTTATGTAGTCCATCTTATTAGTTTTCAAGCACTTTCAGTATGAACCTCAAGATGTCACATGTAATTGGTGCATTCTTATTACTGGTGGTATTTTTTAAAATTTGTTGGGCGTCTACAACACTGCAGGACTCCTAAATGGAGAGTGACCTAAATTACTGATGCATAGCAGTGAGAATATAAATGATGTAATAAAACACTGAAACAGATAATTTATTTAAATATTATTGTCCCAAAGTAAAATCTGTATAAACGTTGTACATTTAAAGAAAAAAATATATGCAACCCAGTGAGTACCCAGCCCAAACTTTAAAACAGATGATGTGGGCTGCTGCTGGTTCTACTGATGTGGCTTTCAGAGGACTACAGGCCAAGAGCCAGCATGGTGTAGTGGTTAGGAGCGGTGGACTGTACTCTGGTGAACAGGGTTTGATTCCCCATTCCTCCACATGAGCGGCAGACTCTAATCTAGTGAACTGGGTTTGTTTCCCCACTCCTCTACAAGAAGCCTGCTGGATGACCTCGGGCGAGTCACCGTTCTCTCCGAACTCTCTCAGCCCCACCTACCTCACAAGGTGCCTGTTGTGGGGAGGGGAAGGGAAGGTGATTGTAAGCTGCTTTGAGACTCCTCAAAGGTAGAGAAAAGTGGGGTATAAAAACCAACTCTTCTTCTTTGTCTTCTTCTCTTGTCCTGTGACATATCTCTGGCTTCAAGTTACGAGCAAAAAGGGGAGGGACAGATGCTCAACCCAGGTCCTTTTCTGCTGTCAATGTTCTCAGTTCATGCTCTCCTTATGTATGCTTAGCCAAACAGATAATGAAGGCGGTGTTGTTGAACTGTGGAATTCCTTTCTGATTGGTGGTGGCTGTTAAGGATTTGGGCCACCGTCTCTCCCATGGGCCACAGCAGTGCTGCGAGGGACAGTGTTAAGTGCAGATTTCTGTAGTCCTTTTGTCATTTTCTAACAAGAGTTATCATCAGTAATCAAGATTTTTACCACAGCAACCGGACATTAACAAAATGCTCAAAGTAACACAGGAGTCTTGATTATTTAGGGACCATATTTAGCTCAGTTGACTTGAGAATTATGGAAATTTAAGTTTAACTTTAAGTCAAGTGAAATTGCCAAGAGACAGAGTTAAGGGACTTGAATGCTACGAGCCCTGTTACATTGGCTAAAGCCTACATTGTTCCTTCTAGTTGTTTGGTAGGTGGATCTCATAGTTGCTAGGCAAAAACAAGCACTACTTTGCATCACTTTCTAAGCCAGGGGTGTGGAACCTTTTTCCTGCCAAGGGCCATTTGCACATTTGTAACATCATTCAGGGGCCATACCAGGTGTAAATCCTGGTGGGGGTGGGGGGGAGAGGCTAGGGTTGCCAGGTCTCCAGCCACCACCTGGAGGTTGGCAACCCCAGGGGAGGCCACACAGAGAAGGCCTGCAGGGCGCCCCCGCTCCCCCTCCAGGCGGGAGGGCAGCCGAGCAAATGAGGCACCAGGGGGGTGCAGACCACAGTCGATTGGCAAGGGAGGAAGGAAAACAGAAAAAGAGGAAAAGGGAAGGAGGGAGAAAGAGAAAGGGAGAAAGAAATGGAGGGGGAGAAAGAAAGAAAGAAAAGGATGGAGGGAAAGAAGGAAAAGGGCAGAGGGAGACAAAGAGACAGAAAAAGAGGGAGAAAGAGGGAGAGAAAGGAGAGTGACAGAAAAAGAGGAAGAAAAGAGAGAAAGCCTTCCCCACACACACACACACACGCCGGCTCTGCGCCACTGGGCCCCAGTCTCCCCACTTCCCCCGCCCACACACACACACACACACATGGCGGCGCACAGAGCCCCACGCGACCAGACCCCAGTCTCCATGCTCTCCCCCCCACAGAGTCCACAAAAGCCCCCCTCTTGAAGCCTAATCGGCTCCCACATGCATGCTCTGCCGCCGGGAGCCGCCGGCCTCTTTCCCCGCCTCTCTCTCGCTGCTCAACAGCCGACAGGCAGCGAGAGGGGCTTACAATGTGCCACGGCATTCCTGCATGCCGCGGCTGTAGGGGGCAGCCTTGGGGGAAGCATCCCTCTCCTCTCACCGACCAACAGCCGACAGTTGGTAAGAGGAGGTCCAAAGGGCACCGCAGCGCCCCTGTAAGCCGCGGCCCCAGGAACACCCTCGGGGAGGGCCGCCGTGTGCCCCGCCTCTGCAGCAGGGCCCCAGAGCTCCCGAGGGCCACAAAAAATGTCCCCCGGGCCTGAGGTTCCCCATCCCTGTTCTAACCTTTCCAGGGAGTCTTGCAAGCTACATGGAGTTTAATGAGCCTAGGGTGTGTTTAGGTCATCCCATTCCCAGAATTTCAGGCTCCTATTAAGATGAAGGAGCCTGAAGTGCCATTCGTCCGCATCATCCACACCTTGTTAGCACTATCTACAGTTGTTTTGAGCTGCAGATTGCCAATTAATTGGACTTGTGTCACTTGAATGTCACTTCTATGGTCTTGTCTTCCATGTTATGAGGCTAAGTGTCTAGAAATGGACAACAGGGGCCCTTTTTCTCCCCATCCTTGAAGGTTGTTCTGCACTCTGCCTCTCATCCCCACTCCCCTGAAGCTGCCCATCATTGGATGTCTGGTGGGTGGCCATCCAAAACAAGTCACTCAGTATTCACGGTGGAACTTTCCATGCTTGGTTCCACTATGTGTGTTAAAAACTGATATGAAGTTTTTATCAAACAGTAATATGAATTTTATCAATCATTTGCTTTTAAGAAGAAGCTTCTTTGAACTTTATTGTTCAGCACTTTATATAAATCTACAGTGATTATTTAGCTGGTTTATATAACCCCTGTTAAGTGCATTAATTTTGCAGCCTCATGCAACCTGGTATGTTTGTTGTTAGGATAAAGATGTGTATCAAGAAGATTTTAAGGATAATGCTTTTTGAAATGGTTGGTGGCAACTGTCCAAAGGAAGTGTTTGCACATTTATATGGGACCTAGACACAGAGCCAGGACATTTTCTTTAGCTTTGTCTTTGCAGTTGAATATGTAATGAGGCAAGCCACTTCTAAAGCTGAACAGCAGATTACCTTATTGGCTGTAAGAGCTGCTGAAGCAGCAACAAGGTGAGATAGATCCCAGAGCACCTGGTCCCTTATGTATATAAATTGCTCCTTTGCATAGTGGATGATAAGTGCTAATTTCAAAACTTGGCTTATGACCAAGGGTATATGAGAAACGATGAACAGACATTGCCCTTCTGAATTTTCCTGAGAAAACATGTAGGCAAGCATACAGAAATTCACCAAAAGTGTTTCCACAAACAGATTTTTGAATAATATTTGTATTTTTAACTCAATGAGAGTACCCAATGAGGTATATGCAAAAAACATATATCTGCTTTGCATGTAAGGAAATCCTGTAACATCACTGTGGAAGATATTGAGCAGATACTCGCTTTTCAAAATGTTTTTGAGTGGAGAATTTAGAGGGAATGAGATAACATTATAGGGTTAATTGAGAAGTTACAAATCAACTTCATTGAGCCCAGATGGTACACACCTAAGAGTTCTTCAAGAACGTGAATGGGAAACTGCAGATTTCCTGATAAGATTAGGCAACTTGTCACTGAACTCAGCATCCTTATTAGAAGATTATAAGGTAGCCATCATGATTGACTTTTTGAAAAGGGACCCAGGATGGAGCCATAGAATTACAGGCTCATTAGCCTGTCCTGGAATTAGTGGGAAGTATTGCTAAAGCTAGAATTATAGGTTATAGAAGAACCTGCCTTACTGAGGAAGGTCTGCCTGTCCAACTTTTTAGAGCTCTTTGACAGTATCAGCAAATATGTAGGATCCAGTAGACATTATATACTTGGACTGCCAAAAGCTCTTTGCCAAGTCCTTTGCAAGAGACTTCTGAGTAAATGGTCCTCTTGTGGACTGTTAATTGCTTAACTAACAGAAAGCAGAAAATAGGAGTAAATGAGCAGTCCTCAGAATGGAGCAATACAAGCAGTTTGGCCCCCTAAGGAACTGTGTGAGTTACCGCACTTGTATTCCCAGCGATGTATTAAGAGTTTGAAAATGTTATAAAAAATACTGTTCACACTTTCTATGTATTCCCAGCGATGTATTAAGAGTTTGAAAATGTTATAAAAAATACTGTTCGCACTTTGTTTGGCCCCTTGAGCTGTGAAGACGTCTTCCAACCATTTATAAGCCATGGTATCCAAAAAACCTTTTAAAACGATGTTTTTTACAACATTTCCAAACTCTTGATACATCGCTGGGAATTCAAAGTGCGGTAACCCCCTGTATTGGGACTGGTGCTACTTGGGCTGTTACCGCACTAGGTATTCCCAGCGATGTATCAAGAGTTTGGAAATGTTATAAAAAATATCGCTTTAAAAGGGTTTTTGAATAAAAAAAATTATTTTTTCCAAATACATCTTGTTACAATAAAATCATCCTTCTATTAATTGTAAATAACATTTTTAGACTCCCCCTCCACCCTCCTCCAACCAGTATTAAAAATCGTTTCTCTCTTTTGTATTACAGTTTCTAATCCAACCTTTTATATTTTTAGATTACTATATTTTAACCTTCCTTACTTCCATTACTTTCATTTATACAATATTTATTGTTACAGTAATCGAAATAAACTTTCATCTAATTTAAAAAATAAAAATTCCATTATAATACAATTCGCTTCAGCTGCTGGATTAAATCAATGTATAACCTTTACATTCCCCTGTATTTATTTCATTTTCACAATATAATTTCCATGCCTCCCATTCTCCCACAAACTCCTCATTCTCCTTTTGATTTATCAACGCAGTAAGTTTAGCCATTTCAACCAATTCTAACATTTTAAAAATCCAGTCATTTTTATCTGGAACCTCTGTATTTTCAATTTTGCTGCACATACCAATCGTGCTGCTGTGGTGGCATATATCAAAAAAGATCTCTGAGTCAAAATAGATTCTGGTATCATACTTAACAACATCATTTCTGGTGTCTTAAGTATATTTCATTCCAAGATCAATCTCAGTTCATTGTAAATCATATCCCAAAAGTCCTTTGCCTTTTCACATGTCCACCGCTTTAAAAGGCTTTTGGATGCCACGGCTAAAAAATGGTTGGAAGACATCTTCACAGCTAAAGGGGCCAAACAAAGTGCGAACAGTATTTTTTATAACAGTTTCAAACTCTTAATACATCGGTGGGAATACATAGAAAGTGCGAACAGTATTTTTTATAACATTTCCAAACTCTTAATACATCCCTGGGAATACCTAGTGCGGTAACAGCCTTAATTTATTCCTAAATTATCAGGGATGAGAAGTGAGAGACCTACAATTGTTACAGCACCAAATTATTTAGTTTGATGAGAAGCTCCAGCAGAATGATTCCAAACTGTGTGAATGAGCGGTAAGTGTAGGACTTAAACAGAGATGCATATTAAGCTGGCAAAGGTATGAAAAAACTAACAACCAAAATTATCAAGGAGTTGCAGCACTTTCTCTATGAGGAAAAGCTACAATTGGAAGACATGACAAAAGTTTATATACATGATAGTTATATGCATAATGTGGAGAAAGTGGATAGAATTTTTTTCTCTCTGTCTCATATGACAACTAGAACTGGGGCTCTTATAATCACATTTTTTGGTAGTAGACTCAAGACAGATGGGGGGAGTATTTCTTCACACAGTGCATAATTCACTTACATTTGCTGACCCAAGGCGTGGTGATCATCCAGTTAGATCAGGGGTGGGGAACCTTTTTTCCGCTAAGGGCCATTTGGATATTTATAATATCATTCGCGGGCCATACAAAATTATCAACTTTGAAATTAGCCAACCAAGCTCCAAGCAGGCAGCTGCCCCAGATCACCCTCCCCCTGGCGCGGGCAAGCAGGCAGGCATCTAACTGGTGGGAAAGGGTTAATACAGTTTCTTGGGTGGTCCTAGCAGTTCCATAACTAGCGACTCTTCTGCAATGTGGGAAAAGGTTCCTTTTCTCGGCAAAACAAACATCCGCCTTTAATAGAGGCCATTCCTTTCCGTGGGAGGGGGCAGATCGCCAGTCTTAGATCCTTCTGAGCTAGAGATCTGCCAGGACCCACGAAGGGCCAGACCAAATGATTTCGCGGGCCTTATACGGCCCCCGGGCCTGACGTTCCCCACCCCTGGCTTAGATGGTTTTAAAACTGTCTTGGACAAATTGTAGTGCTACATGAGGCTATTAGCCTGAATGACTAAATGGAAACTCCACATTTAGAGCCGGTATTCCTTTTTACTGGGGCTGCAGTCTCTGCTTGTGGGCTTTCTGAAAGCATCTTACTGCTCATTTATGTATATGAAATGCTGTTATTCATTAGGCATTTGTACTTCTACTTCAAAGAGTGCTGTTATTTGTTTGATTAGAAGATACCTTCAACTTTGTAAGGCTGGGGTAAATGCTTTCTGAAGTTCTGAAGAGTCCTTTCAAGTGTACGTTTGGACACTGTGAGGCTGTTGGCAGTCCTTATCTGTTTAGCTCTGTTTCTATGAAACCAATACCAGATAAAAACCTTCATGTTAGATTAGGCCGCTGGTCTAATTATAGTCTAAACTAAGTCAGTTGTGACAGATAATAGGCAAAAATGTCGGTCTACCTTGGTTATGGTCAGCATTATTAAACACCTTGGGTAGTTTATTGCTATAAGGTAATCAAACATTCCATCATATAAGTTGTATAACTTGCTCGTCTGTCCTTTCTTTCATCGGTGTACAACTCAACCTGACCTATGATCAAGGTGCAAATTATGGTTCATCTCCATGTTATTTCTTCAGGTTCCTTAAAGAATGTTTCTAGAAATTTTGACAAAGCTTACCTTTTCTTTAATTAGGCCACTAAATCACAGTATACATCTTTCCAGTTCTTGGGTATTCATGATGCAACTGGAGCAATTGCTGACTAGGTAAGGATACAATGCATTTGTATTGGAATATGAACACTCAAATGTGTTTCTAAATTTTAAATTTTGAGCACTATTAGTAAATTAGGGTAGACAGGTAGACACATAAATAAATAGGGTTTTTTGGCACCATAAAGACTAACCAAGATGATTTTTCCCAGTATAAGCTTTCATGGACTAGAATGCCCATATTCAGATATAGTAGATGGATCCTCACTATGCAGAAGTTATTTTTGTTGGCAGTATGAAAAAAAGCATAGAGAGGCTGTGAAATGCAGGAAGTATAGGTTGAAATGTCATTATGTTAAATGCAGTGCTAATAAAAAGTTGTATTTTTCTTGATTTTATATTTGAATTTTTCAGTTATATTTCACCCCATATTTCATGACCCTACTGTTTTATTTTTATACATCCTAGATGAAATGTCTGCATGGTAACGAACCAGTGATTGCATCTGAATGAGTAGGTTCTAGGTTTATGCTGAAATAAAATTTTGTTTGTGAGCTGCCACAAGATCCTGTTTGTTTTTGCTGCCTCTCTGGAACTAGAAGCATGGTTGGCTTTCTGTCAAAGGATAATGTTTTTTTCCTTAAAAATATTCAGGTATACTTCATCATCCTTGCTGTCAAAATCTCTGACGGAGTGAGAGCTCTGTTTTATGAGAAAGGGTTATCAAAATAATATTTCATTTAGGAAGAACTGTGAGCAGAGTCCTGGGTGGGCTTGCTCATAAATTGCTTGCATATTTAAAAACTGTTTTTATGGTAAGCTTTGGCTTGGGGACTGTTTTAAGAATAAATTGGGCGGGGCTGTTTCATGCCCTGGCGTGTTTTTATGCTGCTGTTTTTACTATTTTATTGTTTTACTTTGTGAGCCATCTCAAGCAGGACACTGGGAAGGGAGGGTGTATATTTTCTTACTGCTAATTGTGATAAAGTACAGGATTGTGTTAAAGTACAGTTTTGTCCCAGTGGTCCCTGTACATTATTGGCAATCCTTGTACAACTCTCTAGGGCCATGTTCGCGAACCTATGGCACGCGGAGCCCTCTCTGCCGGCACACGCGGGTGGGCTCCAAAAGGCGTCCCGGGTCGTCTGAGCCCCTCCCTCTCTCAGCTGAGCTACCCCCACCGTGCGTGCATCAGCGCGTCAGCTTCCTGCCTCGCACGCATGCGGCTGGCTTCTTCCTCTTCCCCCCCTCTTGCCATGCAACAGCTGACAGGCGGCGGGGAGGCCAGCCGCAATGAGGCGGGGCCTCCTCCTCCAGGCTCCAGCAGCAGCTCCTCCTCGCCGCCTTCCTCCTCCTCGTCCCCCTCAGGTGGCTCCCAAAAGTCCAGCTCCAGGCTGCCGCCAGAGAAAGGCCTGCCGTCTCCCGCCATCCTCCCCCTCTCCCCCGCTTGCGCTCATCCCTGACTCCTGCAGTAAGCTTGTGAGGTAGCCTGAGCCACCCTCTGCCTTCTCCCTCCCCGCCCCCTAAGGTCGCCCGCAGGCTGGCAGGGTCGCGAGTATGGCGCGCTCGCCCTCGCTCTCACCGCCCCCTCCTCCCCTGCCCCCGACAGCCAGCTGGGAGGTGCCCGATGCCGCTGCGCCAGGGCTGCCGCGCCCGACGGCCAGCACCGTCACCTCGCCCCCTCCCCAGAGCTCGGTAAGGGGGGGGAGAACTTTCGTTGTGCGCCCTGGAGCAAGTCCTGGGTGGAGCTTGAGGCCCGACCCAGGACACTTTCTTTCTTCCTTCCTTCCTTCCTTCCTTCCATCCTTCCTTCCTCCCTCCCTTTCATCCTTTCTTCCCCAGTTCCTTCCTTCTCTTTCCTTTACCAGTTCCTTCCTTCCCCTCTTTCTTTCTTTCTTTCTTTCTTTCTTTCTTTCTTTCTTTCTTTCTTTCTTTCTTTCTTTCTTTCTTTCTTTCTTTCTTTCTTTCTTTCTTTCTTTCTTTCTTTCTCCATCCCTCCCCCTTTCTTTCTTTCTCTCTTCCTTCCCCAGTTCCTTCATTCTCTTTCCTTTCCCAGTTCCTTCCTTTCTCCATCCCTCCCCCTTCCCTTCCTCTACTAGGGCTGCCAACCTCCAGGTGGTGGCTGGAGACCTGGCAACCCTAGCAATAATGTCCGGTGGCTGAGCAGAGGACGAGTCCTGGAGAGATTCATGCCAAATACAAACAACTTTTTATTGAAAGGTAAAAGTGTGCATCACTGAAAGCTCTGTTATTGTGTTTTTCTTTTAACGCAAAATATGCGAATGTATGAGTTGTTTTTTCTAAGCTAAAACCTGAGTATTCAGGTTAAATTGCCGTATTAGCACTTGGCGATAAATAAGTGGGTTTTGGGTTGCAGTTTGGGCACTCGGTCTCTAAAAGGTTCGCCATCACTGCTCTAGGGCAAGCCAGTGTTTCCCCCTTATCAGTGGGCAGGGAGGGTTAAGGCTGAGAAACACTCCTGCTGGCGGCTAAGCTGAGATAAGGTTTTTGTAGAGATGCCTAACCACAGTGCTACTTTCTGTTCCTGCAATGCTAGCTATTCCATTTCTGTGTCATGTTTGTGAGCTTTCTGATTTCTTGGAATTCCATGTCGTTGAGGTAGGCAAGTTCTGCTTTGCTTTTCTACAGAAAAGTCTTGTTTTGCAATACTTAAAATCCTTTGCAATTGAAATAGCTTTGTCTACAGGGAACAACCAAATGGAACTTCTGAAAAGATGTGAGGCTGGTATTCGTAACGCAGAGTTAATAACTTTGTCATCATAAATTGGGAAATATATAATGAAGGGTTTTGTAAGAACGAATCCTCATACCATAGCTGCTGTATGGCATGGGGGGATGTTGCTGGGGCCCAGCACCTGTTGGTACAATTCTGTGCAGTAAATAAATTAGTTGCCAAAAATGTTCTTATTCTCATTCTCCTGTTGCTGCTCCATACCCACTGTCATGTCCTACCAGACATCCATTAAAAATGTCCTAGGGCGTTGTATATGTGCCATCCTTTGCCTCAGCCAAGGATGTTTGGGGGATTGGAAGAAGGCAGAGTGTCATTCCAACCACAGTATATATTGTCCTGCAATATATTCTACAGGGAAACCTAAGCGGTTTCTAGCACCCACTTATGCCCTTGCGTATCTTCACATAAAGAAAATAAATAAAAGGAAAAAGAAGAACAAATCGTCTTGTTGTGCACAAGAGCATGTGAGTAGAGCTCTCTTCTATATTTGTTCTTGGTAAGAGTAGAAGTTGCAACATTTATTTATTTTCAGCTGTAATCTTCCATTCTTATTACCTAATGTCGCCTTGGTTGAAAACCTTGTGAGCACAGTCAGTTGGAATGTTTGTGTGTGGTCCACCCTCCTCAACTATTGTACAGGAGAAGCCTTTTCACCCATTTGAAATGGCAGCTATTTCAAAAGTTTGGCCAAAAGTTGTAATTTTTTCTGATATATGTAATGTGAACGCAACATTTCTTATATGTATGTCACTGTGTTTCTACATTGCCTTTAAGGTTTTTACTAAGAATAGATTAAAGGATTAAGTCATACAAGCTGTAAAGCACTTCTTAAAAGAAATGTAAAAATACTAGCAAAATTGCAATATGAACAGCTCATCCTAAGATCAGAAAACATCCACTGAAGGCTTAAAGATCTGAACTTGCTTGTGTAGTATGTGAAGTCAAAAGGTGATACTTTTTCCAAAACGATCTGATTTTACCCGAACTTGCTTATAATATGACTGGGGTAAATATTTTCTAGAAAAATCTGAAAGTATGCTTTCAACCTGGGAGAGCCATAAAGAATAATTTCCCCGCTGTGTAAAAAAGGTTCTAATGGTTCTAATGAAGGATAACTACTGATATGCAGGTATTGTATGTTATTTGATCTCAGACATTTGTCTCTAAAAAGAGAAAATCTGATAAAGTTCATTGCGTGCAAGCGCATTTATATAATTTTTTGCCTGCTTCATGGAAAGTACGGATTTTTTTGGTGATTACTTAGTTGAAAGCTTTACATAGATAAGATCATTCTGCCTGGATAAGATCATTCTGCCTTGTCAGTAACTTCCTCCATGCTATCTGTAGGTTGCTACTGCAATCAGATTTCTGTACCCTTAAAGTAATCTCTGTAGAGATTTTAGGTGCATGATTGCAGTGAGTCCTAAGCACTGGGACTGGATACATATCAGCTAAGCATTCAGCCTGTGCACATAGCTCTAGCCCAGGAACCAAACTACAAAGGTTTGGAAACTTCATAACAGAAGAAGACTCAGAAGATTCTCATTAAGCCCATTAAAAACTTCCAGATCACATTTGCTCATTGATCAACTATGAGATTGTGTTCCATTGCCTCCAGTCTGACTGGAACTGCATCTTGGTAGCAAGCCGTGTGTGTTTGTAACAAAAATTCTTGGTTTTGCTTGACCAGTCCCACCTGCCAAGCTTCTAGTTAATGTCCCTTCTGTAATGAATGGCAGTCAGAAATGTTGACATATCCCATATCCCAAGGACGGAGGCACTGGTATCTAACTGCTCAGTTCTTCTCTTCAGTTTTGATACTAGTGCTCATTTACTAAGTACTAAAGCTTCCCTTTATTCTTTTTAAACCTGTGTTAGCTCTTTTAAGAATTGTCAGGATATCGGGGTTGGTTAACGTAGTTCGGCCGTAGGCGCTTGCTTCCCAAGTAAAAGAACAACTCTTTTCTCTTCAGATCCAGACAGCAGAATTATTTAATATATAACACCTACTTGATAACAATAGAAAAATGCAGAACTGAGCACAGGAAAATGCAGAACTGAGCACAGGACAACTGTCCTTGTTCTTATTCTATATATTCAAATTTACAATTTTCTGAGGCTTTTCTGCCAGCATTCTCAGGGAATGGGAATCTCCTCTTCCCTGGACTTCAATGTCGCAGTTCCTTTGTTGACTCCCTTGAGACTGGCTATAGTCAGGCTGCTGGGGCCGAGCTCTCTCCGCAGCTATTCCGCCCTCCCTGGTCTACAGCTTCCTCAGCTCTCAGGCTCTTTCTACCTCCGGAGGGAATTCTCTGCTGCAGATATCTAGACTTCAGCTCCGTCCCTGTCTTCTGACATCCTTCAGAATCCTCCCTATGTTTGTTTTGCTAGTCCTACTTATAGTTCGAAAGGGAAAACTCTAACTTGTGATTGGCTGTTATCACGGTTTGCTAAAAGAGCCAATAGGATTGCTGCATTCTCCCTGCGGCCTGATTGGACCAATACAACAGCTGTATTCTCCCTCCTCCTCCTCGAATAGCTTTACATGTACAGACCTTAAATCCATCCTAATACATATACTTTTCGGATTATAATTATAAATACAAAAATATATACGTGGAGGGTTTTTTTCTATTTCCTCACAAGACATTTTAGCTACAAATCCTTTGGGACAGGAGCTCATAGCCTCTGCTTACATCAGTGGTTCCCAACCTTTTTTTGACCAGGGACCACTAGGACTTTTTTGTTCGGTGCAGGGACCCCAAGGTTCAAAATAAAAATTCCGAGAATTTGAAAATAAACTTTAATCATAACTGTTAGTTAAACATTAAACTTAGAATAATATTTGAATATATATTTTTATAATAGAGAATTTTTAATTGAAAATATTAATTTATTATGGGTTTATAACTTTGTTTCATGGACCCCTGGTTTAGTTCTTGTGGACCCCTGGGGGTCCATGGACCCCTGGTTGGGACCCAGTGGCTTACATGATAGTGAAACTCTGTATTTAATAAAATAACCACAGACTTGTAGGTATGGGAGAGTTTAAAAGCATGTCAGGGGGTAAAGTACATGAATGTGTACAAGTACACTTGCAACAACAAATACAGGGACTGTTCGTTTAAAAAACACTGTCTTCCCCAAGAAGAAATCTGGTTTCGCATATTAAAAATGTTTTGATGTTCCTTTGAAAAAGTCTTGTTTCCCCCCGCCCCCAACCTTCAGTGCTGTTATTTCACTGTTTGCTTGCAAACTATGAAACTAAAGACATGAGTGCTTTGAGAGCTGAGCTACAGGTCTCTCTGGACTTAATTGAGGGGTGTGGAGGAAGTGTTGGTTTTTTGAAAGAGCTTCTTAATATCTATTCTTATGCCTAGAGTTTCAGTCTTTGCCATGTAATGAATAGCCAGGGTTGGATATCTTCCTCACCCACTTTGACACAAATTGTAGGGATTGGAAGCTGCAAACTTGACTATTACATGATTGAACTAGTTTACCAGGACTCTGGTCGGTATAGAGCCGTGTTGGCGAACCTATGGCACGCGTGCCACTTCCGGCACGCGTAGCCCTCTCTGCCGGCACGCGCGGTTCCTCCAAGCCACTGGCCTTTCTGGCTCTGCCCCGCCCCGGATGGGGGAGGCTGTAGCCCAGGGGTGGGGAACCTCCGACATCATTGGCGGTGGCCCCCAGACTCTCCCACAGAAGCTGCCACCATTGCCGCCGCTGGGGCTTGAGCGGGGAACAGAAGCCGAGCGCCCACACTCGGCAGGGCCGGCGGCTTCTCCGGTGCCCTCTGGGCCTGTGCGGGCGGAGGGGCGTGGCTGGCCGGTGGGTGCGAAGGAGGCGCCCTCTGCCCCAAACCCAGCCCTCCTCAGGCGCCACCCCCAAAACCTCCCACTCATGGCAAAGAGGAACTTGGCAACCCTAGCCTCTCCCTCTGGGCCCCCTCTGGGGGTGGTATTCAGGTTAAATTGCCTCATTGGCACTTGGCGATAAATAAGTGGGTTTTTGGTTGCAGTTTGGGCACTCGGTCTCTAAAAGGTTCGCCATCACTGGTATAGAGAGTTCCAGGTTTAAGACATTGAAATGGCAGCCAAATCCTCCTCCTGGATCAATGACAGAACTCTTCCCAGGGTCAAGCAAACCCTCTTTCAACATAGAAAGTTAGCACCTTGGGTTCAATTCTGATACCGCCATGTATTGCTACAAGCTTTGGAAATGCATCTGAGTTGATAAACTATGACTTGCAATGTATTTGCATACCAGCAACACAAATAGTGGATTGAAGCAGGTTTGCAAACCATATGGCTCATATGTGGTTTCCCGCAGTATCTGAATGGCTAAACTTATACGAGGAGGGTATGTACGGAAACCACTTCTGTTTTCTGTCAGCTTGGTATTCTTGTCTCTTTGGTGAAGCAACCACCAGAGCTGCAGCCAGTTATGTCAGTTGTAACTGTAAGGCCTATGTGTTTCAGACACTTGTATATCACATTGTCATTTTAGGTGTACACTTAAATTTTAAGATGCCTAAAAACTATAATATATGAAAAGTTTGACTCTAGTCTTGAGTCCAGTGGTTTTCAAGTTAAGGAAGTCCTAGGTTTCACAGAACACAGTTGGGAGATTAGCATTGGTGGACAAACTTTACAGAAAGACCCACCACTGGAGATAGTTGCCTTACAACACATAGACATAGAAGGGTGTATTCTGGGTTCACCTAGCTGGTGTCTTATGGGTACACACCCTAAAATATGGCCCACAATTCTCACTATTTATATGGGTTTTCATAATAGACGTGAATGGGGATGTGCAAAAATTTTTTAGTAAAATTCGGATCCAGGCCTAATACATCTGAATTTTGTTTTGTAAACCCAGATATTTCTGAAACTCCATATGGGGATTATGTGGATCCCCGAAAAAAATGCTTGCCTATTAGACCCGTATCCGAACTTTACTGCCCCCCCCCAAATTTTCTCCTCCTCCCCACTTACCTTAACTCCAGGGTTGCGGCTCTGCACCACCCACCGCCTCCAAGCGCCACATGGAACCTGGAGGCGACAGCAGCTCTGTGCCACCCACCACCTCTGAACCCCATGTGGATCCTGGAGGCGGTGGTGGCCTGCACAGAGCAGCAGAGCGGGTTTGGCCCAGGTGAGCCAAGTATGCAGCCCTGTGCCATCTGCCTCCTCCGGCTTCCACATGGAGCCTGGAAGCAGCGAGGGAATTCTGCACTGGACAGGCTGGCTAGCAGGTAAGTGGGGAAGAGGGGAGGGAATCTTTTTTTTTTTTTTTTAATGGCAGCAAGGCCGAAATGGCCTGAATGAGGCTGAAAGAAATTCAGCATGATTCGGGGATCCCTTAAATTGCCGCCATTTTTTTCAGGAGGAACCCCCCCGAAAAATACCGATAGGGTATTGGGGGGGGGGGGTTCAGTCCAACTTTGCTGAATGCACACCCCTAAATGTTAAATGATCCTTTAGCGGAGAAGTTAATGTGGAAACAGTTCTCTCAAGGTAAAAAGTCTGAAAAACCCTGCTGTGATCACTAAACAGCACTGGCTCTCAATGTCCTAAGATTTATAAACTTTTGTTAGGTTTTTAAGAGACAAATTACATTATGTGCAATTACATATAGTTTGTTTATGCCAATAAATGAATGATGATGATTATACATACAGTTTGGTGTTCATTTTTCCTGATGATTTCCCCCCTCACAAAGCAGCTTTAGGGACTGTGATTAGCAGAGATAAACTTGTGCAGGTAAGAAGAGCTATTTAATTCTTTCTTCATATTGTTTTCCTGCTGTAAATCATCCCTCCCAGCTACTTCATCCGTGTGTGTGTGTGTGGGGGGAAATGAGTACTGATGTATTCACCTCATGGAGGTGATAGTTTTCAGTGGGGCAAAGAGTTAAATAGCTCTTCTCTTACTCTTGCTTTAAATCTCAGCCCTTGCAGCTGCTTTTTATTTAAACAGATCATACAGAAAATAATTTCATAAAGAGCACTTCCACCCTCATTTCAGCTCTCAGTATTAGCATGAAAGAACCCAGAAGTTTTTACATCCACCAAATTTTGTATTATTTAATAATGGCTGGAGAGGCCAATAATTTCACTTTCCTGGAATTGCTTGTACTAGGGAAGTACATGTAGGAAGGCACGTTGCTTTCTTAGAGTACCTTGGATGCCTCTTGTGACATTACCTTAGTGTAGTAGATACTGCGGCCTCTACAGCAACTCTCACTCCAGTAAGATACATCACAAGCTATTCATGAGAAAAGCCTGCAATGCAACTCTTTTTCTTCTCTCCCCCCACCCCCATGACAGCATTGTCCCAGTCCTGGGAAGAAATATGCTGATGCGGGCAGACTGCACTCCTGGTTTGTGTAATCTGGCAGTTTTGCTGCCTGAGTGGTTTGGATAGGACCTTCTTTACACTGGCTTCCTCACCACTAAAGTAGTGTTAGAGGGAGGCTTCTGAATCTTAGCATGGTAGGAAATGTACACAGAATATTAAATAACAGTTAACTCAATTGATGTGAAAGTTTTTTTAAAATTATATAGCTGTTCTAATTCCTGTGATTGAGACCAGTATAAACTCATATAGCCATCCAGAATTGTTAATCCATAATATCTCTATCTGTAGAAAATTTTACAGTGTTAAAAGCACTTCATGCACATTATCTTTTACTTATTATCCCTTTATGGGAGAGGAGAGCATTGACCTGGATATCCCCAGGTTAGCCTGAACTCATCAGATCTCAGAAGTTAAGCAGGTTTGGCCTTGGTTAGTAGTTGGATGGGAGACCTCCAAGGAATACCAGGGTTGTGATGAAGAGGAAGGCAATGGAAAACCACCTTTGACTGTCTCTTGCCTTGAAAACCCTACGAAGTCACCTAAGTCAGCTGTGACTTGAGGGGGGGAAAAGGAGAGAGGAGGGGAGAAGCCGAAACTGGGGGAAATGCTTGTTTAAGGCCACCTAGTGAGTTGATGGGAAAAATTATATTCAAACTCAAGTCATTCTGAGTGCAGTTTAGTCTTTTCCTGTACTGTATTAAGCAGAGTTATAGTCTTCTAAGTTTATTGAAATAAAGGAGTTTAGAAGGATGTTTAGAATGGCACTGTTGCTTTTCTCATAAGCTGTTGGGTTATTTTTAAAAAATAGATATATTTGATGTTTCTGTAATATGCAGTGGATCACTTTTAGTTGATGTTATGCAGATGACCTTTGAAAATGTATCATTGAGGCACTGTGACTTTCTTTATAAAGGAAGTGTATAATGATTTTGCCTGTAGATGCTGACAGGTAAGCATGCTTGAACACCTGTCAGTTGGGCTCCCTTTCTATTTTCCTGTGGTGATCAGGCAGCCAATTAATTGGCAGGCAGTTTGAAACCTGTTCATATTTATTCACAGAAACAAGCTCCTTACAGCCATCAAATGCTGGCATCCATCTAATGCAGGATCAGCTGGAAGTTGTCTTCTGATCTCCTGCTGTCGCAGTTATCCTGTGTACCCAGCAAAGATTTTTAGGGGGTGGAAAGAAGGAGTCAACTCCCAGCTGATCAGCTGGAAGCCAAGTTCTTCCAGTCTCCTTTCCTGGAAACTTTGCTGCCTGCCTCACTTGCTGAGATGCAGCAAATTTAAGGGAAGTACTCAGAAGTTCAACTGATTTTCATTTGCTTCTTCCCACCCGAAATTGTCAGCTTGGGCTCCAGACAAAATGAGATAACCATACTCATCTCTCCTTTTTGCAGTGCAAAGATTAAAGCATTGCATCTGCCTTCGTGTAGCTTGGAGAGGGGAAGAGAAGCATGCTTTTTCTACCCTGCCTTTTGCAGTGTTGATATCAAACATTGCTTCTATGCTTTCCCAGTTTGGGAGGGGGAGAAAGAAGAGGTCCCTTTTGCAATATCACTGTGTAGCTAAGAATCCAACTCCTAGCTGATTTCCCAATCAGATGTGATTCAACTTCGGACCAACAGGCAGCTGTAAACCTCTTCAACAGCTGTTCAGGATGTTTGATGCAATCTAAACATATCCCTGATACAGTTTGATTTGATCTTCAGTCCAAACATATCCTTGATCAGCTTGGTCTGAGCTTGAGTATGAAGCAAGATCATCCACTGAACAGGTTTTCTGAGAAGTTTGTGTCCCTACTAATGGGGTCCTTGGCAGTTAAACAGCCACCACTTGTGCAATTGATCCATACCCATCCTGACTTTTAAATTCATGCTGGGAAAAGGTATTGGAGTTGCTCGTGAAAATCATTAATTCCTTGTTGACTGGGGTGGCTCCATAGAAGGATGTAGTTTGGCCTTTGCTTAAAAGATCTTCCCTGGCTATGGATGAGGTGGTCAATTATAGACCATTTTCCAGTGTACCTTTTCTGGGGAAGGTGGTGGCAAAGGTGGATGACATGTCCCGGATAACATCCATTCCAATCCAGGCCTGGGTCTGGAACTGAGATGGCTTTAGTTACACTGGTGAAGGATGTGTATTTGAAGCGGACAGGGGACAGTCATTCCTGTGTATACTGTTAGATCTTTTCATATGGTTGACTGCTCCATCCTTATCCACTGGTTGGATTATGGAGTTGGTATTAAGGAGGTAGCGATCTTTTCTGTCTGATCAGATTCAAAGAGTTTCTGAGGGAGAAGTGGAATCAACAGGGTTTGATTTGCCTGTGGATCATCAGGAGCTTTGGGGTTGATTTAATCAATCTATAAATGAGAGCCAGCTTTATTTCACTATTCAGATCTCCAGGTGCATCCTTTTTGGTTCTGTACCAGAGCTTTGTGGTCATGGTCAGGCAGCAAAGGCAAAAAAAAAAAAAAATGCTGTGAATCCAGACATGACATGCGTAATGCTGGTCAGGAAGGTTGACGTTTTAGAGAGAATGGATTCACTTGTCCTGGATGGAGTGGAGTTGGTTTTCCAGAGTTTGGAGGTGCTCATGGACCCCACAGCCTTGCTATTTGAAAGGTAAGTTGTGAAGGCCAACGGCACCTTCTATCAACTGCATCTGGTTTGCCATCTCTCCACTTTCTTAGGCTCAGCTGATCTGCCCACACAGATCCATGCTTTTTGGAATCTCGTGGCTGGATTAATATAACACCCTCTGCATTGGACTGCTCGTGAAGACAACATGGAAATTGCAGCTGGTTCAGAATGCAGCAGCCCAGTTATTATCAGAGGCTCGCTGAAGAAAACATACCTTGCTCGGTTTGAATCAGCTGCATTGGTTACTGTTTTTTCGGAGTTCAGTTCAAGGTACTGGTTGTGACATTTAAAGCCCTCCATGATTTGGATCCCGCATACCTAAAGGATTATGTCCTCCCACCTGCCCGGTGTTCCCCTGCTTAGGGTGGCCTGCCTGACATTGACCAGAGCCTGGGCCTTTTGCATCATGACCTTGCTCTGTGGAAAGGGCTCCCTGAAGAGGTAAGGGAATCCCTTCACTGGAGATCTTCAGGAGGCATTATGACTTTTGTTTGTTTGCCAGCGCTTTTGATGGGTACAAACAGCAGGCATCTTTTAGGGGGGGTGGGAGAGGTATTTGGGTTTTAAATTTGTAATGTTTTAATTGCTTGTAAACCTCCTCATGCCAAGATAAACGTTGGGGTATAAACATATAAATAAATATCAGTTTTTTATGTTGAGGGAACATCTTCTTCAGTTTTGTTAGATTAGAAAGGAGTGTTTTTTAGAATAATGCAATGCAAAGTTTAGATTTGACCAAAAACAATTTGTACCAATCCTGGTTTGTTATGAAAAGACACAACCTGCTTTCTCCTAATATACCAGTGTGCGTTTAATAAAATAATCCATACTGGAAGCAACTGAGTACGTGGTAAAGAATTCTCAGATTAATGTAAACTTCATTCCACAGTGTGTGGTCTCTGTGCTGGGGAAAAGCTCTGTTTGAGAGAAGGGTAGAATTTCGTACAGCTAGTCATTTAAATCAATTTTCTTTCTGACTTGATTTAATTTTTTTCTGCTAAGGCAATAAAAGATTTCTGCTATTCCCTAAGCTGTCTGGCAGTCTGGGGAGAGTGCCAGCATAGGGGAAATGAGGAGCCATGTTTATAGCTAATGATATCAGCTAGAAAAATCAGAGAGTCTGTCAAAGTGGTAAGCTGTTGCCAGAGTAGGTAATTCTTGTAAACTTCATGTAATGAAAGTTGCAAGAACCAGCGGCGCGGGGGGGTGGGGGAGGAAGTAACTTCCAATTTTAATAGTGTCATTTTTCTTTATTTTGAGGAAATGACTAGCTTCTGAGAGCAGACAAGAAGCCAAAATAGAGTCCAGGTATTTCTGTACTATTTGTAATTCGCCAGCGTTGGTTATTTGTATGATGCAGCAGCTCAAACAAAGTCTGTATCATCATGTAAACTGTAGGGAGCTGTGTGAGTGCTTCAGAACACTAAGCCTGTGAAAACATCCCTGTACAATTCCAAGGTACTTATGTGTGCCTGCCATTGTCCTGCCTTTTTAAATGCAAACATTTGTATATTTACATAACATTTCAACAAGATAGATGTTGGCAAGTTGTACTTAAGAGATTCTAGTTCACTGGATTTATGGAGCATGTGCAGCTTTATTTGCTAAGAAATAAATAATAATTGCATTGTTGTTAAAATTGGCATATATACTACATTTCATAATAATTAGCAACCTTGGAAAAGAAGTTTTTTGTTTTTGTTTTTTTTGGACAGATGTCAGATTCATTTTCCTGACATTAGATTTTAGGTTTAGAATGAGCTTGATGTGTACAACTGTAAAATGAGGCCCTAAAAACATGCATCAAGTAATGTTCAACAAATTTATAACATACAGTATATTCAATAACCTCATTTTTCATAGCCCTCTGAGTTCTGATAGCAATGAAGAACATATTAGGTCGTCTGTTGATGTGTCCTTTTGAAAACAGTTACATCAACATTTTGGGGAGATAGAATGGTTTACAGTACTTAACAAACGCGGTTATGTTACTTTGAATTGTTAATCTTTAAAAATAATACCCCCAAATAATAAGGCTGTTACCGCATTTGTATTCCCAGCGATGTATTAAGAGTTGAAAATGTTATAAAAAATACTGTTCACACTTTCTATGTATTCCCACCGATGTATTAAGAATCTGAAAATGTTATAAAAATACTGTTCGCACTTTGTTTGGCCCCTTTAGCTGTGAAGACATCTGCCAACCATTTATAAGCCGTGGTATCCAAAAACCCTTTTAAAGCGATGTTTTTTACAACATTTTCAAACTCTTAATACATCGCTGGGAATACAAAGTGTGGTAACCCCCTAAGATTGCATTATATAGATTTACTCTGAATTTCCAGTGCCTCTTCTCATAAAGCTTGTTTGTACTTGTTTTGTAAAGTTTGGTAGTTTTTTAAAAAAAATCATATAAAACACAGTCCTAACAGAAGCACTTTTGCTTAGGATGATAATAGTTTTCCATGTTTGTAGATCTACAGAGGTTAGATTTTTTACATCTAGCTTTCTGAGTAGTTTTCTAAGACCCAGGACCTGTTTAACCTGATGGGCTTTTTAGAAAGTTATTTTCTGATAGCAAAATAAAGCACTCTCTCTCCCTCTGCAAGGTGGATAAATGCTTATATTGAAATCAATGAGAGATGGCGGCATATGTAATTTTTCCGCCAAGTTACACCCCGATTTTCTAATTCACATTATTAGATGTAGGGATAAGGGCTATATGTCTGTCTTTGCAAGAGCCATTTTTATTGCCCTGTTGTTCTGTATGGAGAGTCACTTCAGAGTCTTAACTTGAGAGTCAATTTAATCAGATTTGCAGCAGAAGGCTGTGGCATTTCATTTGAAAGATCAGCAGGAAACCTTCATAATCGCAGATTTTTATTCTGCGAACATACTCTAGACTTGGCACTAAAGCTGTGCATTATCTGTAACAATGACATTAATGTGCCCCGCACTGGTTTTCAAACTCTGGCATATTTTTGTATTATTCTTTACACAGAGCTGACCAGTCTTCTGTGTCTTTAATCTTATTGCCATTTTTCTTCAGCTTTGAAACTGTTCCCTTTTACAGTCTGTCTTGGTATTGCTATAGTGCCTGGGGCTTTTCTTTGATCGTCATACTTAGAAATTAGTATACCTTGCAGTGATCTTTTTCAAGGCTACTCTGCAGAGGTATGCTCTGTGCCTCTAAAATGACTGATTAAAAGTAGTTAATCGGGGCCAGACTATTCCTTGTACTCCAACATCACGTTTGTGGTGTGCTGTCCAAGTCTTTGCTATATGGGTATGTAGTCTTGACCAATGACATTACTCGTATCAGAATTCAGGTTTAATATTGAGGTTCTTCATCTTCTAAAGTCTGATTTCAAAATATTTTGAAGGTGCAGAAATGTATCGCTGTTTTGTTTACTTACAAGTCATGTTTACCTGAAGAATGCTTGGCATGTTGATATTCCTCTGAAATAGCAGTTCTCTGTAACGGCACATATGTGAGTCTGGTTCCACATAATCTTATCTGAATTTTTTCAACATTTGAAGCATACATTCATGCAATTGAAAGATCTTGTGCAAGAGCCAAAACCATTTGTGTTCCTCCAGTATCTTACCTTTTCCTGCTCATATGTCTTCATTCCCCCTTTTTCTGTTTTAAATTTTATTACCATCCTCTTCTTTTGGGTGTCATTTGTCTATAAGATCTGTTCATGCAAGTATTGCAGATGAGCCTCAAGCAAGATGCTCATGCAAAAATACCTGAAGGTTTTATTTTAGGCAACCAACTGAAACTATTTACAGGATGACATCACAAACCGTCCAAGCTAGGAAAACACAACCAGTTTTGATTAGGACCACTGTAACCATCTCAGAGGTTAACATGAGAAGTTTGTCTTCCACATCCTTGCTTGACAGATGTAACATCTCTCCCAGAGTCCATTTTCAGTGTGGTAATTTAGGGACTGTATATTCCAAACTGTTCATCAGAATAATGCTACATTTGGATTCTACGCCGATTATATAAAACAAAACAGTTCTCAGGGTATGTGTTGTAGTACATGACAATCATGGACGTCTTTTATTTCACAACTAAAACATCACAAAATTCTTGTCAGTTGTTTTCAGATTTTTAAGTTTCATGGAATCCTTTCCACATTAACATGCTGACTGAAGAACCCTTCTGTGGTGCAGAGAATTCTGGATAATGTTCTGTATGTTGCAAGGAAATATAAGTAGTGTAGAAAGTTAGCTAACTTTTGAAGACATTTGTCTGCCCTTAGTGTTGTTCCCATTAAGCTATTGCCGATAAAAGAACCAAAGCAGGGCTCGCCAGCAGACAACTAAAAACCATTGAGTTACAAGTTACACAATTTTGCTTGGGCTAGATTAATAAAGTATTTGTTCCCAGTGGTCCACAAGGTGAAATTTCATCCTGCTCTGCAAATGTAAAGGAATTGCCTTTTTACCATCTTTTTGGCTGGGAAGGGGAGGAAGGCACAAGATACAATGAACATGGTTTATGATCAAATGTGTTGTGATTTAATTCTTCATTTGAGCATGAATTAAGCCCCTTGTCTTAATGTTGTTGTTTGATTGCATGCCATGTTGAACAGCTGTGCATGTGTTCAGTAGCCACTTTTATGGGCTTTCTTGAGTAAGGCTGTTACCGCACTAGGTATTCCCAGCAATGTATCAAGAGTTTGGAAATGTTATAAAAAACATCGCCACGGCTAAAAAATGGTTGGAAGACGTCTTCACAGCTAAAGGGGCCAAACAAAGTGCGAACAGTATTTTTTATAACATTTTCAAACTCTTAATACATCGTTGGGAATACCTAGTGCGGTAACAGCCTAAGGGGATACTTTGCAACTGGGAGTCACTGTGAGAATGCTGCTTTGTATTGTTTCACTTAAATAATGTGTCAAACTCTTAACTGGCCACCAGGTGGAAACATGTGCGAAAGTTGTATGAGATTTCATATGCACAACTGATTTTTTTTAAATCACAACTAAACTGAATTTGACGTATTCAGATATTAATGAGCAGTTTGTCAAATGCAGTTGCAATAACCACACTGGAATGAGCAGGATGTAAGCTAAACCGACAGTTTACTGAGGATACCTGGCTCAACTACAAGCTGCTGCTGTTTTCTTGTTTTGCTAGAGTGTTTTTTCATCCAAAGTTATACCCTTGGAAAAGTATACTATTTATTTATTTATTAAACTTATTTGATTTATATCCCACCCTTTCCTGGTCTAGGCCAGACTCGGGGCAACTTACAGCAATCAATAATACAATAATTATAAGATAAAAACGAATAAAACCATATACCTTCTGGGTACCAAAATAAAATTTATAGTGATTACTATTGCCTGTATTACTTCAACATGCAGAGCCAGTATCTCTTCCATGGCACAGTTCAGAAATAGATACGATTGACAGGGTCATAAAATGGAACTAGGGACAGACTGGGGGGGCGGGATTTCTCTGCAAGCCTGACAGAATTCCCAGAGTTGGGGGAAAAATCTGAAATCTAAAAAAAAGTACATTGTAAGATTAAAACTCCCCAAAATAGCAAACAGTGTCCATAGAACTCTCAATATCTGTTGGGGGTTCCCAGAAAACCACAACAATATTGGCAAGCTTACCAAGCCTTGGTTTCCATAAAGCAAAACGGGGAAGGAGAAGTTGACTGGGAGGCTGACCCAGAAACGCCCACCCCTCCACTTTCATGCCCCATGATGGAGGACAGGCCCAGCTCTGACTACCAAACTGACTACCCACACATCTTGGCATGGCCAGCAATGGCAGCCACTGTGTAACTCAGCCTATCCTAACCTGAGTGTGAGGCAGACCCTGTGCCGCTGGGTTCAGCTTTTCCCAGGGAGGGGCAGCCCCCACACCATGTGGCCTGTTGCAGGGTGCACTAAGAGGTGGCACAGAAAACAAATGCAGTTGGGAAGAATGTGGACCTCGCAGTATGAAGGGGTTTTAAAGGTAACCATGATTGCCACATATTGGACATGGGAAAAGGCAAGCAGCCAGTGAAAGGATTTCAGGTCAGAAGTATTTTGGTCCCAGTGGCTGGCCCCTGATATCAGGCAGGCTGCTGCATTTTGCACCATTTGGATGGAGCTTCCAGTCACCTTTCTGACCAGCATCACCTCCATCTGATCTGGATTGAGTTTTAGTTAATGTTCCATCAGCCGCTTGACCGCTATATTTAAGCATTGGTCCAGGGCAGAGCCCCGTGGCGCAGTGTTAACCTGCAGTACTGCAGTCAAAAGCTCTGCTCATGACCTGAATTCAATCCCGACGGAAGTCGGTTTCAGGTAGCTGGCTCAAGGTTGACTCAGCCTTCCATCCTTCCGAGGTCGGTAAAACGAGTACTCAGCTTGCTGGGGGTAAAGGGAAGATGACTGGGGAAGGCACTGGCAAACCCCCCCGTAAACAAAGTCTGCCTAGAAAACGTCAGGATGTGACATCACCCCATGGGTCAGGAATGACCTGGGGACCTTTACCTTTTTTTTAACCAGGGCAGAGATGGAGTAACTGGAGTCTTGTGACTCAAACTGGACCCAGATAAGGGAAAATTAGCTTTAAAAGGGTTCCAGAAATGAATTTCTTGAACCAAACTGCATGGGCACAATGAACCTGGGTAAGGGAGCATGATTAACATATTTTAATTAGGTTGAGGCGAGCTAGATCTGCATGGACACAGGAGTTTGGGTGAGGCAACATGACTCCTGAAAAAGGAAGGAGAGCAAATTAATGACTAGAGTGACCTTCTTCATTGAGTAAAAAAAGGGAGAAAAGAAAATGAAAGCTGTTTAATGATATGGCAACTTCCTTGGGCTGGGCAGACACCTCTGGGGTGTGTCAGGGTCTTGGGTGAGGTCTCCAGTGTTGAAAAGTCTTTTGTTATTGAGAATGAAATGCCACTGAGCTGGGGGGATTGCAGTTGTTCTACTTTCCTTGCAGCAATACCCTTCCTCTTCATTCCTGGGAATTTCCAATGTCACGCTCAACCCAAGTGCCTTATGAGACTCCCCAAGTTTCAGATTCCCTGGCACTTAGGTTGCAAAAGGGGTTTCTATTAAAACAACCAATTCAAAAACTTGAGGGGAACAATATCTAAGGCATGGGTGTAAAACTCAATTGTTACAAAGGCCGGAATGTCACTTGGTCAGGCTGTGCCATTCCTCACCAGCCCTGATCACAAATGGGGGTGGGGGGCCTCTCAAGAGGCCGGATCCAGCCCCCAGACCTTATGTTTGACACCCCTGATTTAAGGGGTCTCAGCTGGAGGAGGGGGTGGGGTCTTCATATCTTAGCATATAATTGAGTGTTGTCAACATATCGATACCACCCCATTCAAAAGGTTAGGTCAGTCTTATTAAGGGGTATCACTATTAAATTACATGGGAGATAGCGCAGAACTTTATTGTATCCCCCAAAGGTTTTCAAACGGTCTAATTCTTTGTCTTCTACTGTAACCTTTTTTATTATGATGGGAAAGACCAAAACCCTCTCAGCACTGCCCTGGGTAGACCACTTTAAATATCCAGTTGTGTCCGTCAGCCTGGAATATACTAATTCAGACAGTGGTGCTTTGCATCCAGTCATCCTTGGTGGTGAGCCCCACTGTTAGCCCTTCAGATCTTGAAATGGAAGGAGAGCATGTAGGGTTGGGCACCACCTTAAGAAATATCCTGCTGGGTGCCACAATAAATTTTAAAGACTTTTCTTTTTGTAATAGCAGAGTTAGTAAACGAAAAGCTGTTTTAAGACACTGTGAAAGAGTGATAGCTTTTTTTTTTTTTTTTAAGAAAAGCCTCTGTGCACACACAAATTCAGTTCAAGGACAAGCAACAATAGGTTGCAGGCACAATGAGAGAGGCAGTCTGCTGATGGATTAATTTCTATGGGACTAAGCTATATAAGGTAGCATGCGTGACAGAAAATTGGAAAGATTTCAAAATGCATAGTTCAGTCAAGGACTCGTGTGTCTGCAAGAACTATTGGATAGGTTGCCACAGGCCTACTCAACAGCACTTGAAGCACAGACGAGATTGCCTTTCCTGAAAGTGGAATTGTATTGCTTGTTTGAGATTAAAAGTGATTTCATGTCACATTTTCTCATGTCTCTTCTTGTCAGGGCTCACACATGTCTTTGCAGGGAGGGGAAAGGTGTATGTGTGCCTGTGTCCTTGTGCGCAGGAGACAGAACCTAGCATTTATCTTTCAGCTGCTTTTCCTCCTTTGTCTTGCATAGTGTATTCTTTAATCACCAGCAGATAATCTAGTTGCAGGCGTACATGGTGGTAAATGCTCCGCAATAGAGGAAAGGTAACTACCTCGAATCTAGAAGAAAAGAATACTTCAAAAAGGAACAGGTTTCAGGTTGCTTGTTTTCATTCTGAGGCAACTGGAAATGGAGGTTCTGTTTTGTTCAGCGATTAGAAACTGCACACAGCTTTGGGGCGTTTCTGTCAGATGTGCATTGTGCAACCACCCTCTTGCCTTTAGCTCTGGTGAATTTTGGCATTTTTCTTAAGTCAGTTTATTTTTCAGGCACTGCGCATAGGCCACAAGCAGCAAGCGTGAAGGACAATATACAAGGACAGCCTGGGAAGGAGGGCGTGTGGGCATAGAAATGGAGATCCATGAGGAAAGATTAGAACAAGTATAAGAAGCATATACAGTTTAGCAGCAATAAAGACCTAAGCAATTGAAGAAGCAAAACCAGCCCCACCTGACATGGACACACCTCATAAGGTACTGACCAAAAGCCCAGAACAATTACAGAAGTTTTACTGGTGAACTAATGTTTTAACAGAAATAACATCAGACATCTGATGGGAAGAGAGCTTCACATTCTAAATGCATGGTACCACCACAGAAAAGACCTTGTCCCTCAAGGTGGCTGTTAGCATAGCTTCTTCAAGACTGGCATGATGTGTGGTTGTGTAGATGTATTAGATAGCCAGAGAGAGCAAGAGCCCACTTCTGCATGCTGTAAACTCTCATTTGAACACAGATTGTATAGAACCTCCTTTAAATCTTAAAGACTTATGAAAATTTTTATATTTCAAAGACCTATCACACTGATTTTAATGATTACTCAGAACAATCCAGCACATGCCAATTCTGACTTCATTTGAACTAATTTATTCAAGGAACAGCTAAGGCAGTTTTACATACTCTCTGACAAAGTATCATTTAAAAAGGAGCTAGAGTAAATTTACATAATCTTAGAAGGAGAGCCACGTGGCTTATAATTACAAAATAAGGGGGTGAGAAAATAAAGGTGGCATTCTTAAAGAAAAATGTGACTAGCTCATTTTTAGCTTGCCTTCCTTCAAGGAGCTCAGAGTAGCATGCAGGGTTTCTTCTTCTTTTCCATTTTGTCCATAATAAACAGTTTCCACTTCCTGATACTGTGTTTTCCTTAGCTAGGATATTACCAGTGCATCCCTAAGCAGAATTACATTGTTCTAAATCCATTGAAGTCTGTGTTCTTAGAAGGGTGTAGCTCTGATTAGGATTGCATTGTATATGACCAGAACCAGTTCCGAAGGAAGGGATAGATGGAATAGAAATATATTTGCTAGAATGTGGAAACAGGAACAAGTTGGCTTTCAGTTCTCTTAAACTAACATTGCCTACTCTGCTTCCTTTCCTTCCTTTCCTTTATCCCTTAGAAGCTCCTTGATCCATTGATCTTGAACAGCATATATCTAATGTTTGAGGGCTATAAGGACTGAAACAAATCTTGCCACTGACAATGCCCTACTCTGCTTCTTGCAAATTATTTCCTCTTATTTCTGACTTATGAAAGGAATAATCTAAAGTGAACACTATATCTAACTTAATTTTGAAGTAGTGTAAATTATACTGACATCTAAGATCTCAAGAAAACTAACCGTCTGAAAATTCATGGGGACAATCCAGAATAAGGCTAGTCCCTGATAATGTGTGTTTAAAAAAAATTTAGTCAGTGCAAGAACATATTGCAAGCAAGTTCCATCAGCCCAATGTTTATTGTTGCCCAATGCCAGCAGCTGTAAACTTGTACCAAAATCTACCTAATACCTTTCCATCTGAGTCTGTCTCAGAGTACAATTTTATTTGGTACATGACCAGCAGAATTACAGTCTAATACACATTTGTATCTAACCCACCATCCAAATGCAATGGATGGGATACAACACCCCACAATAAAATTTGAAGCTGACTATAAATATAAAATACATATAAAGCCCAGCAAATCGCCTAAATAAAGTTATCTTTACTAGGTAGTCCCTTATTTAATCACCACTTTATCTTCGCGAATTTTAAGGGCTATAGCTAAAACATCTGAGTCTGTCAAAATGAAGGGAATAAAAATCCTGATGCCCCAGTGTAAAACAAAATTTCCATCTCCCAAAAATTATATGGAGGGGACCTGACTAAAGTTGATTCTGTTTCCGAGGTATGGCATCAAATATTAAATGTATTTCAGACTCTTCAAAAGTCACCAATCTGAACTAACATGCGAACTTTATGAAATTTCATAGCAGAGATACAGCCTGTTTTGCACAAATCTTGCCAACTGTCAAAGACTTTGATATAAAGACCCCATTGGTATATGAATGCTATTTCTAATTTGAGGAGAAAATATATAGGGTTGTCCATATAGCTAAGATTATGGTCAGGGGGTAGACAATAAACTAATGGTGGATGGAGATGTGGTCAGCTAAGAGAGCACTGTGTCATCACAACTGCAAATCCTGCACGACATCAAGATTTTAATCTAAAGCCCTTCAGAGACTTGACAAAAGCTTGTCAATTTTTGATACGTCAGGCAAGTCTGAGAATTTAGATTTTTTTAAAAATCAATACTTTTCATGAAATAAGCATCTCCCTTTTTTCACCCTTGTATCGATTGCTACACAATCAATTACATCAGATGTACAGTCCAGGACTCAGATATTATCATTCCTTTTCAGCAGTATCCTGTAGAGTATGATTATTCCATACTGTACAGTTACATCTCAGAATAGTTTGTATAGGGCACACTTCTTTATTTAGATTGAACATAAAACCCACAATGATCTCAAATTATATATCCATAAAAATCAGATTGGTACTAAAAGAGACTTTCCCCCTTAATTCAAAACTGCATAATAGGTCTTCATGCTATTACAAATGTGCTTGAGTGGTCTCACATTTTTAAAAAGACACCCTGTCCATAGAAAATAGCACACCAGTGAGAAAATTAGTCTGGGACTCATGCCCCTCGTATACAGAAAGATTTTCTTCCCCATTTCAAGCGACTAAATATGCTGCACTTCGTAATTCAGGAAGAATTGCACCATCCAATTTAGTCACACATGTAGGTCAGCTGGAAGAAATTACCCATCAGGTTTCCAATTCCCTAGTACTTGCTTTTATTCCATTTAATTATAACGTCTTTCAAAATCTGTGTTGTCCTACCTTCAGATTCCTGTGTATGAGAGATGACAATATTACAATGCATAATGGTGTGTTCATCTCTAACATCTAGACTTTGCCTAATGTTAACCAGTCATCTTGCAGAAGATATAAGATGCAATTTACCTAGATGAATACAGTTATCAAGGGCCATCTTTTGCACAGGAACTGTGTACAGCACTGTAGTGTAATAAAATATACTATTGGAATGTTTAAAATGATGACATCCAAATATGCCATGTAGGAGCCCCGTGGCGCAGAGTGGTAAGCTGCAGTACTGCAGTCCAAGCTCTGCTCACGACCTGAGTTCGATCCCAACGGAAGTTGGTTTCAGGTAGCCGGCTCAAGGTTGACATCCTTCTGAGGTTGGTAAAACGAGTTCCCAGCTTGCTGGGGGTAAAGGGAAGATGACTGGGGAAGGCACTGGCAAGCCACCCCGTAAACAAAGTCTGCCTAGTAAACGTCGGGATAAGATGTCACCCCATGGGCCAGGAATAACCCGGTGCTTACACAGGGGACCTTTACCTTTTTATATATATGCCATGTACATATGATGACAGTAATTTGGCCCCTGCATGCTTTAGTCCAGCAGTCTTCAACCTTTTCAAATTCAGAATCTACCATTAATCCCAATTTCCAACATTTGAACCCACTTCTATTTTATTTCTCTGGTGTTTTTGTGTCTCCTTTTTTTCTGCTGTATTCTGACTTCTTGAAAAACCTCTGCCTGTGACAGGCCTTAACACAGCTTGTTTTCTGAAGTGTTCCTCCCTTCCTCCTCTTACATATAGAACAAGATTTGGAACTTCCTTTGTTGGGAAGCCTCCGATCAAACTCCAGTTTGCTATGACTTCCAACTCCATATATCTGGTCAAACTGGTGGTCCAAACTTGGAGCTATCATTCAGAGTCCCAGTTTGTCTAGGCTTGTACCTGAAAAAGCAGGATAGTTGGGAGGGTTTCTGGATCCTAGATAGGGTTGCCAACCTCCAGGAAATAACTGGAGATCTGCTATTACAACTGATTTCCAGCCGATAGAGATCAGATCACCTGGAGAAAATGGCTGCTTTGGCAATTGAACTCTATGGCATTGAAGTCCCTTCCCCTCTCCTGCCCTCCTCAGGTTTCACCCCCAAAACCTCCCACCAGTGGCAAAGAGGGACCTGGCAACCCTAGGCAGGAATGGCTTGTCATGCAGAGGAAGAAGGATCATGGCAGCTCACCCACTCTCCCTACAGTTCAGAGATGAAGAGAATGTCATGTATGTCATGAGCCCTCCTCAGGTTCCGCCCTAAAAACCTCCCACCGATGACGAAGAGGGACCTGGCAACCCTAGTCCTAGATAGCAAGAGGCCCCTACCTGTTCCTGGGCTTCATTTGGATAGGGCTTGATTGAGCCTTGAAAGCACTGTATGTATTCAGGCAGTGACCTGGCTCAGTAGCTGGAACACAGACTGCCAGCCTGGTGCTTCATCATTGCTAAGCAGCCTCCTCATGAGCCTCCTGTGTCTGCCACTCCTGCCAAGTGGGGAGAGAACCCGGGGAACTATTGGTCTGGGATTTGGCCCTATGAGGCAGGGGGCTTCGTGCCCTGGAGTCTGTTATGTTTAAATCATGTATTGAGTAGGAGTGGTAACAATAGTGAAACATGGTGTATAATAGCTAAGTATTGAGAACCATGATCTGAGAAGTTCCGTATTCAAGTATCACTGAAGTTACAGACAGGAATAACATAAAGCTGTTTGCTGCTGGTTCCTATCCCATCTGACAGAAACCACCCATGAGGCTATTCATACTTGAAATAGATAAAACTACAATATTGTTTAAAAAATCAAAAGCTAGTATAATGTGGGCTATTGATACTGAATGTGTCTTTTGCATTAGCTAATATTGAATTAATATTTGCAGCACACATTGATGAAAGAGGCTGGTAGTGATAAGTCTGCACAAACTTCTCCCTGGCAAGAACTGCATTCTCTTTATTACAAACGAAGCAATTTTTTTAAATGCTAGATTATCTGTTGCAAAAGTAACATTCCCAAGTAATCTGTAAAGTCATCCGTGGCCTTCGTTAAGTCTGGTTGCTGAAGTTTTCCTTACGGTGTAATAAGACAACCAAAAATATCCATAGAAAGGCAGTTTATGAGAGCCACTGCTTCAGGTTTAGGCTGGGGCTTTATACATTGCAGCTCTTGCTTACCTCAAATGGATGCAGTAAACATTTATGAACATTCACATAATTAGCACATTAAATAGAAACATCTATATTGTTTATTCAGGAAGAAAGTGGAAAGGAGAACACGTTGTTCTGTGAGCCTCTACAGGGGAAAATGTAGTTGAAAGGGTATTGTAATAAATAATTCCTTAAAAAAAAAATCCATATGCTTCATTAAATTTTGTAGATCCCAGTCAATGTGAACATCTAACTCTATCCATTTGGAGATACATTCCCCCTCTTATGGGAAGAAACTAAAAAGGGGGGTGCACTTTATTTGCCTACTTCCTGAACATTTTACTTGTTATTCAGAAGAATAATTGTGGTCTTGCATGATGTGAGTTGTTGTCCCTCAAAGCAACCCAGTCGCTACATTTGGTGAAAAGGCATCTGTCTGATTCTCAGCATGAATCGCACTCCTTTACCAGGCTGGGGGGCAGGGGGGACGACAATGTACCTTTCTTGTTGCAAAGTCTGTGTAGGTTAGGAGAATGTAGGGTTTAATGGTAAGCATCCTGAAATACCTGACAGGTGAAGAGAGGCTTACAATAATCAGCCCCTGTCGCTGACTGGCTCCAGAGGATTACTGAGGGGACTTCTTTGGGACGGGACAGCATCACTGAACTCTAAAGCCTTATGGGGAGAACATGTGTTCAGTTGTTCTTGGCAGAAAGGTTAATGCGCAGACAATGAAAGGCTTAGACTGTGCCGAGCCTGGAGTAAGGGTGGAGTTGCCCAGCGTTCAGAGCCATTGGAGATTTAAGCTATAGGATCGAACTATTAATTTGGGTTGTTGTTACAGATCAGCTGCCTATAAAAGTCCACTCTGCTTTTAATCCGTGATCTGGGTCTTGTGTTTTCATTCTGAAGTACTCCTATTCAACTAATTTCTAAATGGTTCCAGTGGCATCCATATGGCTTCTAGCTTTAAAGCAAGGTTCTAGTTCTTGACTTTGGACCAACATACTTTTCACATTAGGAGCCTACATACCAACTTTGGCCTGTGCCGCTCAATTTGGCATATTCATAGAGCTTGTCAGGGCTAGTACCTTCTCTGGTCGTGGCCTCTATCTTGCAGAATGCTTTACCAGGGAAAATATGCAAAGCACCCTCATGGTTGTCTTTTTGTCAGGTTTGCAAGTTTGCTTTATGGGTCCATTTAGTAAATTTGGGATTGGTTGTTCTGTTACTGGTTTTATAGTGTGGTTGTTAGATTATTTTAATGCTAATATCAGGTGGACTTGTGCATATGCTACCTTAATCTCTGGAAAGACAGGATATCATTTTTAAAATATTATTTCCCCAGAATTGGTGTTTTCTCCCTCTTGAAATAACATAGAATATAGTCATACTATACTGGACTATTATGGTAGCAGCACAATACTTTTATGGACTTAATACAAAAATATTCTGAAACAATCAAGGGGATATCTTGCATTGAAATCGTGATGCTTACCTTTCCTAGTGATGAGGAGCAGGGCAGAGACTCTTCAAGTGGTAAGAACCTGAGGCTCTTTCCCACTACCTCCCTAGGAAGTTCCCTGAAGATATATATTGGATGTATCATCCAGCACAGCCTCACTTATTTCTCCAGTGTGCTAAAACTGGAAAAACAAAAAAAAAGGAAAAAAAGGATTATGAAAGTTAAAAAAAATCACATCACAAAATTACTTTTCAGCTACCACAGTGCTCTGTAATTATACGACTGCATTGTGTGCAATTTCAAAAGGGGTAGAGGCCACACAGGAACCATAAGTGATTCTTCTCGGCATCTGAATAACTGGTAACATCTTTTAGAGTATGCACTTGTTTAAATAATGCACAACCCCTTTATTGTTTCTTCCCATGGGAGTCTTCACTTTCCTCGTGAGAGGATCAAGAAACAGAAGTCTTGCCATATGCCATTGCTGTTGCCAAAACAACAGCATCGTTGCAGGCTTACATTGTAAAGCTGGTGAAGAACAAAAGTATTGGTACGTCCGGGGTTTCAAGATGCAGTTTCTTTTGCATCATCCCTCTACGGTATATGAAAAGATTTTTACCAGGAATTCAAATTGGAAACTTGACTTTGCTTCAATTTTTTTTTTTTTTTTGGGCAAGGTATATTCTGTACCTGTTAAGACACATTTCTTGCCCAGGTATTTCTTGGAATCTTTTATACAGTGACTCATATGATTAAATATTAATTCATAACCATTACAAATGTACAGAGAAGCATATTGTTCCTACTTTGGAAGAAATGCTAAAGACAGCATGCTTGCTACTTTGCATAACCATATCTTTCTTTTCTCCTTGCAGCAACAGAATGGAGCTTAACGAAGACAACTTGCTGACTAATGAGCCAGAGTGGCTCCTGAACTGTGACTGCTACACACCTGAACTATGAATTTAGCCTGTGGTTTTGGGCTGTAAGACCAATTTGAAGCGACTTCAGAGCTGGTTGAACAGCCATGGCATACTTTAGTCCATGGAAATTGTCCTCTCAGAAACTTGGCTTCTTTCTAGTGACTTTTGGATTCATTTGGGGGATGATGCTATTGCATTTCACTATCCAACAGAAGACTCAACACGAAAGTAGTTCAGTGCTTCGTGAACAAATACTGGACCTCAGCAAAAGGTATATAAAAGCACTGGCAGAAGAGAATAGAAATGTGGTGGATGGACCATATGTTGGGACTATGACTGCTTATGGTAAGTATATATCTTATTATAGTTAGGCTCCTTCCCTACAGAGTTATTTGAAGGTGTCTTCAGTCATCTGCAGTTCAAAGATACAGCTATATGCTCTAATGTTGAGCTGGGTGTCCACAAACAGATTTGCTTTAGTAGCTAGCCAACCATCCTTTTTAGTTAGATAGCTGCAAAGTACAAGCCTACCATGCTGTATTCAGCTGTCATGGATATTCAGTGCCTTGCCATTGAGGCTAGTAAGTATAAATGGTAGAATTGAAGCCGTTTGTGTGGTTTGAATTGTGACTGGAAGGGTTTACTGATGGAGAGGGGGAGAGAGATTAATCTACAGCATTTCCTGGTCTTTGGGTTTTTTTAGCTTTGAAACCCCTCTCATTCTGATTGACAAATATTGTACAAATGTTTTCTTGCAGAGAGACTAGCTTAGCTTCCTGGGTTTCTTTAACTTTTGAGTTAAGCTAACCATTCAGAGAATAAAATTTGATTCCAAACTCAATGAGACTTTAGAGATGAGGGAAGGGTTGCTCACTTGATTGGGAGGGCAGTCACCATAGCAACCATGGTCAATGCATTTGTGGATCTTGTATTCAGTGGTGTTCTTTGCCATAATAGTCTGTGTGTGAGAGAGTCTATACAATTACCAAATGAAACTTTGGAATAATACTGTAGAGTTCTAGTATGTACTGCTATAAGTGTTCTATTGGTTGTGGTTGTGAGAAGTGAAGGAATAGTTGTCAAGTTTTCAGGGAGGGTGCTTGAAAATATGTATTAACTGTAGAAAGAGAGGATGTGTTTTAATCCTGGGCATACAATTAAACTAGTTAGCGTAGCTCTTGTGGGATAGCATGGAAGGGTGATTCCTCAACATGGTACTTGGGAGTGATATGGGAACTTCTTGAATCTGGGGATAAAATCCAAAGGATCTTTTTTTTCTTTATTTCAAAAACACAGGCAACAAAAGAATAAGAAGGGGGAAACTCAAAATCCAATAATTAAAAAAAACGAAAAGAAGGGGGGAAAACAGAGCAGAAACAAAAATATAACAATGGTGGCAGATCACATATGTTTCTATAAAAGATTTCCAAATATCTAAAAATATGAAGTCAACATGCAGTTATCAACTGTATGCCATGCATTCAAATATTGCTAAAGTTGCAAAGTCCATTGATTTACAGGAGGTAGGCATTTTTTAATTTACTTTATTTATATCCCGCTTTTCATCCTAGTGGGGAGCCAAAGTGGCCTACATCATTTCCCTCTCCTCCATTTTATCCTCACAACAACCCAGTGAGATAGGTTAGGCTGCAAGTGTGTGACTCACCAAAGGGCACTAGCAAGCATCCATGGCATGAGTGGGGATACAAACCCAGATCCTAGTCCGACACTTTAACCACTGCACCACGCTGCCTCTCTCTCCAGTGTTATTTCTCCAGTGTTTTAATACAATTCAAAGGGTCTTGAATAGAACTTGGGGGGGGGGACATAGAGCATCAGAATGCTTCCTACTAGTTCACTCTAAACTGAACAAGCTAGAGGCAAGCATGTACGCATTTGGCTTGGCTGTAGATAGACTTCCTTACATCTTTGGACTTGGAAATGTCTCCTTGTGGGTATACAGGGAGCAAACCCTCCCCTTTCTTTGGAAACTGAAACCAAACCAAAGTATAGAATTGATCTCTGCGCTCCTCCAGTAGGGATAGACTAAAGCTCTAAATAGAATTTTTCTGTGATGACTTCTGGGGAATTACTCAACTTTAAGGTGGACAATGAGGAATTGAAATTGATCAAGACTTTCTATTCGTTGGCTCCATCATCAATCAAAAGGGAGACTGCGTTCAAGAAATCATAAGGAGATTGAGACTGGAATGGGCAGCCATGAAGGAGGTAGAAAAGATTCTTAAGTGTAAGAATGTGTGTCTGACAACCAAGATCAAGTTAATTCATGCCATAGTATTCCCCATTACTATGTATGGGCATGAAAATTGGGCAATGAAGAAAGTTGGACAATGAAAAAAGATTCCTTTGAGATGTGGTATTGGAGGAGAGTGTTACGGATACTGTGGACCAACAAAAACTGAGGCTATCGTACTTTGGTCACATTATGAGAAGACAAGAATCACTGGAAAAGACAATAATGCTAGGAAAATTTGAAGGCAGCAGGGAAAGAGGAATACCCAATATGAGATGGTTTGACTCTATAAAGGAAGCCACAGCCCTCAGTTTGCAAGACTTGAGCAAGGTCCGTTAACAATATGACATTTTAGAGGACATTGATTCATAGGGTCACCATGAGTCAGAAGCGACTTGATGGCACTTAATACACACAAAATGGAAAATGGAAATGGTAGGCAAGCTGAATCAGCATGCTGACACCTTCAGCCTACACAGGGACTGCCCTGATTTGCCCGACTTAGTTGCTGGTCCAAATGATGTTGCAGGATCAGTGTAGTGCATAGCCAACTGCAATAGCAACAAAAAACCCATTCTGACAGAATTTTGAGGCTCTTCCAAAATAAAAATGTATTCCCTTGGAACATCAAGACCCAAAGGCTTCCACAATGAAATTACAGGAATATTGCTTGCTATAACAGGAAGACTAATTCACTGGGGTTTGTATATGTTCTTTCCATTCTCCTTGTTGTTAATATTAAAAATAAATGCAGTATTGAAAAATTCCAAAATGATACCTGTAGGAAACAAAGCCATAATATATACAGCAGGATCTGAGAACCCCCCAATTTAGGTGGTTGTTCATAGCAGCAAAGAAATATTTCCCATTTCCTGGTTGAGATATGGACGGTCTTTCAGCTTCTCTATTTTTTAAAGAAAGAATTCCACAGTTAAAAAGAGACAAATTAATAGCTGGCAAGTGACCACAGTGAGCTCAGCCTTTCCACTGGCTGGAAACCAAATACTAACTTTTCATCCTTGCCAGGGAGATTCTTTTTCTCAAAATGTTCCAGTTTCTCTGTTCACAGCCGCCTCTTTCATAGCAAATTTGGATGAATAGCAAGTATAGGATAATATACATTGGCAAGCCAGCCGCTTCAGGGCACTTCACATGATAGGGGAAAGCAGTGTTTTCAGTGTGTCTGTCTTGTTACTGAAGGGCATCCCATAGACTCTTTAGAAGCTGGTCCAAAGCATGGCTGTCTGACTGGCCAGTTGGCTGCATGAAGGAGTTCTACTGTGTTACCAGTAGTTTTTGGAAAAATTCAATATGCTTGTATTATCCTCAAAAAGCCCGATGCCTAGGATAGATCACACAGTGTGATCTTGTTATGAACCAAGATGCCAACAAGTGTATTTAGCTTTGTTGAGATACCCATGACATCATCATCATCAAGGGGCATCAAGTCACAACTGACTTATTGAAACCCCTCATAGGGTTTTCAAGGGAAGAGATGAGCAGAGGTGGTTTGCCATTGCCTTGCTCTGCACAGCGACGCTGGTCTTCCTTGATGGTCTCCCATACAAATACTAACCATGGCCAACTGTGCCTAGCTTCCAAGTTCTTATGAGCTCCAGCTAATCTGAGCTATTCAGGCTGCTATGTGTGACACAGGAAGACAGAAACAAGAAGTAATAGAATTCCTTTCCAGAGAGGCATGCAAACTTTATTTTTGTTCATTTTATGAAGAGTAGTAAAAAGCATTTCTCCAGAGCTTCCTACTATTGGGTGGACTAAAATATTAAATTCTTTTGTTGAGTGGGATTAATTTGTATTTCCCTTTTTTCCTCTTGAACCTTTTCTCTTTTCTTTTCTAATCTTGGCATTTATGTCAGCCAAACAGGGAGTCAAAGCTGCCACAATAAATTTGTTAATCTGGAAGGTCTGTCAAGACTGCTGCTTTGGCTGCATCAAGTTAATATGGTTACCTTTTTGAAATTTGTTCTTATTTGTTCTTGGGTGATTATGAGCTGATGGGCTGCACCAATTCAGTTATTTTATTTGTAAAATGTCTTGAAGATACTGGGTGGGGGGAGGTAAAAGGTAAATGGATAAAACAAAATAGAGTGATGAATCATATGTGAATGCCCTTTATATTATGGTGATCCTCTTGATGAGAGATTGCTTCTCTAGTGTCTTGCAAAATGGAATCATTGTTGAAAGGTTAGATCTCAGTATTGTCTGAAGAAGTGATGGTCAGATGGTGCCAGGGTGCTGGCTTCTCCTGTTTGGGATACTTTTCAGTTTATTCAGTTGGAGGATGTGGATAGGATCCTTGGAAGTTTGAGGCCTACTGCTTACTTCTATAACCCTTGCCCTTCCTGGATACTTAAATATTTCAGGGAGGGTGGCTCTCCTATCTTCAAGAGATAGTTAATGCTTCCTTAAAAGAGGGGGTGTTCACCCCATTCTTGAAACAGGCTGTGGTTTGTCCGCTTCTAAAGACGCCTACCCTCAACCCAGGAGATTTCATTAATTATCAATCAGTCTCAAATGTTCCATTCCTGAGCAAGGTGAGAGAACAGGTGGTGGCTGGACAACTCTAAGCTTTCCTGGATGAGGCAAATTGTTTAGATCCCTTCCAGTCTGGGTTTAGGCCTAGTTGTGAGACTGAAATAGCCTTGGTCTCCCTGGTGGATTACTTGTGCCAGGAGATGGACAGAGGGAGTATGACTGTATTGGCTTGTCTGGACCTTTCAGTGGCTTTTGATACCATTGATCATGGTCTCCTTCTGGACCATCTGTCTGGGCTAAGATTGGGAGGCACTGTTCTGTGGTGGTTCTGGTCAGTCCTACCTAGGTAGGTTTCAGAAGGTGGTGCTGGGGGACTGCTGCTCAACCCATTGGGCTTTGGCTTATGGAGTCCTGCAAGTTTCCATCTTGTCTCCTATCCTCTTTTAAAATCTACATGAAACTGCTGGGTAAGGTAAGGTCATCCGGAGGTTTTGGCTGGGCTGTCTCTAATAGGCAGTTGACACTCAGTTCAATCTCATACTTTTATCTGATCCCAGGGAGGCTCTAGAAATCCTGAACTGGTACCTGGGGGTCGTTTAAGAGTGGATGCTGGCTAATAAACATAAGTGTAATCTTGACAAGACGAAAGTACTACTGATGGGCGGAAGGGCTGATATGGGATTTAAAGTGTCACCCATTCTGTATGAGGTTGTACTCCCCTTGAAAAAACAGACCCGGGGGTGCTCTTGGACCCTGGCCTTTTACCAGCTTCAACTGGTTAGCCAGCTGTGGCCTTTCCTGGACAGAAAAGATCTGACCACTATGGTACATGCCCTTGTTAAATCTAGACTGTATTGCTACAATGCGCTCTATGTGGGCTGCCCTTGAAAAGTGTTGTGGAAATTTCAATTGGTACAGAATGCTGCAGTCAGGATGTTGACTGGAGTGGGTCATGAAGACTATATCGCTCCAGGATTGGTCCTTCTATACTGACTCCCAATTTGGTTTTGGTCACAATTCAAGGTACAGGTCTTGACATTCAGACCACTATAAAGTTTGGGATCAACATACCTGAAGGACTGCCTACTCCCTTATGAACCTGCCCAGCCACTATGGTAATCTTCGGAAGCACTGCTTGGGGTGCCTGTGCCTTCTGAGATTAGGCAAGTAGCAACCCAGGAGAAGGAAGGCCTCAGTCACGGTAGCAAAGCTCAGGAACTCTCTTCCCAGAGAGATTCATCCCTGTTGCCATCTTCTGCCAGTGGCTGAAGATTTTTTCATTTTGTTTGGCGTTCCCTCAATGATCCCTCCATCCTAATCAATGTTTTAATTGCTTTTTAATGCTTTGTGTGTATTTTAAGTGTGTTTTATAATTGTGTTAATGATGTATGCTGGGGAGGCTGATTTTCATGGTTTTAAAATCTGGTTTTATCATCTGTGTTTTAGCTGCCTTGGTGGCCCTTGTAGGGGCAGAAAGGTGGGATACATATATTGCAAGCAAAATAAATAAAATAAGTATACTTGGGGAAGGGGCACAGGGCGTGGCTCCCACTGTTCTACCAGAAAATCTCTTGGTATAATACTTTGTTATTGCTTTCAACCATATGAATCAATTTTGTCCTGTTGAAAGAAATATGGCCAGTTGACTAAATATTTGGCTTCCGTAAACACCAAAACAGGAAGAGAAACGAAAAACCATATTAAGGTGACAAATAGGTTAATAAATGAGGACATAATATTTGATGGTTGATCCTGATGCTGATGGTTAATGCAAAGTAAGATGTTACTGATTCCGTGGACTGTCAAAAAAACAAATCAGTGGGTTATAGATCAAATTAAGCCTGAACTGACCGTAGAAGCTAAAATGACTAAACTGAGGCTATCGTATTTTGGTCACGTCATGAGACGACAAGAGTCACTGGAAAAGACAGTCATGCTAGGAAAAGTTGAGGGCAGCAGGAAAAGAGGAAGACCCAACAAGAGATGGATTGACTCATTAAGGAAGCCACAGCCTTCAATTTGCAAGATCTGAGCAAGGCTGTCAAAGATAGGACATTTTGGAGGACTTTCATTCATAGGGTCACCATGAGTCGGAAGCGAACTGACGGCACTTAACACACACACAAGATGTTTGAAGAGTTGATCTCAGGTCTCAAGGCAAAAAATGATGGCACAAAAAGTAGGTATTGCTATGCTTCTATAAAATCCAAATTGCAGATTCATGCAATCTCAATCTGCATTTGTACCATGCAGGGAAGGGAGGAAGACCCAGGGGGTTACCGCACTTTGTATTCCCAGTGATGTATTAAGAGTTTGAAAATGTTGTAAAAAACATCGCTTTAAAAGGGTTTTTGGATACCACGGCTATAAATGGTTGGAAGACGTCTTCACAGCTAAAGGGACCAAACAAAGTGCTAACAGTATTTTTTATAACGTTTTCAAACTCTTAATACATCGCTGGGAATACAAGTGCGGTAACCCCCTAACTTTTCAATCTCTAATCTGTTTCACTGACTGGAAGTATTTTCTTGCATTTTGCTATTAGCACTTGGTAAGAAAAAATACATATCCTTCAAAATATGTATTTTAGTGAAGCCGAGTTTGGCAGGTTAGCTCCCCTCCTTTTCCTGCTTTGATGCAAATTGAGACTATATGAACCTTCAGTTTGCATTTTATAGATGAGCAAAGATGTGTGATCTTTTCCTCTGTTTTTGGCCTTGGCTTACCCACACTTAGACAAACGTCTTTCTTTACAAAGTTAACTTACACTTTTGGGCTAGCATTTTACTCACACTGAGTAAAAGAAGATGTTGTGTTTAAGGTATTGCTAGTGTAACATTCATTGCAATATTTTAGAAATCATGTATCAAAACTCATAATTACTTTAACACTATTATAGCACTTTGCTTGAAAGCAAAACAGGTTGCTCAAAATATTCAAAACACTAAATGAAAATTAAACATATTCATGATTAATATTAAAAGGAAGAAAATCAGGGTTTCAAACTCATGATTAATTTTATCTTGAAGACCAATATTATGATTGGCCAGATACCTTATCCTGTTCCTGAGATTTGCATTTTCTCCTTCCTCTCTTTGTTCAGCAAAGAAAAAAAGAGATTCATATCTCTCTGGCTGCGTTGGAGTGAGACTTTCCTCATGACTAGCATCACTCACTGGGCATCTTGTCCAGAGAGGAGGCGGCCCATCCTTTTGGCTTCCATTGTTTATGCTTCAACTGTGCTGCAAATCAAGCTGATGCAAGCAGGAGCATGTGTTCCTGCTGTTCTTCAGGAAGAAAAAGAAGATAATGAATCAAGTAGCTCAGGCCAAAAGCCAACCCAAAATCTGGGCACAGATGCTGCCCACAGATAAAGATAAGTTGCGCCAGAAGTTTTGAATTGCTACAATGCGCTTATATTCTAGCGCTTGTAGCTTTTTCCCCCTTCTGATTTATACCACAAGCCGATTCCTTAAAAGAGGATGCCCTATTGATCATAATCTTATTTCGCCCACTGTGTTGACTTTCTTCGTCTCTCCTGAATGATGTTTTCTAATTCAGGGCTTCTGAACAGGCGCTGGGGAGAAGTGACTGCAGAACGGGCAACCAATCAAGGCCACAAAGAAAACCTTTTTACGTGTTATAGCATAACAAAAAGCCAAGCATAGTGCATCTTAGAGCATGGGATCTCAGTCTTTTTGAGCCTGTGGGCGCCTCTGGAATTCTGACAGAGGGCGGTGGGCGCAACCACAAAATGGCTGCTGCAGGAGGCGGAGCCAGACCCACACTCCCAGAGGAAGTCCAATTATAGGGACAACGGGTAATTTTAAAAATAGACTCCAAAAGAGGAGTGAGAGAATAAAACCAACACTGGTGGTAACTGCTGCCACATCAACATTATTTTACTCTGCACAGCCAATCAGATCTCCAATGGCTACTCAGAAGTTGTGCTGGCAGCTACCCACTTTCTGAAAACACTTGGAAGGTGCCAGGTACAGTGTCAGCGGGCACCACGGGGCCCAAAGGCACCATGTTAGGGACTCCTGCATTAAAGTATTTTGATCCAAGGCCTATGTTCCTATACCAAAAGAAGAGAGACCCAGACTTGAACCCACAGCTGAAGAATGCATCTTTGTAGGCTATGTTCCAGGAAGAAAGGGATACAGGATTCTAGACCCAAACACTGATAAGATTACTGCAAGCAGAGTGGTGCAATTTGATGAACGACAAAGGAACAACCAGAATGCTGCCCTAGATGACTGCCCAGAGGGAGATGGTGACAACAACCAACCAACACAGTCATTGCCAACCAATGCAGTCATTGTGCAGATGCCACTAGATGTGCAAGCGGATGTGGAGGTAAAGGTGGAAGTTCCTGAGCCAGCAGGTAAGCCAGAGGAGCCAGAGACTGCTGCAGAGGCAGACAAGACTCAGGGACCTCAGGCGATCGTTGCGGGCCATCAAGGGAGTTCCAGCTGATAAACTGACCTACCTCGAAGGACATCGTTACCACAAGAATCATTCTCATGGACTGAAGTACAGCAGATGCCTGAACTGGAGGCAAGCAAACACAAGAAAGCAGTGTGAGAAGAAATGGATGTATTGAACAAGAACTAGACATGGACAGTGGTAAGAATGTCATAGGGTGCAAATGGGTCTTTAAGGCCAAGCGGGATGCAAAAGGTGAGGTTGAGAGATACAAGGCTAGACTAGAGGCAAAAGGATTCTCTCAGATTCATGGATCAGAGTAGGACCAGTTATAAAATATTCCACAATCAGGATTCATAGCAGTGTTCAGAAACATGCAGACATAACACTTCGATATAAAGACTGCATTTCTATATGGTGAAATACAAGCAACAACCACCGAGGTTTGTAGATTAAAAGAATCAACATCTAGTCTGCAAATTTCAGAAAGGGCTTTATGGATTTAAGCTAGCAAAGGCCTGAAATGACAAGTGGAACAAAATGCTGCTCAGTCAGGGCTTCAGACAAAACAAGGTGGATCCCTATCTTTACAACGGACACAAAGATGGAAGACGGACATTTATTCTTACTCATGTCGATGATCTGATTATTTGCCATGAAAACCAAAATGACTGTGCTGAAATATATCTCATCTAAATGAAGAACAGAAGTTGAACACATAGGCAATGCTAACTTTTACTTGGGAATTCAGACTGAACAGGAACCATATGGAAACTATCTTCTTAGTCAAAAGCAGTAGATACTGGAATTATTGCAAAGCCTGGGCCTAGAAGATGTTAATCCAGTGCTCACATCAGTGAAATCAGGTTTCCAGAAAGAACTATACCCAATGACACACAGCCAGAGTACAGTAATTACAGAGTTGCCATAAGGAAGCTTCTGTACTTAGCAATAACAATAACAAGGCCTGGTAGTGTAATAGCTGTAAGAATGATATCCAGAAGGGTTGGAGCTCACCTACCACAAAGGAGAGCTAGTGTTGTGCAGTGGTTAAGAGTGTCAGACTGGTATCTGGGATACCTTGCTGGGTGACCTTGAACCAGTCACACACACTCAGCCTAACGTACCTCACAGGGTTGTTGTGAGGATAAAATGGAGGAGAGGAGAACACTGTAAGCTGTTTTGGGTTCCGATTGGGGAGAAACGTGGGGTACATGTGAATTACATCAGTTAATAATAATAATAAGAATAGTTGGTTTTTATTTGCCAACTTTCTTTACCACTTAAGGAAGAAGCAAACTAGTTTACAATCCCCCTTCCTCTCCCCACAACAAACACCTTGTGGGGCTGAGAGAGCTCTAAGAGAGCTGTGACTAGCCCAACGTCACCCAGCTGGCTTCATGTGTAGGAGTGGGGAAACAAATCCAGTTCACCAGATTAGCGTCCGCAGCTCATGTGGAGGAGTGGGGAATCAAACCCAGTTCTCCAGATTAGAGTCCACTGCTCCAAACCATGGCTCTTAGCCACTACACCACGCTGGTGTAGTGGTTTGTTGGGTACATATTGGTGCTTTCCAATGATCTTACGACATTCTGCTTCACATTTTCACTGGAAAAAAGAAGCAGTCCGTAAGCAAGGTAGGTCTATCAACAGAAGTAATTACTTCCTTGAGATTCATACAAGTTTTATTGAGTAGCAAACTTGAACAGCGATGTCAGCGTTGCACAACATCTGTAAGCACAGGCACTTCCATAGCTTGATTTCCCACATGAGCTAGGCATTTGCAATGTTTAGATTAGTAATGCAATTGCAAGCATGCTGCAGTACATTGCTTAACTTTTTCTGCTGCAGCAGGCTACTGTGGTTATTTCCCTGGAATTTGACACTTGTATAGTGCTGAGGCTATTGGAAGGGAGAAGCAGCTGAAACCCTTATAACCAACTACCAGCTCTCAGAAGGAGGGTAGGAAGGAGGGTAGGAAGGAGGCTAGGAAACAGAAGGAGGGTAGGAAACAACCAGGCACCTCTCAGCCATGTTTGGATCCTGCTCTGAGAATCCCCCCACACCAAAGAGCATTTCTATGAATGACATTTTTTTTGGTTCTTGTAGGTTATCCGGGCTGTGTAGCCGTGGTCTTGGTATTTTCTTTCCTGACGTTTTGCCCGCAGCTGTGGCAGGCATCTTCAGAGGAGTAACACTGAAGGACAGTGTGTGAGAGATTCAAAACAGATAAAAGGAAGTATTTTTTCACACAATGCATAGTTAAATTGTGGAACTCCCTGCCCCAGGAAGTGGTGATGGCTGCCAGCTTGGAGGGCTTTAAGAGGGGAGTGGACATATTCATGGAGGAGAGGGTTATTCATGGCTATTAGTTAGAATGGATACTAGTCATGCTGCATACCTATTCTCTCTAATATCAGAGGAGCATGCCTATAATTTTGGGTGCGGTGGAACACAGGCAGGATGGTGCTGCTGCAGTCGTCTTGTTAGTGGCTTCCTAGAGGCACCTGGTTGGCCACTGTGTGAACAGACTGCTGGACTTGATGGGCCCTGGTCTGATCCAGCAGGGCCTTTCTTATGTTCTTATGTCCTTCAGTGTTACTCCTCTGAAGATGCCTGCCACAGCTGCGGGCGAAACGTCAGGAAATAAAATACCATATATACTCGGGTATAAACCAACCCGAGTATAAGCCGAGGTGCCTAATTTCACCCCAAAAATTGGGAAAAATTAGGCACCCACGTATAAGCCGAGGGGGAAATGCACCCCTCCTCCCCCCGCAGGCTTACCTGACCGGGCTCCAGGCGCGCAGGCGGCGGCCCCCTCCCTGCGCTCAGGAGGCCCCGCAGGGTCAGCTGGCAAGTGGGAGGACCGGCCCAGGTGAGGTGGGGGGTGGGGGTGAAGAAACCGCCGCTGCGCAGAAGGCGCGATCGGGTGGGGCGGGGGGGAGAAGGCGGGACAGCCCGCCCATCAGCTGGCCGTCGGGAGCGGGAGAGGGACCGGCAGGCGAATTACCGTATTGACCCGAGTATAAGCCGAGGTGAGTTTTTAAAGCCAAAAATCATGGCTAAAAAACTCGGCTTATACTCGAGTATATACGGTACCAAGACCACGGTTACACAGCCCGGATAACCTACAAGAACCAATGAACTCTGACCGTGAAAGCCTTCGACAATATTTTGACATTTTTTTTGTTTTTTTGTTTTATTTCAGTATATGAACAAACATATAAACATTACACATAAATATTGTCGAAGGCTTTCACGGTCAGAGTTCATTGGTTCTTGTAGGTTATCCGGGCTGTGTAACCGTGGTCTTGGAATTTTCTTTCCACAAAACGGGACCACAAAACGCAGCATACAAACAAGGATAAAAGAACATGAAAGATACTGCAGACTTGGCCAACCTGAGAAATCAGCAGTGGCTGAACATGGACTGACACAAACAGGACACAGGGTCTTATTCCAAGACACTGAAAGACTGGACAATTCTACCAACTATTTTGTCAGATTGCACAGAGAAGCCATTGAAATTCACAAACATCAGCACAACTTTAACAGAAAAGAGGAGAGTTTAAGAATGAATAAGGCTTGGCTTCCTGCCCTGAAAAACCTCCAGACAAAGACAACATTCAACAATAGCCATACAGATTAGTTTTGGATTACACACATTAACAGATCACTTCAGGATACAATGGTTCCATATTAACATACCATACCCTCATTAGCACATTATCTTGATACTCACAGGACAATACTTTTGCAGGACAATACTCAGCTCAAACCCAACCCCTTTCTGACTATATATTACTCTTTCTACACCCTTGACACTGAGAGACACTGTCCTTCAGTGTTACTACTCTGAAGATGCCTGCCACAGTTGCTGGCGAAACGTCAGGAAAGAAAATTCCAAGACCACGGTTACACAGCCCGGATAACCTACAAGAACCAATTACACATAAACAATCATATTAATACAACTGATGTGGAGCTTACTTTTTTAATTTACATTTTAGTAGTTCACTTCTTTCAAGTTACATTACTCTATATTCTCAGTATAACTCCAAATCTAATAACATATTTATTATAAAACAAGTATTACCTGGCAGAGCAATTCTGGGGGAGGATCCATGGGCGGACTGTCAGGCGCGCGGCCACCTGTGCCGACTGAGGTCGGAGGAGCTCCTGCTGAGGCTGTTGGACTGGGTGGGGCTGCAGCGTGGCTCGGTATTCCAAAATCCCCCAAACCCTGAAATCTGAAACACTTCTGGTCCCAAGCCTTTCGGATAAGGGATACCCAATCTGCAGTAATTTGTATCTTGTAATGTACACTAGGATATCTTACTTTACATGCTGAACAAAGAGTTATATAGCTGGTTATTATCTTTTAATTATGTTGCACTGTACAAGAACATTATTTAAATTAGAGAATTTATATCCCTACTTTCCATTATAAATATTCAAGGTGGTATACGTCAATAATTGTGTACTTTTGGTGCTAGGTTTTCATATAAGTAGTGAGTTAACAGATATGAAAAGAAAATTAAGTTGATGAATAATATTGGGGTGTGGGGAGCCGCGATGGTGACTGACTGAAAGTACATTTATTATGTGCTTTCATGCGTCTCCTACATCAAGGGCATTAATTGCCAGGCAGGGTTGAAAATAACCCCAGCCCCCTTCTATATTATTAGAAGAGCTCCAGTCACCAGTACGAGGGAAGAGTAGAGGATTCCTCTGTCTCCTGAAATGCGAAAAACACCAAGACTGACATGGGAGAATGCTAGCAAGATCCACAGTAAGATCTGCTGTTGTTTAAGTCTGCCTGCTCCAATTTAAGGGTACTATATATTTTGTGGAACTTTTATTATCAATTATCTGAAAACTCCAACTAATAACTTTGAGTAACACTGAACTGTGTTTTGACCTTCATCTTTCCAGTATTATAAAGAAACTAATTGGGTCTAATTTACAAGACTAAAGATAATCTGCCATTTTGTTTTGGCAAGATTAATGGCTAATGTGAATTAATTAAATTTGAAGAGGAGAAATCTCAAAATATCGTGGAAACATATTCAGGCAGGTTGCTAACACCAGACGTCTATTTTGTTTTACATTTTTCAATTAGAGAAGATATTTTCATGGACTGAGAACGAAGTGGCCTTTTTTGTTTTGGTTTTAAAGAACTTGTCCTCTGTTTTATTTTTACCGGGATAATAAAAGATTTTATTCCATTATTAAGAATCTGAGAATTTTCAAAATGGAATAAGCAAATAAATATTGACTTTGGACTTTTCTCTATTCATCTGAACTGTTTATCTGTTTAAAACTAGCTGTATTATTGGGCATTATAAACATCTTTGGAACTTATATATATATATATATTGTTGATAAGTTAATGAAGAAGAAATAGGAGGGTGATTTTTATCTTTATTTTTTCATCTGTGTTTTTCGCTTTTGAAAATTGGACTACTTTAAAGAAGGATGTCATTTTCTTTTTTAATTTACTTTTAAAAGACTGATGGTGCAATCCTGAAGGGGAGGGCCAAAGGGGGGTTTGGATGTGGTGTGAGCCCTAGGCTGGCATAACTGCCACTTATGCTGGTTAAATGGGCATTTACGCTGGCGCAGGGCCACTTACACCGATGGTGGGGATCTGCGCGGCAGCACCATGCATGGGCGTTGCCGCAGCCTATGTCAAATACTGGGGCTCACGCCAGTGCCAAAGAGGGTGTCAGCTCCCTAAGCCCTTTTGCCCCAGAAATGCCTCCTTTTGCCAGCGTCGAGTTACGCCAGCAAAAATGGTGGTGTAGTCCTGTGAAACTGCATAGTGAAGTTTCACAGGGCTTGGGGGATTTTTCCGATCGGTTTGCTCACCGCAGTGCAACAAACCGATCAAGAGGTGGCCCAGCTGCACCGTCCCCGTGCGCGCCTCTACTCAGGATTTTGCACGGGCGTTCTTTCTGGCCCCATATAGAGTGCCTGGAAGGGGCAGGTTTGATGATCCTGCACACTGAAGTTACTCTTGGCTTGGCAAGAGGAGGCTGGGGGAGCGTGGGAGGAGGGAGGAGGGCAGAGCATTGCAGATGCAGGAGGCTTGGCGCACTGCTGAGGGCCGGGGGCAAAAAAAAGCACAGTGAGTTTTGGTTTTTGGAGCATTTTGGATATTGGATTTTCAGATAAGGGACACTCAACCTGAGAGTTTGTTTTGCTGACAACTTTTAACTAGTGAATCAAGTCATTCATCTCAAATATCAGATGTGGTTTTAAGTTTACTTTTCCCTTGACTGGATGAAAACTTGCTTATATTTTAATGTTCAGATCTTATTTTTCAAGTTTCTGTTTCCACCGATTACATTTTAAAATCTTGTTACATAACAAAGAAAACAAAACATAAAGAGAATCAGTGTTGTGCAGTGGTTAAAAGTGTTGTTCTGGGAGGTTGGAATCTCTGCTCATGCCATGGAAATGCACTAGGTGACCTTGGGCCAGCCATATTCTCTCAGCCTAACCTACCTCACAGGGTTGTTGCGAGGATAAAATGGAGGAGAGAACAGTGCAAGCCATTTTGGGTCCCCATTGGGGAGAACAGTGGGGTACAATTGAATTGAATGAGTGCACGAATAAACAAATTCACTCATGGTTCTAGAAACCTTTTTTTTAAATATTTCTAATTTTCTCAATTACTTGAATGTGCTCGGGAGCCCTTAAAAAGCAGTGCCTCTGTGTGTGTTCCCTGTACTGCGGGTTTTCCCTTTCTAACCTTTTCTGTTTGCTTTGTCAGAAAGTAGCTGCTTCTTTTCAGCCTGTCTGGAAAGTTAGCTGCCAATCGCTCGTTCAGATTGTTCCTGCTTACAATAGTTCTTTCTTTCATCTCCATTTTTATCATCAAGAAATCTTTTTTTTTAACTTGCTTTGTCAGTTAATCTTGCCAAAGGTTATGATGCCCTAGATTAGGCCTGTGCACAGGTTAGAGCTTAGAGCCATTCACTTGCCACCTCGTATCTTCTTTCCCTTCTCTGTCTAGGATGAAAGTGCCTCTTTAGAACAGATGCCAGAGATGCTGGGTAGCCATGTTGCTTTTGTTACACCTTTGTCTCATTGCCTTTGTCTCGTTTCCTCATTTCTGGTGTTTTTGAGAGTGCATTTGCCGGGGTGGTTGAGGTCACTATCCCCTAGGCATCTGACTGTGGCATCGCTCCGTGGTTCAAGTGACAAGTAACCGTTGCTCAGTAACTCCTGTTTGTCTGTGACAGCCTGACAGCAATTTTAGCTTGAAGGAAGATTACTCTGCTGTGCCTTGATAAATAAACAGAGTTTGTTCCAGGCAGGTGCTTGAGTTGACCAAATATGGAAAATTATGGTGCCTTTCTGCCCACTTTCCCCAGGAGAGATACTGTTTGTCCTTCATCAATTTATTATTAAAGAAAATTCCCAAGGCCTAGGGATGCCATAGGCTGTTCAGCCTTTGTAGGAGGGGACCTGGGTACATTTCCTAAGAGTATCTTTCATACAACTTTCCTGACCTAATTAGGCCATCTGTCAGCAATGCTGATTCTATGACCTTAGGCAGATCATAAGAGGGACGGCACCTTGGCCATCTACTGGGCATGAAGTATGGGTCACTGGGGGTGTGCGAGGGGGAGGTAGTTTGGAATTTCCTGTATTGTGCAGGGAGTTGGACTAGATGACCCTGGTGGTCCCTTCCAACTCTATGATTCTAGAAACTGTGTCAACCCAAATTTGCATTTCATCTGTCTTGTAGTCTGTTTAGCTTTAATTGTCAAGATTCCTGGCTGCATTCAGCCATAACTAGGAAGTTCAGAAATGGCCTTGGTAGACTTCAGGCTCATGTACCCACGTCTGAATTTATGTACATCTCAAAAACTGATGACTTCCACACTCCCAGTAAATGGGGGTGTTTGTTTTTTTTGTGCTTCCTGTTACATGAATCTACAAACTTTATTCTTTTGTGTACAAACCAGGATTAAATTGTGGTTGGGAAACCTAGTTTGTAGGCAACAGAACAAACCACAACTTCCCATTTTGGCTGATCTAGTTGTTATAAGAAACCATTGGTATGAAGAGGAGAGATGGGGGAATCACTCAGTCAAACCTATCAGGTTTCTGTAATGATAAATCACTGCTTCTCATTATGTCAGAGTAGAGCCTAGACTCTGTGCGTGCGCTTTGCAGCTGACTCAATGTGGAAAGGAGTTGGACTTATAGCTAAAATCTGCCTTTGTTCCTGATAAGAGGCTTTGTAATCTTCATGGTTACAGAGGAACGTTGTGAAGTATAAGGTTGAGCTGTCTCTGCTTGAAGGTTCAGAAATCTGATGGAGGGTTTCTGACAGTTTCCAGTTCAAGGATAAAATAGAATTCTTTTCCCAGTAGTGTGCATGATTCAGATTTATTGTTAATGTCAAATAACTTAATTGTCAGTTCAAATCACCTTTCTCATATGGGACTAGATTTGGAAATATATTTGGAGTTGAAAACTAGTATTAGTGAAGTTGACTTAGAGGGTTTCCCCCCATAAACTACTCAGTGTTTGACATACTTTCAGTTACCCTAACAACAGTATGCAAAATAACAACTGATTGGTGGTGGTGATGGAAAGCTGAAAATGCGAGACAGTGACTCACCTTAGGCCACCCATCATAATAACAGATTGAACTGGAAACTTCACACTGATAAACCTAACCGCAATGTTACATGCCATGCATACTTTTAGTGCGCTGAACACGATATATAAGATCGTAAGCTTTAGAAAATATACAACTTAGCCTGGAATTTTGTCAAGACAAGTGCAGCATGTTGGAATCATATTTGGCTTCAAGGAGACCGCTCAAGTCATGTAGTCTTATTCCTATTTTATATTCTTTTACCATAACATATACTTGGGCCCCATACAGCTTGCTTCTGTCTTAAGGAATTTCCTCCACATTTATTTCCTCTTATGGTTGGTGTGTTTTACTGAAGGAACAATTAGTGAGAAACATGGTCACTGTCATGTGATGCAAGTGTTAAGTATAAAAGGCAGAATATATAATTTCCGCTGTAGGAAGGGGGCTTGGCAATTTTCGCCAATTATCCTCTCATGCATCAGTCCGCAAACTCCCCCGACCCTTTTCCGAGAGGTCCTCTGTCCTGGAAGAACTGCATTTGGGGGAGCATTTTGGGCAGAAGGAGAAAAAGTTCCCCTCTGCTGGCAGAAATCCCTCTGCTGACAGTGGAGATTTTGTGTTGGATTTGAAAATTGTGTTTATTAAAATATTTATACCCTGCCTTTCTTCTTGGCTCTAGGTGGCTTACAAATAATGGATCTTGTTGGGTGGTCTTAGGCCAGTCACACACTCTCACCATAGCCTACCTCACAGGGTTGCTGTTGTGAGGATAAAATGGAGGAAAACAATGGAAGCCACTTTGGGTCTCCATAGGGGAGAAAGGTGGGATATAAATGAATAAATGCTCACTGGGTTTAATTTCCTTCCTGACTTAGATCTGAAGAAGACGCTTGCTGTCCTACTGGATAATATCTTGCAGCGTATTGGGAAGCTCGAGTCCAAAGTGGAGAACCTGGTAATCAATGGCACGGCTGCAAACTCTACAAACAGTACCACCACTGCTCTTCCCAGTTCAGGAACTGCTGAAAAGATCAATGTGGCTGGTAGGTATATGAAAATTGTTGTGTTGTCCTTGATATTACTTTATAACTTAATTTAGCCTGACATTGATGGTAACTATGTCTGCATTTTTAATGGTAATGAACTCCTGAAAGGACTTAAATCTGTGGGACAGATCGTAACTAGACAGGAGTTTTCTTATCCTATCATAGTGGGCTGGAATATCTGAATGGATCTATGAACCTACATTAGAGCAGTTGACACTAATACAGTAAGTTTTGTTAACCAGCATCCATGAGGAATGGGGATTGCCAGCTAATCAAAAATGCCTGTTAACAACGCTTTTTGGTGGTGAGCAGGCAGGAGTACCCAAGGGGAAGGTACCATGCCTGAAACCTGGCTGGGATCCACAGCCCACTCCACTGCCTCCCACTTAGCACTGCTGCTGCTGGCCAGTGGGCCCAGCCCAGCGGTGACTAGAAGATAGCAGTGCCAAGCAGGGAGCAGATCCTAGACAGACCCTAGCCATTGCTGCTGCCTTTCCCCACCGCCTGGTAGGGCCCACTGGTCAGCAGCAGCATGGAGCAGACTTCATGTGCTGACCCGATCCTGGGTATCGCTGCTGCCCACTTGATAAAACTACCTGCCACGCTGCCACCAGGCTGAGCAGAGTGGACCCCAGGTTCCTAGCATGCTTATTAACCAAGTTTTCCAGTTTACTACGAGCTGGTTAACAAAGCTTTCACTGTGGTATTTTTATGTAACACCCAAAGTGTTCTGTGTGCTTCACAGGAATTATTTCAGTAATCTTCAGAATTGCTGTATGAGGCACACCAGTACTATTATCATTTGTACGAGAACTTGGGGGGTGGGAGAGGAGAGTAGGGAAATGAAGGAATAATGGTTTTGTTGAAGCCAACTTTGTTAAGGTTTGAACTAAGAATTTTCCCACTCGTGCTTCTAGCTACTATGTGGCCCTGGCTGGCCAGCTGTTCCGTCAGTGTCACATTCCATTACTCGTCTTTAGTGTTGCTCAGTTTCCTGACCCTGATTTACATTACTCAGTTTGGCTTCACCTGGCCTTGATTTCATTTGGTTCTGTCTGCTGGTACTAATGATCTTCTCATCTATCAGCTTATGACCCGGTTCTTGACCTGTTCTTTTGCTGATTCTGTCATGTGCAGATATCTGAATCTAGATGACAACCATTTATGACCTTGAGGTAATTGGCTTTAGCCTAGAGCTTTCAGAGAGATCCCTGGTGCTTAGTCTTCAAAGAGCAGCATTTCTCTCTGGAAACGGTCAGAGAGTGTGCCGAGAAAGTGGTGGGCTGAAAACTGGGCCCTGTGGAATTACTAAGAGAAAAGTCTAAGAGATAAAAAGGGGAATGCTGCCAAGGAGCTGGGAATAGTTACTGCTTAGTTTCCAAATTGTATAATGGATAACATTGCTGAAACCTGCCTGTAAGTGATCTCCCTCCCAGTTGGGTGGCTGCAGGTTGTGGGTATTCAGTGGTAGGAGTATTGGAACTGAAAAGTTGACTTGTTTCTAGCCTAGGCTTTGGTAACCTTTGAAATGAAGCATTAACTGGTTCATATGACAGGCCTGGGAATGTTCAGAGAAATCAAAAGAAGCCTTTAAAGGGAGCATATGTACACTGAGCAACATCAGTATAGCAGAATTATTGCTCATTGCAATAGAAGCAATCTAACCATCAAGACTTCTCTATCAATAGTTGCTTTTTATCAGTGGTTTAAATACGTTTTGATTCCTTGTAATGTTTGGTATAAACAAGTGCATTTTAGAAAAGCTTAGAAATAACAGGTTCCTTATGTGTTCTTTCAGCAAAGGGATTTAAAAAAATCTCAGCAACTGCATGCTGCAGGTACATTGCTTGGTTTCACTGACCTGATCTCAAAGGTTAGGCCAGCTTCCTTGGATTAATCTACTTTAGTGCATCTTGCTATCTCTGTGACCTCGTTTACCTTCAGCCATGGACACTTGCAATGTTGAACCTCATGGATTTCATTTAACCAGAGTTTTGGATTGCACTGATTAAAGGCAAAAAAAATCGTACCAGGAAAACTAGTTCCTACATCCTCAAAGATTATTCTTTTTCTCTTGGCAGGTGTGAAACCTACTGTAACAGACAACTGCGTCTATGGGGATCTTTACACTTACACTGAGAATTTATCACTTATTTTTAGTCCAGGAACAGTATCAGTAAAGAAGTTTCATTTTTAAGTAAAGACATGTAAATGATCTATTTGTATATTATGCCTTTGTCCCTTTCCCCCCCTTCAAAAACCCTAAGGAGCTGTATACGTTTCTTCCTGCTTCCATTTTGTCATCATGGCAACCTTGTAAGGTAAAATAGGGGATGAAAGAGTGACTAGTACAAGATCCCCGGTGAGATTCATGGCTGAGCAGTGCTTCCCAGTTCGAAACCTGGGGTCTTATCACTGTACCATATTAGCACTTGTGGGTTGTTACCCAAACTGGACCCAGAGAGAGAGAGGGAGAGGGAATTAGCTGGTTACTGGGTTTTCAGATGGATAAACAGTGGATCTTTTATCTACGTATACTAGAGTTTTAATCCAGAGCAATGTCCAAGAGAGAGAGAGAGAGAGAGAGAGAGACATAACACATGCCAAATGTTCCATATTTAACAAGCTTTTGGAGCGGTGGAGTCTGACCTGGAGAACCGGGTTCAATTCCCCACTCCTCCACATGAGCGGCGGAGGCTAATCAGGTGAACTGGATTGGTTTTCCCACTCCTACACACGAAGCCAGCTGGGTGACCTTGGGCAAGTCATTCTCTCTCAGCCTCACCTATCTCGCAGGGTGTCTGTTGTGGGGAGGGGAAGGGAAGGTGATTGTAAGCCGGTTTGATTCTCCCTTAAGTGGCAGAGAAAGTCGGCATATAAAAACCAACTCTTCTTCTTCTTCTTTATTCAATAATGGTCATGGCCAAACTATGAATAAACTGTATTCAACTACACAGAGCCAGCATGGTGTAGTGGTTAGGAGCTACAGACTCTAATCTGGAGAAGTGGGTTTGATTCTCCACTCCTACACATGAAGCTAGCTGGGTGACCTTGGGCTAGTCACAGTTCTCTCCAAACTCAGCCCCACCCACCTCGCAAGGTGGGCAAGGTGGGGTTGTGGGGAGAGGAAGGGAAGGGAAGGTGATTGTAAGCTGCTTTGAGAAGTAGAAAAAAAGTGGGGTATAAAAACCAACTCTTCTTCTTCTTTCCATCCTGGATACTCACACACATACTGTAGATGGGATATGGACAAGGGGATGGATTGAGGGAAGGGACAAGTTCAGGTGGGCAATAATACCTAGTCCGCAGTGTGTGAGATGGGTTGTGGAGGAGCGCTGAGCCATGGCCTCCATCCCTGACATGTAATATAGGTATAGAATGAGGAACAGGTAGATGGACTGGTGGGTCAAGGAAATGCTTGCAGACCCAGAAACAAAGCAGAACAGGCAAGTCAAGAGGAGAGCTGGTGTGCTGCATGAGGGAAGTTCTTTGTCACACAAGGAATGGACAGAGAAAGGGACAGTAAAAATGAACATTAATATGCAAATCAAGCCAGCGTGGTGTAGTGGTTAAGAACTGTGGTTTGGAACGGTGGAGTCTGATCTGGAGAACTGGATTTGTTTCCCCACTCCTACACACGAAGCCAGCTGGATGACCTTGGGCAAGTCATTCTCTCTCAGCCTCACCTACTTCACAGGGTGTCTGTTGTGGGGAGGGGAAGGGGATTGTAAGCCGGTTTGATTCTCCCTTAAGTGGCAGAGAAAGTCAGCATATAAAAACCAACTCTTCTTCTTCTAAAATAGTTCCAAGGGCAACTTTAGTGTTCCCACATAGATATTGTGGTGTAAGGAGTAGGGCTGTACCCCAGCTCATGAAAGAGTTGGAACTATGAGTTTATCCAATGCCCAATTTAACTTAGAGATACAATTTACTACTATACTGTTTGTCCGCAGCTACCTTATTGCTGCTTTCATTTTGCGTATTTTAAATATAGCACCCATATTTAATTTTCTTGGCTAACACAGACATTGGAAAATTGCTTGACTAGTCCATAGTGGTAACAACCTCCCATTACAGTTCAATTCAATGGACAGTCTTCAGGATTAACTACCTGTCAGTTCTGAACATGTTGTAAGTTGCATTATTTCAGAAGAGTGTTAATGGAAGGTAGCCAACTCGGTATCATTGAGTATAGAGGGAATTCCATTTCTGAAAGTCTCAATTAGTTTGCAAATATAACACCATTTTATTAACTCACTTTTTAAAAGTTGTTCATAATTTATATGACATCTGCCTAAAACCTTTTTGTGAGTTGTAAGAAAATAACAGCATAAATAAGAAAAGAGTGCATAAAGTCACTATGAATATAGACTGAACTGAAACATGCATTTTGCTTTTGGTCACTTTGCTCTCAAGGCACAAATAGTATTCCCAGAAATGGGTGGGAGGGAGAGAACTAAACAATACAAATCCTGCAGGTGTTGGCAAGAACATGAACAGCACTTAATCCTTTGAATAAAATGGTGGTGTTTGCAAATAACAGATAAAAGCCGCTGTTTCCAGTAAAATATGAATAGAGCATAAAAAATGCTGTCTTAATCATACAAAAACTAAAATAAACAAGCTATAGTTGAATCCAGGCCATAAACTTATTTTACAACTGTCTTCCTTAAAATCTTTTTTAAAAGACTAACACAACCCAGAAGTCATCACTTGCCCTACCACCATCAAGTCTAGGGATCACTTGGATGCCCTAACTTCCACTATAAAACCCCAAAATATCTAATTATCAGAGGTGCAAAACAAAGACGTATTGGCATGGGTATGTGAGTTAATCCAGCATAAATCCATGCACTAAAAAAGAAATCGCATGTATTATATGGAAATCAGAATCCCAATATTCGCACACTCAGTCTGACTATGGGGCATATTTTGCCTCAAGATAGTAAAAAACACAAGTTTCATACTCAAGTTCACTGTGTGTGTGTTTGTAAAGTGCCATCAGGTCGCAGCCGACCTATGGCAACCCTGTAGGGTTTTCAAGGCAAGAGATGTTCAGAGGTGGTTTGCCATTGCCTGCCTCTGTGTAGGCTGAGTTTTGAGAGAACTGTAACTGGCCCAAGGTGGAGGAGTGGGGAATCGAACCCAGTTCATCATCATATGGAGGAGTGGGGAATCGAACCCGGTTCTCCAAATTAGAGTCTGCTGAGAAAGTGCAGGCTTGTCTGGACAAAAAAGGGGGAATTGTTAATGGGTGATTCCTGGCCGTTAAGTGTGATGGGGAACAATTTTGTCCTAGGTTGAGATCAGAAAACATGTCTAGCAAACCCAGGTCCACAAAATAAATGGAAAATGTGTGCATACAAATTGGAATTGCTTTGCCAGCATGGCTAGCTTCTCCAGAATAGTGTGAAAATGGAAGCTGTCTGGAGAAACCATGGTGAATATAAGCTCAGAAAAACAACCTACTGGAAATTTCTAGCCTTTTAAAAAATTAATATAATCTTTATGGTTCATGGCCATAGAGTGAATGAAGGAATAGTTTTGGAAGGTGGGTAGCCACGTTGGTCTGCAGTAGAAGAGCAAGATTCGAGTCCAGCAACACCTTAAAGACAAACAAGATTTTTGGGGGTATGAGCTTTCAAGAGTCAAAACTCCCTTTGTCAGATATGACCAAGGAAGCTAATGAAGAGAGTTTTGTCTCAAAAGCTTGTACCCTGAAAATCTTGCTGTTCTTTAAGGTACCACTGGATTCAGATCTTGCTCTGATAAAGCTAAACATTCCGTTGCTCCTCATTTCTTAATATTAAAAAAACCTATTCAGATATTCATGGTGTTTTTTCTTAATCTGTCATGTGCTTATATATAGAACTGCTATCCATGGTGTTTATTTATTTCATTTTTATCCCACCCTTCCACCAAGAAGCCCACGATGGCTTCCATCCACTTCCGATGAGAACTTGCTGGTGGTCCCTGGCCCTAAGAGTGTGTGGCTGTCCTCGACAAGAGCCAGGGCCTTTTCGGCCCCGGCTCCAGCCTGGAGGAATGCTCTGCCAAGGAACATCAGGACCCTACGGGACCTTCATTTCATAGTGCATTTGCCAAGCTTTCCTGTCAAGTTGTTAGAAAGTTCTATGAGGTGTTTGTAGCCAGGTAATTTAATAAATTATTTGGTTCTGCAGAGGTGTTTTTTTAAGTATGGTTTTTGGTGTTGCTGTAGTGGTTGTATTGCATGGAAAGGGGGTGACATGATGTCATGAATGTGTTAATGCAACCATTGTGGAACAAATTGCTGTGAAGTGTATTACCTTAGAGGGACCAGCTTTCTCCTCTTTCTCTCTCCAACAACATTACCATGGTGACTAAACAGTAATGAGCTTAGCCATCAGAACCAGGAATATTTACACTTGCAAATCTTAGTTTAAACCATTGTGGAGTTCTTGTTGATGCCTGTAAATATGGGAGGGAAACCAATATTTGAGCATAGAAAGTTATTTTCATTTTGAGGGACTTTCCTAGTTTGAGGATGTACTCTTTGGTTTAATGACATAGAATTGCTATCGACAGTGTTTATATTTCTAAAAGATTTCTGGTACTTGTTAGAATTTGAAGAAAAGCAGTGAAATGAATTTCAGGTTTTACTTTGACATGTAAACCGAAACATCTTTTCTTGTGTTTTCTGGGGGGGTGGGTGTTCCAGGAGACCATGGACGTTATCGGTGCAGTCCTGAAGGGGAGTCTGAATGCCCTTAGGAGCTGGCATAACCCCATGCCAGTGTAAGTGGCCCTTTGTTCCATGATAAGGGACACTTACACCAGCACAGTGGCACTTATGCTAGCCCCGGAGATCAGCGCAGCAGCGCAGTGTAGGGACAACGGTGCAGCCTCCCCACCGGCATTGTCCTCTCCCCACGTTGGCGTCCTGGGAGGCATTCCCAGGGAGGCGTTCCCAGGGTGTTAGGCAGCTTCCTAACTCCTTTTGGCCTGGGAACGCCCCCTCACGCCTCACTAAAGTTAATTAGGCTTGAGGGGGGTTAATTTTAAATTGATTTTCCTCCCTTTTTTCCAGCTGGGAAACCTCACAGGGACGGTGTGGCTGCGCTGTCTTCTGCCTCCTGTGTACCACCCCTTCCCCACTCAGTATTGCTCTGCCCATTAACGTTGTAATGTAGCTTGCATTCACCTTGAAGGAAAAGACTATGGGTATGGGAATATATCACAGGGCTGATATGTGGGTGAGAAAAGTACATCTTAGTGGACCGGAATATCAAAAAGCTTGTCCAGACATAATTAGATGCCATCACATGCCCAGGTTTGATGAGTGTCCTTTCCACAGAAGCTGGAGCTGGCAACTCTATCAATGCACTGCTTCCTCAGAGCAATAAAAGGTTTCTGAAATTGGTTGCAACAAAAACCTTTAATGTGGGAGGTCACTGTTCCTTCGGACCCAGTATTTTCCCCCAGTAGTGGCTAACACTAGCAGGAATAGGTACCTACCGGAGTGTGAGAATTCTGAGTTCAGAAGTAATGAAACAATGACATATGTTTCATTCGCCATGGCAAATTATGTATAGCATGGCTTCTCGTAAGCGAGCAAATATTAACCGTAGTTTGACAATTTAGAAGTCATGTCAAGCTGTTGTTAGTACTAAATAGAAAACTCAGAGAGATGGTGTGTACAATGCCATCTGTAAAAGAAAAGTGAAAATGGGCATCAGGTAACTGTTCCTAGTTGTGAATGAAAGTGAAAGGTGGCACTTGCTTTCTTGAAACTTTGTACAGTCTTTTCAATCTACCTTGTTTTAACTTGTGCAACAGATATCAGGTGGGGCGGGAGAGAGTAGTAGAGAGAGGGTTTTTTTCCAGTCTTGCTAGAAGTTATAAATAGCCCTTAGAAAAGGGAGTTTCTGTTCAAGCCCATGGCAGAAAATTCTATAATTAATCTCTCACAAACGTCTCTTCAAATTAATTTACAGATTGTACTGAAGGGCAAGCCTAGGACTCAGCTAAATTAGTGACCCTTCATAATGTTATTGTAGTTTATAAAACAATAGTAAAAAATTTGGCTGTCCAGGTAATCTTAATTGGATAGTTTCCACTTTGATAACTTTCTGGAACTTGTTCAAGGCTGAACTTTTAAAAAGGGCTTTTTGTACAGGGCATTAGATTTTAATGGAGGTTTGTCTTTGTTATTTATGTTCTTGTGAGGAATTTAATTTGTTTTAATGATTTCAGTATTTTGTAAGCTACCTAAATAAGATAAGGTATTTTATGAGGGTTCTTTGACAAGTCAACTGCTATCTTCTGGTAAGCTAGTTGCAAGCTGGTGGTGGTAGAAAGTGCCGTCAAGCCACACAGCTGACTTATGATGACCCCGTAAGGTTCTCAAAGCAAGAGATGTTTAGAGGTGGTTTGCCATTGCTTGCCTCTGCATCATTCCGGGTATTTCTTGGAGTTCCATCCAAATACTAGCCAGGACCAACCCTGCTTAGCTTCCAACATCTGACAAGATTGGGCTATCCAGGTCAGGGAGTTCGAAGCTAGCAGGGAGGAGTTGTCCATGAATTATTGAGAGTCCAAGAAAAAAAGATCTCTCTTGATATATGCAAATGCTTGTTGCCACACATCAGATCTTTGGTTTTTGCAGTTGTCTTCCTTGTGTTACTTCTTGAAGTACCATGTGAATTTTGAATGTGTATTTGGGAAGGGGGGGGCTGTTATCAGAAGCACCACCACCAGGGTCAAACACACAGCTCCCAAGCATACCTCCTGAATCCCAAGCAGAGTGAGTTGAAGTTTGCTAGGAGGATACCAGTTTGGTATGCTCAGGACAGGAGAAATTTCATCGTTCAGATGTTGAAGGTTCTGACCAATCCCCATATGTGCTCCCATGGAGTGATAATAAAGCGTGCAAATGTTAAATCACTTAAACTTTCATCTGTGATTTGTCATTCAGACATTTGACTCCAACAACTAATTGAATCATTGCTGTTCTTTAATTTTATCCAATAGGTTAATTGCATTTTTGGTCGGGAAGTGAGATGAGCTTAATTATAAATGATGAGAAATTATTTCCATTTTTTATTCTTAATAACCACTTTTATATCTCAGCATACTTCTTTACATTTTTCTCTGGTTTCATGACCCTATTCCAATTTCCCTATTGTGAGGAGAAAGGCAGTTTTAAATTATAGATCTCCACTGGGCATTTCAGTGATGACTCATCTGCACAACCCGTTGGGAGGGAGGTGCAACAGCATAAATCTGCTATGATGTGTGCTGCATTACGTGATCATGCTGTATGTGTCTTTCTCCCCTTTTAGATCTCATTAATGGAGCACAGGAACAGTGTGAATTGCCTCCTATGGATGGCTTCCCCCACTGTGAGGGCAAAACAAAAGTAAGACTAATCTCTGTTTAATTGCTTCGTCTTTTGCGTGATCTGTTACTCTTGCACTTTTAATCCACTTTCAGCGCACCTTAACGATCGTTTGCAAGTGGATTTTGCCAGTTCACACAGTAAAGTCCACCTTCAAAGTGCATTGAAAGTGGATTGAAAGTGCATTATTTGGGCCTCCTTAAGTGCCCACTCTACGATAGGGGCCGTTCCAGTCTCATAGACCCGCTATTTGCTGATAGGAAATGGTTACCTACCAATTCATAGGTGTCCTACCTTATGACTACGCAGGATCCAACAATTATAGACTTGGTGGCAAGGTTTATTTTGCTTGTAATCAGAGAACGTGATTGCTTCTCTGCACCATGTAATGGTTAACTCAGGATTAAATAACCAAGTAACTAATCTAGTGGGATTTGTATATTCCTATAAAAATGATTTTATAGTCAACCTTATCATATGATTCTTGCATATTTTATATCATGATTTTACAGTAAACTCCACTATATGTTTTCTTTTTAATGCCAATAAAGGCTTTCGTATTTGCATTATTTGGGCTGTGTGAAAGTGCCCTTATCCTAAACTGAGTTACAAGGGATGAATAGCTGGTGCCATTTCCCCCCACGTACATGCCCAAGCTGCGCAGGACAATGAAGTAGCCATGAGATTGGAGAGTAAACTGTACCACTTTAGCCTACAAGTGGAAGATCACCTTTTGGAAGGGTCCTTTATGCTTAGAATCCCCTGCAAATAGAAATCTAGCACAGCAAGCAAAGGAATAGAACTTTTCTTTCTGTGGTGGATACACAGAATTCTTTTATTCTAAGAAATATCCAAAGCTTGGAGGCAAACATGGGTACAGCTCATTCTGCCACTCCAGGGCTCTGCCACCTCATTCTCCTGAATGTGTGAACAAGGCTTATGTCGTTACTGCACGTTACTTATGTTGTTACTGCACATTGAAATCTGTGCCTTGCAAAGTTCATTTGTAAAGCTTTGGCAGGTCCCAGTGCTCCAGTACTGGCTGGCTCCCTTGAGTTTGTTATAGCAAGTTAGAAGATCCTTTCCCCCCCAAGTTACATCTTGCATCAAAAGAAAAAAATGTTAGACACATGAATAGCTGCATGATTCGTTGTGGAAGTAGATTGCACAGGCTTGGGTCGACGGGCATTGTGGAGCATCAAGCTTCCCATGGATCATTTAGCTGGAAAGCATTTTAATTATCAGTGTATTTTCCCACATGAAGAAAGTGTGTGTGATCACACTGCCCTGCTTGAGGGTGGCAAAGAAGTGCCGGAATGTGGTTCATTTGTAATTACAAGAATTTAAAAAAGCTCCTGAGGGTATATTCAAGACTTGGTATCTGGATGTATAAAAGGTCATGCTCTCTGTAGTGAGCCACACTATAGTGATGTAATGTTGTGACTATTAGGTTAATCTGTCCACTCCCTACTGACTGGCTGTGCAGAAACTTCACAGGCTACAGCAATTACTTCCCACTCTTGACAGAAGTCTGTGTTGGCCTTGTTGACCTAAAGTACTCTTCTCTGCTAGTTTCCTGAGTCTTACTATGAATATATAATTAGTCTTGCAGTCAGGTTTATGAATGCCTAACCTTTTGTTTGTGTGTGTTTTTCCTCTGTCTAGTGGATGAAAGATATGTGGCGATCTGATCCCTGCTACGCAAGTTATGGTGTGGATGGGTCCACGTGCTCCTTCTTTATTTACCTCAGTGAGGTCAGTAAGCTTATATTACATGAAACATAAAGCTACAGGTAAATTCAGGTGAATGATATTGTTACTGTGACAAATGAAAGGACGTTTACTTTTCATTTGGGAAATTTGTTTTGGATTCAGGTGATGTGTATCTGTTGCTGGACTGTAGCTTTTGTCGATTTTTTCTGGGGATCAGATGTTGAAATTCTCCTTTATATCAAACACAGCTACCTACAGATGCAAAACTTAAATGTAGGATTCTAGTTGGGATTTCGGCATTTGATCACCCCGTTCATGGTCTGAAATGGTATAGCAGCAGCCATACACAATTCTGAACCTGTACCTTGGCTCTTAGATGAACACTGCAGAGTGTCTATTTGCATATAAGCGTAACTTTTGTTTTGATTGGTTAACCATAGCCATATAAATAATTTCCATGTGCTTGTTGTTTCCCCTATTTCAGTTGTGATTTACCCTTAGGTGGCAAATCATTTCCCAGTAATAAGAAAAACATGTTAGCGCTCAGTAATTGTGAGGGAAATGCCTTGAGAATAAAAGGGCAAAAATAAAAAAAGTAGACTCTAGTAACCATTTTCCTTTTGTGACCAGTTAAAACTGGCAGAAGCTCTTACTTCTGTTCGAATGTTCCTGTATTTGAACTTCTTGAAGTATGAGCTTTCGTGAGCCACAGCTCACGAAGAAGTGAGCTGTGGCTCACGAAAGCTCATACCCTACCAGAAAATGTTTTTGTTAGTCTTTAAGGTGCTACTGGACTCTTGCCCTTTTCTACTAATGCAGACAGACTAACATGGCTACCCACTGTGAATTATCTTCTTGAAGTATAGTGATCCTAGAGAAGGGAATTCTATCAAATGTTTCCATTCCCCAACAAGACCATTGGATAATAATACATTCCCCAACATAAGTGGCAGGAAGGGCGTATTTTTTTTAGTATTTCCAGTAGTTGTGATGTGAATAATGAATTGTATTGAATTATCTAAATGCTCTCTCTAAATATGGATAAGTTTGAATTTGTTTCAAATACTGATGATGATGATGATGATGATGTTTATTTAGAGCCTGCCTTTCTCACTGATAGCAAAGTACACAATATACATTTATAGAAGGGGCATTTAAGCATTGCTGTTTCTTGATAGATTTGCAGATTTTTTTTGCCAAACATGAATCAGAAAAGAGACACTTCTCCTTAATGTACTTGAGATTTGGGGGGGGGGGGAGAGGTAGCATACTGATATTCTGCTATATGTACAATGAAAGGTACAACATAATCAACTTGCTGGATAGGATGCACACATGCTAAACAGAAAACAGAGAACTCAGTAGAATCCTGTACAAGGAGAACTCCATCGGATCAGACCAGTGGTCCATCTGGGCCAGCATCCTGTTTTATGTAGCGACCAACCAGTTGGACCAGAGGTCCAACAAACTTGGCTCAGAAGTCAAGACCTTCCTCTGATGTTGACCCCAGTACTGATATTCTGAATATGGATATTCCCTTAAGCCACCATGGCTAGTAGTCATTAATGGACCTATCCTCTATGATTTATCACGTCTAACCCCCATTTAAAGGTATTTATGCCCAAGACATTTTGTTCTTGTGACATCATGTTTAGAGCTACACTCAGTGTCATGATGCAAGTTCACGTCTGTTTCTCTTGCCTGACTCCCTTCCACCAGTGGCCCACGTCCTCTCATAGTTGAAGATCGAGAAGGTTTTAAGAACAGTCTCATGAATATTTGTGTTTCTGGTATCATGTCCTTCAGTTGATACATGTTGCAAGTTGTTACATTTTGAAATGATATGGAATCTTCAGTCTTTTGAACTATCTAGAGTTTAGGATATTTACAGATTACGTTCATGTGGCATTTCTGTTATAGTCTATAGTTTTGTAGAAAGTATAGTGCTTCCCAGAAGAACAAATGAACCAATTTTACTCATCAATCTGTTTTATGTTTAGTGAACAGCAAACATAAAGGTCTTTGTGGGGTGTTTCTAAGAGGTTTCTGTGACAGCACATAAAACTAATATTGTTCGGGCTTGCTATTAACCTTGAGTTTAAATTCAGCATACTTAATCCTGTGATAAATGCTATGATTAAAGCTAAACAGCAAAGGCTGAAGGCTTAAATATTTGTGAATGCAAGCATGAAATGAAATCCTAATAACCACTACAATGATGTGGATATATGAGCTGTGTTGGTTACTAAAGATAACTTGAAGCTGGTGTCACACAAAGTAATTTGTCAAAATGGGCAGTGATGGAGAATTGACTGTTTGTGATAGGGGGTGAAAGCTGAATGCTGTTCATAAAGTACCTTGCTGAGGTTAGGGGGAAAAAGCAGCAGAATTTTAAAGTGCTGTCGGGTTTTAGGAAAAAGATAATATAAATCTTGCACTTTACAGTTCAGCACTATTTGCAAAAACATCTTTTTGGAGTAATGATACTCATGCAATATTAATTCTTGGATACCTCATGAGATGTGATTTTTTTGGGGGGTAGCAGCAGCAGGAGGGTGGGTTTAGGGGTATATTAATCAAGTTATTTGACACGTGTCCAGAATTTAAAGTACGTTCCAATAGGTCAGGCTTGAGAAGATATAGCATACACAGCAGATTAATACAGACATGCTCTTATGGTTCTATAACTCTTTGCCCCCACCTCTACGCAAGACCTCCCCCATGGCACCATGCTTGGCACATTTTGTTCACCATGTGGCGGTGCCTGGCTGAGGACAATAGTTTGATGTTCAGCTTTGTTTACTGTAAACTTACCCCTCCATATTATGACCCCAGATAGAATCTGCCTTTACCCATCTGACTGACTGTCCACTCCCTTCCTATGTACTGTTTTTTTTAATAAAAAAAAATTGGTCAGACATTTTTCCAGTACATCAGTTGCTCTTGCCATTCTCCTATAATGTTATCCTAAGGCCACTGACAGTTTAAGATTGTACTGTTAAATGTGGCAACCTTGGAGTCATGTCACTTCATACCCAACACTTTTAGGTGGAAGCAGTTTTCTTATTCATTACATTGGTGTGAAAGATATCTCAAGTGATGCATCTGTCTGTAAATCAACCAACATTTACATGCTTCTTTTTGGAAACATAATAATGTAATACAAGCAGAGCTACACTGTTCGAAGCCCATTGACTTCAAAAGGCTTAAAAGGATGTAACTCTGCTTAGGATTGCATTGTTAGTGTGCCTACTATAGTATTTTGGTTTTATGTGGGGAAGTATTTTTTGTTTAAAAAAATGGAATTTCCACGTTAAAATCTAGTTCTGGAATATCATAAAACTATTAATTTTAAAATCTTTTATCTTGTGTGGTTTTCCCATTGGGTGTTGTTTCTCACAAATATCTCCCTATATGAAAATTACGTAGTAGAAGCTCACCTAATATAGTTGAGATAGTTACGGCTGCAGTAAAAATTTATGCATCGAATAAGTACTTACGCCATATGGTGGTGACAACACTGCAGTTATTACAAAGGAAACAAAAAGTCACCTTGACTCATAAACCAGGGCACTTGGCCATGGTCAGCAACTAAATTTCTTGCTGGAGTCAGGTGCAAAGGGCCAAGGCTCTGGTTCTCACCTCCAAACTGGCCTTTCAGCTACAGAGTAGTCAGGGACAACCAGGCACTTCCAGATAGCCCCATGTGGACAAGACCTAATCTAGGTACCATAGGCCCCTAGGGTACCCCTATAGCCAATATTAAAGTTCCTATCCCAGAAATCTCAAGAGCTCTTCCATAGCCCCAGCATAAGGGGCAGCACTTCACTGTAAATGGAACTTAGCAATTAGTCTTTAGCTATGTATTCCTTAACGGACTGCAGACTGGGGAAAATGGTTTTACTGCTGGGTAAGATTCAGTGAAACAAACTTCAGGAAAGCTGGCCTTGCAAGTTCCTGTTTGGGCCCTGATCCTAGAAGAAACTATGTGGTACTCCCTGCCAATGCTCACTGCCATTAGTGGCATTAGCACAGGGTGCAAGCCTGGCAGTCTTCCTACACAGTTTCATTTCCTTGTTATCTCCAGTGGTGATTTGGAGGGGCACCTGTGATGCAGAACCCGACTCTGCTGAGTGAATGCCAACCTGATGACTAGAATGTTCTCTGATTTTTCCCAAGGGCTTTGCACTCATTGTAGGAACCTCTGCCTGGTATTTGGCTGTTTTCAGAGAAGTCATCCATTCAGGGTCCTCCATCTCCTCCTCAGACGAGGAGTCTTTCCTGGGGTCCAGTCCTGTGTGGCGCTTTGCACTTTTGTCATATAAATTAATGATGGCATAAGATTTCAAAATACTTTACTGATGGGCACATTGTCATTATAAAAATATTATTTATTGTTTCAGTTTGTATCCTGCCCTCATTCTTCAGCCAAGACCAGGCTCAGGGCAGCTTTGTGCAACACCGTATAGGAATAGAGCTGGCAGTGTACATTATGGGAGACCAGTGTGGTTGGCTGAGGTTAAGAAGAATAATTTGAGCATCGAGTAGGGATATTAACATAATCAGAACAATTATGTTTCTATTTGCTAAGAAGTAATTTATATGTAGTCTGTATTTGTGAGAGAGGTTTATTTCTAGTAAATTTCTGCATCACAAAGTATCTTCTTTTTTTTAACATGTCAGATCATTTTAATAGCCAAGAACTATCAAATTTTGAATCGGAACTCTTGTTCAATAGCTATGTATTGTAGAGTATACTCGGTAGAGTATACATTTAGCGACGCAGATTCAGAAAGGTTTAACAGCTAAGATGATGATTATTTTTCCAGCCCTTGCTACATTCCCATTACATATCTGAGTTTGTAAAGGGAAAAACAAGATTGTTTGGGGGTACATTTTGAAGTATAATAACTTGCTTATCACTGTATATACATTGGGGAACAGTGACAGGAAATTTATCATTATGGCTTCTTGCCCATTTGGGTGCTATGCCTATTGGAAATAATGTCAACAGTAGATGAAAATCGTGGCATCCTGCCATCCCCAAAACATCATGTTAGACTAATCAGACAGCTGTGTGAATGGGAGCGTTGCTTCCTTGGAGCTCAACACTGGTTTCAATGGAAAGAATTCTACTGTTATTCGTGCAGTTTTTCCTCATTGTTGCTCACTCATTTTCTTTATTGCTCGTCCTCTCTGTATGATTCTTATCTTCCTTTTTAAAGCTTATAATAGTTAATGTACTATTTAGCAGTCACCCCACTGAGCAGAGAATTCTAGTATTCTTTCCTTTAACAAAAATCATACCAGCCTCTTTGGGACTTCAGAGCTCTATGCTGTTATATACCGGTACTTCAGATTTCATCAGTTAATAAAAGGTTATTGAAAAAGATGAACTTTTAATAGCTAATCTGTTTTTTGTGTCTTGAATTTCTAATGCTGCTTTACCATTCTATACAAAGGATGTGTTTTTGTTTAAGTCTCCTGCTGACCTCCTGCTATTGTGCTGGGGCTGCTGTAGGGATAGGTTGCATCAAGGAAATGGTTTACCAATTGTTTTGCTCGATTCAGTTAAAGCTAAGCCAGATCTCTTTTTAAATGGTCTGTATTTCTGCAGGTTGAAAACTGGTGTCCTCGTTTACCCTGGAGAGCAAAAAATCCTAATGAAGAAATGGATCAGAAGACAATGGTGAGATTTAAAAAGAAACTAGAATCACAGAATCATAGAGTTGGAAGGGACCACCAGGGTCATCTAGTTCCTGCACAATGCAGGAAATTCACAACTACCTCTCCCCCTCACCCCCAGTGACCCCTACTACATGCCCAGAAGATGGCCAAGATGCCCTCTCTCTCATGATCTGCCTAAGGTCATAGAATCAGCATTGTAGTAGAAAGTAGAGATACTTTGGTGGAAAGTGTCATCAAATTGCAGCCAACTAATGGAAACTCCATGGGGTTTTCAAGGCAAAAGATGAATAGGGGTGGTTTGCCATTGCCTGCCTTTGTGTAGCAACCCTGGACTGCCATCCAAGTACTAACCAGGCACAACCCTGCTTAGTTTCCAAAATATGATAAAATCAGGCTAGCCTGGGCCATCCAGGCCAGGGCAGAGATACTTTACAAACTTCTAAACACTAAATGGACTTTTATTATTGATAGTTTGATCTTGATAGCCATTCTGTCACTTTTTGTATTTTTGGAAACAAGTATTTTGGAAGATACGCTGTGAGCAGTTTTTGAAATTTTGAAACCTATTTCACTAAAGGTTTGGATGTGTGCTTCACTTTATGTATGGCAGTTTGGTCTGCTATGTTCATAAGATTATCCATTGACTTTTGGACATAGTAAGGACCATAGTAGAGGCGAGCTAAACCCTGCTTTTGCCTCCAGCTTACGTCCCTGTGTTACGTTACTTTAAGCATTATTCTTCCAGTTCAGCTACTTCTGATACTGGAAAGATGCTGGGAGGAAAATTCTGGAAATAACAAGGTACAGTAAGGTAAAGAGGGGGCAAGAGTTAAGCCCCTATACCTGTGCTGTTACTGTTTGAAAGAAAAATACTTCCTTTCACCTGTCCATGCCCAAGTTTTACACATGAACGGGTGGGGGGGTGTCAAGTAGATCCCCTGTACATTCCCCCATTACAACTACTTCAGCTCAAAGGCACACACATTATACAGCGTTGGTGATTCTACATCTAATGAAACACAATTAAAGAGCCTTTAAGCACAGTATGATGATCTCCTGTTAGCTTTCCATCTAAAATCCACTTATACATAACTCTGGGTGTATACAGCATATATTTGGCAAATGTTATCACAGAAGCTACAGTTGGTACAAAGCCATAATTAGCTGCAACTCCCTATTGAGTTTACACTGGGGGATGGCAGGGGTTTTGTCACTGAAATGGTGCTAGTAGCATTGTTTGGTGAAAAACATTTGGGATCTTTGTTATAGTTATCACAGGATTAATACTTGTGGGATTAGTGTACCTTTTCCTGCTTTGTGGATCTGAATTTTGATAAAACAATATGTAATTTTGATTTTAACAAAATGATTATGGAATAGAGGTTACTTATCTGCACACATACTGATACATACACTTATATTAATGTAGGGGGTAAGTATAAAGCTAGCAGTTACACTTACTTGTAAATCTTGTTTAATTGAAGGCTGAAATTCGAACAAATTTTGATTTGCTCTACAAAATGATGTCCAGACATGAAGAATTTAGATGGATGATGCTGAGAATAAGAAGGATGGCTGATACGTGGATAGAAGCAATTAAATCACTAGCTGAAAAACAAAACCTGGAGAAGAGAAAACGGAAAAAAGTGAGTTCTGCTCTGGAATAGAAAGTACATAAATATTTCAGTTGCTGAGTGTGGGAAACTGAAATTCAAAGTCTTCTAGTTGCTTGGCAAATGACAAACGCTGCCTGCAGGTTTACAATCTAATTGCAGACGGAAGTCACCAGGAATGTGAGGAAAAAATTCAGGTTAGCACATAGATGGCTTTGGTTGCAAGGGCAGGTGCTGGCTGGAAGAATCGCTCTGCCATCAGGTATCTAAATGGTAAACAGATTTCAAACATTACAGCACTCCACATGGAAGCACCATTATGTGAAACCATTTTTGCAGCCCCTACATAGGGTGTAAGTAGCATTTTAACAGTCTGTTGAGGGAAACTGTGGTGCCCCACAAATGATGCGGTGATGTAATGACAGAGGATTTTGCTGTACTAGAAGCCAGTTGTGAAAGTTACTGTTGTTGGTACTATGGGCTTCAACACATCAAAATGAGACTAATCTAGTTGTGCTTAAAATCAGAAAATATCCAACCTGAAGATGTACAGAAAATCAATAGTTTTAGAAGAATATAGGATATCCTTCAGGGGTATAGTAGTTAGAAGCTAAGTGCTGTTCTCCTATAGTAAAGATAGAATCTGATGAAATCTTCAAACACCTGTCAGATTTCAGAGGATTAAAATGAGCAATTCAATCAAAGAATCCTCCTCGTTCTTCATCAATAAGTATTAAAGCCTTAGCAGTTTGATATAATGATTATAAATTTTCCGGCAGGCTTAGTAGGAAAATCTGATGTGGATTCACAGTCTGACCAGCAGGCATCCACTGTATGTGTGTGTTTGTAATACCAATGATAATTGTATTGGGGTTTCTTTTTCAGGTCCTTGTTCATCTGGGACTCCTGACAAAAGAATCTGGATTCAAGATAGCAGAGAATGCCTTTAGTGGGGGCCCACTTGGTGAATTAGTCCAGTGGAGTGATTTAATTACATCTCTGTATTTACTGGGCCATGACATTAGGATTTCATCATCACTGGCAGAGCTCAAGGAGTAAGGAGATTATTTTCGATTTTGAAAAAAGCATACACACAAAAACCCTCCCCTATCCATCTCTTAAAGTCTCTATTGTACAGTCTGTAATTTTGTGAAGAGGAAAATGAAAGTGATAATTCACTAAACAGATGATAAGGAGATTATTTTCATGAGCTAAATATATGCACCGTGAAAATGATAATATGTTTTCGTTGTAGCTTCTTCCTCCGGAGGCTTGATAAATGAATGCTGGAAAATTCAAACTAAGCCACTTATTCTCTGCCATTACAGGTGTGTTAAACATCTGCAACAAGATAAATGGTTGGCTCTCACAATTCATTGCCATTGCTTATTAAACAAACTTTGTTTCCAAGTAAGAAGTCATTATTAATAATTTTTAATTGGCTGCAACTAATTTGTATTTAACATTAATGCATTTAGATGTGAGCTGTGGCTCACGAAGTGAGCTGTGGCTCACGAAAGTTCATACCCTGCCAGAAAATATTTTTGTTAGTCTTTAAGGTGCTACTGGACTCTTGCTCTTTTCTACTACTGCAGACAGACTAACACGGCTACCCACTGTGAGATGTGCTTTGGATTGTGATCCTTTTATTTGAAAATCTTGTCTTTCCCGATTATATCCTAAGGAAATCATTTGGAGTTTTTCCATTGGCATTTTAATGGTGTTGAGAATGATGCTTTAGATGCACTGTGTGTTTTGTTTTTTTAATAGGACAGATATTTCACAGTGGGCATTTGGAAGCTGAGCAAAGATGAATTTCAGTTACAAAGCCCCAAAGATTAGTTCAGCTGAATGGCATCTTAACTCAATGAGCGTGACAGACTTTATTCTATTGTGCCCAACTACAAATTGAAGAGACTGTTAAATACAGTGTGTGACAGCTAGTTTTGTGGGAGGGTGGGGAATGCATGCAGCTGTAAATGGAAATGTTTGGAGTACATGGGATGAAAGAATGAGGCATAGGTATCAGTCCTAAAATATGTGATTGACCTGCAGAAAGAATTATTTTTGTGGGTGTAATGTAAGACCATATCTCTACCTATTTTTAGTCTACTGTGAATCCTAACCTGGTTTTACTGTGCAATATTGCACCTGCTGATTTTTCTTCCAATACGGTATCTTCGTTATTTACTTTTAAAATTAGCAATCTCTTTCTAAAAAGTTTCTATGCATAAATATATCCACAGTACCTGGAAGTATCATACTGTCCTCCAGCTGAAAATTATGCTGAAAAAAAGAAATTTTAGTGTTTGTATGAAACAGCCAGTGGTGGACCTACATTTTTGGGGCCCTGAAGCTTGAACTGTTATGGAGGCCCCTTCGCAACTAGCAACAATAGGGCAACATTCAGCAAGGTCCAAAGGGCTTAAAAGTGTGCGGTGGTGCTCAACAAGGGCTGGGGCTGCGGGACCTTCAGAAGTTCCGCAGGACCTGGAAAACAGAACTATTCCACAAGGTCTACAATGGAGGGCAGCCACAGGTTGTCATCGTTGCTGGCCTCCCTCCCCTTTCCTCCCCCTTGGGGCTTCTGATATGAGGGTTGGGCTGCTTGGCCGGGCCTCCAACGGCCCTGTAATTATATGAGTACCATCTTGTTAACTGTATTAATTGTACTGAATGGTTTTATGAATTTTATTGAATACTTATGAATTTTAGATATTTATTGTTTTATTATTGTTGTTACCTGCTATCAGGTAAGGGGGAGGAATGGGGATGTTCAGTAGCTGCCACCACTCTGGTGTGGGCCTAACTCAGGAGGGCCTAGAGCACCCTCCCTGCCCCTGGCTGCTGCTTCTCCCAACAGGGTATACTTTCTAGGTGACCCAATGAGGCGTGAGGACCCAGGCAGAGTAACAAAACAGTTTATTAAAGAGGTCTAATAACAATGATAACTCAAGCCACAATAGGATGACAAAACCAGTAAAAGCAGACAAACAAATAAAAACCCTAATGCGCCTATCTTTACCATCCCTAGCCGTCTCCTGGCACCGGGCCTCAGGCAAACTCACCCCTTCCTGGATGAGGCAACCCTCCATCCTCAGCAGCCTCTCCTCAGCCTGCTCCCTAGGAGTGAAGCCTTTTCAGGCAAGGCCTTTTATTCCTTCTGCCCAGGCACCACTCCCTTACCCCCGATTGGCCCTAGCCTTCCCTCCAAATCCTCTTCCACCAATCACAAGGCCCAGAGGCTGGGGGTGGGAGATGTAGGCCTAGTAACTGCTTTAATATAGGATTCCCTAGGGCCTGTAGGCCACGCTTGAGGCCTAGGAACATGACACCCACCCTGAGCCCGGCTTTGACCGGGAATGAGGGCTGGTTATAAATTTGACTAATAAATAAATAATGGTAGGGAGGTAGAAGGTCACCAGAGGGGGGCTTGTTAGGATAAAGAGGTGAAAATCTGCTTTTTGGTGTTAAAACGCACAAGCGAGACAAGTGCAGCCTGAATTGAGAATTCAGATGACTTTTTATGGTTCCAGTTGGCTCCAGCCTAAGGGCTGAGCTATAGAACTATTAAGCCGAGCACCAACGAAGGATTTGAGGATCCAGCTGCCCCAATGAAGGCTATGAATAGATTCTGGCGAGCTCAGTGAGCCCTTACAGCTGGGGGCTCGACCTAGGGTTGCCAGGTCCACACTCACCTTTGGCGGGAGGTTTCTGTGTTGGTTGTGTGTGTGCGCGTGCGCGTGAGTCGACGCAGCACTTCCAGTGTCACCTTGCAAGGAGCCTTAGACCACTCAAACTCTCAGTTTGACCCTTAGTTTGACCCTCTTAGTTTGAGTGGTCTAAACTAAGAGTTTGAGTGGTCTAAACTAAGAGTTTGAGTGGTCTAAGGCTGCCGCATCGGCATGCGCATGCACGTTTGCCCGCCAGCCTTCAGCTGGTCGACGGGCAGAGGGGCACATTACTGGGGGTTTGCCCGCCACCCGCAGGCACCTGGCAACCCTAGTTCAAGCACATCAAGCCCCCGAGAAAATTTTGAAATTTTACCAATTACAGGGACATTTTGAGGCCGTATGAAGAGGGTATTAGAGCATATTCTAAAGTCAATAATAAGTACTTCAATCCATTGGTTTATGATTCTATCACTAAAAAATTCGATCAATTTTGTTGAGAAATTCTCTCATTTTTAAAAAAATTGCTTCAGGGATCCCCTCTAGGATTTGGGGCCCTGAAGCTTAAGCTTCATTAGTTTCACAGTAGATCCGTCTCTGGAAACAGCACCATCTTTTTGTAGACAGTGTGGTGTTAACTGTGGTTCTTATTGGAGACAAACCGGTTTCCCCCAGTTTTATTTGGGGAAGGAGCTAATGTTGCTTCAGATTTCCTGGACTGATATGCCTCAGTTTTTCCAATTTAGAGAAATGCAGAAGGAAGACCCTGATATATATCATAGGCCTTCTCTCTCACTTCTCACCCCCTCCTACATACATTCTGGTATAGGCTCATTTTATGGCATCACCCAAGCATGGAGATAATAAGGTAATGTTGGTCTCTGAGGCAAACAACTCACAGAGTAGAAAGATCTATTCTAAGAATTTTCTCCCTATATTGGATATTTTGGCAACAATTTAATGTGTAGGTAGGGTTCAAGAAATATAATCCATCTGAAATATATATAGCTATAGGAATGAATAATAAGCCATATTTCATCAATATTGCTTCTGAAGTAGTGTATGCCAATAAAAGATAATAGATTTAAACAATGATGGTTTTATACAAACAGCATAATCTGAAACCATAAATAAATTGTGTGATACAATGAGCAAGTAATTATATAGTCTAAGACAGTGGTCGGCAAACTCATTACTCAACAGAGCCAATTATCAACAGTACAACAATTGAGATTTCTTTTGAGAGCCAATAGATAAAGATGCTCCACCACCACCTAAAAAAAAGGCCTTCAAACTGAGAGAATGGGGCTTGCTGATCGCATGGACATTTCGGCAAACAGCTCCAGACCTGAATGCCCTGTCTGCACGAGGGGGGGGGACAGAGGCAACGGCCGGGGCCTCCGGCCGTTACGCTTCCCCATGAGCCCCTCCCTCTGCCGCGGACCGGGCGCAGCAGGGCGCACGAGTCGGCGGTGCCTGGGGAAGCGCCCTGAGTCCCCGAGCACGCGGAGGGCGCTTCCTGCCGGGCAAATGCACCCAGTGGCTTCATGGGAGGGAGGGGCGGGGGGCCACGGCCGGGACAGCGTGCGCACGCGCAAGGGAAGCCCCACCACCCGCCTCCGCCATGCGGCGCTGCAGACCTGGCGTGTCTCGGGATGAGGCCGAGTCGATGGGCGAGCAGGTGGGTCCTGGCGGTGGGAGGAGCCCAGGCGCAGCGAGAGGCGCCCAGCCGGGTGGAGAGGCGAGAAGCTGCCCTGCGCCCGGGGCAGGAGCGGAGTGGCTCAGGAGCTCTACTCAAGAGGGCCAAGGAGCCACATGCGGCTCACGAGCCGCAGTTTGCCGACCACTGGTCTAAGAGAAGGTACCCCAAAGTAATGACAGCAGAGTCCAGAAAATAAAAAACAGATAGCTACCAACAAATAATCAAGAATATAAGAAACAATCAAAAGCCTTGATATATATGAAAAATGCTTTACCTGATGCCTTAAACCAAATAAACTAGTTCATGGATTTTGGCAGCTCTCCAAAGACCAGAGGCTGTCCTTCAAGCATTCTGCATTCTGTTCAGAAGAAATCCTGATCTTCTCTATCTCTTTTCCCCACACACAATGATAAGACCCAAGTTTTTAAATCTTACACGTCAATGCAAGAGTTTAAAATTTTCCCTCTTTTTTCTTTTGACTAGGATTATGAAGAAGGTTGTTGGAAACCGATCAGGCTGCCCAACACAAGGAGATAAAGTTGTAGAACTTATTTACATTGACATTGTTGGACTCACTCAATTTAAGAAAACCCTTGGACCATCCTGGGTACATTATCAGTAAGTACAATTCTCTTATAAAAGGATTTTCTTTTTAATAAAAAGAATTGTAGTTCTATATACACAGGGTTGGATCCAGGCTAAATCTACAAACAGAGGTCATTTCGGTCAGCAGAATAGAACTTTCCTGCATCCCTACCTCCTGCTGCAGCCCGCTAGTGTCCCCAAAATGCTACTCTTGAGTAACAGTGGACACATGAACACATTAAGCTACCTTATACTGAATCAGACCCTTGATCTATCCAAGTCAGTACGTCTACTCAGAACAGTAGTGGCTCTCCAGGGTCTCAGGCTGAGGTCTTTCACATCACCTACTTGCCTAGTTCCTTTAACTGGAGATGCTGGGGATTGAACTGGGACCCTTCTGCATGCCAAGCAGATGCTCTACCACTGAGCCACGGCCCCTCCGCAAGAACAACATGAGGGACAAACCTGAGGTCTATATTGAGAGAGTGGAATCGGTGGAAATTGTCCTTCTCCCATCTATTAGAAAATTTAGTATGGATCCAATACACACAGTGCATTTTAAATCCCCTTCGTTATTGTGTGTAAGTGTGTGGTTGCCTTTGTTGTTGCTGCAAGATGAGTTGACATTTTTCATAAGCTATTGCAGTATGCTGCAATAATTCTTGCTGGCAATTTAGACACTCACACTGTACAATTATATAAGTGGGAAGGGATTTTTTTGGTGCAGTTTACATTATTGTCAATTTTTGCTAACTATCATTTGTCATTCAGCTCCGTGTTTACCCAAGTGGTTCTTTTGCAGTCCACCTGGAATTTATTATATTGAGTAGCATCAGACTTGTTTACCTTCGTGTTCACCTCTGATTTCTAGATGATTGATTAAGATATTCACTGGCACTGCTCTTAGGGCAGATCTGTGGAAGTCTTTCTTGTGTCTTGGCAAGTTCCAACGTATTATCTGTGCAGTGCCAGTTATCTACAACAAGTGGACTGCATTCAAGTTGGTTTAGAGTTACCCAAGCATAAATTCCCGTAGAAAAATATGAATGGGCAATAATTCAGTACTTGTTTTTAACTAGTACAGTTAACTCACATGGGAGTCCAATTTCTGGAAACCGAACAGATGCTATTAGGCATTATTCCTTCCTCCTACCGTATGGAAGATGCACAAAAAATGTGTTGTTCCCTTTTCCCAAAGCAATAAATGTTAGAAATAAATAGAATCTCTCAAGTCTTTTGTTTTTGCTTCATTTTGAAAAGGGGTTGAAGGAAGAATGTTTTAGGCATTAGAAGAAACTTGCTTAACTATCCCATTTCAAAACAATGTCTGCCAATGAAATAAATTGCCTTAGAATGTTCTTGAATGTGTATTCTCTTGGGGAAAAGATGGATGGGAATTTGTCAGTGATGGATTCAATAGAGGATATCCTGCCTTTAGGTCCAATAATTGTCTTAGATGTTGTATAAGAGTTCTTTTGAGCTCTGTGGTTTCCAGTAACTTTTTTGGCACTGTGTATTCCCAACAGAAGTACAAAAAATGCCCCTTAAATTTATAAATCTGCTTTAGAAATTAGTTTGAGTTTCCTTACCTTTGGCTTGCTTTCATTTAAGAGCAACGGTTGGAGGAAAAATATATAATTTATATGAGTACTCAGTGGATGATTCATTTTGTTAACTCAGTTTTAAGGCAGTGAGGAGAATAATAAATGTTACATAATGTGTAAGTGTGCTTCAGATAGTTAATTCAGATTAGTCATTCTGTTAATCCTTATCTTCCAAGAATCATCCTACGTCCTGCATTTGGTTTACAGCCCCAGTGCCAAGTAGGGCTGCTTTATCCAGATCCTACTTCTCATTGCACCCCGCACAACATAGCCCAACAGCTTTTCTCTCTGCTGCGTGATTTACTGCTGCTGCTGAATAATATGTTTGGCTGTGGCTAAGCATACAGGGTAATCCAAAAATACTTTGACTTCTGTAAAATGTTTTAACTGAAAGCAACTAACTTAAAACATTGAATGAATTAGTGCTACAAATGGAACAGGACTCAGTCCTTTGTGATTTCTCAATATGTTTTATTTTTGTGTTATATTAAAGCATGTAAATTTGTTCTGGGCTTGTGTGCTCAAATAAGAATGCAGTACTTCCTTTAAAAAGCTGCATGTTGTCCATGCTTTTATGAGGGTCCCCCCCGCCCAGCCGTTTGCGTTCCACTGAAATGTGAAACACATGATGCTAAAGAAAGATACTGATTGCCTTTTTCTGGTCAAGTCCCTTTTTCACCATGTGAAGAGCCTGGGCAAATAAGGCAGATCTGGACATTTCATGGAAGTATGGAATAATGGCTTGTATCCTGCCAAATGCTCAATAAAATGTGAAGCCTTCCTCCACCCTAAGGATCCTTCCTGCAGCAGAAGTGGCTCCTCCTGTCCTTTTGCATAATAGCCCTTAATTGTTTCAAATTTGAAAGCTTTCTGGATCATTTATACCTTTTAATACAGGCAAGAGCACCTGTGCAGCTGAATAAAATGAGCAGTGCCTGAGCTCGGACAAGACCGGGTGGGAGAGTGAATTTTCCTAAACCCAAAACTTGCTGGATTCATAATGTAAATTGTCCCTTAATGTTACCATTATTGCAATTATTTAACCCTGTTTCATCTGGCCTAAGTAATTGTCTAAAGTAAACATCTACAGTTATGTGTATCTGTAATTATAAATAATTGTTTTTATGCTTGCATATGCCAGAACCACTTACAGTGTGTTTCAGTTTCAGAAGAGTAGTCAATAGTTAATTTTGTAATTGCTTTGTATTATTTTTGCACAGGTGCATGTTACGAGTACTAGATTCATTTGGGACTGAACCAGAGTTTAACCACGCTCATTATGCCCAGTCTAAAGGCCACAAAACGCCATGGGGGAAATGGAACCTTAATCCACAACAATTCTACACGATGTTTCGTAAGTTAACTGTGTTTACAAAACAATTGTCTTCCAGAATAGGAGTTAGAAGTAATGTTTCTTCTAGGAGGAATAATTGTGCTACCATCCATCTCATTTACTTCAAGAACTAAACCTCTGATTTGACTTTAAGCACCCTCAGTATAAATCAGTGGTGCAAAGGAGGTAATAAAGTAATATTAAAAATTTCCCTGCTGGTGATGAATTAGCTGAACAAGATGAAATCCTTTTTTTAACCTCATGTTGGATTTTTATAAGCATTATATACATATGTCTTGGAAGGTGTAAGTCCAGATCAGGTATCACCCCAGTTTTCTCTGTGAAGGCTGTGTTATGCAATGCTCGCTTCCTGTGTTTGCATGAGTTTTAACTATAAGCTTATTTATATACCATGCTTCTCCAGTTACTCGCATGCTATGCATCTTGCAATACAATCTTGTGCAGTTACTACAGGCTAAGACCACTGAAATGAAGGGGCTCAGATAGCTAGGACATGAATTACTTGAACCTACCAGTCAACAATGAAAAATAATTTTGAAAACTGATTATATTTTTAAATCCAAACTAGATGCTGTTGATAGAGGCAATATAGTTTCTGATTTCTTTCTCAAAATAGTTTTAGTTTTTGTGCAGGGTTTTCCATAGCTCCCATATTTGTCTACGGATCTAATCGTCTTGCAGCCCTTTTCTGACCTTTTAATATCTTTCCTGTTGCTAGAACCCACACCTGCTCCTCCTCAAAACTTTTAGTACCGTGCTGGTAAACCATGTGAGGGACTTTACCTATCTGAGGATGACACCTCTTGTACTGATCCCAGAAACGTAGCCCAGTTCTACACTCTGTTGCTGACCTGAAACTGTCCTGGGGGCACTTTCAGGCTCATTTGAGATACCCACATGAAAACCCATGGGTTTTGCCAGCAGGTAAAATGGCACCCTCAGTATAGTTTTAGATCAGGGGAATAGTGGGGGTGGGGAGGCTGCAGCACCTGTTCTGTGCATGCTGTAGTTGCAGTCTCAACTGGACACACTGTCTTTGGGAACTGAAGAACTCACGTGTGACTGTTTCACTGGTGGAGACCCTGGACCCAACCAGTGTACTCCATAATGTGGAAATCAGCCCTTATTCTCTGGAAATGAGCTTGTGCAGAAAGTTATATATATTTATATAATAGTAAAAAGTTTTGAGTCAAGAATTACTGAAGTTGCATCACTCAGGGGATGACTGTGTTATTTACAATGTATATTGCATTTAAGCAAAAGTGATAAAGATCCTTTTAAAGTGTTTACAGCCTTTGCCTTCTTCGTTTTTGATTGATTGCTTAGGTTAAAAGTTACATTGAGGAACATTTGACTTTTGTTTTCTGAGGGGGGAGGCTAATTTTGTAAGTGGTTTAGCCTTCAGAAGCATTGTACAATCAAGAACATTTGTAGATGTGTTAAATGTTCTGTGTTTGTAAATCCTGCATTTTACTTCTGTATTCGTTACATTTTAACATTACATAATATGAAGTATGAGCCCCGTGGCGCAGAGTGTTAAGCTGCAGTACTGCAGTCCAAGCTCTGCTCACGACCTGAGTTCTATCCCGGCGGAAGTTGGTTCAGGTAGCTGGCTCAAGGTTGACTCAGCCTTCCATCCTTCCAAGGTCGGTAAAATGAGTACCCAGCTTGCTGGGGGTAAAGGGAAGATGACTGGGGAAGGCACTGGCAAACCACCCCGTAAACAAAGTCTGCCTAGGAAACGTTGGGATGTGACGTCACCCCATGGGTCATTCCTGACCCGGTGCTTGCACAGGGGACCTTAACCTTTAACGTGAAGTAGACATACTAGCAGTAAAATCATTTGACGATGTTATCAGACACAGAAAATATAGGCACATGTGTGTGTTAAGTGTGGTCAAGTCGCTTCCGACTCATGACGACCCTATGAATCAGTGTCCTCCAAAATGTCCTATCTTTGATAGCCTTGCTCAGGTCTTGCAAATTGAGGGCTGTGGCTTCCTTTATTGAGTCAGTCCATCTCTTGTTGGGTCTTCCTCTTTTCCTGCTGCCCTCAACTTTTCCTAGCATGACTGTCTTTTCTAGTGACTCTTGCCTTCTCATAATGTGACCAAAATACGATAGCCTCAGTTTAGTCATTTTAGCTTCCAGGGTCAGTTCAGGCTTGATTTGATCTATAACCCACTGATTTGTTTTTTTGTTAGTCCATGGTATCCGTAACACTCTCCTCCAATATCACATTTCAAAGGAGTCTACTTTCTTCCTGTCAGCTTTCTTCATTGTCCAGCTTTCACACCCATACACAGTAATAGGGAATACGATGGCATGAATTAACCTAATCTTGGTGGCCAGTGACACATATATGGCTGTAAAACAATATTTTCCTTTATTTCAGAGTTAAGATAATATACAGTTATATAAATTCCGTCTTTGTTGTTTGCTTACAGCTCACACCCCAGACAACAGTTTCCTTGGGTTTGTGGTGGAACAGTATCTGAACTCCAGTGACATAAAACACTTCAATGTCATCAAAAGGCAGAACCAGTCACTTGTTTATGGCAAAGTTGATAACTTCTGGAAGGTCAGTTGCTATGTGTATACAGGTTCTTTTGAATTGATCCCAAATTTCAGAACAGAAATTTGAAGGCTAGCAATAATCTACTTTTTATTAGAGGCTGGTAAGTGCTCTTAAGGAAACTGTTGCATAATTTAGGCTGTTTGTCCAGTGATTGCGGAAACATACTGTAAGCTGTAATTTGAACATTTAATTGATATTTGAAAAGCAACATCGTTCCATTTGATGTGAAGCTTCTTAGGAGTTTTGAATATCCATGTCATTACTAGCTTGTTATATACACTACTTCTGTTTTGCTGTTTATGTGATTTCTCATGTAAGATTAAGAGAGTTTCTTTTACCTGTGGATCCCCAGTTAAATGACATGTCAGCTGTCACAACCCACAAAAGCCTTTCTAAACAACTCCACTAAAAACGTTGTTTCTGTCTTCTAATAAAAGGCAGCACAAATTCATGCAGTAGTGATTACATTAAGGGCTACGTCCTCATCCGTTTCTTCTACACAGCCCTCTCAATATTTAAAAAACACGTTTTAGCAATGCTGGAATCTTTTAAATTTGTATCTTTTTCTTCTAGCTGTGAGATTTTGTAATTACAGCTTTTGAAAGGCACTAAGAAGCCCGAAGAATATCTGAATCCCATTAATCAGCTGTACTTCCTGATGTCATTAGTAACACAAGTTAGAAGACAGGAATGTCGCATGTACTTGAGTCTTGTAGTCAAAAGATGTATTTCATTAGTGTCTGTATGGTTCACTCAGTGTGGTCTTAATATCCAGCATGATTGCGTCTTCATTAAATGTCCCATCTGTTCAATAGCTCCTTCCAGAAATTTCAGTTAATGTCTCCTTGCATCAGTGGAAAAATAAAGCTTGATTCTATATACACATTCATACATACTCCCATTTCTGTTTCACCCCAAGATATTTTTTAGGGTTATTACCTGTATTTGTATTCATTCTTCTTATCCCTCGGTTCACCTGTTGTAGTAACAGCCACTATGGCAAAGGAAAGTTTCACATAGCCACTGGAAACTAGGCACCAGGTTGGTTTGTCATTAGGGTATTGGAGTAGTACCAGGGAGGACCAGGTTCAAATTCCCCCTTTAGGCTATGAACTGGCTGGGTGACTTTAGGCCAGTCACACTTTCTCAGCCTAACATGCTTCACATAGGGTTGCCAACCTCCAGGTAATAGCAGAAGATCTTCTGCTATTACAACTGATCTCCAGCCAATAGAGATCAGTTCACCAGGAGAAAATGGCTGCTTTGGCCATTGGACTCTATGGCATTTAAGTCCCTCCCCTCCCAAACCCTGCCCTCCTCAGGCTCCGCCCCAAAAATCTCCCGCCGATAGCAAAGAGGGACCTGGCAACCCTAACTTCACAGGATTGTTCTGATGAGAAAAGGGAGGAGGGAGAGCCATGTACAGTGCCCTGAGCTTAATATCATAAATGGGTAAACAAAAGGCCCTACTTACTCAGCAGTTACTCTGACAAGCCTCCACTGGAGAAGATAACCAAAATGGAGAGAAAGGACCACAATCCGTCCTTATTAGGAAAAGCCAGGTTTTTCTGCTGGGATCAAGGAAAGATATGGCTGTAGATGTGAGTAAATACTTGAAAGCAGGATTCACTTCTGGAATAAGAATAGCTAGATATCAGAATTATATAAATTGGTTATATTTCAGCATTTCCCTTGCCATATTTCCTAGTCGGAAAAGAGCGGGATTAAATATAATAAAATAAACATTTCATTTTTCCTGTGACACATACAGTTATCTCCCCCTGACCTGGATGGCCCAGGCTAGCCTGATCTCGTTAGATCTCAGAAGCTAAGCAGGGTCAGCCCTGGTTAGTATTTGGATGGGAGACCACCAAGGAATACCAGGGTTGCTGTTCAGAAGAAGGCACTGGCAAACCATCTCTGTTAGTCTCTTGCCATGAAAACCCCAAAAGGGGTCACCATAAGTCGGCTGCGACTTGATGGCACTTTACACTCACATACAGTTATTTGTATGACAAACTATGTTTTTGTTTTCCTAGTTAACTTTTTGGTTTAGAGGAGCTAGAGTTGAACTAGGTTCAGGCAGGAGATCCTAGTTTTTAGTAGGCCATGCTGTGCCGCCATGATGTTAGGCAGTTCATTGACCAGCAAGTTTACCATTCGATGAAGACGGGCCTGTATCATACACGTTATTAAAAAATGGTAGGCTGTCCAGTTAACACTAGTATAGTATTGGGTTTTGTTTGTGTGTGTGTAAGTATTCTTGGACTATATTAATTCAGAATAGAGTGCAAGTCTCTCTCCTTTCCCCCCTCTGCCTCTCCCCTGTCCTATTATTGTTCAGTAGCTGATTGCTGCACAGGAAACTGCTGAAATTTTAATCAACCTTAAAATCAGAACCCCATCGTAGGGTTATATTATTATGTTACTGTTGTCTTGGAGGGGGAGAACATGAGGTTTTGTCATCCTGTTTCGTTGGTGTGAGAGGTCTTATCTAGAGGCTTTTAAAAGTAGGTGGAAATAATTGGCGCAAAGTAATAACAGTTCTGTACTCAGGGCTCTTCTGTAAATGTAAGTGTCTTCTGTAAGTGGCAAGTTGATTGAAGCTGTCAAGAAAAAATGACTAAGAAAGTGAATACAGGCACTGCTGTTTTCCTTGTGGAATCTGTTGCTGCGGTTTGAAATAGAATTTAATGTTGGGATACTAATTTTATCCTTTCCAAAGAAGTGCTAGCTGAACCAGTATGAAACAGTCTGTGTTGAGAATTGGCTGACAAATTCTTTCTACCCAGCACTTAAAATATTTTTATCCTGCCCATCTATCTTTTCATGTTGTTAGTGTAAGACCAAAATCTTTGGTAGGCAATTCATTTAGTACTGTGTGTATGAGCTGAGATAGATTGACCTCTCTCCCTCCCTCCCTCTCCCTCTTTCCCTCTCCCTCCTTCCCTCCCTCTCTCTCTCTCTGAGTGGTTTAATGGAAGCACTTCCGTAAAACAAATGCATAATTTAATGGTCACTGTTCATTTGCATATTGATGAACAAACTGAGCAGCGGTTCTAATATATCATTTTTTGTTTGCATGCCTTCTATTACTAAAATGCATTTCTGGGAAGTGAATGTATTTGCTGAATGAATTCTGAATAGTACTGTTCCATGAAGACTTAATAATGCTTTCAGCTGCGTCTTGCATTCATGGGAGGTATTGACCTCTCAGACTTTTCCCTGATTAGAACTGAAGATTGCTCAACACAAATCTGTCTTTGAAATAATTCACACTCCCCATCTGCAACTCTCTTCAGGTCCAAAGTTCCCACATCTAGTTGCTTACAGAACAATTTTCAGTAAATGTAGATATCCTTCCTTCATATTTAAGGCTGTACTTCTATATATAGGAGCCCCATGGAGCAGAATGTTAAGCTGCAGTACTGCAGTCCAAACTCTGCTCACGACCTGAGTTCGATCCCAACGGAAGTTGGTTTCAGGTAGCCGGCTCAAGGTTGACTCAGCCTTCCATCCTTCCGAGGTCGGTAAAATGAGTACCCAGCTTGCTGGGGGTAAAGGGAAGATGACTGGGGAAGGCACTGGCAAACCACCCCGCAAACAAAGTCTGCCTAGGAAATATCGGGATGTGACGTCACCCATGGGTCATTCCTAACCCGGTGCTTGCACAAGGGACCTTTACCTTTTTACTACTATATATATATATTCAACAGATAAAGCACACTTAACATTGGCTTACAGCCCATTCCTCAAAGCCGCATCTGCCGGGAACGGCATGGCCAAGGTGCCACTGCATTGCTTCCACAGAGGTTTTGCAGCTGCAACGGGAGGGGGAAAAGGCTCTTTTTAAAATAAAATCGGAAAATAAAGGGGGAGCCCCATAGAAAACAGCGATGCTGCACCATCAAAAAGGTGACACAGCAATGCCATAGCATAAGGGGGCGTTCCCGGGCTTAAAGGGGTTGGAAGCTGCCCAACAGCAGCTCTGCCCCCCAGGATGCCAGCATGGGGACTTGCGCTGGCAGAATGCCGGCGGGAGGCCGCACCAGCATCCATTAGACATGCTGCTGCCCTGGTCCAAGGGTGCTGGCATAAGTGCCCCAGTTTGCACTTGCAAGTGGCATAGACACTGGCGTAAGGGGATACACCGCCTCCTAAGCCCATTCATCCCCCAACCTCAGGAATGGGCTGTCAAGTGTATTTTACTGTGTATCATTCTGCTGCTTAGGAGTTGCTTCATGGTGATCTTTTTATGTACCCTGTTCTAACTTGCTTAGTGATGCTCGGAGACTCTAATAATGCCTCTAGATTCTCTGCAGCCATTTATGGTATTGTGAACCTCAAAGTGATTCTGGGGGGGAGGGGATACAAGATGCATCTTTCCTTTCCTAAACCAGAAGCTGGCATGGACCACAACACATGATTGGGCTGTTTTGTCATTTAACACTATTTGTTATCATCTCCCCACACTATAAAATGTAGATTGAAGCCTAATGTCTCTTATATCCTCTGTAAGAATGTATGACTGCTGAATGTGTATTTGGTCTATTTATTCTTAAAGAGGTAGCAGGGAAAATACACCTTGGATAGCTTAATAAAAAAAAATCCATGAAATTGAGACATAACTGCCCTTTTTTAGCTGAGAGCTTTCTTTGATATTTACAGCGTATGTAATCTGACTTTATTTATAGCACAAGCCGCATGGTTTCCGTAGATAAGATTCAAGGTGATCTTTTCATTGTTCCCAGCATAAGTGGATTACATTTTCATAGGTGTGCTTTATAGATTTGTCTGTTTTCACTTTTAAGCATAATTTATAGGCATTATTGTATCCCAATAAGCTGGGTAGCGCAGATTATTAGTTCACCTTTACAATGTAAAGAGAAATTAAAAGGACAGCTTTAATTGTTTGTTTGGGGGCAGGTTGTGGTAGGTTTAACCCTTGCTAACCTCCACATCATTTCCACAGTAGAAATCCCAGCTCCCTACAGTTGCTATTAGCCACAGTTGAACAAAATTAAAAGTACTGTATGGATACTATTTTCCTTTCTGTTTTTCATACTGTGGCTAACAGGAGGTCAAAGAGAGAGAGGACAATTTCTGTAGGAAACATTGTGTGGGAGAAGGTTTGAAACAAACCCTCCTCACCTCTGCAGACTGAATCTAAATAGGGGACCAGTGTGGCTACTTTTTAATGCTAATATTTTTAATGTGAGGATATCTGATCAATAGAGTTGCTAGACTGAGCCTTGGGGGCTCGTGGGAGTTGGGGGGGGGGACACACAGAGGATGTGCTTTTAGCAACATTGGCAACATCACTACATCATTTCTGGGTACAATCCAGGAGTGACCATGGATAGTTCTAACAATCTCTGGAAACTCTGTGGTTTGCAATACCAAGAGCTACCCAGAAGTGGCGTGACAGCTCAGAGGCCAGTGGCATTTTTTTCTCCTGCCACAACTCAGAGTGGCAGCAGGCAATAGGAGGCCACCCTACTGATCAAAGATGTCTGTCTTAGTTAGGATGCTCAAATACTAACTGGTTCAGATCATATCCTGATTGCCTGTCATGATCAGGCAGCTGATTTTTTTTCTCTCCAATGATTGGCTTGATCATGACTGGCAATTATTTGAACTGTAATTATATCAATGGGGAGGGAAAGCAACATGGTATAGCCCAATCTCGTCACATCTCAGAAGCTAAGCAGTACTTGGAAGGGAGACCTCCAAGGAAGACTGTGCAGAAGAAGGCAATGGCAAACCACCTCAGCTTCTCAGTTGCCTTGAAAGCCCCTTTGCTGGTGTTGCGATTAATCAACTGTGACTTGACGGCACTTTACACACACACACACACACACACAATTATATCAATGGCTTAATATTTACAATACGTCCTCAGTTAATTGTTAAAATTGTGTTTCCAAATGTTTAGCTACATATTTTATATAAAAGACCTACCAGCTCCCAAACACATTATTATGCTTCAGAATAATAATCTAAGCAGGCAACATGATTGCTGATGAAACAAAAGCAGTATAGATTCCATGCAAGAAGAAAATCCTCTCTTATTTTGTTTTGGAACTTCCAAATGAGTTCAGGAACTGATAGTATATATCTTCAAGAGGCATTTGGAAGCTGTCCCTTCATTCTGTTTCTGAAGAGATGTTCAATGCTGAAATTGTGCGATCAGATGTTGCTATCAAAGCTAAAAAGTTTTTTATCTAAAGTGTAAGGAAGTTGAGAATGTGCCAAACTGAAATATTTTGTAATGTGATGATTTAGCAAGGTCAAATTATCATCACTGAAGATCGCTGAACTCATATGCAAAGTAGTAAAACTCAACTACATACACTCACTTGAAAATATAGCTGGCGTGCCCCTATTTTAAAATGTAAAGGGACAGATGTACGAGTGTCCTAGACTTCCAAGATTTTTCTAAAGATTTCCCTCCCCCTCCAGTTTCCTGTAAAAGTGAATAAACAACTGTAAATGGCTTGTAAACAATTTTGACACAAACAGGGAATAGTGTGTAGCAGTTGCATGTGATGGAGCCGAGGAATGCAGTTGCGAACTCATACTGTTTGGATGGTACCGAAGACAAAGGGGGCATTTACTGCCTGACTATGAAACCAGACTTTGAGGTTACTGACCTGCACATTTGAGCGGCAACATTCATGCTATATGTTCCAAAGCCTACTTAGTGCTTCACAATTCATCTTTGAATTCTAGAAAAGAGGAAGGCCGGTTATCTTAAAAAAAAAACTCCTCAGCCAAAACATCAATAGTTTTCTGTATTTCCCTAACTCCCGTGTGTAAACAAAGCTGGGGACTTCGATTTAAGATCCCCATCCAAAATTATTCAAGGGTGAAATAAAATACCAAAGCGAAAGCAGCAATAGACTGAGGGAACTTGCTGCTTTCTAATATGTTCAAGACAGGGTAAGGAGAAGGAGAGAAAATAGTGTGAGAGAATACCAGTATAGGGAGGGCGGGTGTTTATCTAGGTCAGATATACAAGCCCCAAATTTAGCACACTTTTGTTTAATCTTGGTACTGCAGAGAATTTGTTTATTTATTTATTAGTTTTTTATCCTGCCCTTTCCCCACCAAAATGGGGTTCAAGGCAGCTTACAACGTACAAACCATATAATATAGCAATATAACAAAATATAATACAATAAATATTGAGAGAGAATTTTTTTTTCTCAGAAGTATATTTTTCTGGGTATTAAAATAGTTCAGTTTATATTCTCACAACCGTTTAAGAACCAGTTTAGTAACCTAATGATGAATCATCTACTGCTCATGACAATGCAGCTATGTTAATGTTTGATTGTGCTTCTGTTGCAGTCACTGGCAATCTTTGTGGTGCCTTCTGCTTGAGATTATAATTAAACTGACTGCTTTGTAGGCTAATTGCAAGTTTCTTTAAAGTCATGGGTCTAAGTCACAGTCTGTGAGGACTTACATTGGCTGACTTTTGCCTTATTCTAGGATAAGAAGTCTTATTTGGATATCATCCATACCTATACAGAAGTCCATGGAACTGTTCACGGGACAAGTGCTGTCTACATGCCCACCTATGTGAAGAATCATGGTATCCTCAGTGGCCGGGATTTACAGTTCCTGCTTAGAGAGACCAAAGTAAGTCAGCTGGCAAACTTTAAAACCTTAACATAGATTTGAGAGGTATGCATTTATTTACCTTTAGGGATTTCTAAAATGTACCGCTTGACACACTGGTTGTTGTAGCAGCATCCCTCAGTATATCTACCTGCCTGTGTCCAAACTACTGACTTTCATTGTTCACTGTGTCAGGCTGTGCCCAGACACACACACACCCTAAAATGTTAGCTTTTCTTTTTAAAAAATTCAAACTTGAGATCAAGTTTCATTTTTCGTTGAAGAAGTAGCAAAGGGGGTGGACGGAAATATTGGTTTGAAACAGTATTAGCAAGCCCTTGTCTTGCTTGCCTATGTATGATATTCCTTTAAATTGCTCATTACATGGATGAATCAGAGGTGTAAGCTCACTGCCTGAAAGTTTTGGAGTTTTGGGACCAGCTTTCACTCATCCTGCTTGTGCAATGGGTGAATGTATGCCTACAGGATTAGCTATTATATGGGTATTATGTGCAATGAGCTATATGCCTAAATCCAATTTGTACAGTCCTTCATCCTTTACAGTATGGGAGGAACAATATCAGGTATTCAGTCTATGCATGCTTAATAGTGCATAAAACTGACTCCCTTAACTCTCCCATCATTTAGTGTGCAAGCTGTTTAAAGACAAATTGCCTTCTGCGGCATATGTGGTTATGTTTTCTTTTACACTCAAATGTGTGCTGTACTTCAAGAGAAAATGAAACCTTTATGCTTATAGCCCGCTTTTCTTGGAATTCAAGGAGGATTGCACAGTGTGAATCAATGCAATCAAAAGGATGAGACATCTGATAAGCAATATAATAGGACTAGGATTAAAGTGCCTTTCTGAAATAAAGCATAATTAGGCATGATATGGGAAAGCATAAAAATGTGCAGTGAGAACAGGATAATACAGACAGCAAATAGATAATGTATACTATTCACAGTTCTAAATGAGATTATCATACTTTGGTCACATTATGAGAAGACAAGACTCACTAGATAAGACAGTAATGCTAGGAAAAGTTGAAGGCGGCAGGAAAAGAGGAAGATCCAATATGAGATGGATTGACTCAATCAAGGAAGCCACAGCCCTCGGTTTGCAAGACCTGAGCTAAGCTATTAAAAGGGCATTTTAGAGATCATTTATTCATTACGTCTCATAAATCAGAAGCAGCTTGATGGCACATAACCCGCACACACACACACACAGACGCCTCTAAAGTTGTGAGAATAGGTCTGCAATGTGTGAATTACTAGGGTTACGGCCACTCTTTTCCAGCCACTGAAGTCATGGAATTGCTGCTGGTTGTACTCCTGAGCACCCAAGTTGCACACAAAAAAGAGGCAAGAGGGAACAGCGAGGAAGATTGCAGACAACTCTGCAGCAGGGAATGAACCCCCCCAGGTGCATCTGTGTATTCTCGCCTCTGAACTCAGGATTCATGGTATCCATGGAATCCTTCCCATTCCTGCCCCTCATACATTGCATGAGGTATGGGAGGCTGTGAGGACCAAACTGACAAAAGATTGCTGGGTGAGGAATGGCCATCTTTAATATCTTACTATGTTGTGGACTTTGCCCCAGCATGACTTTGATCCATAAGTTAAAAAAAGAGACTGTTGATTGAGTTATATAGTTTTGTTGGATTCAGAATGGAAGGCCCTATAATCCAAGAGGAGCAATAGTGCAATGTGTTCACACTGAAAGACAGCGTTCAATATTCCCAAAACCACACTAAGGAAGTATTATAACATCTTAGCATGTCTGCCTTCAAATAACTTGAAAGTAGCTTTATACAGACTTTTACAGTTTTCTGCAATTCAGATCCACTAAAAACTGAAGTTATGCATATGAAAATGAAAAAAATGAAATCTGTCTTTACAGTGAACCAAGCTATTTTGAAAAGGTTTCCTTGTTTATTTAAAAATGCTGTACACATTTCCTGTATTTTGATCACCTTGGCCAAATGGGTAATGTCATTACTTAGACTTACCTGAAGTGGTAGCAGTTATTTAATGGGAGTGAAGAACAGTTGGTCCTGTATTTATTATTAAGTGGTAACAGAAACCTCTGTGCTGTCAAGACATGCAAGGTGCAGCCTCTCTTCCCTGAGGAACCTTTGTTAAATAAATCAATGACATAGAACAGGAAAAAAAATGTTCAAAGGGTTCTGAAGGAAACGGTGGAGTATGCTTATCTACCCAACAGGACCATTTTCTCCAACTAATTAAAAACCTGGCCACTGCTGAATTGTTGGTGACATTTTATATCCTTTAATTAATGGTGCAGCTGTGTTTGTCTGAACTAATTAAAAGATATAGTTTAATTGCTTATCGTAGTTTCTCAACTTTTTTGTTATTGACTTATGTGGCAGTGCAAAAGTAGATCCTCCATAAATACTGAATTTCTGAAAGCTGCTTATAATTTTTGAGAGACGACTTGAAAATACAATTTGATACCCTGATCAGTTTTGCGTACACTTGGCACGAGCATTTTCTTTTCTAGTCTGCAGTCGTTCATGGAGATTCTTTGCTCCTAACAAAAGAAATGCCCTGTCTCAAGTTGGCCCATTGCCTTATTGCTCTTTTGGAATAATATATTCATAATATATTCTACATGCAAGGTTGCCAACCTCCAGGTAATAGCAGAAGTTCTTTTGCTATTACAACCGATCTCCTGCCGCTAGAGATCAGTTCACCTGGAGAAAATGGCCGCTGTGGCAATTGGACTCTATGGCATTGAAGTCCCTCCCCAAACCCCACCCTTCTCAGGCTCCACCCTAAAAACCTCCCGCTGGTGGCGAAGAGCGACCTGGCAACCATATCTACATAGTGCATTTGTTGTTTTCCGCCTTCAAGGGTTCTTGTGCTCTCTCTCATTCTTTGTGTATGCCACTCATTTTACAATCAGAATCTTTCACATTTTACCATTCTGTAACTGTTTTGTGCCAGAAGTTACTGGGACCACAAGTGTACTCATGCAGGTATGGCAGTACTGCTTTCAGGATGCTCAGATCAACGTTTAAGCTCAGAAACCCACATTCTGGTTAGGGAGGCTTCAGATGACATTTTGTCCCCTCCTTACATGATGCCTAAGTTGCCTAAGAGGAGTACAGCAGGCTTTTTCCTGTTTTTTTTCCCCATACTTCAGATAACTTGATTTGACTATTTGTTGCATACTGTCAATGAACATTGAAGTCACTGTGCCAAATTACAAGATGTAGTAGAAAAGGGAATGTGAGTGGCTTTTGTGTGGTGGTGTAGCGCAAGAAACAAGTTGTACTTCCACCTTTTATTGTTAACATGAATAAGTGCTGATCGCAGCAGCCGTTTGACCCCCTTTCCTGTTATATATAATAACCAGAAAAGCCGAGCTGTTGTGGAAGCATTAAGTTCATTTTCCTGCAAACTTTGCTGCCACCTGCTGTTTGTAAGTAGAAGTCTTTATGCCAATAAAGGTTGTGTGATGTGATGTCAGTAGAAGTCTTGTGCAATTGGAAGAATATCACTTGCCATCACCAGAGCAAGGAGGGGAGAGAAAATACCCTTTGAGTTAGCATCTAGTCCCCCTGCCCTGTATGAGAGACCTTATACCTTTGGACTTCTGCGGGACACACAACTTCCATGTTTGATTGACCTTAAGAACTCCGTGGATTAGCAAACAAGAGTAGAAATATGTGAGGGAGAGCCTTTAAATTGTTGTTTTTATATCTGTGTATTTTATTGTAGTTTATGTGTATTTTAACTTGGTTTTAATTGATTGAATGATTTGGGGTGTTTGCTTTAATGGTTTTTAAGATGTGCTTTTATTATGCATGTCACCTGCTTTGGTGGTCCCGATAAGGACAGAAAGGCATGGTATAAATCTTGTAAATAAATAAATTAATTAATCAATCAAGGCTTGATGCTGGTAACTCCACAAGGATAGTGGAGTCTGTTTGCCCTCCAGGTCCTTGTGATGCCCCAGTTACTTACAGCTGGTCCCAGGGGTACCTGGGATTGTGAATTATTTTTAATGGCTCTCAGTCAAAGTTTAGTAGGGGAGAAGAGTCAGCAAGAAGGCTTTGACGGGCAAGAAGGCTTCCGTCAACAAAATGGAAGAAAATATTCCTTCTCCCTTTCCTCTTGAGTGGCATCTTTTAGTTGTAAAGGAACAAAAGAAAACCTTCTCTTTCCTTCTTTTCGTTTCCTTTCACTTCAACCCTCGCCTAACTGGAAGTTAGGAATGTTTAAAACTTAGTACCCAATGGTTTCTATTCATTTCAAACCCATTTACAGCAAGGTTGTGAAGGCAACTCTGTCATATATCCCATGGCACTGCCACTGCAGGGAGGTGGTGAAACACAACCTGATCACAATTGTAGAGCTGGGCAGAGTGCCTCTGTGATGTGGCGGGGAGGGCCTTTTCAGTTTGGGAACCTAATGGCCAAGCTGGTTCAGTGAGCTGTCTCACAAAAGCTTCTACTGCCTGCTATCAGTTTCCCTCTACCCTTGTCCAAACTCTTATTCCAAATATGTATCCACATATGCTTTTCTGGTTCTGGAACCCCGGTCACAGCTGCTGTGTGTGATAATTCCACTCTAAGTACGCTGAATATCATGAGGACACATGGCAGCCAGGGCTTAGTCTAGGGTTGCCAAGTGCCCGGTGGTGGTGGGTAAAATCCCGCCAATCCACCAGGCTTCCCGCCTACCAGTTGAAGGCCAGTGGGCACCGCGTGCATGCACGCACAACGAGCCTACGTCACTTCAGGGTTTACCCGGAAGCAATGTGGACACTCTAGCAACTTCGGCCAAAAGAGTTTTGGCTGAGATTGATAGAGCGTCCGCATCACTTCCGAGTAAACTGGAAGTGACGTAAACGCGCGGGCGCATCGTGCCAGGCGCGCACATGCACCGCACGCTCCAAGAAACCTCCCGCCCATGGACCAACAGGACCTGGTAAGCCTAGCTTAGTCATTGTATGTGTGGATAAGTGAGATCCTCCTGCCCCAGCTTAACTGAGCAGTATTGTAAAAGAGTGCTCTGGGAACAATTGGCCTGCTTAGCAATATAGAAAACCAAGTTTTGTGTGGTCACTGGAATTTCAGGCTGGAGTCTGGAAATCTCCGGTTCAGATTCCCATTTAGCTGGGTGACCTTGAATCAGTCACATAATCTCAGCCTCACCTACCTCACAGGATTGTTGTGAGAACCATGTATGCTTTCCTGGGCTCATTGGAGGAAGAGCGGGATAAAAACTCACTCGAAAATAGTTTCTTGAGATAAATGTGAGACAACTGAGGCCAAGAAACCCCTTTTTGTTGTTGTTGTATCGATAAGAATATATAAAGGAAGCAAGGCTGTAGGCCCTTTTGTATCCATTTCCAGGAAGGTAATTTAATGGGAAGGGTTAATAAGACCTAGTCAAGAGCTCTGGGTCCTGCCTGACAGAATCCACTGTCACAAAATTAGACAAGCCCTTTGATTGCTGCGGTGTTGCCTTCAAAGAAACAATCCTTTGGTGCCGTGCTCTAGGCAGATATAACTAGGGCAAGAAAAAACTAGGGGAGGGCCAAATTAACATGGACATTGGGAGACAATTTGCATGGGAAAGTGAGGGAGCAGAAAACTGGATTTCATACTCTAGCCTGGTATTGCCATTTACTTACTTATTTCTAATGAGTTTGCATTAATTCTACAAGGCTTTTAAAAAGGTAATCTGTTGATCCTGTTTCTCGGTGTATATGTATAAAAATTTCTTCTAGGCTGACTTCCACATTGCTGTTCTCTTAGGGCAGCAGTAAAGAAGAAGCTGTTGATAGGAATGTTTGTCTTTTGCAGCTTTTCGTTGGTCTTGGTTTTCCATATGAGGGACCTGCTCCCTTAGAGGCCATTGCAAATGGATGTGCTTTTCTGAATCCAAAATTCAGTCCTCCTAAAAGCAGCAAAAACACAGACTTCTTCAGAGGCAAACCAACCCTACGGGAGGTAGGCAATTAATGCTGGCATTTATCATTCCTGTTATTAGAACTGTGCATATACTTCTAGTTGTATTTGCTGCATATTCATTAGGTGAACAGTAACAAGAACTTTCTTTAAAAATGCTTTGAATATCACTCTGAAGTATGGAAGTTGTTGTTTCTCTCGTCGTTCTATCCAGATGTCTTGAGAAGACAGACCGAAGGGTAAGATTTCTCTGGTGTCTCTGTTGTATTATAATGAATGATCACATCTCCCATTCACTTGGTTTATAGAAGAAGTGCATGGTATTTTTTTTAAAAAACCTGGGGGAATCTTCCCTCCCCTGACTGTGAACCCCACTGAACAGCTCATCAGAAGTTCTGCACACTGGATTTGATCCAATAGGCAGTGCAGTTGGGGAGAAATCCACATTTGGTCGTGCATTTTGGAGGAATAAGGTTTTGTAGTTATTCTTATCTACTTCTTGGTAAAGAAGACAGTGAGTGAAATTCCTGAACAAAAATTGTTTAAATGGAGACATGCTAATCCCTCTACACACTACGTAATTGTGAAGTTTCCCTATAGAAGTAGGAATATTATGATGTCCAGCTGACATTGACAGTTTTGTGTGTGTGTGTGTGTGTTTTAATTTCAGTTAACATCTCAACATCCCTACGCTGAAGTTTACATTGGGAAGCCTCATGTCTGGACTGTGAACATCAATGATCTTTCTGAAATTGAGAGGGCAGTCAGAGCCATTTTGAACCAAAAGGTTAAAACCTGTCTCTGTTTGTAATCACTGGGTTGTATCCAAAGTAGCCTTTGTGTGAGTGGAGAATGCTTCAGGTCATGCAAGAGAGCAGGATCTACAATTTTCCCTTTGAACTGTAACTCCCTACAGCATCTCCCATGTGGTTCCCAACAAAGCAGAGTTTCAGCTGTCATGGGAAAGGGCTGCTGAAGAATGGAGGGAGGAGGGTGGGAAGATCTGTACTGCAAGCAGAGTTCACTGTTCTTTTGACCCAGCCTAAAATCTAAAGGCATACTCCTAATAATAGATGTTTTCACAGAGCACATCAGATAGGAAATGCTGCAGCTACAGAAGGTGCTTAACAGTTTTATTTTTATGGAAGGAGAAATATCCAGGATGGAGGGATGAATGAGACTGTGAATGTTTAATGAAGACACTTACAGATAAGACACATTCAAAGGTGTTGATTTATTCACCAACGTACAAGTCTTTGTCCAAACATGTAACACAGTTACACTTTGGATAAAATATGTATTTCTTAAAGCATAACTAAAATGTAAGCATTTTATTTAACAGATTGAACCTTACTTACCGTATGAATTCACGTGTGAGGGGATGCTTCAGAGAATGAATGTTTTCATAGAGAAACAGGTATGCTTTTCATATTAATTTTGGTATTTGTATAAGCCTTTTTTCTGCTTGTTCTCTGTTGAGTGACTAGAACTATCCAGGCCTATTTGTAGTTGTACGACTTTTTTCATTAACTTGGCAAAAGAAACTGGAGTCTTGTGGCATCTTAAAGTACTTATTCTTCCACACCATACTATCCACCCATCTGACAACCGGGCTTTAGTGCAGAAAGCTTATCCTAGAATAAATATTTGTTAGTCTTGAAGATGTCACAAGATTTCGGTTTCTTTGTAATACATTATAGCTACTCTTCAGGAATTTCTCAAAAGCAGACTTTAAATCTTGGCACTTCATAATTTCTAGTCTTTGAGGGAGGTGTTGCAAATGTTTAGTTCAGACTTTTAATTTCAAAAATAGTTCTAATAGTATTTTTGGTATGTCGCTAGGTAAATAAAAGGTTCTATAAAGGGCATCTTCTGGGCAGGGGTATAAATAAATTAATGTTACTGTTTTACTCATCACCACCCTCATGGTTGGAAATTAAAATTGCCTTACTGCCAAATAAATATTTATTTGCATAGCTTTTTTCCCACTAATGAATTTTAATTGAACTGGAAACTTTTAACTGAATTTTAATTGAAGTGGAAACTTTTAACTGAACTGGAATTTTAACTGAACTGGAAACTTATTTTTTTAAAGTATTGCTTGCAAGCATAACTGCCTCCCACCAAGCTCCCTATTTAACTGATGAGCTTCTTATAATCTAAAGAGAACTAATTTTCTTGTGGGTGTCAGCTGTTTCTGTCTTGGCTTTACCTGCTTAGGTAAATATCAATATGTAGCAAGCAAAATTGAGAAGGCCCTTCCATTTTCAGTGACTGTGGTGTTGTGGCAGGGCTCTGTGCCTCCAGGGGACTGTTATGCATTTGTCCTGGTGCAACTGCCAACTTAGCAAAATAGGGGGAGGGGTGAAATTTGGGAGGGAGATCTGATTATGGCCTAGTAGAATCATATCTTAGGAGCACTTCTTACTTTGAGTAAAGTATGGAAATATGTGGGTTTCAAGCATAATGCAATACATTGATTTGCTGTACTGGGAAACAAATTATTGGCATGAAGATAGTTCATGCCAATTATTGGCATGAAGACTGTACCAAACAATGTCATAAGAAGAGCCTGCTGGATCAGGTTACTAGTCCATCTGGTCAAGCATCCCACAGTGACCAGCCAGGTGCTACAGAAGGAGAAGCACAGAAGTAGGGACTATGTGATAGCCATTGATGGCACTATCCTCCATGAATGTGTTTGATTCCCGTTTAAAGCCATCTAAGCTGATAGCCATCACTACATCTTGTGGCAATGAGTCGCACAGGTCAACTGTGCATTATGCACAGAAAATAATTGCTTGTGTTTGTCATGACTGAATTATCAGGAGCAATGTTGTACGGATCTGTTATGTGGCACAGAATTAAATGGGGAGGTGATGGGATTTAGTATTTGTAGGACAGTGACATCATGCTGGATCATCATGTTAAAATGGTAAACTTTTATTATTGGCAGTCCTAATTAGATTTTTTTAAATGTAACTATTATGGGTTTTGTAATTTTTTTTTTTAGTTTTTAATAATGTTTTCTTTTGCAAGGGAGAAAGGCAGCTAATAAACGATTCTTTTGCGTCTTGAGTTTTGCAAGAGAGAAAGGCAGCTAATAAACGATTTAAATAAATAAATGAACCTGTGGGAATGCAGCTGGCTTGCAGATAAACCTGCACTACATGCCCCTTTCAAACGGAGCCTGTCTTGTAGGGTGTTCTTAAGATCTGGTCAGTCTCTCTCTGCAACAGTGATAGAAGTAAATACTGGATATATTTCCCATTTGCTTCATGTGATCCTTGTTTTACGATTGATCCATATAGAACAACTTGTGATTGAGCCACTCTTTCAATTTGGGCTGTGAGAATAAGAAAATTTAAACCACTTTGCAATCTATGGAAATTGCAATCTACATTCTTACGGTCACTGAGCAGCACTTGCTTAGAGACAAAATGGACATGTACATTTGGCAGAGGCCAAACAGCATCTGGGCCTTGGGATCTGTACCAGTAACCAGGGATTTAATTGCCTTTAATTATATGAAGCTTCTAATGACAGCAGTATATGAAATGGAAAAGCATTAGTAGAGTGGCTTCTTTTATAATAAAATGTGCTGTATTCTTGCAGGATTTTTGCCATGGGCAAGTGATGTGGCCCCCATTAAGTGCCCTGCAGGTTAAAATTGCTGGCCCTGGGAAATCATGCAAGCAGGTTTGTCAAGAAAACCAGCTTATCTGTGAGCCGTCCTTTTTCCAGCACCTGAACAAGGACAAGGACCTCCTCAAGTAAGTATTGTGGTGTAGGCAGCCAGAAAGCAAAGGAGAATTTTAGTGTATTGTTCTGAAATGCCATTTTCATTAGTATACAAAACTAATACAAACATGTTCATAGAGGATGTCAGTAATGCCCCAATATAAAATAGTAATGCATGTATCACTAACCTTTGCATATAAATAGGCAAAAAGTTTCTGGTCTGAAGAGAAGGTCTTGCTGACTTTGGAACAAAGCATTTTTGTGTTCGTGCATATATTGGGTCTTTCCCATACCAGGTTTTTGCTGTGGCTTGGCTTCTTAAGTACAGGGGGGGATTTCCCTTCCTTACATACAGTGTCATTTGTTGTCTTCTATATCATGTTTTTCCCAAGTTTTTCCCAACCACAGTGGTCTGAAAAAAAACACAGGAAAAGCCTGGAGAAAACCAGAAGAGTAATGGCTGCCAAACACTACTGTATACAGCTGCAGCAAAAACACAGGGTAGAACAACCCTTGGATACATCTTTATAGCAAAATCTGCTACATAAACTTCAATAGAAAGATGCAAAGATTCACCACAGCCAAAGTAGCTACAGAGCTCTGCTTTGTATTACATCCAACTTGGAGTCTTCTGACTCTTTCAACCCACCAGTGACCAATAGTTGACAATGTTTTGAACGCATTCACAGTTCCTTTCCCAGAATGATGTACTCAGGGCTAGATTTAAAAAAAGTTGAGTAGCACCTTAGAGACCAGCAAGAGTTTCAGGGTAAAAGCTTTCAAGAGTCAAAACTCCCGTCGTCTCTTTGG